>NC_140460.1:26590660-27790660 GCF_963576455.1 Neolamprologus multifasciatus | reverse complement strand
AGACACAAACTACACCTTTCTTGGCTGCTGCCTCAAAGCACATTGTGCTCTGTCAATCTTGCGTGCTGCACAATATCGTTTAATATTTAGTATCTATTGTTATCTACTGCTAGCTAGCTTATTGTGATGGTGCTGTATTTATTATGGTGCTCTTTTTTTGTTTGCTTTCTCTTCTGTTTTTTTTTTTCTCCATACAGATGATCCAGGTGTTTTGTTTGTTTTTCTTTCTTTCCCCCCTTTCTCACCATCTCTTCTCCCCTCTGGTTTTCTTTCTCTCCCTCTCTTTCTTTCATTCTTTCTCCCTGTCCTATCCCCCAGTCATGTCTGTCCCGTTTTTAGCAACCGAAAATAAAATAAATACATAATTATAATAAAGGTCAATCAAATGGACCAATATGGCAAGGCCATGATGATCCACTTGGTAAAATAAATCTGCTTGGCATCGTTCTTGGCCTTAAGACAACAATTCTGATGGCTAAAGATCCAAACGGGACAAAACCCCCCCCCCCCCAAAAAAAAACAAACAATCAAACTGAAGCAAGGTGTAAAACAAAACATTTTAGTTAACTGAAATATGAATTTAAACTAGGGCTAAGAGAAATATATTAAGTAACTGAAGCAATACAGAGTGTAGGCGTGAGATGGTGACATGAAAAATGTAACTATTTAAAACTAAATACTGTTTAAACTACATGTAAATTGAAATAATCAAACCCAGTGTGGGAACTAAATGAAAATAAAAATGGGAGAAAATGCATTCAAATTCATTTAACCCCCCCAAAAGAAGCAAACCATTATATTTAGACTAATATATTTAACTAGGTGAACAACATAAACCCTGCATCATCTGCTACCACATTGTGGCAGCGCATCCACTCTTATGTAAGCTCCACAGGGTGTGGCAAACGATGTACCCCACCACTGTTTTGCCTTCTGCTCTGAGCTGTACAAAAAGGTGGACAACAGTGTTGGTCCAGTTCTGCTTGTATTGAATGAAGAGAAGGGTGAAGCTGTTGCAAAGGTGCGCTGCTAAAGCGTTAAATTGAGCACCGCCTCCTGCTTGTTGTTTTGTGCAGCGTTTGGGACGTTACCTAACTAAGTCAGTCTCATAGCTTGATGCAGTTTCACAACAAGGTATCACCGCCAAAACTAAGAGGATTTTAATTTGCTATTAAAGTCCCTGAAACATCAGGGTCACATCAGTGTTACTACATTAGTTCTTATAGGCTGTAGTCTTCTGGGTCCAATATCTACAGTAACATACAGGTCAGACTTTTGTACAGGCCACATACAGAAGCTTTAGAAGGACTTGGATGCATAATGAATGAAAGCAGCCCATATGCGATGTCATGACGTCAAGGTCTGCCACGATTGGCTGAGCCAAGTCTGTTGCGGCACCAGCGATTGGCTGAAAGTAAAACTGCCTGAACATCAGTGGAGGCTTAACTCAGACCTTTTGTTCCAAGCGAGCATGCGTACACTGACCCCAGACCTGCAAGCACACAATGTACAGATATACAGCGTGAGCCGTAACGCTGGCCGTCTTGCATCGGTGCTTCAAGTCAAAAGTAATTGCACTGATTATTTCCGATACCAGCCAACTTCCAGCTGTTACTAGGATTAGTGGCACTGGCAGTTGAGGAAAGAAAAGATGATGTGACTTCCACTAATGGGGTTAATAATTTCACTGCGTGCATCGAGTTGAATCCCACCAACAAACTCCCCAAGTGTGCCCTTTTTCCGCCATTTTGTGGCGCCCACGGCTCCTCGCCATCTTCACTCTTCAGAGTTGCCCTTTTACCTCTTCGTTCTCTACTTTTCTTCAAGTCAGCAACCGATGCTGCTCTCTGTGCTGCTGATTGACCTGATTGACGATGTTGGCAACAACGAATCAGCTCTGTCTGTTGTTATTGTGGCCTTTGTTCAGACACTAGTGTAGACTTTGTATGTGCTCTTGTTTGTTGAAGTATTTCCCCATCTCTTTTTTTTTTTTTTAAATTTTGCTAGTATGGAGGTACACGTGAGGCGTGCTGTAGCTGAGACCCACACTCAGGGCACGTGTGCGACCACTGATGAGATGTGGCAGCATGGCTAAAATTGTGCACGTTCTCTGCGAAATGAGTTGAAGAGTCTTTGCGGTGTGCGGGGAAGTGCCTGGTTATTCAGGGCTTACCTCTCTTATCATCAAAGACAGGCTGTTACAGAAAAGATGAAAAGGAGACGAGGTGTAGGGCAAAGGGAGTGATTTAAAGGCAGCCAGGAGAGTGCTTATGGGGGGTGTGTGGTCAAAAGTGGCTCATCCTATTGGACGGATCACCCTGATCTCTGCTGACAGTTTACATAACAACAGAAGAGGAGGTGACGTGACTCCTTACGCAGTTACATCACTGCCCACCCTCCTATGCTTTTGCTCCACGTACCCAATCATCTCAGCCTCTACTTGTAATTCAGGCCTAGTTAGGAGGCAAATCAGGAGGACGTAACACACTAAGGTGCACTCCTGTTGTGTATGCGCACACACTCCTCTCCTAGTCTCCGCTGCTGGTCAGATGCCCCTATGTGAAGCTCCCACAGCTGAAGGGAGTGAGGGGGTCGGGCCCAAAGGACATAGGTCAGGAGGACAGAGGAGGGGGTGCGGTGGTGGTGTTGGTGGCAGTGGTGTTTGTTTTGGGGACACTTTGGTGGGGAAGCGGGTTTGCATCAATGAGAGACAAGGGGCTGGCCAGGGCAGGAGCAGCAGAGCAGGACAGGGACGGCATGGCCCTGAAGCTGCTCTTCTGGGAGCTGGAGAAGCATCTGAAGAGGTAACAATAGCTGTGGTTTTGTCACGTTGTCAGAGGACTTGCGGCGGCTAGGTGGGGTTAAATCCAGGCGGATGGCAGCGGGGCTGTGCGGTGATGTGTCTGTGTGCTGTTGTTGATCTTGTGGTGCAGTTTCCAGTATAAACGTGCATCAGCGTGTGAATGTGTTTCCCACCTCTACCTGCAGCAAAGGCCGCTTAAACTCCAGCTGCCAATTTGTTCAGTGACAACGCGGAATTGCACGTTCCCCTCGACTGTGAGAGCACGAGGGCGTGACTGGCTGTAGCTGCTTTGTCTTTGTTATTTTTCCCTCCAGTCCAAACTGTCAGTGATAAGCACTGTGTTAAAGTCACTCTAATGAGCCACTCAACACGACCAGACCCCAATAAAATATTTGCATAACAATCTTTTTTTAGTAGATAAATTGTCTTACTTTTTTATAGTGGGCGTGCAGCCCCCTCACCTCCCCATTGTTTTCTTTTTATAAGCAGATATCACCGCAGCATGTGATGATGCTTCTTTGGATGTGAAGTGTGCTAAAGGGGGGAAAGCAGAAGTAACTGGAGATGTTATTTTTCCACTTCTCTAAAATCACTAGATCCTATCAAATTTCCTTCATCAGAGCCACCACAGTCAATGCCGGAGCCAGAGGAAGTGAAACACAAAAATATTAGCAGGCCACAGGCCTTGTCGTCGTCGTCCTCCCCAGAGAGGTGTCTGATCTCCAACCCTCAACACTCCCTTGTTTAAACACGGTTATTTTTTAATGAATATCCCAGCCAGGGACAGATATAACCCAACTAAAGTGCTTAAAAGGTGCAGATTGTTCCATGCTCTGATTACAGTCTCTTACATGCGTGCAGTCAGTCAATGAAAGCTCAAACCGAAAACCACAACACGAACGCCAGGACAGTAACGGTTTCTTTTTTTTTCATGCTTTGTTTCCAGTAAATTTACTTCCTTTATTTTATGTCCACTCCTCCATACCGTAAAAATCACACAGTTAAATAATCTGATTGACCATTTAAGGAAAATATTGATCCTATTGGAGAGATTTGTGCTTTTGTAGTGATCTGAAATACAATTATCACAGTATGGTGGGGTTTTTTTGTTTTGTTTTTTTTAATTTATTACTGCATAACATTTTAGTTTTCCAAGGTGGACAAAAATAAATAACTCTTTAATTAATGAGAGAAAATATGTCAGCTTTGTAGTTTTCCTATGCCTCATTTAATGTTTTGTTTTACTCGTAATAGTAGTAGTATTACACAGTTGTAATTGACATGTTTCAGGTAGAGTTGCTTTATTAATTTAAACTGGAATAATATATATTTAATATGATTACACATTGTATTTCCCAATAATTACATAAAAAATGTTTTTTAAAAAAATCAAACCATCCAGTTGTTTAAATGAAATTAGAACGAAATTAATCAGAAAACTGTGGAAGTTTGTTTCTGCCACTGAAAAAAAACCCTAAAAAAATTTTAAACAAAACAAAGAAATAAGTCAAAATTTTAAGACAATGACCTGAAATCTTGACTTGGCTCTATGAAGAAAAAAAAATTAGAAAATCTGTGGCAGCAACAAACAGCAAAGTGCCAAATTTGGGTTAACACCCATTCGTTTCTGTTTCATGTTTCATTAACAGTTAACCCTTTAAGTCCTACCATAGAACCAAGTCCGCCTGAGCTTATATTATAAGATGACGTCACTTCTGGTTTCGGGCAGGTCATGGCGGACATGCGATAGTTCGTGTTGATGGACGTAGGAAGTGTTACAAACAGCTGATCAGATCGGCAAAGCGTGTTTCTGGAATATTATGTTTTTGTTGCTGCCAGTTCTTTTTATGCAGTTTTTGCAAAGCTATATGTGGAAGGAAACTGTGACCTAGGACAAGCTGATTGTATAAGATGTAAGTACAACTCCTCCGGTTTCATATGCAAAAAAAAAAATTGCGCTAGCTCACGTGGTTGCAGTGCTACCGGGATTTAAAAATAGTTACGCAAAACGGAGCGTGCCCGCTCTGACCGGTTTTAAAGGGTTAATGAAATTCAGTGCTGAGCTTTCCTCCAGCTGAATCGTTGTTCTGGCAAAAGAAGAGCAAGAGGGAGTTTATAAATAATCTGCAACAACGCCTCCTCACTAACAAAGAAGAGAGGGTGGTCCAGTGTGACTGTACAGCAGAGTGCATCCACATATCAAACAGGCCTGGAGAGGAGAAAAAGCTGCTGCACTGTTTGGTATGAAACATGAAAACCACTCGGCAGACTTTCAGTGTTTGTGTTTATATTTATCTTTGACATCTGGCCAGTGCCAATGTTGGCTTTTACCTGCTTTTAGGGTCAACTCCTGGTCAGTTTGATAACATTTGCTCAAAGCCCATGGTAGGGCCAGTAATGCATTCAGATGTATGAGTGGCTTTAATACACGACTTGCACCCAATAGGGGGCGACATTGTTTTACATAACAGCTTCTGAAGGTTTGCCATACCTGCATTACATTTTTATCCTGTGTATGATGTGAGAAAGCAAAAAAAGGCTTGTTGTGTCTGAACAGCTGCCCTATTGTGTGACCCTCTTTTAGCGGTGGCAAACATAAGGCACACTTTTTTTCTTTTTAAGCCTCATCACATTTCTCACTGCTTGCTACACAAACAGCTCCACCTCTGCGCTCACCCTTCTCCTGTTTGAGGACCAATCAGGCTGCGAGGTTCTGTTACAATTTGAGTTTTTTCACAGCACCAAAGTACTAAATAGTTTTTGTTTTTCACAATTAGCCCTTCTCCATTTAAAACTGTACTCTTATCATTTTGCCAATTTGCCACTAGTGGGCAGATTCTTGCACTAGTGGGCAGTGCAAGAATCTGCCCACTAGTGACTCCAATCTGGCCCACTGGTCAGTTTTGGAAAATGTGAAGAAGGGGCATAAATCTTGGATCTTTAACTGTATTTTTACAACTTTTGCAGCTTTTACTACCGATAAAGACCTTCCCCATGGTCAGTCATACTACACGAAAGCAAATAAAGTAGATAAACAAGTAGATGATGGAATGTTTTTGCTTTTTCTCTACACTTTTTTTTCACTAAAATTTTCATCTATTGTAAAAATGCATGGGTTTTTCAGTTTTTATTATTTTATGCATTTTATGATCACAGGACAGTCTGCACAATAAGCTAACAGAAACTTTACTGTCATTTTAAAATATTTATTTCCTTCAGTTTAAGCCAAGAGTCATGCTGACACACTTCTGCCATTAAATATAACAGTGTTTCTTTATCATGTAGAAAAACTAAGTTGATCTGGTCAAGTTACATTTACTAAAATTATTTTTTGAACTGAAAAAACTAATAACTAACTAAACTAACTAAAAAAAATGTTACAACTTGCCTGATGATTGACAAACATGATTAATAACAATTTGGATGTCTGCTTTACTGAGTCAACTGCTTTCAAGAAGTTTGTTTTTATTGTAATATTTGTGCTGATTTTCCTAAAACTTACGTGGGACATATTTCTTCCATACAATAAGAAGTCATAATCAGTCAAAGTGAAATAAAAAATAAAAGATAATTAGAAAACACAACTGTAATAACTCTGAGGTGTGACAGGTAAAACAGGGATGTTCTTGTTTTATTTAGTGAGCCACATACAGCCCAGTTTGATATCAATGGGAGCCGGACCAGTTAAAAAAACAAAAAAAACAAACAAAAAAAAAAAACTGTCAGTGTACAAACATTCAATTACACATTTAATCTCCAAGATATCTCAATGTAAGATAAAGTAGTGCAGTTTAAACATCACGCCCCAGTTTTTTAATATGATAAAGAAATTCTGCTGGAGTAAATAGGAGACATGAGTCAGCGTGACTCTGGGCTTATATTGTAAGATATGGGTAAAATTACAGAAAAGGTTCTGATGGACTATTTTTTTAAAAAAATTATAAAACACAAGGTTTTTGTTTTAAAAGGACAGAAAAATGTCCCATCTACATTTCTACTGTAGATAGTGGGGGTGGGGGACGCAGTAATTTTCTGTCATTATGTTTTTTAATATATTAACTCTGTCGTAGCATAAATAGCCATGGGGGAGGTCTTTATCAGCAAGAAGCTGTAAAAAAAACAACAAAACAAAAAACATTAAAAGTCCAAATATGTCTGTTCTACTTCACGTTATCCAAAACCATCCGTTAGGCCGTATTGGAGTCTTTGTCGGGCCGATTCTGGGCCCCCGGGCCTCATGTTTGACACCCCTTGAGATAGCTTAAAAAAAAAAAAATGTCGCATACATTGTTATAAGCAGCTTCTCTCCGCCAATCAGGCGCCAGCCAGCCGCATGTGTTATGCAAATGAGTTCTCTCGTCCTCCAATCAGAGGGCTGCTGGGGCTGTTTTCCCGCATGCATCAGGGAGAGAGGGAGCGGAGCTGCAGCCCGCCGCTTTCAGTCTTTGTGTGCTCTCTCCCGGCCGGTCGCCCGGAGAGCTGTGGCAGCACCCGGCTCTCAATAATGCGCTGTTTTTTCTACTTTTATACCGCCGGAGTCCAACTTTGTACACACGATGCGTCGCCTGCGGGGCTTTTAATGGACGGGATAGCATGAGCTCCCAGTGCTACCCGGTGGCGATGGACCTTGGCGTTTGTCAACTGAGGAATTTCTCGATTTCGTTTCTGTCCTCTGCGCTTGGGAAGGAGAGTGCATCAGTCAGGGTTGACAATAGGTAAATGTCAGCACTCTGTCTTTGAGGCTGTAAGCAGAAAATTAGAAGGGGGGAAGGTGCCTTTGCAGACTTCTTAAAATCCCTCTCAGCGCTGTCTTTAAGGGGAGAAGGAGAAAAACAACAGCCGCAGTGGTCACAGCTAATGTTGCATCATCATCATCAAACAGGTTTTCCTCTCTGTCTTGCAGCTCCTCGGGTGCAAGTGTGGTGGCCATCGACAACAAGATCGAGCAAGCAATGGTAGGTGACACTTTGTACCCCTTTAAAAATGTATTTATTTTTAAACCATCTGCAGTATGCTTTCTGCACGTACTTGCAGCCCTGTGGTGTTATGTAACCCGAGCACCTACAGCGGTAAACTGTGCCCCTCCTGCCTTTTTATTTTCGCGTTTTCTTGCACTGCATGCAGTGTAGTGTGCACAGAGCACTGGAAACTGGAAAAAGCTTTCTAGAAATTAAGATGCAGATGCGTCGGAAGGTTTCTTTGTTTTGTTTTGTTTTTCGCGCACTAGTGCACCTGCGGGTTTGCGGGGAAGCTTTCTGCTCTGTCGCGATTTGTCCCGATCACCCTCGAGCTCTCTGATAGCTCAGTTTGAGTCAGGCTAAGGATTCACCCCCCCCCCCCCCCCCCCCCCCCCCAAATATCTACATACACCCCTTCTCTCTCTAGTTTCCAAGTGTTGCTAGGCAAGCAGGAGCCTCCCCTCCGCGCAGTATAAATAACTCGGCCGCTGATTGGCTCCTCCCACTCCGGTGCAGGAACATTTTGTTCCCTAGTTGCTACATATCAGGGCAGGGAGGAGGAGGAAGGAGGGTCCACCAAGGATGCTCAGATTATTAAACCCAAATCCCCCTTCAGCTCTGTTCTGCCTTCATCATCACCGTCATCGTCGTCATGGGAATAATCTGTGAAGCTGTTTCTGCAGGAGTTCATGTTGCCCTTGTTTTCCTCATGCTGCTGAGACAGCTGGCATGCCCCTGCAAGAATCATGCTAATTTAGCCTTTGCTGTGTTACACATTTCCCCCCAACAGCCTGCCAATGTCTGCTTGTTTTTATTCTGCAGGAATTACTCAAATTCCATTAAAACAAGTGCATTGTGCAAGCATGCCGACTAATTTCTAACCCTTTTGCTTATAAAAACTCTTAAATATTGAACAAAACATGCATAAATATTTACCTCACAGTGATGTAAAGTAGAGGAAAATGGCATTTAGTCATATTGAAACTGCCAAATCCTGCAAATGTGTTCAATGTGGGAAATGAACACATGGGGGGGAAATGAAATGGTGAAGCTGCGATTCACCAAAATAGCCACCCCAAGCCACTAAGTGTCTCAATGTAAACACTTGTGCATTACTTACGCTTTTATTTAGTGCAAGTAATGACCTGAAGTACAGCTGCAGACACGTGGCAGGTGCACGGAGGAAAAACTTTGCATTTGTAGTCCACTCATGGGTTTCTTCTTTTAGTATGTTTTATAAAATGTCAACAAAAATGCGAAACCTGACTGTAGGGAAAATCTAAATTTAACCATTTAAAGCCTGAAAAATAATTGCCAGAAAATTTGTTTACTGAACCTTCTGACAGTTTATTTTCATTAATTAAATAATAATTTACATATATGGATTTTAATTTGTCATATTTGTTACATCCATTTTTTTGCAATCTATTGCTTCAAACTGTATTGTGCAAATTATTCAGTTTTTTGGGGCCGTGCACCTCTGACACATCCATATCACACTGATGTAGAAGTCAAACTGTGTGTAACACATGATTTTAAAAGGGGTTAAGGAGCCTCAAATAGTACAGTTTGAGTTTTAAATTAGCTTAAAATGACGATAATTGTTGCTAGCTTAACTTTCTGTTGAACAACCAGCCAGTAAACATTCAATAATTTCACTTCTGACTGGAAATATAAAGTTGAAAGAAGCACATTTGTAATTGTTGTCGTTGGTGTGTAAGGAGCCCAGTTCTGCTGTATTATTTACTCATTCTTTATCCCCCACCCTCTTCCTCCAGGATCTGGTGAAGAGCCACCTGATGTACGCCGTGCGCGAGGAGGTGGAGGTGTTGAAGGAGCAGATCAAAGAGCTGATCGAGCGCAACACTCAGCTGGAGCAGGAGAACAATCTGCTCAAGACCCTGGCCAGCCCCGAGCAGATGGCTCAGTTCCAGGCTCAAGTCCAGACTAGTGGCTCCCCGACCGGCACCACCCAACCTCCGGTCCCGGCTGGCCCCTCCACGCAGAGCTCCGGCACATCTGCGTAACCCAGACATTGGAGAGCCCTCTGACAATGAGAGACCGGGGGGATGGAAGAAAGAAGATGAGGAGGAGGAGGAGAAAGGAGTCTCGTCATACTGTGAACAGACTCTAGCATTAAGACTCTGCCAGTGTTTGCAGGAGCACACACTCGGGCTCAGCCGGAGGATGAACCACTCTCTTTTGTTGCACATTTTATTTAACTGACTTTGGAGTCACAGCGATGTGTAAGTGTGTGCGCGTGTGTGTGCGTCTGTGTGCGCGTCTTTGCCTCGTTTCTGACTTTTAACCACCCGCTTCAGACAATCCTCATTGTCATGCTGGTTGCTGTTGTAATCATCATCATGGTGACAACAACCATGCGGGGAAAGGGACAGAGCTAACAGGAACCGACCCAGCCGCCATCTTCAGGGCCGCTAAAAAAAAAAGAGGAGGGCGGGAGGAGTTAACCAACGGCCCGGCCAATCAAAGAAGCAGGCTCTTGTCAGTGCCGTTGAATACGTTGTGGTGTGACCCCCTCCCCACTGAAAACGTGTGCCATCGTCCCCTACCCCGCCTTGCCGCACCCTGACTGTCCATCGGCGCACAGTGTTTTTTTGTTTTGTTTTGTTTTTTTAATTCAACATCTTCCTGTTTTCCTGTTGCACTTTTTTTTCCCAAGCAGACTTTTAACGGATGACAGAAGATTCATACAACCCACTCTCAATCCGGGAAAGTCCCAAGTCTCTGAGGATCACCAGTCTTGACATTCTTCAAGGGGAGGATGGTCATAAAATCTATGAATTAAATATCAGCTGCTTCTCATTGTTCACTTTGAGAACTGAGTTGGAGGTCCACGTTGCCCACCCTTGACACCCCCTCCCTGTTCTTTCTCAGACAGCGCATTAAAGATTTATGCAGGGGATCAATGTTTTTAGGTTTTTTTTTAAGGAGGGCTGGGAGAAGCTTGTTTTGTCTGTCCTATTAATTTTGTTTTGTTTTGTTTTTGCTCTTGTTAATGTAATAATGTCCAAGTGATCTGTAAAAATAAATGGCAGGAAGGCAGTTCGATAGGACATGACTGTTTCTAGCTAGTGATCTTTGTATAGGTGAAAATTTCCCAGTTCAACTCTGCCAAGTGCCTGGTTTCCAACCATAGATACATATATAGAAGCCTTTTTGTTGTTGTTGTTGTTCTACTCTTTTGTATATATATCTATGGTATGGCCAGGTTTTTCTCTGATCTACCTGTGATGTCATTACTCAGGGTGGCAACAGAAGAGGACCTTTTACCTCCACACTAAGATGCTGTCTCTCCTGTGGTGACACACGGCCTTGTACTGTATCTGCCGTTGCTTCAAACTCACTCGCTCAAATGATCTGGACTCTTTAACCATTTGGAGACGTGTGTAGTTTTAGGTTGTTTTTTTTTTGTTTAGGTTTTTTTTTTTTAAATAAATCTTATCATTTTTTTAAATTATTATTATTATTATTTTGTACAGCCAAGTGTTTGAGTTGCTCAGTGCAACTGGAGCACTGAACACAATAATGAGACATCTGGCTTAAAGAAAAGGAAAATGCCCAGCAGCAGAAGTATGTTGATGTTTTGTGCATGTTCCTCAGCCCATCACAAATGTGACGTTACAATTGCACTAGACAGTTGCACCTCAAATAAAAAAAGAAAAACATGACAAAACTGGGATGTTTTTTTTGTTTGTTTGTTTTAAGTCATAAATTTATCATATGTTTACATCTTTTCTCCTCTGGAAGCTGAAAAATTATAGGTATTATAGATTTAGTTAGAAAAACGGTAATTTATAAATATTTATGGCTTCCCAGTTTACAACATGAATGGCTGGCTCTGTCAAACCCCCTTGCGCATGCGCAAATGGAGTCTACTACGTAAATATTTATATATTACACGGGTGTCTCATTGGTTCCATATGGCCGAGCCTCCCCAACAGAACCTTATGGTCGGCCCGCCCATCTGCCCGATTCACATGGATATGCCGGCTAATTGCGAGAACGTGCAAAGGGGGAGCGAGCAGGAAAAATGTAGAACGACGGCTGAGGAGCCGAAGATGGCGAGTTTGACACTGAAACACAACGGAGGTCCCGTTTTAGTTTTATTGCATTATATTTAAACGGGTAAAATCAGCCGCTAGTTTCATTTTGCAGGGAAAGTTGAGACTTAAAAAATGCTTGAACAGTATGAATGTGTAGTTTTGCGGGTAAAGATTAGCTGCCACAGTGCGTGATATATTTATTCAGAGCCAGAGATTTTAGAAGTAAGAAATCAGAAAAAGACGAACATAATTTATCCTGTTCAATCAGGCCAAAGCCACACCCAGAATCATTAACGTGTACAGCTGTGCAGTAAAACCGGTCATTAATATTTATGACAGTGCTTGTCAATGAAAGTCAATAAAATCACCTGTATTATTTATTAAAATAGGAGCATGCTCTGTTGACTTTTATTAATGGTGAGCTGTTTATATGTTAAGGTAAAAGTTTGATGGAAGGACATTAAAGTATAGGAACTGCAAAACATAAGGTTAAAAGGAGCATCACTGAGAATTATGTGTAACCAAATGTTGCTGTTTAAGTGGGGCTACACAGCATCTTTATTCCTTGTCCCCCTGTCCCACTTCTTGAGACAATGTCCCACATTTTGACTGGGGCTCTGCAGAACATGTACGTCCCTACAGGCCATCTGTGGCCTTTTTCCTGAAAGGCTATAGATGGACTGTAGAGTGAAATGAAAATTATGCCTATCAATGAAAGTTACAAAGTGTGTGTCATAATTGGATAGAAATTGCTAAAATTAGTCAGATATGTCTCAAAAAAGCCAATCTATGGATACATCCCAACTGAAACCCCAAAACTGTTACTAGACAGAAAAGCATCTGAAATAACAGATAATACAGTATATGAAGACTATCGCATGCTAGCGTAAGAAGAATTTCTTTTTCTTTCTACCAAACCTTACTAGCTATCCATGGGATATATGGAGCATGTCTATACTATGATATTGAATTCTATACAATAGCATTCCATTTAGTGCTCATTTGAACCATCACATCTACAAATATATACGATTGTGGGATTTGCATGAAACATTTGTATATGCCATATAGATGTTGGCAATCAAGGTGCCCTAGACAATGTTTATGCAAAGCTTCATCAAGATTGGAAAGAAAAGAAAAGTTGCATTTAAATATAAAACATCTGACTACCTCCCAGCATTGTTAACGTGTCACACTTTGTCCCACACAAACACTGTGTTTAGTTTGTTGGGTTTTGGTCACCCTAACGAGAGGTTTACTGGTTGAACTGTAATATTTTAGTTTTACCAGCACTTATATTTAAACTTTTTTAATTATTTGGTTTACTTCACAATCTAAGCAAACACCATCCATTCATGAAGGACATGAGTTGTGGCAGAAAGTTCGAGAATACCGAGGCTTAACCACGTCGCAGTGACTGACGTTTAATTTCAAAGCTTCATTTGAATCTCACAGTGGAGCAGCTCACTGAGCCTGCACGATATTTTTAGTAGCTTTTTCTAGGCTTCACTCTGCCTCCTGTGCCAGAGCCGACTTAATTTCCTCTGACTGCAGGGAGTCTAAAAGTCAACTTTTAGGTTTTTTTCAGTTATGTAAGTTAAAAACAACCTGCCTTGTGTGATATTCAATCAAATTAAACTGTTGGAGCTCATAATTTTATGGCCTATGTATAAAAAAACACCTGAGTACGACAGAGTACATCACTTTGGGGAGTCCTGGGTTAAAATCTAATCAGTAGTGGTCTTTGACCTAACATATACGTAACTAAAGGCTTCTGACCTGACCTCAGATCAGTCTGATCTTAGATCCTGACCTCGTAATGACCATCTCTGGTGGATCAGACACAGAGTGGAGGCAGAGCTCCTGCTCCTGTGTCCAGATGGCACTTTCGCAAATCCCATTTCATTGACAAAAGGTGTTTTCTTCAGGCAGGCCAGACCCTGAGCACAGGATGTACAGCAAGCCTGAGGGATAACATGCAGATTAATCTCCTCATCTAGTCTCCCATCTATTTTTGGTGATGTTCAGAGGTAGATATGGAGGGCACTTACTCACTTTTTTTGTGGTTGTTGTCATCTCTAGTCAGCGTTTACTGACAGGTACATATAAGCTAAAACTAATTATCTCTGTATTCATGGCCTACTGTTTTCAGACATGCAAAGACCATTCTGCCCCACAAACGACCCCTGAAATCCTCTTTACACCCCCACGAGTGGACCTCCCTCTGTGTTGTTGATGTATTCCTTATTGCTGAGAAAGCAGGTGTCCTGCTGGTTAAACCCTCAATGTCCAGACTGGCAAGAAGTAGGGCTCCACCTCCTCTAGACTTACCATTAAGACTCTATGTAGGGATTAACTCATCCAGAGTCCAGAATCAGAAATACACCTTGTGTTTGTACACACACAGAGAGAAAACCTGTTAACACGGTGAATGTGAAATCCCAAATATATAAGTTTTAAACCAGATTTTAGCTGAGCTACGATAAAAAATCCAAAGTAAATCATCTAAAAGAGATAAAAACTTTATATTTGTAAAGGGTTTCAGGCAAGTTTTAAAGTCATTTTCTTGTTCTCCAGGCTTCTTGAAGGACATTCAAAACTCTTCTTTGGATGTTTCTGCCTTTTGTTCTGTTCTCTGTCAACATGATCCCACACTGGTTCAATAATGTAGAGGTCTGGGCTCTGGGGAGGCCAATACATGACTGATAGTGCCCCACTTTGTGTTTTTCTATCCAGGTATGATTTTACTCCATTGGCAGTGTATTTTTTGTGTTCATAATTCATCAGTTTTGAAATGGCTAGCTGAAATGTAACCTAAAACTATGACAGAGCCTCCACCATGTTTCACAGATGGCTGTAGACGCCCAATGTTGTACCTATCCTGACCTCTTATGTACATACCTACGATGATTCGACCCAAAAATCAGTCTATCAGACCTGTTACCACTGATTTTTAGTCCAGTTTTTGTGTAATTTTGTATACCTCACCCTTTTCTCACTGTTTCCTTTCCTTTAGTGTTGCTTCTTGATAGTCTCCCTTCCGCTGAGGCCATTTCTATTAAGGCTGTATTGCTATGAGGTTCAGCCTGTCTAAGAAGTTTCGCAAGTGAACTGCTAGAATTTTACTAGTCTGTTGTTTGACATTAATTAGAAGGTATGTGTCTGTCTATAATGAAATTTACTAGTTTCAGTGGATAAATTAGCAGCCAGCTCTCTCAAAAAACATCAGCATGCCGATGACATTAAACCCCACATCAAGACAGCAAAGCAGTGGGTGACGTCATGGTGGCAAACACAGACACAGCAGGACACATGTGCCCTCAATCAGCACTCATACTCAATCAGAGTCAGCTGCTGTCACAGGCGACCCATGAGGACATCCCTGCACCGATCTAAACATCAACTCACACATAAAGTACACACAAAGAGCGAGCCGGTTGATTCACCATGTGATGCCAATAAGAGAAATGCTCCAAACTCGTCCGTAGACGTTCCTGTGGAATGACTGTGACTCTCGCCACAGTTAGTTAGCTGCTGCTGTATGTGGGTCATGTCACTGTGTTTGGGTAGCAGCTGAGGGGAGGTGTGAACACGCTGCTGCTGCTGTGCCTAAATAGAGCGTGACAGACGAGGAAAGAGTCAGCTAGAAGAAAGATTACAAATTATAGGGAGTGCACCTCTAATACCTACAGAATAAAGTATGTCAGATGATGATCAGTGATCTGGAGGAGGTGTTCTGATTGGTACAAAAATGCTGCAAAGGCATCAGTGTGGTTATCTCTGTGACCTCTGAAAAGCATTCCCATGCATGCCTTCATATGGTGATCACACGTGGGCGTCTATCACTTTTTATGTGAACAATCGCGTGCAAAAAACAGGCCTCGTTCCCACTTTCTAGCTTTGTTTACTGCGTGGATGCTTTCCACATGCTGCTTATTGAATCAGTGGCTCATAAACAAGATACAAAAAGCACAGCTAGTAATACTTTGTGTGATTAAATCCAAATGAAAGATTCTGCAGCTACATGCTCTTCAATGTTTAGCAAAAAAGGAGAAGAAATAAATGGAGAGAAGCTACACAAGTTGGGTATTTTAAGCCTCCAGACGCAGTTGGGGATGAGCACATCATTCTGGTTTAAGAATGAGCCCTAATGTACTCAACATGCAGCGCGCTTTGAAAAGAGGAGTCAGTTTCCTGCTGTTGTCCAGTGTTGCAAGATTATTATTTTTACTTCATGCCTCATATTTTCCGTTGACCAAAAGCAATGTCAGTGACCTTGAAGCAGTAATAAGACAGTGAAACATTCATCTTCATCCTAAAGCACACAAAATAACACGCTTAAGTCAGCTTAAACCCAGCTGCTGCCTTAACCTGAATTAGGCCCTTAAATTAACAAGGGACATTGCAGTAGATGTTCATGGTGGTCAGTACGTGTCCGTGTGTCCTCGTTTGTCCTCCATCCAAAGTCACATGTCTCAGAGGCACGTGCCTCCACCGCTGTGCCATGGGCCTTCTGAAATTTCAAAACAAACAGCAGACGGAAGCGTGGAGAGAGCGGCACGTAGCCTGCGCCCCCACTGGCGAGAGAAGGGTGGATTATGGGGGATTATGGCTCTATGTTATCCTCCACTTTTCCTCCCCTTAGCACCTTCACCGCTCCCCGGAAGATGTCAAAACAGGAAACACCTCCATCTTAAAAGCGTCCAGTCGCCATAACTGGACAATTTGGTCATCTTTTCCCTTTTTACTTTCTTCTAAATTTAAAATGATATTTTATTCACACAGCAGACACAGATAATGATTTTTGTCTGTTGTCTGTCTGAAGTTTCTCTCAGCTGTGCTGAACTGATTTGACTGGTTCTCTGAGCATCTTTAATTTTTTCACCGTGTAACTGTGAAAAAGCATTTCTGGCTTGTGCTGCTGGAAGATTTGCAATGACGATAAAAGAAACCACACAAGGGCAGGGCTGAGCTTTTAAAATTCATAAAATCTACACAGCCCTTGTGTTATTTAAATGAACACCTAAATTTATCCGCCTTTTCCCCCCAAACTCTGGGAATCTTTGTTCGCCTGCTCATATTTTCTCAAGCAGACTGGATCTAAATCAGTGTCGCATGCTTTTCAAAACAAGCTTTATTGTCCTGCCTATGTGCAGTAACTTCAAATGACACTTGGATTCTTCTTAAGTGCACTTCACTTTAATTATGTTTGCTTTGGCCGCTTTGCTTTTGCCTAGTGCGAGTGTGTGTGTTGTCTGTGCAACCAGACAGTCATTACACCACTGCTAACCTGACACAGCATGGCAGACAACAACAGGCCCAGCAGAGGTACGTTCACTTAAAGAGCTTTCCTCTTAATCAGGTTGTTTATGGCACAAACTGATCCAGTTTCTGAGAAGGATGCTTGAAAGACTTTCAGTTTATGAGCCATAAAGTGGAGTACAGAGCCGGTGTCTGGTAGGTTAGCCAAATAAAATTAATAAAATGAGAGTGGGTGAAAACTGTAACTAAATATAAGCTACCGTCACACAATAAAACACACGCACAGACTCAAAGAACAAGAGAAACAGAGGCCATATATTGGCATCACACTTACAAACACAATTCAACAACAGTTTGACCAAAAGAGCCAATTTGTGTCAGTACTTTGTCTGACCTACTTAACTCCATTACTCACCAAACTAAATAAGCTATTGGCTGTCCACTTCTACTAGTACCCTTCAATATGTCTGTAGATTCCTTTGATAATAGCTAGCACTGGTAACCCACAATCCAAACAAACATAGCTTAACAAGCAAAACTACTATCGAACTGCAAGCCTCTAACAATTATTATAACTGTTAGGTACAATTATTATAATTAGCATTTAAAGTTTCTGAGAAGTAAACTTTTCTGTAGTAGTATTCAGGGATAATAAGATATATAGATTTTTTTTTTTAATTTATTCTTTTCAAAGTTTAAAAAGTGTAAAGTATTGATTAAGTGGTGTTTATCTACACTAATGGATACATATTAGCATATCCAGCTCAAGTTACTCACAGTGCTACTCACAGTGGTATTAACACAATGTGACTTGTAATGAACACGTTATTAATTAAATTAGCCTGGAGAATTACAGGTTATGTTAAAAAGCGGTGTTCATGACAAATATTAATATAGTATTACAGGTATTAACAACGTCATCAAGTCTCTTTCCAATGTGAGAAGACGTTACTATAAAATGTGCAGCAATAGTTCATTCTGCACAAGTCCTAAAAAGCCTCTTTCCTCTATATTTTACCTCCAAGCAACCTGACTTTCTTGACATTTTTAAAGTGCTTTTGAGCAATAGTTCTTCAGGCTTTCTCAAGATTTTTCAATGTTTTTCTTTAGACACTAGCTGCCTAGTTGTTCCATCTTTGCAGGAGTCCACTCTGCAGGTGGGGGAGAGACATAGGAGAGGTGGAGAATAAACTTAACCTGGGTGTCTGTGTCTTGTGTAGTCTGGGAGATGATTGAATGTTGGGGTGGGTACAGTTTCCTCTGCGGTGGGGTAGAGTGGGCTGCCCCGGGTCCTGTGGGGCTTGGCGGTGTTGCTGCCGTAGGCCCCGGTCTGGATGGGCCTGGGCTCCCTTGCCTTGGTGGATACCAGAGGACGGGGGTGCATATTGGGGTCAGCGGGGGAGCTGGCCCTAGGGAGGGACACCCTCCCCTCCCTTCTTTTCCTCCCCATCCCCGGCTGCCTCCCTCTTCACGCTCCACCACACCCACCCACACAGGTAGGGCTTTGGGGTGCGGGTGTGTCACCAGGGTGCAGGGGAGACATTCCCCCCCCCTCTGTCCTCTTCTGGCCACCTGTGCCTCAATTTTATCTCACAACTTAGACATCCACATTACTTACACTCTCATAACACACACATATATATATATATAGGGCCTTGAGGGTGGGCACGTTAACGGCGTCCAGTAGACGGTCTGTGTATTCAAACCTGCCTCTGGCGCCGGTGCCCACCTCTCAATTTTAAATCCATGTAGACATTGAGGGTTCTCGGGAGGGGCCGTGCTAATACCTGCTGCTCTCTGGCAGCAGCATCATGCTCTCCCTTGTTTTAAATACACTTTAGAGCAACACGCAGCAACACTACACTTGAGCGGGAGGAGGGAGGTATGGGGTCTTAACACACCCCTGTTCTCTGCTAGCCATCGGGGCGGGGGGGCTGGGAAGAGATGCTGGCTGTCCGATTGGCCTCCCTGCTGCTGCGGAGCCTGGGGCGGTCTGCTTGCCTCCACCCCGGAGGGAAGGGTAACATCTCTTGGGTCTGGGTGCCGTTTCCATCTCTGGGGGTGAGGATACCTGGACCCGGGGTATAGAGTATGTTTTGGGGAGTGTGATTGTGTGTACATGTCCATTTACGTTTATTCCTGCGTTGGGTGAGTGCTGAGTGTTTGTATATGTGTGCATGAGGGTGGGAATGCATGTCTGTGTCTGTGTGTGCCTGTTTGTCTGTGTCTATATGTCAGGTCGGGTCTTAGACTTCACCTCTCTGGGAACTCCAAGGCCCTCCAAAGTGTGGAGGCCTATCTCCCCTCACCACACTCCCTGCCGGTGACTGATGCCCTCAGGGGTCGGTGCGTTGGTGGTTCTTGGTGTCCGGGGCTGGGCGCTCAGGTATGTACCAGCTCACTCCCGGTGACTACTTGGCGGGGCCTGGCGCCTGCTGCTCGGTCAGGCCTCTTCCGGGGCGCGGGGGGCCCTCGGGCCTCCGGCCTCTGTGCCTGCGGCTCGGTCACTCTGGCACAGCTGGCTGCCGGCAGAGCCGGCGGGCACGCCGGTGCAGCCCCCTCTAGCTTCTGCCCGGTGGCTACTGGGTGACCCCTCATCTGGGATCCTCAGCCCTTCCCATGAAGGTGGCACGGATGCCCCTCCGGTGGTCCTCCTTGGGCTCTTGCACTCTGGGGCCTCTGGATGTCTGGGGCCTGGATCTCCTCCATGCCTGCTTCATGCCCTGGGGGACGGGGCTATGGCTCTCTACATCCTCTAGCAGACCATTACATGGGGAAACCATTTGAATACAAGCGCGCCGATCCACACAGGTGTGCACATGGGTGTTCACTATTCGTAGACTTAAATCACACCTTTCTTGGCTGCTACTTCAAAGCACATTGTGCGCTGTCTGTCCTGCGTGCTGCACAACAACATTCAATATTTAGTATTTACTGCTGTTTACACTTAGCTAGATTAATGCGATGGTGTTGTGTATAGTATGTTGCATTGTTTTGTTTTTTTTTTTTGCTTGTTTTCTATTCTTTTTCTCTCAACAGGTGATCCCGGAGATATTTTTTCTTCCCCCCTTTCTCACTGTCCCTCTCCCCTTCTGTTTTTTCTTTTCCTTCCTCTTTCTTTCTCCCTTTCCTATCCCTCACTCATGTCTGTCCCGTCTGTAACAACTGAAAATAAAATAAATAATAAAAACAAAGGTCGATCAAATGGACCAATACGGCAATGCCATGATGATCCATTTGGCAAAATAAATCCATTGGGTATCCATGTTGGTCTTCAGACAACAATTCTGACGGCTAAAGAACCAAATGGGACAGGCGAAAAAAAAAAAAAAAAAAAAAAAAAAAAAAAAAAAAAGACACTAGCTGCCTTTTCATTTATTTTCAGTCCAGTTTTGTTTTTGTGTTAAACCCCTTAACACTGACCGATAAATTAACAGAAAAAGGCACCTATCTCAAGGGATGAACCGGTGTTGTGCCCACATAACAGACAACTAGGCAAAGAACCAATTTTAAATGATATCTTTAGGCACTTTGTTACAAAAACATATAATTTGTTCCCATTTCTTTAGTTGAATCTATGAAAAAATGCCAACGATAACAAAATTTGACAGACATAAAATAGTTATTTTGCACCAACAAGGTTCTTTCCAAACAGCTAGCTGAAAACTTAAAATCTGCATGTGCAGTGTGCCCTTAAAAAATTTGAGGAAACTGGACAAGTGGGCGGCCAAAGAAGTGCCAGGCCTTAAAACTATCCTTAAGAAAAAGAAAAGAATCCAGCATAGACCTGACACGGGACCTGACAGATGTATCTGGACATTTAGTTGATCAATTTATTGTTATTCCTGGAGAACTATTCCTGAAGACTTAATTACAACAAAGCTTGTCTAAGAGAATTGAGACTGTTGAAGATTGCTGAAGAATAAAGACGGTCATACCAAATATTAACTTTCAAGCTTGTTAGAATTGTACAAACACATTTCTATAAATCACTGGTCTTATTTCCCATTTGCTAGGCAAAATATAAAGACACGAGGGGGTAGCTTAAGATATTTGTACAATAAAAGTGGGAAATCTACCACTATGAACACTAAACTGCTTAAATGCCATATAACAACAATGATTGTGCAGGTTAGCACAAACATACTCTCTTTGCACAGTAGTATCAATAGCAACTGATTTCCAGCTAAACTCTTTTGCACATTCAAAAGCAGACAGTTCTGAGATGTCTGGCCGACAATGTGCTGAGCAGCAAAAATCAGAGGGCATGCATGGCTGTCACAATGCCACTGTGAGCATTAAATGTGTTCTTCCTCTGCTGCCACATGGAAACTAAGCACTCAGACTTCAGACCACAGGAAACAGAAGTCTTGACCTTGTGTGACACACTAATATGACCTAAAACCACAGCGATCTCATAAATAGCCACGACCCCCAGCCAGTGTCGCAAATGTTTCTCATTGGCACGGAAGACCAATGTGAATGTGACCTGATTGATATAATCCAGAGTTTTGCATGTAAATTATTGTTGTTGAGTAAGTTAGACTCTTTCCTTTATGCAAATTCTCCACTGTTTGAGCAGATGTGCACCAAATGGTGGACAAAGCCTGAGGCCTCTCAAGAAAGATCCACTAAAAGCCATGCAAGCCTGACCCTAGATCAGCCCAGATACTGGAACCTTTTTGTAAATGGGTAAATAAGCAGCTGGTTGACATGTGCCTGTCTGGATTGTGCAAAGCTCCTTGCAGAAACTCACAAATCCTCCTTTTTGTTTGTGGAGACCCAGCCTGGGTGTGCACAGTGTGGACATCATTTGAGAGAGCAAAGTCACTTCATATTTGTTCTGAGTTCATCCTTCAAGCGAGCATTCCTCTGCAGCTCGTATTTCTGTCACAGGACTGCAGGGAGGCATTTTGCTTACGCTCCAAACAGACAGCAATTTAACTGAGATAGATCGAGCTGATGTGGGTCAGTCTAAATATCGTTCTTGGCCTCACAAAAAGCATTCAACCACACACACACACACACACACACACACACACACACACACACACACACACACACACACACACACACACACACACACACACACACACAGCCTCTATCATTGCAGTGTTTCCTGTTTTTTTCCTGTTCCCCAGACAGAGGAAGAGAAATCAGTGCGCTTCTTTTTTCTTCCTCACGCCGTACTTCGCGTCTCACCTCACACCATTTCCACATTCATCGTCTTTTTCCATCAGCAGCGGAAAGACACGCAAAACCTTATCACCAGATCTGTAAAGTTCCTTTCAAGCTGTATTTTTCCTTCCTATGCTGTATTTTTCTCCGTCTATAATCTATCTGCATCTCTGATGATGGCAGCACTTTCTCTGCAGTCCCGTTTATAAATAAGACTTGGTGACTTTGACAGTCCTTTTCCTTTTTAATCCTTAAAGTGTGAGAATGCTTAAAGGCTTTCATGAAAATTTACAGAATAAACACTATATACATATTATATTTTCAAAAAGAAAGCTAAAAGATTTTATACACTTAATCTAAATAGACAATGTTATAGTTTTTTGTTTTTTTTTTAATTCTTCTCTCCTATGATGTGTGTGTCCTGGTCACGTTTTCAGTGTGGCTCCAGGCAGCAGCCAGTGACACATGGAGCCAGCATCAGCAGGAAGAACCTACAGACGGAGGCAAAACAAAGAGGAGAGCTCAGACACAGCCGACTGGAGCTTAACTTGCGATGACATTGAAAGCAAACCATCTCTACTGACACACACTGTCCATCTTCTTTAATTGGACACATGAGCAGCAGGCATGTGATACCTCCACAGGTCATGTCTCGATGTTCAGCAGTTATATGTAACTCACTTAGCATTACACTGTTAATCATGCCCTGCAATCGGCGTGTTGCAAGCTATAGTGCATTAATTTGAAGCCAATCAAAAGGCATGTGACCTTCAGGTGGATCCTACCAGCTGATCCTAATTTACCATCATCAGCTGATAGGAAGCAACTGGCACGAACACTTTCCATTTCGTAGTCCCGTTCAAAGCCTACTTTATTGCATGCATGGCTTTTTGGTATGCTGCCAATCACCAGTAGGCTGTGCGCACATGAAAAATACCATCAGATACAAGTAAGAAAAGTGAAAAGATTTCCGAAATGCTTGAGATATTACTGCTGTCAGGGTCAAATACATGCTTGATCATCTACATCAGAACTCTGTGTGAAGGTGAGACATGCAACGTCTTATTTTAACGTGTTGAGTTAGAGTCATATACCAGGGGGTTAATCTGTGAAATCCTGCTAGAAACCACTGATATGCAGGGCAGTGCTGAAAAAGCATTAGGTTTATTATATATGAAAAATCAACCATTTCTGAAAAAAGCTAGCACATGACCCCCTCACTCCCCTACTGATTATTTTTATTGTAAAATAACTTGAACATATTTTAAGAAGGAGTCCAAGATTTTACCTACGCAGTCAGAACATCAGACCGTGTAATGTATAAAAACCCAAGTACTACATCTCAGACTCAACAGGCCTCAGTTAGCAGGTTAAATATTTAAGAGTACAATTAGAAAAAGACAGAACAGGTTTGGCTTGCTTGGACGGGTTGCCAGGAGAAAACCTCTTTTTTCTAAAAAGGTTTTGTCTCCACTTTGGTCTTCTTGTTCTAGAAGAACATGTTCTTCTTTGGTATGAGCTAATATGAACACAGCTATTATGCTCAAAGTAAACCAACCTTTGAGAGGAAGTGGGAGGAAGTGTTTTGTAGTTTGAATTTTGGCCGACCTCTGACCCACTACATGGCATCAGAGCAGCAAGCTACAGCAAAAGTGGATTCTTCTTGATATCTGGAAGATTCTTCTTGATATCTGGAAGAGGAGTAAACACTGTCAGGTACTCTTAGAGATGCATTTTGGTTTAAATTAATCTGAGGGTAAAATTAACCAAGTCATCCACTGGGTTAGTTCATTTAAATATGCAGACATGGAGGGACAAGCAAATCCTGCAGTTGGAAATGGAGGAAATGAGCTACATGTTTGGCAGCAGTCTTTGCAGAAACTTCACAAACTCAAACTTAATGATCTTTTTTCTTATTAAGCCATTAAAAACTCAACTAAACGTTACACTTGGCACAATGCAGGCAGACAAGTACCGCTGTTCTGCCAACCCCTGAACCCTCACCAGTCCATTGGATTCCCAGACGGAAAAGTGTGACTCCAGAAAGCACTGCTGTCTCCACTGCTCTAGAGTCCAGTGATGGCGTGCTTTACACCTCTGCATCAAACACTTTGCATTGTGCTTAGTGAAGTAAGGCTTGGATACAGCTGCTCAGCCATGGAAACACTTTCCATGAAGCTCTCTATGCACTATTCTTGAGTTAATCTGAAGGCCACATGGAGGTCTGTAGCAACTCTCTTCGCATTATGTTCCTCAGTATGTGATACCCCCACTCTGTGATTTTACATGACCTACCACTTCATGGGTGAGTTACTGTCATTCCCTATTGCTTCCACTTTATTATAACACCACTAACAGCTGACTGTGAAATATATAGTTGTGTGAAATTTCACAAATGGGCTTATTGCACAGGTGGCATCCGATCATGGTCCTACACCGGAATTCACTGAGCTCCAGAAAGCAAGCCATTCTTTCACAAATGTTTGTAGAAGCAGTCTGCATGCCTGGCTGCTTAAGTTTCTACACCGGTGGCCATGGAAGTGAGTGAATACTTTTAGCAATATAGTGTACAAAAAAAGTTTTATTTCATGAGACCTTCCTGTATTCTCTCTTTCCTGTGCTCTTCTTTGTGCAGCTTACCTTTGACCAATCCCTCCCTTATTTTACATCACCTACATGCATGTATCCATGGAGAAAGAGGGGAACACGCAAAAACTCAAGGCCAAGATGGAGAGACACTAATTGCCTTCTCGTGAAATAACACCAGAGATATAACAGATACACACACACATGGAGGTAATATTTAGGTCAATCCCACTGTGGGCGACACACTGTATAACACCCCCCACCCCCATCCACACCACCATCCCTCCTCCCTTAAGCTGAGGGGTTTTAGGCTTTCAGAAGTACAGAGTGTCCCAGCACATGAAGCATACAGTAGACTAGCACATATTCGCACGCACACTCATAGAGAGTTTTCCCTCCCAGCTCATACGCACATGCAGACAAACTGACATTTGCATTCTTTGCATTGTTTTAAATATTTCCATCAGCCATACAGAGCAGCACGTCGTCCTTTTACAGGGCAGGTGCAGGGCCACATTTAAATATGCAGCCATGCGAGGGACAAGCAAATCCTGCAGTTGGTTGGAAATGGAGTTTACGGGAATTCATCGTGTGTTAAATAGTAAAATAGGAGTTGAGTCCATGTTTCTGGGGAAAAAAATTAATAGATTTCAATTCAAAAATAACATTATTTAATTTACAAAATGACGTGTATTTATTTATTTTTTTAAATTTCATAATAAATTGCAGGACTTTTCCCGGAAAAATAACTGGCAAAATAGACAGTGAATTTGCTTATGGGTATAGATGGAATGTGTCTATTTGTTCTGTTATTATGCAGTACTTTCTGGGAAACTACCAGGGAAATGAGCTGGAAATGTCTTCAAAGTAAAGTGTACCACAGAAGTTTAAAAGGTCACTAATAACAACTGTTATGTCATTCCATGACCAGCACAGTAGGATTTTAAGAACTATAAAAGGTAATGATTTTATTTTCTATCAACTATAATCAAGTTTTCATTACCTATTTTAGGCATTATTGAGAGTTTCTCCTAATTATATTCTTGAACAAACAAACAGGTCAGTCCTGAGCTGCATACGTGCACAAATAGTTTCCACCCATTAAGACATTCCTGAATCATCTGTCATGCAACGGTGTGCACTGACATTTGTGGGCATAAATTTTAATGTCTCTTAAAAATGAAGCACAACCTCATGCTTCTAGACTTCATCATGTCTCCTGCATCTTCAAAACATTCTCAGAAATGATTTTATTTCTCTCCCCCCTCCAACTCACACAAACGGCATGACTGTAACTTTAGAAATGTGGGAATCGGCACTTGGCACAAGTCATGCAAACTCAGACTGATACTTGCGCACAAAGAGAGAGAGAGAGAAAGATAAAGAGACAATAACCAAGCAGGGGTAGGGTCAGTGTTCCAGCTGAAGTCACGATACAGCAGAGCGTGGGCAGGATGTTGTGAAAAACTCTTGGATCTCGAGCGCTTTAAATAACAAACCCACCGCCTTTTCAGGGTTTTGCACGCCAACGTTTGTCTGTTTGCTTTTGGCAGCTGTGTCAAATTTGTCATTTTTACAATAAGAAGTGTCAAAGCAAACATGACATCAGACATTGCCGAGGCTCACAAAGACATCCTGAATAAAAGGACTTGACAGTTAGGCTTGTAACGGGACATGTTGTGATGGATTATTCCCAGAGAGAGACTCTCTGTACACAGTGGCTGATGTAATGCCACATGCTTACATGTTACACCTTAGTAGATTGAACTCTCATACTGATACTCTCCTTATGTAACAAAATAACAGCAGGAAAAGGGCAAATATTAGTGTCTGAACACCCCCATACACCTGCTCTATGGTACTAGGCAGTAAACAAGAGATCCTCACAAGCAGCAGATAAAAGAGCTCCTGGGTTTGTTTGCATAATGTGTTTATCTCAGTCTGGAGCCTCTTTTTGAAATGCAAACAGGACAAGTCTGTCTACAGAAGTCTGTTTTGTAGCGAGTGACCCTCCTTTCGAATGTACTGAAAGAGATCCTGTGGATATTTCAGGTGTTTATCTGCCTTTTGTCAAGTATTTTAACATCAGGTACAGCTGATTTTCACTTCTAAATACTGAAGCAAGAAAACTCAGTGTTTATGTAGCATTATGTTTTGCAAATTTCTTCCTTGGTTAGCTTCATTCAGCCCTATAACAACCCCTCAGGTTATTGTTTGATATTTCTGATAGAAAAAAAACTGCAAGGGTAAAGTCAGCAGTCTTGACCTCCTATCTTAATTTGGCAGATTTGTTCTTCGTGATCACCTCCTTTTCATCCCAGGACCACTTCAAGTACTTTATACATAGGGGGAGATATTTACTAGCAATGAACAGTGAGCTACAAACTAATGGGCTACTTGTACATTATATCATTTGTAGTTTTAAGCTAGAGTACATGCCAGTGTTTTTTACATTGAAGTTTAACTTATATTTAAGTTTTAGTATACCAGTGTGCAAAGCGCAGGTGGGGCAGATGGGGATATCATTATTTCTTTGCAGAATGTGCCAAATATGCTGTGCCTAAAATACTTAAAATGTATCCACAGAGGAATAACTTTCTGATAAATTTCATTGTAATCCACAGAAACTCATGTTTGAACAACAGGAAAAGTGCAGGATATAAAATTCCTCTGCTGGGGACATAGTAAGAGAAGTAAAGCCAACACGGAAGCACCTTAAACCCGGATTCTTTTGAATGGCCACCAGGTAGCTACCATTAAATCAACCACTGCCTGTAGTTGAAAAAGTTCACCCTTCAGTCACTCATTTTTGTTCAAATGAAGTCCATTTGTAAGTATTGGTCATTAGTATGCTTCAAAAAGGATATTCTCAAGTATGCTGATTGGCTAACAATTTGTAAATGACAAGTTATTAACCAATGAATGTGTAGTTTCATAGCGAGACCTGGCTCTCTTGTTACATCTTGTTTTTATAACACCAAAAAACACTAACTGATCAGGTCTTCAGAGACCCCAGCGGGTGACCTCATGAAAGACATGTCAATGGTCAGTGGTCCCCATGTCCCTCAAAGCATCCACCATCATTCCTGTTCCCAAAAAATCAGTTGGGTCTCCTGTCTGAATGACTACCGTCCTGTTGCACTGACATCCGTCATCATGAAGTGCCTGGAGCGGCTGGTCAAAGGTCACATCTGCTCCTCCCTCCCTGACACACTGGACCCTCTTCAGTTTGCCTATAGGACAAACAGAGCCACAGAGGATGCCATCGCCCTGGCAACACACACCACACCTCACTCACCTGGAAAAAGGGAATACATATGCAAGGATGCTCTTCATCGACTACAGCTCGGCATTTAACACCATCATCCCCTCAAACTTGCCACGAAGCTCGTCGACCTTGGGCTGGGAACACCAATCTGCAGATGGACTCTAAAACTTCCTCACAAACAGGCCCCAGGTGGTGAGAGTTGGTAAAGACACCTCCTCACCACTCATCCTAAACACAGGTACGCCACAGGGTTGTGGTGCTTAGCCCCCCTTCTATATTCCCTGTTCACACACGACTGTGTTGCTAAACACGAGTCCAACACCATCATCAAGTTTGCTGATGACACAACCATCATAGGCCTCATCACAGGCAATGATGAGACGGCCAATAGAGAGGAGGTGATGGCGCTGTACGAGTGGTGTCTGGAAAATAACCTGACTCTCAACATCAGCAAAACTAGAGAGATGATAGTGGACTACTGGAAACGACCAGTCAGGGAACACCAGCCCATCCACATCAACGGTGTCAAGGTCGAAAGGGTCAGCAGCTTCAAATTCCTTGGAGTCAACATCACTGAGGACTTCTCCTGGACCCTTCACACAGACACTGCTATCAGGAAAGCTCGCCAGCGGCTTTAATTACTGAGGAGGCTGAGGAAGTTTGGCATGAACGCCAACATCACCTCAAATTTCTACAGGTGTGCAATTGAGAGCTTGCTGACGAGCTGCATCACAGTTTGGTACGGAAGCTGCTCTGCCAGCAGCCGGAAATCACTACAGAGGGTGGTGAAGGCAGCAGAGCACATCACTGGCATGAGGCTTCCTGCCATTCAGGACATTTATCTTTAGCAATGCCTCCGTAAAGCACACAGCATCATCAAGGACCAGAGCCACCCAGCACATCAGCTCTTCTCCTTGTTACCATCTGGCAGATGTTACAGGAGTCTGTCTGCTCAGACTACAAGACTTAAACACAGTTTCTACCATCAAGCCATACAACACCTCAACCACAATACTTAAACACACCCAGCAACTTGTTGTGTTTCACCCAACAAGTGAAACACAAACTGGGAACTGAAAGTGTTTCCTTCAAAATAAAAGTTGTCCCTTAAGTACTGCAACTAACACATTTCAAAAGGTGCAAGTTCCAGTTTAAAGGGAAATGTGTCATGTTTAACAAAAACTGGATCAAAACTGTGTCCATATGTCAGGTCGGGTATCAGATGCCACCTCTCTGGGGACATCTCGGGCCCTTCAAGGTATGGAGGCCTATCTCCCCCACCACTTCCCCTGCCAGTGGCAGACACCCTCAGACATCGGTGCGTTGGTGGTTCTTTGTGCCCGGGGATGGGCGCCCAGGTACACACTGGCTCACTCCTTGGTGGCTGCTTGTCGGAGCCTGGAGCCTGGAGCCTGGGGCTTGCTCGGGCCACTTCGGGGGTGGGGTGCCCTCGGCCTCTCGGCCTGGGGCTCGGTCATTCTGGCGCAGCTGGCTGCCGGCAGAGCTCACGGGCACGTCACTGCAACCCCCCCTGGCTTCTGCTCCGCGGATGCTGAGTGACCCCTCATCTGGGACTCTCCTCAGCTCTTTCTGGGATAGTGGCGCAGCTGCCCCTCTGTTGGTCTTCCTTGGTCTCTTGTGTTCTGAGGGCCTCTGGATGTCTGGAGTCTTGATCTCCTTCATACCTGCTTCATGCCCTGGAGGACGGGGCTGTGGTACCCCCACACCCTCTAGCAGATCATTACATGAAGGAACCTTTTAAAAACAAGCGCGTTCATGCTCACAGGTGTACACACGGGTGCTCACACACACAAACTACACCCTTTTTGGCTCCTACCTCAAAGCACACTGTGCGCTGTCGATCTTGCATGCTGCACAATAATGTTTAATATTTAGTATTTACCTTTTTCTTTTTTCTTTCTCAAGAGGTGATCCAGGTGATTGATATATGTATTTTTTGTCTGCTTATTTAGTTGGTTTTTGTTTTTTTGCCCTTTATCCCCGTCCCTCTTCTCTGCTGTTTTTCCTTCCCTCTTTCTTTCTCCCTTTTCTTTTCCTCATTCAAATCTGTCCCGTATCTAACAGGTGTAAAATAAAAATTAAAATAAACAATAAAAGGTGAATCAAATAGACCATTAAGGCAAGGCTGGGATGGTCCATTTGGTAAAGTAAATCCGTTGGGCATCTTTCTTCGCCTTTAGACAATAATTCTAATGGCAAGAGAACCAAACGGGACAGGCAAAAAAAAAAAAAAAACTGGATCAAAACGCAAGGCTGAAAAACAACAATGAACAAGAGCAAGTTACTGAGTTGTGTGACTGAGGCTTTAGTTAATTAGTTAATTTAGTTTTGTTTAGTTAATTTCCAGTTGATGACAAGTTGGGCGACTGTGGTTCAGGGGGTTGGGAAGCTCATCTGTAACCGGAAGGTTGCCGGTTTGATCCCCCAGCTCTCTCTGTCCTGGTCGTTGTGTCCTTGGGCAAGACATTTCACCTACCGCCTGCTGGTGATGGCCAGAGGGGCCGATGGCGCGATATGGCAGCCTCGCTTCAGTCAGTCTGCCCCAGGGCAGCTGTGGCTACAACTGTGAGAGTGAATGAATTGTAAAGCGCTATATAAACGCAATCCATTATTAAGTTAGGGTTGCCAACTGTCCCGTTTTAGCTGGGACATGCTGTATAATGAACAAAATTGGTTTGTCCATTATTCTAAATGTCCTTAAATGTCCTATATATTGACCATTACCTGCAATGTCACATAAAGTAAATAATTACATTATATGTCCAGCATGGCTTTGCATTGTGCTTCTAGTACTCCAGAGCGATAGTTAAAAAGTTGGCAACCCTATGACAAGTGTAGTGAGGCCAGTTTTAATAACTTACACACTCAAATTGTATTAAAGAATAAATTATGCACCATTAAAGGAATAGGTACTTTGAGTATCAGGTAGGCGTCATTTCATCTTGTTTTTTATCCACTTGTCGCTTAGCAAAAGGCATTTTAAGAAGTTGGTTGTTAAGTTTTTTCCAGTATCTTGTTTCAGTCATCATACAGATGACGTGTTCCAAGCTTGGGAAGAGACAAACATGGTCGTTTCACATTCACCAGAGACAGTCATTCAGGGTAATTGAATGAAGTGAAACATCCAGTGTTATTGAATGTAGTGTAATATTTAGTCCTAAGTCAGTCTGATGTAAATGCTTTGCAAGTCATTCACTGTTCTTGGAATCATTTCCATCTCAACCTTTCATCACATATGACGTTAACAATGAATAATTAAATTCGTCTCGCATAACAGTTCTTTGATGCAATAACGTAAGACCAGTATTAAAAAATGTATCTCTTAATTCTTTCTTTCATAACGTCTGCCCTAATTTCAAAAGCTGGACAAACTTAAGTTATGAATGAGCCAGGCAAGGTTTGTTTGCTTTTTTTGTTGAGAACACAAAAAGCAGGTACGTTGGTGGGAATGCATTGTTCTTTTTTCTCATTGGCAACTTTCAATACCCTAAAAAAAAAAAAAAAAATCAGTGCTGAGTGATAAAACTGCAGCTGTGGTTTGTGTGTGATGGGGGAAAAAATCGGGAACAGTTTGTACAGGAAATGGGAGAGCTTTTCTATCTCTCTATGTGAGAGAAGAAAGGAAACAGCAGAGAAGAAAGACGCCAGAGTTTTAGTTCCTTCTCCTCCAATGCTCCCTTCTGGGTTTCATTCATAATTTACTGCCCCAATGTTCTGTCTGCAATTAGGATACAGAGAGGGAACGAGCACAGGCAAGCCTCTCTCTTCCTGCCAGCACACACACACTTGTTCTTATGGGATGTGATGGATGGTTCGGGACTCCCTGTTGCCCTCCACCCCCACCCAACTGTCCTACTTTTTGACAGTGGAGGAATGAAATAAGCCTCCTCATCTCTTGTGCTGCAGTATCAAGAAAGGCCAGAGCTTTTACAGTCCTGGCTGTCTGTGTGGTATGTAAAGCATCCAGTACCCAACAGGACACTGTTTATTTACCACAGTATGAATAGTGTGCCATAGGCATACTTCTAACTGGCAAGGACTATTTGAATTTACAAGCTGGTATCTAATTCCAAACACCAGGTTGATACCGTGTTCTCAAATTTTGCCCATTTAGAAAAGGTTGTGCTGTTACGCATCAGCGTCAGCCTGTTTCTTTTAATCTGGGTCGCCATGTACTATTTATACAGCCACATCAGATTAAAGCACAAAGAAGATTAGCAGTGTAAAATGAGTGTCATTGTATGTATGTAAGAACAAAATAATAAGTTTTCTTATCATATATATATATATATATATATATATATATATATATATATATATATGCGGGCGGTTTATCCTTCAAGCTCGGGTCCTCGGGCCTGGGAGCTTGAGGGTCCTGCGCAGTATCTTAGCTGTTCCCAGGACTGCGCTCTTCTGGACAGAGATCTCCGATGTTGTTCCCAGGATCTGCTGGAGCCACTCGCCTAGCTTGGGAGTCACCGCACCTAGTGTTCCGATTACCACGGGGACCACCGTTACCTTCACCCTCCACAGCTCTTCTCTGAGCCCTTGGTATTTCTCCAGGCTCTCGTGTTCCTTCTTTCTGATGTTGCTGTCATTCAGAACCGGTACATTGATCACTACGGCTGTCTTCTTCTATTTGTCTACCACCACTATGTCCGGTTGGTTAGCCACCACCATTTTGTCCATCTGTATCTGGAAGTCCCACAGGATCTCAGCTCGGTCCTTCTCCACCACCCTTGGGGGTGTCTTCCATTTTGACCTCGGAATTTCCAGGCCATCTTCAGCACAGATGTTTCTGTATACTATGCTGGCCACTTGGTTATGGTGTTCCATGTATTCCCTGTCTGCTAGCATCTTGCACCCTGCTGCTATGTGCTGCATTGTCTCTGGGGCATCTTTACACAGCCTGCACCTGGGGTCTTGCCTGGTGTGATAGACCTCAGCCTCTATGGATCTTGTACTCAAAGCTTGTTCTTGTGCTGCCATGATTAGTGCCTCTGTGCTGTCTTTCAGTCCAGCTTTGTCCAGCCACTGGTAGGATTTCTGGATATCAGCCACCTCCTCTATCTGCCGGTGGTACATACCATGCAGGGGCCTGTCCTTCCATGATGGTTCCTCGTCTCCCTCCTCTTTCTTGGGTTTCTGCTGCCTGAGGTATTCACTGAGCATTCGGTCAATTGGGGCCATCTTCCCAATGTATTCTTGGATGTTTGTTGTCTCATCTTGGACTGTGGTGCTGACACTCACCAGTCCCCGGTCCCCTTCCTTCCGCTTAGCGTACAGCCTGAGGGTGCTGGACTTGGGGTGAAACCCTCCATGCATGGTAAGGAGCTTTCTTGTCTTTATGTCAGTGGCTTCTATCTCCTCCTTTGGCCAACTTATTATACCAGCTGGGTACCTGATCACGGGCAGGGCGTACGTGTTGATGGCCCGGATCTTGTTCTTACCGTTCAGCTGACTCCTCAGGACTTGCCTGACCCTCTGCAGGTACTTGGTGGTTGCAGCTTTCCTAGCTGCCTCTTCATGGTTCCCATTCGCCTGTGGGATCCCCAGGTACTTGTAACTGTCCTCTATGTCTGCAATGTTGCCTTCTGGTTGCTCGATCCCCTCAGTTCTGACTACCTTCCTTCTCTTTGTTATCATCCGACTACACTTCTCCAGCCCGATGTCATTGCTGTATATCCTGGTAGTGTGGATCAGTGAATCGATGTCTCGTTCACTTTTGGCATACAGCTTGATGTCATCCATGTACAGGAGGTGGCTAACAACTGCTCCGTTCCGTAGTCGGTATCCGTAGCCAGTCTTGTTAATGATCTCACTGAGGGGGTTCAGGCTTATGCAGAACAGCAGTGGGGACAGAGCATCTCCTTGGTAGATCCCGCACTTGATGGTGACTTGTGCTATGGGCTTGGAGTTGGCCTCTAGTGTTGTACGCCACATCCCCATTGAGCTCTTAGGGTCCTGTTGATCTTGTACAATTCTAGGCATTCCAGTATCCAGCTGTGGGGCATTGAGTCATAGGCCTTCTTGTAATCAATCCAGGCAGTGCACAGGTTGGTCAGCCTGGTCTTGCAGTCTCGGCTGACTGTTCTGTCTACCAGTAGCTGGTGTTTTGCGCCTCTGGTATTCTTGCCAATCCCTTTCTTTGTCCCGCTCATGTATTGACCCATGTGCCTGTTCATCTTAGCTGATATGATGCCTGACAGGAGCTTCCATGGTCAGGCAGGTTATTGGTCGGTAGTTGGATGGGACTGGTCCCTTCTTGGGGTCCTTGGGGATCAGGACCGTCCGACCTTCGGTTAGCCATTCCGGGTGTCTCTCGTCAACTAGCAGCTGGTTCATTTGTGCTGCCAGACGCTTGTGGAGTGCAGTCAGCTTCTTCAGCCAGTAGGCGTGAACCATGTTGGGGCCTGGTGCTGTCCAACTCTTCATACTAGAGACCCTTGCTTGGATGTCTGCCACCGTGATGGTTACTGGACCCTGTTCAGGGAGGTTGCTATGGTCTGCCCTCAGATCCACTAGCCACTGAGCATTGCCGTTATGGGTTGCGTCCTTCTCCCATATGCTCTTCCAGTATTGCTCCGTCTCCAGCCTTGGTGGTGCTGTTCTCTTATTGTTCCCTTGCCACTGTGGAGAACAGCTCGTTTATTCTCCTGCCTTCTATCTCTCTGGTGTACCTCCTCAAGCGGCTGGCCAAGGCTGTGAGTCTTTGCTTGGCAGTTTCCAAGGCCTCAGGTATAGACAGCTTGCTGTATTTTTTATGCACCTTCTTTGTCGCGCCTTTCTGCAACTCCGTTAGTTGGCTAACCTCCCTCCATGCTACTTTGATCTTGCCCTCTAGCCTCCTTCTCCATGGAGGGTACTGCTCCTTGTGGCTGTTCAACTTATAGCCAAGCATCTCACTGATCACTGCTGCCGTATTGTAGATCAGCTTGTTAGTCTCGGTAAGCGTGGCTGTAGGTATCATCCGTAGTGCTGCATTAACATCATTGAGCAGACCTTCTGAGGGTACTTCACATAATCTTGGTAACCGGCTATGGGGGATCCAGGTTTCAAGCTTGGCCATGATCCTATCTTTCAGGTCAGTTCCTCTCGCATCCTTCTCCTATCGCACTTGGGGCTTTTTACCCAATCTTGGGTGGGGTGGTGATATCTCCCCCCTGACCTGGCGTCCTGGCTCCCCCTTGCCATAGCATTTATGTTGTACCTCGTCAATCTCTAGCTGTGAGAGCAGTCCCTTCTTTCGAATGTTGGAAGACTGAGCTACTAGTTGTTTCGCCATCATTGTAGATGTTGGGTATCGAATGTCCAAAATCCCTGTTTCAGCAGAAATAGTAGTGCTCTATAATTGATGTTATTACAAAACATACTGTGCAACACAATTGTGCCAGTACATGTTAAAACATTTTTTACAGATATTCCCAATCAATTTATTTACTCACATACTGGTTTCTAAAGTCTGTAGAGAAGTGGTTTTTGACAAACTGTCATTTTAAAGTCTTTCTTTTGGGAGAGAACAACAACACTTAGAGACACTTGGGTTGGCAATGCTGTTCTGTTTGTATTTATCTATGGTCTTGTCCAGTGATAACTGTGGTTTCTTGTCTCTCTGTCTGAATTTGGTCCTGTCCTTTTTTCTTTTGTAGCCTATTTCCTGTTTTATTGTGAAGGTTAGTTCCTGGTGTGATTTTTGTTTCCTTACTTGTGGCCCAGCTATCTGCTTGCTGCACCAGTAGAACTTAAATATTGGTCTTTGGTTCAGAGGCTGAGGGTGGGTTTGTCTCAACAAAATCTACCAAAGTGTTTTCTTGATTTTTATTTTAATATTTTTTGATTGTTTTTATACATGGTATTTTTAATGAAATACAGTGAAGACCCACTGAGTGTCTTGTCCTGTCTTCTTTTGCACTTTTCTCTTTGCCCTCACCCCTCCAACTCACCTCTTCCTTCCCACTGTAACCAAGTGTTTGTTCACTAAACATTACTTGATATTTACAATTTTACTCTCTAATAATGTAGGATCTTTCAAGACAAAACACCTTGAGGCAACTGATATTGTGAATTACCACTACAGAAATAAAATTCATTTGAAATGAAGACCCTGTTATATTACCCAAGTGGTGAACTAATGGAAGCTGATTTATTGTGTGCATTGTGTTATTAATGTGGTAGGTTTAAAAAATATAAATCATGCAAAATGTATCTTAAATCCACTTTTATAGATTTGCAGTCGAGACGATGAATAAAAATGTTTGCCCTTTGTCACCTACATCATTAAATAGCTGCTTTGATACATGTTTGATAATCCAGGTAAGGAAATCCCTGAAAGTCGATTCAGTTCGTAATGTTTTCACTGGGAGAAACGTTTCATGACTCATCCATGTGACTTCTTCAGTCTCAGCTAACTGTTGGTTTCCCCAGCCTTATAGTTACATAACAAGTAAAACTAGCATCATTGCCTAACAATAAACTATGAGCTCAGTTTCATGATCGTTACTATGCAAACTGTCACATCTTTTGGTAAATAGCAATGAGGCAATAAACGCCTGTTTTCCTGTTAGCATATATTCAATGAATAACAAAGTATTACTGAGGGAAGCTTGAGAATACTTTCATGCTATAACAACACACTTTTACTGAAGTAAGATTTTTAATCCCATAGTTTTATGACTAAAGAAGTTAAATTTGATGTTTACATCTTTTCTATGTTCGGACTGAAGGATTTCAGTTGGCTAAATGCTAAACAGGCTTTACAAAAATGACTCAGTGGTGGGCGGCTGTGTGGCACTGGCTGTACACATCCACATGTCATTTGGCAGCAACCCCCAGCTGATACAAAAGGTAAACTGTATACATATACACGTTCATTGGACTCTTGACTCATCTGAGTATCTATTAATCATTCTATGTTACAATTCCTGTCAATGTGAGCGGAAATATGGTATGATGTAAGTTTGTTTTTGGACAATGACTGCGTCACGCTGTAGTTTATGAAATGTGCTGTTACCTGCCATGGACACAACGATATCAAAGTGTGTGTATGAGCTTGTTTGTTTGCGTTGCTGTGGGACGTGGCAGGGTGGAGCTCTGTTAGAGGCTTGCTTGTGAGTTAAAGGTTTCTTTTATTATCTATTTTAAGCTCGGCTACTTCCTAGAGTTGAGTGAGACCTTTGAACCACACCACTCTCTTAAGTTCTCTCATCCCACATTCCTGAGAGTGTGGACCCTGTCGTGTCTGTGCAAATCAAAACATTACTCATGCTAATGCCGAGCCACACCTTGACACAGCATGAAACACCTTTACCTGGTTTCTGTGTGCACTATGATGCAAAAAAAGGTACAGCTCTTAACTTCTGGAAAAAATAAATCTCCAATAAAGCCTTGGTGACCCACCCAGAAGGCTTGTTTTAAGCTGAAAGAGAACATTTTAGTCATCAATGAATCAGCTGCTGACAATTATTACTGTATATGAGAACACAAAAGCAACAAGGATAGGCTGGATGTTTAAACTTGACTTAGAAGTCAGCAGTGTTGTCGGTAAACCGGGAAGCGGCGTCACGCTGTTTAGTCTAACTAGGACCACTGGGAGCAATTAGAGGCCAGCAAAGTCACAGCGGTTTCCCTGTTAGTCCAACACGGGTTTCTGAGGGATATCCCCTCCTCACTTCTTTTTAATTTGTTTATCCATGCACAAACTTTTTCCCAGCAGCATCATGAACAGCTCTGTTACTGTCTCAGCACAGCTCTGGATGGTTTATAGACGGTAAAGACTAGAACAAACAAAAGAAGGTTAAAAACAAAAAGCCTCAGTTCTCAGGAAATGCATCCATACTCAGGTTGACAATAAGCTGTTTCATGCAGATCTTTGAAGTTGGAAAGCTCTTGAACCCACACTGAAACAATTACTGGCAGCAGGGTGATAGCTTTTTCTTTGAATTGATGCTTCTTAAACTGGAGCAGTTCAAAGCCAAACAATCCTGCAATTACTCTAAACTGCTGTGTCACAGGTACGATGCTCATTTTGTGGAGCAATTCAGGTTTATTTCTTGTTCCCAGACACCTTATTCCACACTGACATAAAGTCAAACATACCTACCAGCTGCTGGCTGTATCAAATGTGTATGATTATTGAGTTTTAACAACAAAAAACAGCAGAAAAAGTATTTACAGAGTGAACAGTTAGAAAAATTCAACTTTATTTGGCACTAATGACCCAAACAGTGTCCGGTCTGATAGGATCTGATCTGGAAAAGTTAGTGAAGTATTTAAAAAGGTATTTACAACCCCTCAAATGGGATACAAGGCTTTAATTTTATTAAAGTGCCTGTGCTTTAAGTAGTTGAGCAAACATATTGCGCAGACTCTTAAGGAACTGCAGTCGGGACTGCAGTCGGCACCTTCGCACAACTTTTGTGCGAAGGTGTTTTTTTAAAAATTTCTTTTAAATTGATTTCACGATACTTTGTCTCTTATGGTGGCAACTTGGCATATTTTTATCATCATGAGAAGCCAGCTGAGAAGCCTGATTCCAGCTGATTATGAACACTGTATGAATTTTCTGCCAGCTGACAAAGTGTTTGAGTATGCTGCAAAACTTATTGTTTAGATCTCAGCACCCACACTGCAGCCAAAAGCAGTCACAGCCAACTGCCATCTGTCTCTTTGTTTAAATTGTGCCAGACTTTGATGTTTAAGTCTTAAATGTTTAAGTCTGGCACAGGCAGAAATAAATACTAAAGAGAATATTCAACATTTTCAGAGACAGGCTGGTTTCTTGATAAGAGTAGAGTGATACTATTGTTACGTCTGTATTCAATTTGTGTTAACATGATGATAGCATAAAGATAACAATCAGGGTATCACAGCTGAGCTTGTATTGCCTTCACTTAATAATAATGTTGTGGCTCAACATGGTTTCCAAGAAAGTAGGTGAAAAACAAGCTACTCTACATGCATGTTGGGGTTTATATCTGTCTGTCCTGCAACATCCTCCTAAATCTTGTTACAGGAGCTTTTAAATAGATCATTATAAGACTTATAATATTTCCCATTTTATTTTATTTGTTTTATATTTTGTTTGAAATTGTTGTTTTCAGATAGTTCATTTTTCTTTTCTTAATTTTTAAAAAGCATTGGGTTTTAGGTCCTTTTTCATTAGTTTCAGTGTTAGCTTTAGATTTTGTTATTAAGATATGTTTGTACTGTTGAACTGTAAAATTGCTGAAATTCAGAACAGTTCAAAACAATGCAGTGACCTGACCAGTCCCGTGACTGATCTCAACCGAAAAGGTACCCCAGATCTGGTACCCCAGATCAGGCGGCATTCATGCAGGTGAAGGAGCCTAACCCTTCCATCCCTTTTATTGTACAGACAGTGTTGGGAAGGTTACTTTTAAAATGTATTCCATTACAGGTTACAGAATACATGCCCCAAAATGTATTCTGTAACGTATTCTGTTACGTTACTCAATGAGAGTAACGTATTCTGAATACTTTGGATTACTTAATATATTATCATGCTGTTTACAACTACGTGAATGTACTATTGCTGTGATTTATTACTGTTACTGAAGGTCCGCGGCTCCGAACCGTCGTAAAGGGACCTCTGATAAATATGGCGGGGTCCGTGTCGGCTCGTAGCCGAAAAATAGCTTTACTTGGTTGTGTGGGTCAACTTTTCTTGCAAGAGACAGAGAGAGGCATTGAAAGACTGCTCCAACGGAACTTATTGTTTTCGGAGGAAAACACGAATACAGTGTACAGTTGAGTCTTAATAGCTTACTTACAACTGGGCTCGTCAGGCTCTCTTCTTGGCTTCAGTGGTTATTATTATATTTACATGCTTCCAGCTCCTGTTTTTGCTCGATGACTGCTTGTACTTTTCCACTATCCTATCCTATCCTATAGAGGAGGGAGACTATTTTCTCCCTCCTCTTGCTCACAGACACGTAACGTGTATGGCGGTCCATTCTCCCTGCAACACGGACTACACTGCCCATGAGGCTACATTCTTTAGAGCTATACCTGTAGCATGTTAGCTTAGCACAACAACAACAAAAAGGCGCTCTCTCACCCAGGAAACACACAGGTCGTGTCCAAATTCATGGGCTGTATTCTCCTGAGGACCCGGCCTTTGCGGTCTACGTGGGCCGGGTCCTCAGAAGGTCGGGTAGGCCAGAAGTAAACGGCTGAGGAAATTGGACGGTCTAGCCTTCTGATTTGAGTCACCGCTGTCTCGGTGGAGTTTAATGAACTTGGCCGTCTGCTCCTTGCTATCTAAAATATAACAGGACACTGGAGTAAACTCTCGACCGTCTCACACTTCTGTTTAATCAGTTTTCTGTTTGATGTTTATTCAGCTGTGTGAAAACTAGGACTTTAATCTCAGCCAAACCGATTTACTCAGGAACAAATCAAACAGTGAAAAAAGCCCAACAATAACATTTTTAGGTTGTCTAAGTGACTAATATATTACGTTTAACCCGAGTAGCGAAAGTCCGCGGTGATCTGAAAGTGATGTGCCGGGAGTTGTGCCGTTCTCGGTGGCTCCAGTGACCCTCGAGCTCCCGGCTAGCTATCGAGCTGGTGGGTAACAGACGTCTCTGAAAACGTCGAAGCACTTTTGCAAATATGCGATATCTTGATAAACCGAGCAGATATTTGATGTTTACACAGCTACTTTCTCGCCTGAAAATATGTTAAAACTTTATTTTGTGACCCAGAAAGATTAGTATGAGTAATTTTAAAACTTAGTAGCGGCCGCCATTGTTGGAAACTGGAGTTTGGCTGGGCCGCGCTATAAATTCTGGGATATGGTGGGCCACGAAGGGACACACCCGACCCCATCCTTCAAATTTGGGGAAAAGGAGGACGCATTTGTCGGCTGCATTCAGAGGAGTCTACGAATTTGGACAGCCTTTGTCGCGTCGCTGTGACGTAATCGGTCTACAAATGCGGCCTCAGGAGGATGCAGCCCATGAATTTGGACACGACCACAGTCGCAAAGAGAGAGAGAGAGAGAGAGAGAGAGAGAGAGAGAGAGAGAGCGTCGCCCTGTAACCATGGCAACCGTAACGCTGCCGCCTGGAACAACAGAACGTAGCTGTCAAACAAAACCGCCACAATATGAAACAGGAAAATACCGCAGTATAATCCATTTATTTCAACAAAGTAACTGTATTCTAAATACCACCTTTTTAAACGGTAACTGTAACGGAATACAGTTACTCATATTTTGTATTTTAAATACGTAACGGCGGTACATGTATTCCGTTACTCCCCAACACTGTGTACAGATTAAGGTCTCAAACACAGGGCTGGAGGCAGTAGAGTAGAGAAAGAGTACTTGGCCATCCAGTGGGTCTTTGACTCTCTTTGTATTTACCTCCTGGGCTGCTCTTCCACCCTCTTCAGATCATGCCCCTAAGTTGGGTGGATGGGGTAATGTGGCGGGTAGTGGTTTGTAGCTCAGCTGTATGGGAGGTTTGGAGCAGTAGGGTTCAGGGTGTGGTGTCAGGGTAGGGTGACTCATACAGCTGACCATAATCATCTGATCATGTCTCCCCATTGTAACAATTCTGGGTTTTTTTGTTTGTTTGTTTTTTGAGAAATCCATGGATAGAATTTGTTGTTAAAAGGATGAGACAGCTTTACATTGCAAAAGATATAACAGTAGGTGATGAAAATTTGCAGGAATGACATCTGTCCACTTGATCAGTGAGGACACCTAAAGAAGGAGTAAAGTTTTCATAGGTGGATCAGACTTGTTTTCAAAATAAATTTTGCAGCAGCAGAATTCACGTGCAAACACACAAAACACTGACTGCACCAGTCACTAAATGTGACTCTTGCTAACTAAACAAGACCAGCTGCACATTAAGGAGAACAAACAAGATTTTCATGCATTCAGATTATCTGCACACCCACAAAGCCAACAAAGGATCAGCTGTTGTATGTACTCTTCAAAATTGGGCAGTAAATACACTTCACCCTACAGTAGCAGAAGTCTAAGAATGTATTACACGGTGCTCAGCACTCGATGCATGCACATAACTGTTTCTCTGTGTCCATATCAAACATGGGCAGCTGGCCAGACAACGTGCAAATAGCTATAAATGTGCCACTCAGACAGACTTAATCTCATGTGATATGGAGCAGGAGGAGTTGAGACTGTTTAAACAAACTGGAGTACAAAATTATAGGTTAGCTAAACTCTTGCCCCCTGAAGCTAAAAATGACATTAACTGTCAAAGAAACCTGCAGGTGTTTGCATCAGATTGTTGTGTAACCCTTCAGTCAGTTAGAGCAAAGGAGAAAACATGCTGTCTAATTTTGTACGGTGGCAATTAGTCTATTTTCTCTTAGGAGAGGATATAATATCTGCTGTCAAGGCCAAAATAAATGTCACCAATAAACAGTCCAAGGAGGGTAGATGCACTATATTGCCGAAAATATTTGGTACTTGCTTTCACATGAATACCTGAGTGAACTTGAGTGGCAACCCCTTCTTAGCCCATAGGGTTTAATATGAATTCGACCCACCCCTTGCAGCTATAACAGCCTCAACTTTTCTGAGAAGGCGTTCCAAAAGGTTTAGCATGAGAAGGCCTGGCTCGGAGTCTCCACTCCAATTCATCCCAAAGGCGTTCCATTGGGTTGAGGTCAGGACTCAGTGCAGGGCAATCAAGTTCTTCCACATTAAACTTGCTCATCCATGTCTTTTATGGAACTTGCTTTGTGCACTGGTACGAAGTCATGTTGGAACAGGAAGGGTCCAACCCCCAACTGTTCTCACAAAGCTGGGAGCATGAAACTGTCAGAAATGTCTTGGTTTGCTGAAGCATTAAGAGTTCCTTTCACTGTAACTACGGGGCTGAGCCCAACTCCTGACAAAGAACCCTAAACCATAATCCCCCCTCCACTAAACTTTAGAGTTGGCACAGTGCAGTCAGGCAAATCCTGTTCTCCTGGCAACCACCAAACCCAGACTCGTCCATCAGAATCCCAGACGGGGAAGTGTGAGAAGGGCTGTCAGTGGTTCCTGAAAGTTTTCTGGATAGGTTCAAAAAAATTGTTGCACCAAAAACCTCCCAGTGCTTGCTTGCAGATTGCCATGGCTGCCTTCAAACTTGAAAACACACTAGCAAACTGGAAATGGAGAAGGTTCTCCTTTAAAGTAAAAGGTCTGTCACATGTTTCAAGATGTGCAACTTCTACTTTGAAGGTGAACCTTTTCCATTTCACAGTTTCACTACATCTCAAAGAGTAGTTGGAGAGTGTTTGTAGATAAGTCCGTCACTTTCAATCAAACTAGGACTGCAGAAATATGCTAGGGGTTGCCAGGTGTGTCACTCAATGGTCTGGTCTGCATGACCAGGACTTTAGCAATCATTTACCTTGTAAGTGTCATCAACCTCCAGTAACTACTCAACATATCACATGTCTGTGAAACCTCAATAATTAAGTCTAATATAGTCTAATATTAGCAATGATTGTCTAAAATGGTCATTAATGGAAAGGTAGTGTGATGTTGTTTTCTATAAATGTAAATGATTTTGTCTCCTGCGAACAGTATAAATTCTAATATGGAACATAATTTGATGAGAAGTGAACTCCATTAAACTGACCACAATCTACAAATGAACATCGTGCTTTATTCTGCATCACCTGAAAGTAGCAAAATGAAAAAAGCAATCATCAGGAAAGTGTTTACGTTGGACACAGAGCAAAAGAGTCAAGAGCCAACATCTTATAGACTTCTATGAAACATTTTTCAACCAGAGGAGTCGCCCCCTTCTGGCCATTATAATGAATGCAAGTTTAAGGTGCTTCACTTTTTAAACGCGAAAGGTAAAAGCTAAAACACTAAGGATGAAGCTTTGAAAACAGGACTTTGCAAATTTATTGTGGACGTCAGGTCGGCTACATCTATATTTTATATATTTTATATAGCTGTGGTGTTGCTGTTTTTTTAAACTTGGCACACACATGTAACCCTTTTCTGTGCAATACAATACCATTGTACTATTTTCTGTGTCTTTTACGTTTGTGTGAGCTGGGAACTCAACATAATAAGTAAGACCATCTGAACTCATAATTTTTCATGGGCAAAATGCACAAACCCCAAAATATTACCTGGATAGTCAGTGATAATTTTCAAAAACAGTCTTATTTTAAATATATTTTGTTGATGCTTGTTAAAGTACTTCTATTGTACTAAATTCCACTTTGAACCAAAATTATTTTATAATAGCGAACAGGATCTTTAAATCTTTGTTATTGTATTCACTAGATAGTTATTGCTTAATGTGTACCAGCTTCTGTAAGCAGTATCAGCACACACAGCACACTGCATCCACAGAAGATGAACGAGAAGAGAGAAACAAATAAGCTCAGCTGTATTGCAGAGATCCTCAGTCGATGTAAGGGGTTGCCAAGTGTGTTTTATTGGCATGCTCATCCATCAAAAGGCCAACACAAGCTGAATCTAAGGTCAAAGGGATGCTTCTTGGAAGGAGATAGACAGCTTTTAATGATTTAAACAAGAGACAGTAATTTTGTTAAAGGTCAGCGACCGACAGATTCATGGATCTGTTTTTCTTCTGTCATTTCAAGATCATTTTTACAGGACAAGGATGGTGGAGTATTGTTATTAATGCTAAAATGTCCTTTAAAGGTAATAAAGAGCTGTGAGGAGTGACGTTTTGTGAGTTTAAAAGGGGGAGAAAACCCTCTAAGCTGACTTCTGTTGTTCCATTTTTAAGTCTCCACTGGCTGGTAGATGCCTACACTCCTCTTACATTCATCAGCCAAGAATATATTTGATATAATGGTTGGTGCCAAATTGGAGAGAAAAATGTGTCAAAGCCAAAATAGGTAAATAAATAAATAAAAACAGCATGCGGTAGAAGTCTGGTGTTAATTTCATTCCTTAATTATCCAGGCTTAATTAGCCTGGAGTGGGAGCATATGGCATTTATTTTTAAGAACTTCTGACCAAGTAATGCACCGCCTCTTCATGGTGGAAAACCCTTCTTATGTAACAAGAATGTAAAGCATGCATTGCGGTCGAAACAAACAGTGGAAACAGAGTTTAATTTGAACACTAATCCTACCATGATACACTGGACAATTATTTAAGTTGACATCATGGGAATAAAGTTTATTTTTAGGTAATAAAATTTATGGAATGAAAACAAAAAAAAGAACTGTTTTGTGTATTTTATGTATTCAGGCATGTGCTTGACTGTATGACGTGAACAAGGGATATAAATTTACTGCAGAAGGCTTCTAAATAAAATGGACTATACTTTCTAAGAGGTTTGAATAGGCTGAGGCTGAGTAGCACAAACAGAAAAAAGCAGAGGGCTGTCCTCTTCAGAATATACAATACTCTGTAAAAGCCTTGATTTACCCTTAGCAAAGAACCAATTATGAATGACACGGGACCTGAGAGATGTCATCTGGGCCTTCAGCTGATCCATCGATCAGTAGCAACAGGTCTTATGGAGTAAATACAAGTTTGAATTTTTGGCTCAAATCATCATCATTATGTACAGAGGATGTCAGGAGAGTGGTACCACAGTGAGTGTCTGCAGTAATGTGTAAAACACAGTGGAGGCTCTGTCATGTTTGGCAATTTTGTCAAAATTGATAAATTATGAATACAGAAAAGTGCCATCAGATTTTGATCCACCACGCAGTACCATTTGGAAAACTGATCTGATTGGTAACCACATCATTTTTCAGATTGACCCCAAACACACTGCTAATGTAGTAAAATCATACCTGGATAGAAAAACACACAGTGCAACACTATCAGTCATGGACTGGCCTCCCCAGAGCCCGGACCTCAACATTATTGAAGCAGTGTGGGATCATGTTGACAGAGAACAGAACAAAACATCCAAAGAAGAGCTTTGAATGTCCTTCAAGAAGCCTGGAGAAATATCCCTAAAGACTACTTAAAGACATGACAAGAAAGCTGTTCAGGCTGTGCTGAAGAATTAAGGTGGTCAAAGCAAATATTGACTTTCAAGCTCATTAGAAGTGTACAAACTCTGTTTTTGCCTTATATGCTGTATTTCTGATAGATTGCTGTGGTGGCTCAAAACTTTTTCTTTTTTTTTTTTTGCAGCATTGTAATTAACAAAGCCATTCAGATAGAGCAGTACTGCTGAATGAAACTCAGTATGTTGGATGAAACCCAACCTTTAGTTAACCAGACAATGTCCTTGATTTCACGCACACTGAACCAGACTTCCCACACACTTACTTATTACAAGTTAACGCTGTAGGTGAGACAACACATACCTACAACTGCTGCACAAATATTTCATGAAATTATTGTTCTTAAATGTTGCAAACATCTTTGTGGCTAAAACTTCATGTTTTGTTTTTTTTAAATTCTGAACAGAATCTTCTATTTAAGCTTTGGGTCATAATCAAATTTGCTGTAATCTAGTCTTTAGCTCATAAAAATCCACCTCTCAGCAACATCTCTGAGCTTTGTAGAACCGCTGTTCAAATAATGCAAAAGACCCACAAGGACACAACTCAGATGTGAAAAGTGTAGAGTTATAAAGTTATGGGGTTTCTCAGAGGCTGATTCAATTCATTCTGATGTGATTTCATCTTCTGAAAAGGCAGCTTCATTGTTTAATTAGTTTCACGTTATGGTTGAAGTAGCACAGTCACGCCCTTGTTAACCCGACAGTGGGACTGTCGCCTCAGAACCGTCAAGTGGCCCAGTCAGGCAGAAGCTGGGACAGGGTGTACCAAAGCAGCACTGCCACACTGACAGTTACAGCGGACATTTGGCTTATGTTTTGCTCGGGTTACTGTTGTGGATGAACTGATTCACTAACACCACCTGACCTAAAATCCCATCCCACGCCCCTGCTGATGCTGAGCCACAAGACACGGTCCTTTCATTTCCATATTTATGCTTTTCATCTGAGAAAAGGGAAAAAACAAGAAAAGAAAACTTGCACATGTCAAGGAACACATTCAGCAATAACTCTTGTATAAATATCTGGCATAAAGCAAGAAAGCCAAACAGATAGGGTCAGGCATTCAGTGGTCACGGCTGCCCCCTGTCGTTTAACTTCAGTAACAAGAATGCTCCTTCCTTGTTAAACTAACACACTCATAATAACAACTGGTGTACATTTATCCCAATAACAGAACAATTAACCCACATTAATCTGACACTACAGTTCGATGACCACTGACTGCTTATGGTTGTGATGACTGCTGCTGACTCCTGAGCTCGGCTAGCTGTCTCCTCATGTGGTAGATATCATCAGACATTTGCCTAAGGGAAAGTAGGCACAACTTTGTAGCCTTTATTATTTAGAAGCGGGACATCAATCATCTCTTTTCTGGCATTTAGAGCTATTTGTAGCATGTCTACTGTCACATGTTTATAGTATTTCTACCTGTGGTTGGCTTGTGCCCTGCTCAGCTGGCAGCGTAGGCGCTTCATGATGGCTTCATAGCGCCTGTTCTGGATCTGAGGAAGGGGGAAAAGTGATGTTGTTGATGCTTTCTTTCAGACTGAAACATAAGTCATGTCTTGATACAAATTCTATCTAGGTGATTTAGTTGTTTTATGAACAAATGTCAGCCTCATAAGATGTCCCTGGTTTCTTTTGGGGAAGTCTGCACACCTCTATGTCTTTCTTTATTTGGGCATGAATCTCAGACTCTTTTTGGAGCCGCTGTCTCTTCTCAGATATGGTCTTCATCTTCAGGGAGACCTCCTCTTTCAGAGCTTTAATCTCTCGCTGCACACATGAGCATATAATAGTTATGGATACTGAAGATCTCTGAAAAAGATCCCTATGATTAAAATGAAGAGACTACCTTTGCCATCTGCACTGTGTTTCCATTTGGATTGTTCAAATCTTCCTTCAGCTCCTCGTTTTGCTTTCTCAGCATCTGTACTAGTTCTTTCTTCTCCTTCAGCTCGTTATGGGCCTTTGTCTGGCTCACTGCATGCAAAACAGCTGCCCTGTGGCCTTCCATCTTACTTCGGTAAGCGTTGAACCCTGCAAGCGCCACTTGTGCAACCTCCTCCTCCTCACCTATCAGAATCTGGAGTTCTGTGTTTGCCTTGCTGATGGATACACAGCGATCATGAAGGAGTTTGGTCTGCTGCTCCAGCTGCTCCATCTCACTTTCCAGCACTAGGATTTCTCTCACTTTCAATCTCAGGTCCTTGTCTATGCCCTCGTTTTTCCTCTCAAGCTCTGACAGAGTTGCCTGGAAAATAAGGCAAACCAAAAAGTCCAATTAAGTCATAAAGAAAGCCACAAACTATGCAAATAAATGTTTACTTCACTTTCTAGACAATTTTCTCCCGTTGTGTTTTTTTAATTATATTTTGTGACTCTTTTTGATCATTTGACACCTCTTTGTGGTGGATTTGAGGCATATTTTGGTTAATTAGGTCTCTTTATGTAACATTTTATGACTTAGTTACTTTGACGGTTATATTTGCATCATTATACATATAGTATAGTTCTGGGACAAGACAACGGATTTTCCTGGCTCTTTGGGTGCACAGAACTGTGCTCAGTAGGCTGAGTAATGTGTCCATGCTAAAAAAAAAAAATCTATCTAATATGCCATCATTTTGTATTATGATAGCCACTTTATAGGTTATACTATGTTATTACCATTGTACAAAGCAGGAATGGGCAATTAATTTTTCCGAAGGGCCACATAAGAAAGCGGGACTGTTGTGGAGGAGCAGATCAAAAAGCTTGTAAAAAAGATAAAATAAAAAATTGCTCATTTGGCCCCTTCAGAAAAATAATTGCCCAACGTGTTTTGCATTTAGTTAATCAGTGTTGTAGGGGAATAGGGTTAGAGATGAACCTGCAGGGTACTGAGTGTCCTCTGTTTCTCTTTCAGGGCCTCTTTCTGGGTATAGCCATGTTGACTCACATCCTCCACTGCCTTGGTTAACGAAAACCCAGGCGGTCCTGGAAATCATGAGAATCACTTTGTGAAAGTCTATAAAATAACTACCTGGCCGCCAATTTAGCCAAATTTTCATTTTCATTGGCAAAGTTTAAGCCAAGGAGTTATTTATTTCTTTAAATGGACACCACTGATCACATAAAACAATAAAATATTAGGCCTTTAAAGGTAGCTAACACCAACTTCTTTACTTACTCTGAGCTAACATTAATTAGCTATGTAGCTTATGCTAGACTAACAAAGCTAACATCAGCTCTATTTATTTATTTGTTACAGTTTAAATTATGTACAGTTGCTTAAACAATTAAGCAGACATATATTTACTTTCCTGTATTGCCAAAAACAAACAAAACATCTCACCGTCTTCACTGACCCCAGAGTTTGGCATATTGACTTGCTAGCTTATACTTTTTTATACTGTTTATGTCCGATAGTTAGCAATGATAGCATGCCATTTTTATCCTTGGGTTTCAAGTAACCCTAGAAAAATGTGAAATCAACTAACTTAAAAAGATTAAATAAATAAAGCTAATATGGTGTTAAGTTAATATGTTCATTTACAATATAAACGAAAGTATTTATTTAGTTTACTTTTGATTAATTTATTGGCAAGGGAATCAATAAAAGTACAGTTAGAAAAATGAGCAGCGGGATGTAACCTAACCATTGATACAATACGACTACGATTCCCACAGTTCACTTTTTCTCCACGTCAAACTATATCCGGTCTCTCTTACAGCCAGCAGCAGTCTCGCATGTAAACACAAAAATAAAACTAGCGAGCATTATTTTACTTTACTTGTCACCGCCTAAATTTAGTCAAATGCTTGTCAGGCGTTGCCTCAGACTGTGCTCTTTGTGTACCCGTGTAGTTTACAGCAGCGGAGTAAGAAGAGGAGGATGGAGGACCCTTGTGGGACACGCCAGCGTGAAACATGCTAACAGGACAGACGTGCCACACTGGGGCAGAGTAATGTTTAAACGCTTCTTTCACATTGATCTGGGGGAGCTGTACAAGAACGAGTCAGTTCAGGTGTATCTCGAGCAGCTCATGGAGGAGCACAGAGACCTGAGCAATAAGCTACAGCATGCATACCTCAGTGAGTCAGACAGAAAGGGGCTCACAAAGAAGCACACTGAGCTGCTGCCTCTGGCAAGTGTGTTTAGGAGCATTGAACAAGCTCAGAAAGACCTCGAAGAGGTCAGTTCACTTCTAAAAGGTCAGTAGGATTTTTTAAACTTACTATATATACATGTAATGGCTTTATAAACACACCTCTCAAACCACAGAAAACCATCAAACGTGTTTGTCAGGTGTCCAATCTCCAGAGGTCTTCTAACTATTTAAATAACACATGTATTTGCAGCTTTGAGTGAGTACAGTTTTACTTTGCATTCTTAAACACAATAAATCAAATTATTTTCCTTACTCATGGCAGGTTTAGCTGGCACCAAAGATGAAGAGCTGACCCAGCTGCTAAAAGAGGAGGAAGCACAAATCTCCAGCAAGATTTTGGCTTTAAGAAGAGACGTAAGAACCCAAAAGACACAGCTAATTAATGCAGAAGTGTGTGACGGACCATTGTTTGTTCATGAGGTTTTCTTTTTACCGCAGCTAATCAAAGCTCTTATCCCCACTGATCCTCTTGACTCGAGTAATGTTCTGCTGGAGGTCGTATCAGGGCGGACAACAGGAGGTATGAAGGAAAGCAAAACTCTAAATTTGTTTTATAAATTCAAAATACAATTCACAGTAAAATACTGCAAATAAGTGTTATTATGGAAAATAAGTGTTATACTTTCTCATGTGTGGTTCAGGTGACATTTGTCAGCAGTTCACCAAAGAAATGTTTGACATGTACCAGGGTTTGCATTTTACAAAAACTGGGACTTTGAGGTGTTGAACTACACACCTGCAGAGTATGGTAAGATAATTTTTGTATTTCTGTATCATTCATATCATTCTGTATCATTCATTCCCCCCCCGAGTGTCTTTGTTATTAGTTCCAACTCACTCATCAAGGGATTGAATGACTATGTGTGGATCAGAGAAGAAATTTAAACTTGTGGTGATCAGTGGACATAAACCTCCTACCACAACATTTACAGCTGCATGAACGGTGTCTCTCAGGTGGTCTGCACCATGCAGCAGTGAGAATAGCTGGAGAGAACGTGTACAGGCACCTGAAGCACGAAGGAGGAACCCATCGGGTTCAAAGGATCCCTGAGGTGGGGCTCTCCTCCAGGATGCAGCGAATCCACACAGGAACCGTGACTGTCATCATCCTGCCTCAGCCAGTTGAGGTACACTGCGTTTTTTTCTTTTTATGACTTCTCTTTGTTTACTGGAATGGTTAAACAGTACATCTCTGTTTTTATCTTTGGTGCTTGCAGTTTGAAGTCCACATCGATCCAAAGGATCTTCGAATCGACACGTTCAGATCTCGTGGTCCTGGGGGGCAAAGTGTTAACACAACAGACAGCGCAGTGCGCGTAGTTCATCTTCCGACAGGTAAACTGTACCACCATGCCGTTTTGCTTGTAGCCACTGTGATGTGCTCTTTCAAACCTCACTCACTCACTATGGGAGGTGCTCTCTGTGGTAACCAATCATGGAAGCTCCTTCACCACCTCTGTCTAAGACAGACCAGTCACTTTGAGGAGGCAGTTGTCCCTTGACACCTTTGAAAGAGAATGATAACTGAGTGAGGTACACTATATTGCCAAAGGTATTCCCTCACCAATCCAAATCATTGAATTCAGGTGTTCCAATCACTTCCATCACCACAGGTGTATAAAATCAAGCACCATGCAGACTGCTTCTACAAACGTGCAGTGGTGTAAATCACTGGACTCTAGAGCGGAAACGTGTTCTCTGGATTGACGAATCGATGGATGAGTCTGGCTTTGGCGGTTGCCTGGAGACCAGTACTTGCATTGTGCCAAGTGTAAAGTTTGGTGGAGGGGGGATTATGGTGTGGGTTTGGTTTTCAGGACCTGAGATCCAGTGAAAGAAAATCTTAATGCTTCAGCATACCAAGACATTTTGGATAACTCCATACTTCCAACTTTATGGAAAGAGTTTGGGATGGCCCCTTCCTGTTCCAACATACATGTGTGAAGGCAGACAAGCGAATGCTTTTGGCAATATAGTGTACATCACCTGACTGCCCTACTTGTATGGCCACATGATTTGAAGCTTCATTGTTTTGTGTGTTGCCATGTTAGTGTTTTTGGAACCCAAAGGGATCAAATTTTAATGTTGAGTGCTAAGTTGTCATCTAAAGTTTGCCTAATACATTTATGATCCATTTATGCATCACTTAACACATAAAGCAGATACAGCAGGTCTTTTCCTCTTTGCAGGAATAACTGCAGAGTGTCAGCAGACTCGATCTCAGCTGCAAAACAGAGAAATGGCCATGCGCATGTTGAGAGCCAGGCTCTACCAAGGCATGATGGGTAAAGAGACCGAACAGAGGAATACAGCACGAAAGCAGCAGGTGGGTGAAGCAGGAAAACATAACCTGTAACATTCACGATTTTTGTTCTCTTTTCCAACTTTGTCATTGTTCCTCTGTGTCTAAAAACAGGGGCACACGCTCTCAGTCAGAGAGAATTCGTACCTACAACTTCAGTCAGGATCGTGTCACAGACCACCGCCACCGGATATACAACGAGGACATCAAGGTTTAGGTTTGAAGCAGTGTTATCTACTTCAGCTCAAGGGTAAAAAATCAATGTTGCTGTGTTTTTTTTCATGTCTGTTTTTAGGAGTTCATGAGAGGTGGGGAGGCTCTCGATGATATGATCTCTGATATACTTGAACACACAGAGAAGGAGGCTCTTCTCGAGGCGGCGGAGAACAGCAGCAGTTGTAACGAACAGAGTCTGGACCGTCTGCAGACTGAGACCAACAGCAGCTTATGGGAGATGTGCTTCCTGACATATCTGACTGCTCTGTGCCTGCAGAACACATGTTATGTTCTATTATTTGGGCAATTAATTGCAAATGATGCAATGTAAGACAAACCAAAAGTAACAGAGGTTTTTATTCTTGTAATAAAATGTAACTGTGTTTTTGTGCCTTGCAGTTTTCTAAATAACACTAAAGATTAAGGAGGGAGTAACATGGTATTTTAAATTTTGAACACCTTTAACAGGCCTATCATTACAGTTTTAGCTAATATGGGTTTTAAAACTGCTGCTTTTTAAAAATAATGAACACATGAATCACACTTACTGGCCATTTTATTAGGCACATTCTATAGACAGATTCTCTATAGGGAGATGACAAACACTCTCAATTCAAAATACCATCCCCCAAGTAGAGGAACGTTTAACAAATCATTTGGTCCCTGTTTGGTATGAGGTTGAAAAGCGCAATCTGATCTCAGATCTGAAACATGTCACAAAGGCAGTCATCACAGCTGGATGATGGACAAGTTCTACTCAAGGACCATTACCTCACTGTAATGTTGGTACTATGTCAGATGAGGCCAGAATAAGGAAAAAGTCTCGGTCTATGAATCACAGATGGGGACATCTGTGGCAGAGAAATCATGGAGGAGTTGGAGTAAAAGAGACGGTTTGTGGCAAGCATGGATGTAGCTGTGAAAAAGGTGAAATTTATCAAGCTGCCACGTTTTGCACACACACTAAATCTTGGACACCGAAAGCTGTACAGCTGCAATACAGTTTCCAACTGGGCAGGAAGGATTCATTCTGTGATTGTATGGATGAAGAGATCCCACATGGCAAGAGTAATCCTCAAGGAGAAGTACCAACTTCTTGGTATGAATACTTTTTAAATACTTGAATAAAAGTCAGCCAAAATGTAAATCAACAGATTAGGATCAATATAAAATGATAACATCATGTTTGTGATGATGGAGAGATTCTGTCAGCAGTTTTCAGCCATCCAAACTGCAGCTGTAGACCTCTGCCTAAGAAAGCCCATCAAGAAGGAGAAGTATATAATCTTTGGGGTATATAAAAATTGCTTGCTTAAACATATTAACATATTAAAATGTGTTTATTATTTTTTTGTTTATATTGCAGACTTGGCAGAATTGGCAATGAGGACATGCAGAGGAGTTTCTGGTGCTGATGTTGAAGCATTACATATCCACGCTTGCTGTGTTTAGTGAAAAAAGTCTGACCTGTGGCCAGAGACTGCCCATCCTTCTGCAGCAGAGAGTGGATCAAGAAGTCCAACTGCATAGAAGTCTTTTTCCCATTCCAATCAAGGACAGTGCCACAGTCTGGTGGTGGATGAAGGACTCATTGCCAGTGTTATCAACTTTAGCTGAGAAGTGTCTCTGTGTCCAAGCCTTCTCCACCCCAACTGAGAGATCTTGAATCCTTTCTGAAATAGAAAACATTCAAATTTTTCGCTCAAAAACTGCTAATTTTCAAAAGTTCATAATTGCAGTTGGATTTTATGTTAAAGTGTTAATTTGACAGAGGAACTTTTATTTTTTAAACCAGCTTTAATTTTGTTTGAGTCGAATACAAATTGTTGATGTATACTTGAAATTAAAAAGTTACTGTAACCAAAACCATTTGTACTATATTTTATTCCCTAACCAGCCAGTTAGAGAATCAATGAAGAATCGAATCGTTAAATGATATTGATAATTGGTATTGCTAAATTCTTATCAGTTCCCATCCCTAGTCTTTAGCATTTAATATTCTTTTGAAAATTATTTATTTTCATATTTCTTAAATAGACATTGCAGTGTGTTATTAGTGGATGCCAAGAAAATACTGTTAAACTGAAGAAACTTACTGTTAAATTAGCAGTAATCAATTCAATTGAGGTAATCAGATGCCTTAATTTTTTTTAAAAAGTGACACATTTTTACATTTTCAATGTCCAGATCTTGGACTTTTGTTTAATTAAGAAAATTTTTAAAATTAACAATAAATATTTAGTTTTGCTAAATGAAGAAGTGACTCTGTTGTACTTCTACGTTATGTCAGCTTCCCATGGGAGACATGATTGAAGCAATGAGTACCAATCACCTAAATATCTTTTAACTTATTTATTAAACATGTTTAGTTCTATTGTAGCGTGAAGGGTACATGTCAAAGGTAAGTGCCTCTGTTTTCACATAAAATACTCACACTATAAAAATTTGTTTTGTGTGTTTCTGTTTGCTAGCTGTACGTATGTGGCCATGACTGGCCCATGACCTCAGCAGGACCCGGCCGTCCCCCTGCGCCGATGCTGGCACACCCTTCAGAAGAGGCGAACATCCTGGAGATTGTGAACCAGACGGATGCCCTCCTTCTTGACCTTAGTGCAGCATTCGATACTGTTGACCATAATATCCTATTAGAGCGATTAGAACATGCTGTAGGTATACAGGTATTGCACTGCAGTGGTTTGTATCATATCTATCTAATAGACTCCAATTTGTGCATGTAAATGGAGAGTCCTCTTCACACACTGAGGTTAATTATGGAGTTCCCACAGGGTTCGGTGCTAGGACCAATTCTGTTTACATTTATACATGCTTCCCCTAGGCAGCATCATTAGAAGACATAGCATACATTTTTCACTGCTATGCAGATGACACCCAGCTCTATCTGTCCATGAAGCCAGATAACACACACCAATTAGTTAAACTGCAGGAATGTCTTAAAGACATAAAGACTTGGATGGCCACTAACTTTCTGCTTCTTAACTCAGATAAAACTGAGGTCATTGTACTCGGCGCTGAAAAGCTTAGAAATTATGGTATCTAACCAGATTCTTACTCTGGATGGCATTACCTTGGCCTCCAGTAACACTGTGAGGAACCTTGGAGTCATTTTTGACCAGGATATGTCCTTCAACGCACATATTAAACTAATATGTAAGACTGCGTTCTTCCATTTGCGCAAACATCTCTAAAATTAGAAATATCCTGTCTCAGAGTGACGCTGAAAAAACTAGTTCATGCATTCATTACTTCCAGGCTAGACTACTGCAATTCATTATTATCAGGATGTCCAAAAAACTCACTGAAAAGCCTTCAGTTAATCCAAAATGCTGCAGCAAGAGTACTGACAGGGACTAGAAAGAGAGAGCATATTTCTCCTGCTTTTGGCTTCCCTTCATTGGCTTCCTGTTAAATCCAGAATTGAATTCAAAATCCTGCTCCTCACATACAAGGTCTTAAATAATCAGGCCCCATCTTATCTTAATGACCTTGTAGTACCATATCACCCTATTAGAGCACTTCGCTCCGCTCTGCAGGCTCTACTTGTTGTTCCTAGAGTATTTAAAAGTAGAATGGGATGGAGAGCCTCAGTTTTTCAGGCCCCTCTTCTGTGGAACCAGCTTCCAGTTTGGATTCAGGAGACAGGACACTATCTCTACTTTTAAGATTAGCTTAAAACCTTCCTTTTTGCTAAAGCATATAGTTAGGGCTGGACCAGGGTGACCCTGAATCCTCCCTTAGTTATGCTGCAATAGATGTAGGGCTGTCCGGGGGATTCCCATGATGCATTGAGTTTTTCCTTTCCAGTCACCTTTCTCACTCACTATGTATTAACAGACCTCTCTGTATGAATCGTATCTGTTATTAATCTCTGTCTCTCTTCCACAGCATGTCTTTATCCTGTCTTCCTTCTCTCACCCCAACCGGTCGCAGCAGATGGCCGCCCCCTCCCTGAGCCTGGTTCTGCCGGAGGTTTTCTTCTGTTAAAAGGGAGTTTTTTCCTTCCCACTGTTGCCAAAGTGCTTGCTCCATAGGGGGTCATATGATTGTTGGGCTTTTCTCTGTATCTATGAAGCGCCTTGAGGCGACATTTGTTGTGATTTGGCGCTATATAAATAAAATTGAATTGAATTGAAATTGAATTGAAATTGAATTGATGGCATGTGCCAGCCTCATCCCCTCTATCAACCTACTCATGCGCATCCAATCTTGTACTGCATATAATAGGTGAGCCACAGGTTTTGGACCTCTATTATGAAAGTGAAGACCAGTGGCCATCCCACACAACCAGTGAAGCCAGTTTAAGGGGCAGAGTATAGACTATAACTAACTCTAACTCAGCTTTGGTTTTATGGAACTGTTCTCAAACACAGTATTTTATAGTATACAGGACTTCTGAGGATGATGTCATTGCTCAGTTTTTTTGGGCTTTTTCCTCTGAGATGTTCTGACTTTGACACTTGAGATCTTCTGGTTTGGGAACTCTGACTTCTTTTGCTTGTTTTTCTAGAATTGAATCCTTTAGCATCTCTTCTTAAGTCTGACAATATTGCTTGTATGTAAAACAGATCTGCAGCAGTGACAGTTAATTTCCATCTATTTTGTATTATTTGAACTATTTTATAGGTTCTTATTGTGTATTACCACTGTATAAAGCAGGAATGGGCAATTAGGTTTTCCCTAGGGGGCCACATGAGAAACTGGAACTGTTACGTGGAGGGCCACATCAATTCAGAATTCAGAGTCACCTTTATTGTCATTGCACAGTATTGTAAAACTACAGCCAAATGAAATTTTCTGTGCATGCTCTAGATCAGTACCAGCATTCACACCACAAACCTATTTACACAAAATTTTAATACTTACATTAAATTAAGTTGTTCTTGCCAAGAAGGATAGGTGGAGTCTGTTGAGTTCTGTGATGGTCCAGAGAAAAAACTGTTGCGCAACCTGGTGGTATGGACTTTGAGGACTTTCTAACGCCTGCTGAATGGAAGTACAAAGAAAAGGCTTGCTAGGACGGTGTGTGTTTTGTCCTGCAGAATATTGTTTGTTCGGCAGGGGCAGCAGGTCCTAAAAAGATCATCTAGGGAGGGCAGAGGCAAGTCCAATAATTTTTTTAATCTGTTCTTATTACTTGTTTGCGGGATTTTCTGATCAATAAGCCTATAAAGCGATATAATGAATATTCTCTTTGCCCACCTTTGGTATAAAGTGTTTTTGCACTTAGTTACTGCAACATTTTTATGTTACGGTTAGAATTTTGTGTAATTAACATCAAATTTCTGTTAGGTTGTTGTGTTGTAATGGCGTGGATGTATTTTATTGACCCCTTAGTAGCAACTGAGTCTCATTTAAACAACACAGCCTACCTGAGTGTTGTTGCTGACCATGCCCATCCCTTCATGACCACAGTGTACCATCTTCTGATAGCTGCTTCCAGTAGGATCCCACACCATGTCAAAAAACTAAGATAATTTCACACTGGTTTCTTGAACATGACAATGAGTTCACTGTACTTCAAACAGCCCCCACAGTCATCAGATCTCAATCCAATAGAGCACCTTTGGGATGTGGTGGAACAGGAGATTCTCATCATGGCATGTGCAGCCGACAAATCTCTGAGGAATGTTCTCCAACACCTTGTTGAAGCTTTGCAAAGAACTGAGATTGCTCTTTAGGTAAAAAAAGGGGGTCCAACTGGTATTAGCAAAGGGTACCTAATAAATGACTGTATTGATATAGTTGGTGTATTGTTGTGACCTTTCCTGAAGTAGGATGACACTCGGAAAGTTCATCCTCCACCAAGATCAATGCCCAACTTTGCAATTTTAAATAAAGTCAAACTGAAAGTCAAAGTGTTGTTATTGTTTGCATCCTTTTATGGTTCTTTGCCAATCAGGGTGCGGCAAAGCACCTATCAGCTTTATACACACACTCTGACCCATTAAAAGCATGTCACACCCAGCATGTGTGCCATGACCAACAACCACTTGAGCTCCTATTTTTGAGTAAATGTTTCTGGCGTGAATTAAAAAGCCAAGCCTTTTTCTAAAGTTGTTTTTTTCCCCACTAACTGGAAGGTCATTATTTATTGACATCACATATTTCTCATGTTAATAACTACAATCCATACTGCTTTATAAAAGTATAGCAATTATTCACTTCAGCTGACAAATACTAGACTGATGTTTCCAGTCGGATGCCTTACTTACTTAAACAAAAAAAAGATTGAAAGTAGGAAAACTGTTTTTTTGATTTGCTGAGAAAATTCTTCACATTAATAAACGGGTCGCCCAACATCATACCAACCTATCTAAATCACCAGCTATTGTACACAAAAACTGTACCCAGTGGTTAAAACTTAGAAAAACACATTTTAAAGAATTTGTAACTTCTTGACCCAATTTCTCCTGAAACTGCTGCACATCAAAGATCCAATAGATGCAATAAAATGTCAAAATGTCAACTTAGTAGAAGTTCTCTGAGTGTAAAAGTCTCATTCTGCGGCATCCTGACTTATAGACGTTATTGTTTTTGTGGCTTTGTTGGGGGGTCAGTCGTCTTTGTCTCTCTGTCGGAGGCTCCTCGATTTGCCATTTTGTGTCTTGTTCCTTCGGAACGATGCCGGACCGCCTTCTTCTCCGAGGGAAGTGATGATACGTTCTTTGAACTTCGGCTTGGGCTCCGGGGGCAGCTCTGCTGGAGTGCTGGCAGTGCTTCCCTCCACTTCAGGCAGCTGCAAATCCACTTTTTCACTGAAATGAGAATAAAAGAGACAAAGAAAAAGCTCTTTAGTAGCTGCCAGCACACATATGTAGGATCTCACTGTGTAACGACTCAAAGATGTTGCACTTACTACGGATCCTCTTCTTGCAGGATCTGCTCCCAGACTCCGTATGGATTAGCAGCTTTTGGCCTCTTGGCTTTCGTCTCCCTTTGTGTCGCCTGTTCTTCTGTTTTCTCCGGTTCAGCTGTTGTGTTTTGGACCTCCTCAACTTTTGTCGCCTCTTTATCGTCATCTTTAGGAGTGTCGTCACTCACTTTACCTTCATCCTCTTTTTCTGATGGCTCCGTCTCTGCTTTCCTTTTTCTGCAACAAAATCAGGAAACCTGAATTGTAACAAGAAGAAGGTGAAGTTCGCTCTATACAGACTCTCACCTTCTCTTTGAACTACTGACCCTGAAGCTGATCTTTGGCACTTGGGCTCCTGGCTGGTTTTTCTCAGGGGCTTCAGCTTCTTGAGATGATGGGGCCCCGCTGGAACTCTCCTCCTCTCCTGATAGAGGCTCTGGCTGAGGGGTCACAGGATCCTCTGGACTCTCTCCTTCTTGGTTGAACTCAGAGCTGGATCCAGGCACCTCATCAGGGGGGAAGTCAGCAGGCTTCTCCCAGCTGGACTCTGAAGGGTGAGGGAAAAAATGGATGTAATCCCACAGATGACATGAAATAGGAGAAGCCATTAATTTAGAAAGAGAAACACTCCACCTCCGGTTTCTGTGTTGTAGTAGTATGTGTAACCATCAGGACTGACAGCTTCCATCCAAGCAGAGCCTGAAGTACTCTAGGAGAAACAATATTAAGATATATGAGCAACAGAACACCCCATTTGTAATTAAATTAATATATATATATATTATATAAAACAGATATTAACTCCAGTCTGTTGAGTCTGTTCAGAGGCTGAACTCGCTCCCTGGAGGCCCTCTGGTTTTTTCCACTTAGATTCTGTCATATATAAACAGACAAAGCAATAATCAAATGAAATATATTAAAAAAAAACTAAACAAACTATAAACACACACAGACTTTCACGACATTTTCCATTATTCCTCACCTCCTGTTATTGTGTTGTAGTAATACGTGTGTCCATCATCTGTTAGGCCTTCAACCCAAACCTGCTTTTCTGTTTGCTGTCTGACCTTACCGCTCGCCTTCGCCGCTTTCTTCTGTGGCTTCTTTGGCTGGGGTTTCACTTGAACTTGTGGCCGTGCTGTCGTTTGCTCCGGAGAGCTTAGACCTAAACACAAAGATGCTCCGCTGAAATAAATCCAAGGACTTACACTCACAGGTTAAAGAACATCCCCTGACAATTACCTTGCGCTTCTCTTTCCATCCTCTTCAGATCTTCCTGATAGGCCTTCAACGCAGCTTCCTCCATCGCAGCAAACTCTTTGGACATGCGTTCCTCCTGCTTTGCCTTTTGAATGCTCTTCTTCTTAATCTGCAGGAGAAAGATAGGGTGAGATGAGTGGCAGTGGCTTGTGGCCAATAGGGAGTCAGTATTGCAGTCAGCTGTGTTTATGTCTGCACCTTATCTCTCGTGCCAGTCGTGAGAATGGTGCCAAGACAGGCAGGCTGCTCATGCCCGTGTGTGTCACTCGAGCACAAACTGATAATGACCTGTGTGACCGTGTACTGGGGGCCATTTTATGCATAATAAAGCTAAAATAAATCAAAAATAGAGCTTGTTCAAGGAAGGAGTCAGGGTAAATAGTATAAAATTTGTGATCTTATAGTGACAAATATTTAAGAAAAAAATATGTGTGTATTATGTGGTTCTTCTTTCAGTTGCTCCCTTTAGGGGATCATCTGCCACCATCTCATCCTATCTCTAGCGCCCTGAGGTCTTCCTCTTTTCCTCCTGCCTGGCAGCTCCATGTTGTCCAATATATTCACTATCCCTCCTCCACACATGTCTAAACCATCTCAGCCTGCTTCTCCAACTTTCTCTCCAAATCACTTGACCTGGGCTGTCCCTCTAATCCTGTACATGCTGGTCACTTCCAACGAATCAGAAAGACAATAGCAACAATAACAACTTGTATACCATATACATATGGTAATAGTACAATGGTGCAGTTTAAAGATGCTGGGATAAATTATAGAATAAAAAAAAAAGTAATGAATAACTGGTTACTACATATGCAGTATATACATTGGAGGCTGTGACAGTTTATAGTTTTGTTAGCAGGTCTCACTACCATCATGTAAATCATCTTACCTCTCTTGTGCACTGTCCATTGCTTTGGATAGTAGATCCCAGGTAATTCAAGACTTTATTGATTTTTACAGACACCTGTGTCTTTGTAAGTAAACAGACTGAAGGCCTCAATGGGAAGCTTTTCATATGAATGTAAATCAATTTAGCACGATGCATGAAGCTCAATTTCTAGACTTGTGGATGCTACAAAATAGATCTTAATTTTATTATTTGCTCAATTATTTTAATAATTTGATAATATTATGTAATCTGTTACTTCGTATATTTTAAAAAAAAAACAGAATAAAAGTCAGTACCTCTGAAATTTTGGCAGCCACATTTTCTTTGTGATTTTTCCCCCTTTCGTGGAACTCGATGCTCTGCAAAGAAAAACACGAGAAACATTAGCGTGGACGCCGTCCTCGGTAACACAGAGCCACATCTTCCTGTATACTCACGGGCTTATTGTCTGCAATCCAGCACTTGCAGTACTGGCAGAATTTCCTTGGTTGTGACTTCCAGTAGTCAGCCCTACAAATGCAGAAATCAGTCAGACTGGCTCAATAACTGGCCACGCGTGTTATATATTTCAGAGCTTAAATAGCAAAAGTCTTGTCACGTTACTTACATTTTTAAGGCTCTGTGGTGAAAATACGATCAAGAACTCAAGAAGAATGAAATGTGAAGACGACCGCTTCACTCATTTCAAGAATGACAACATGGTCCGTTTGTGATGACGTCATCGACAGCCGCCGCTGAACGACACAGACGGAAGTCAAACGGAAGCTCGATGATGTATGTATGTATGATGTCCCTCTGGTGGATAAAGAAGAAAGCGGCACGTATTCTTGTCACCCTGCTGAAAGGTTTTTTAGAAAACAGCAGCTACACCATAGACTCCTTCAAACACCCTAGAGAGACGTACTTAAATTCGTTCATAATATGACACTTTCTTACTACAGCCACACTCAACTGTCAAATAGACATATAAATGTCCGACATCACACCTTTTAATTAACGTCCCATATGGTCTAGCGGTTAGGATTCCTGGTTTTCACCCAGGCGGCCCGGGTTCGACTCCCGGTATGGGAACAAATGTTTTTGTTAGTGAGTCTGCAGAACTTTCCAGAATCGCCTTACACTTCAGCTCAAGCACCTAATGCTCGTTGAAAATGGTAATTTTCTTGGGAACATTGTATTGGTCCGCATGAGACACGATTACAGACAGTTGCGTCATCACTAGTGGCCGCTACGTTTGAAGGCAGCGACTGACCCACCGACTTTGCCTGAGCACGGAACCGCTTCGCCGGTGGGAATAATCGGTTTCCTGCACAGTTCCGTGCCCGTAGCTCCGGGGCTGTCCATGAACGGCACCATGGCCGCGTCTTCCCACCGGATAATGCTGGGGCCACTGGTTGCTGCTATCGACCAGGGCACGAGCTCCACCCGCTTTCTGGTAAGACAAACCGGAGACAGCAGGGGCAGGAGGGTCTCCTCTAGCTAGCGGGTCACATTTAAATGACTGTGGACAGAGCCGCCGGTGTCCTTGGCTGTGCTTTGTGCACAGTACTGTATCTACAGAGGAAATCTATATATTCATTACAAATGTCTGGTATAGTTTCACTTTACTGCAGTAGCAGTCTGTGCTCCCTGTAAAAAACAAAACATAAGATAAACTACCTTATTCATCAAGTTGGATGATCGTGCCTGGTTCTTGTTTTCCCAATAAATGTTGATTCTGAGCTTCTATTGGAATCTGTATAAAGGGAAATTTGTACCATGTAGGCCTCAATTCCAGGAATGGTTGACAAAGATTTGCACATGAAGGACATGGAGGCAAAAAAAAAAAAGAAGAAGAATAAAGGTAGGAAGGATGCGCTAGTTTCAGTTAACAAGTAGTAAACTTTCCTATAAAGCACCGAACTCAAATAGTAATACAAGAAATATAAATTACATAGTATTACCAAAAAATAAAAATAAAAAGACAGAAACGTTAGACTGTATGTATAATTTAATGTATTTAACAAGAGAAATGAAGACGAGCCACACACACCCCAAAACAGTCAGCTACTTTTGTTTTAACATGTGTTCTTGTTTTATTTATGTCCTTGGGTGTGGCTCATAGTTGAGTGCCAAGAGTTTAATTGCTCTGAGTCACCTCAGCTGTCAGATAAAGACACATGGGTGTGAATGGGTGAAGTGAATGTGTGTTCTGTGGCATTTAAACGTTTCATAACAAGTAAAAGGTAATATTTTTGCTGATTTTATTTATTTACATTTTTTCTATGTAGTTTTGCACATTTTATTTTATTTATTGTTCCAGTGTTCTTGCACTGACTATCTTTGCATCTAATACCACAAGACACGTGCAGACGTATTTTTGAAGGTGATAATTGTCCTGGGGTGACATATGCTGTGCAGAGTTTACACTGCTTATCGCTTTAACACTTGCTTCCTCTAACACCGTTGCATATTGCTATGTCAGGTCTGTCTAGGGCAGGGGTGGGCAATCTCAGTCCACGAGGGCCGGTGTCCCTGCAGGTTTTAGATCTCACCCTGGGTCAACACACCTGAATCACATGATTAGTTCGTTACCACGCCTCTGGAGAACTTCAGGACATGTTGAGGAGCTAATTTAGCCATTTAAAACAGCTGTGTTGGTTCGAGGACACATCTAAAACCTGCAGGGACACTGGCCCTCGTGGACTGAGATTGCCCACCCCTGGTCTAGGGTGTACCCCACCTCTTGCCCTGTGACAGCTTAGATAAACTCCAGCCCCCAGTAGAAATGGAAATCACCAGAGACCCCATAATAGTGAAATATTTTCACAGTACTTCAGTCACGATACAAGATTTTTAACATTTTGGTGATATGCTAAATATTGCAGTAACATGGATTGCAATGTATCATCTTTTTTCAACTGCAAATTATGTCTTTAATTTTTTTAAATCAAAAATGATATTATCCTGTAAGATTAAATTATCTCACTTCAGTTATCTTTTTCTACTGCTAAATCAGAATGTCAAACATACCAACACTGGCACTAAAACCTGCCATTATTGTTGCCATAAGATGGCATTTGTAAGGAGGTTTGCTGTCCTATTATTACTTGTGTGATCAAGTCATCGGCCCAATAAAAATTATCAAGTAGCTTTGTCGAGTTTGTCCAATGTGAATATAATACAAGTTTGCTTGGCTAACGTCATCTCAAGATAGTGGTGCATGAGATGAGATGTTTGTAATATTCCCAGAGTGTTTTAATTAATTAATTTTTTTTCCTTGATGGCAGCTGCATAGAGTCTAGAAAAGCAGGTTTGGGATTCAACGAATGACAGTTTAAAGCCCACAGCTGCTGGGAAAATGTAAATGATGCCGTGGAAAAGCCTTTCATGTTGTTGTGCTGAAACAGGAAAAAAGCAGGCCTGGGAAGCTTTCCCAGAATCCTATCTGTAAAGGCACTGTGATGTTTTGTCTCTTTTAAGGTGTTTAATTCAAAAACGGCAGAGCTCCTCAGCCATCATCAGGTGGAAATCAAACAGAGCTTCCCAAAAGAAGGGTGAGTGATAAAACTACTGAAAATCCTCCACGTCACACCACACATGTTTTAAAAATGGATTCTTCTCGTGATGTTAAGCTGGGTGGAGGAGGATCCCAAAGAAATCCTGCAGTCAGTGTACGAGTGCATGGAGCGGACATGTGAAAAGCTGACGCAGCTCAACATTGACATCTCCAACATCAAAGGTATGTGCGCATGGGGTTCACGCTGCCACCTGAGCGCCATTTTCATCCATTTCAAAGCTCTGAAACCTCTGCTGTTTAAATTTGTCCAGCTATTGGAGTGACCAATCAAAGAGAGACCACGCTTGTTTGGGACAAAGAGACGGGGGAGCCTCTCTACAATGCAATCGGTAAAGTCTGATATCTCTGTGCGACTTGTTTGATGTGTGTCCTACAGACCTGACATTAGCATTGAAATAAGCACTGACTCCTTAATGCCGCCTGATATTTGATATTCTATTTATTCGCTTTTTAAATCTTGCTTTTTTGAATTTATTGAGCTATTTGTATAGATTTATCGCTTAATGTTTTGGCCTGCAGGGATTTCTGGTTTATACACTCCCATGTTCAACACAAGCAGCCATGACTGTTACTACATCAGGGTGCTGTTGGTCTGATTGTGGATGTTGTGAAATAACTGCCATGCCTCTATTTAGTGTGGCTGGACCTGCGGACTCAGTCAACGGTTGAGCGGCTTATAAATAAAACTCCAGGAAGAAATAAGAACCACTTGAAGGTAACGTTGATCCGTGTTTGAGTTTGCACTTTTGTTCTGTTAGTGCAGTTTAGGTAGGATGGTGTTGGCTATTTTCATCTATTTGAGTATGTAATGTTTTTTAATCCCTGTGTATTTTGTGTATGGCCTCACATAAGAGATTCACATTCATGTCATTGCCACCTTGCAGCATAAAACGGGGCTCCCGATCAGCACTTACTTCAGCGCCGTCAAACTTCGCTGGTTGATGGACAACGTGGACGAGGTCCACCAAGCTGTGGTCTCGCACCGCGCCATGTTTGGCACAGTCGACTCCTGGCTTATTTGGGTAGTCACAGGCTTCCTTCTTTAAGAGAAGTCATAGACATGTTCTTTGAATAAAGTGGAAAACTATATTGACTTTATTTGTGTTTCTTTATTTGTGGCGCAGTGTCTGACAGGGGGTAAGTCAGGCGGAGTCCACTGCACGGACGTGACCAACGCCAGCAGAACCATGCTGTTTAACATTCACACGATGGACTGGGATCCAGAACTTTGCAAGTATGAGAGCTGAAAGTCACATCATAGTTATTTATGTATTCTATCATATTGATGAAGAGGGTGGGGAAATACCACCTATAACACCTCTAAAATGATTCTGCTGAAGTCTCACCTCTCAATGCCATCAGATATTTTGGTATTCCTATGGAGATCTTACCCAGGGTGAGGAGCTCATCAGAAATATACGGCCTTATGGTAAGCATACGCACACTGTCTCCTAATCACAAAATCACTATAATCTGTGGTCATATTAACTTTTTACACTAAAGATTTCACTGTTAGAGTGACTCTAGTGTTCAGAGAGTGCACTGCCTCATGCAGCGAGACACTAAAAGATGATAAGAGTTTTGTTTTGTGTTTGTACTTACCTCAGTGTGCTTTCAGACTGTTTAAGTGCATGAAAGTTGATTGAGAAATTCTTTTAGGCATTTTTTTGTGTGCCATTGTCTCTCTTCTCTCACTGGTAGAAAATATGTTCTAGCCGGGTAAGTAAGAACTCACCATCCCTATTTTCCCTCACATGCAAAGCCAACCCATCCTGCTTTTAACCCGACACAAACACACCATCACTCAGTGCATTTCCAAGATTTATATGAAGGCTAATGTTTCCATTAGATTAAGCGTCAAGCATTTAGAGTAGAGGTGGGAATAAGAGTAACCTCTGATAAGATGCTATTGTGATATCTGTGTAGCCAAAGATGGAAAAACAATGTAAAAAGGTAAAAAGCAAGAATTATGAATAAACTGAAGAAAGATCAGCGTTTTCACTATGATGTGACTTTAGTAACTAAATATAAAAACATACAGAAAGTGTTTTTACTTTTAGTCTTTGTCACGCTAGGAAAGGTTTATCACTGCAGCCTGCCTGTTGATGCTTTGGGTGGGCATGTTTTTTTTTTTTTTTGGCTGAGCCCAAATGCACATGGCAAAGCAGCTCTTTTTCTTCCACGCACCCATTTTGAGTAGATCCAGAGTGACTGTGCATACACGGAAACTAAATCTTTGTCCTGACTTCAGCCGGGCTCTAAAAAAAAAAAACATAAACAAAACAGGCTGTTTGGTATAAATTGCTAATGCTACTCAGTCGTTAGCTAAGTGTTTAGGCAAATGAGTGACCCACCTGCCACTGGGACACAGGGGCCAACTACAGTCGCCACATTGGTTGTGCTGGCGCTCAGACAAAACCTCTGAATGACTACAGGTATGGGAGCAGAGAAAAACGAAACTGGAATCAAATTGCTTTTCAAAGTTGAAATTCTTGCAACATCTCTCTCTGTATAATCTGCCAATCTCTGACCTTCCACGCTGATGTCTCATTGAAATGTTGGCAGCAACTGACATGATCCCACATGCAGCACTCATGCGAGGTTACAAAAACAGAGAGGTAGATAGACTGGTTCTTTTATAGCGACATGCCTCATTAATACATGCGTTCTTTTCTACATGGAAGTGCTTCTAATCTAACATTCACACACATTTACACTCCCATCGATGCATCGGAGAGTTACTTTGGGGTTAACCATCTTGCCCAACCATATTTTGGCTTGGACACTGGAAAGTGGATCGAAGCACCAACCTTCAAATTAGTAGAAGACCTGCTCCGCCTCCTGAGTTACAGCCACCCAAATAGAAGTGCACGATCAACCAAAATACTATCAAATGCAGCTTGTGCCAACTGGCATCTGTTCGTGAGGTCCACAGCTGTGGGTATAGTGGGCCCTTTAAGACGTCTATGTGACTGTGAGTTAATTGCGTTCACAAAGTGCTGTACTCAAATCTCACCACATGTTAAAAAATCCTCTCCATGTTATAATAACAGTGAAACTAATAAGCATCTAAATTAAAATAAAAAAATAATTTTCAAACTGTAAACACTAAATAATGTCAGTAATATTTGCTCCAAAGATTTCCCCTTAGTCATTATAAAGCATTGTTCTTATCACAGCTCATTTTGCTGCCCCCAAGTGACCGATTGCAGGCATTGCCATCAACAGAGCAGAGAAACTGTAGAAGTAGAAAAGACCAGTGAGTGTTTTCACAGCCAGTACACAACCATGTCAGCTCTATTGGAAATGTGCTAGATGGACCCTGTTCGCTGTGGTGGCATGCTCCTCGGGTGGTTGTCATTGGTGGACCATCTTCTTCTCCTCCAGCATCCCATCTTCTAAATCTCTTCACTCTTGGGCATGATTTTATTTCACTGACTTTTTATGTGTTCTCTTTTTAAATGTCAAACCGAAGCCACATGTAGGAGTGAAGACATTTTAGTAGATACGGGTTCACACTCACCCGCCTTTGTTTCCCTAACTGTGATTTCACTGTTGCACTAAACTCTGTACAATTCAAATTTCAGCAGTATGTTTTTGTTATTTGGCTTCATACAGTCAAATAATGATGAATTTCCCCCCCTTTTTTGTTTTCAGGCTATTGTTCATAGTGGTTAAAATTGAGTGTTTGTGCTATTGGTTTAAGATTTTAACAACAACAACAACAACAAAAAACAACCCAAAAAACAGCTATAATCAGGCATGAGTGTCAACATCTACTTAATACAAGAGACAGTTGATGCCATTTTACTGTTAGGCGCTTATACTTGCTTTCATTTTTTTCTCTTGACAGAAATCAGGGGCTCTTTCAGGTATTCCAATATCAGGGGTAAGTCTGACTTAATTTTTAAAAAAATTTTTTAACATTGTTTTAGTGTTTGTCATGCAGTGTGAGAGGTTAATCCAATATGTGTATGTATTTTATTTAAAAAATAAACAGTGTCTTGGGGATCAGTCAGCAGCGCTTGTTGGACAGATGTGCTTTCAGGACGGGCAGGCTAAAAACACGTAGGTGGTATTTATCGGTCTGCTTTTTATTAAAACTTCACCCCTTTACTAAAAATCCAGCTAAGTATGAGTTTATTATGTTTCAGGTATGGGACCGGCTGCTTTCTCCTGCGAAACACTGGGGTTAAGGTCCTCTACCTAAGACTTGAGTTTAAACACTGTGGTACCATCGTGCAGGCATTTACATAGAGTGCTACTTTTCTTGTGTCTGCTGTTTTACAGCCTGTGATGTCAGAGCACGGACTTCTGACCACTGTGGCGTACAAACTTGGTCGGGACAAGCCTGCCTGTTATGCACTGGAGGTACAGTATATACAGCATATATAAATAAAGTGATATTTGACATGAATATCAAAACGATAACGCCCACTTTCATAATATTCTCTCTAATCCTTCAGCTTTTTTCCGACGTATGGACGACAAAAACTGCCAAAATCAAAAACACATGATTGACTTTGTAAAAAATAAATAAATAACTTAAATTATTATTAAAACGAAGTTAAAACTCTTTCAGGTGTTCCGATATAAGGTTTTCATGATTTTTCATAAAAATCCAATATTTTAATGAATTTCATGTCATAAAACCAAGAAAATGCAAATATTTTAGAAATCTGTCAAAAATGTGTTTAAAGCTAAGAATGACAGAAGTCACGTTTTTATTCTCAAATTTGAGCTGGCACAGTGGGCACTGTATACATTTGAATGACAGACCCCTGTTCAATGTAGTGTAAATGTATAAACAAGGTTTAAAAATAAAAAATAAATTTTTTTATAAAAAATAAAAAAAATGAAATAAATTATAAAATAGGGGGAATAATACAGATGTGAGTATATGTATGTTGCAGCTAATGTAGTTTAGCATTTTGTAAGTGGTTTTATTTATTTTTTTATTACATTTTGACTTTTTGTTTTTAACTCAGGTTAGTTTCAGAGTGGAGGGCAGATGTCAGAGGTGATAATCAGAATAGGACTCACAATGAACACACACATACAATGAACACACCTATCAGCTGAAATTGATTATTTTTATTTATTTTTTACTAAAAACCAAGGAAACTTTTAGTTTAGTTAGCTAAAAAAAAAATTATTATTTTTTAGCTAAGTTTAGTTTTTAGTTTAGATTTACTGTCATGTAGTTTTAATTTTCTTATTTATTAAGTGAGCTATTTATTTATTTAGACTTTGGCCCGTTTAGTCTTCCAAAGAGGATACAGAAATGTGAGTATCTGTGAAATGACAGGTAATCTGAATATGTATTGTTTTTCTGCTCTTTGCTGTCAGGGCTCCGTGGCCATCGCTGGAGCTGTGGTTCGCTGGTTGCAGGACAATCTCGGGATCATTGGATCATCTGAAGAACTTGGTAGGTTCTGTTCTTGGTTCGGGGCATGTGGTGTATCCGGATTATCTGTAAAAGGAATAATAAAAGTTGACTTTGTACATGCTAAACTAGAGATGGACCGATCCGATATTACGTATCGGTATCGGTCCGATACTGGCATAAATTACTGGATCGGATATCGGAGAAAAATAAAAAAATGTAATTCGATCCATTAAATATCAAAAAAGCACCTCACAAAACTTGCGACATGACGTAACTCGGGATGCTGCAACGTGATAGAGGGCTGTGTGTATTTGTAGCCTCGCTAGCAATCCGGCATTTCATCTCTGAGGAAGTTATCCCAGAGAGAAGTAAAGCAAGTGTGTAAGTTCATCTCTGAATGTTTAAAAAGCATTCCCGTGTTAAGCTTAACAACCGAGATATGGAGCGACTGGCTCTTCTCTCTCCCTCCCTCTCCTGCTGCTACTTCAATCATGAAACTGCTTAATGATCAGCTGATCGGCTTTTCTGTCGTGAGTCCGTCTCTTCTTTGTTTTTGGCTCACTTTGCACCAGAAAGAGGAAACCAGCGGCTGAACAACAGCAGCACGTTTAAGCTTGATAAGCTGTTGTTAGAATTTATTTAATATTACTTTGTACACCAGGATCCTTTTCTGTGTAGCTGGCGGCTGGTAACTGTGCAGGGGCGGATCTAGCAAAGTTTAGCCAGGGGGGCCGATAGGGCATGAACAGGGAAAAGGGGGCACAAAGACATACTTTTCTTTCTTATTCTCATTTAAAATGTCGAGCTTTTAATAAATAATTATCTGAATCTTACACCCAAAGTTTTAATCTGATGTAAAATGTATAGAAGTCCATTACTGTATATAGTAACTATTAAGTCTAATATACCCTAGTAAGCTGTAGTACTTTTTCCTTTGGGAAGGTACCATCTGTGCAGTCTGCAATTCTGTTGAAGAAAGATGTTGAATCTATTTAATTATTCTTGGAAAATAATTGATTTCTGTGCATTTTTCATTTTTTTTTTTTCACACTGCATCAATTTAAAGTTGATTACGTCGATTAAGCATCATGAGGTGGAGGGTGGGTGGTTCCCTATTTTATTTATTTATTTATTTTTTGCTGGGAGTTTGCAACCCTATTAGTTAGGTTGCTTACTCTTTAAAATACCAGAATATGGAGGATGGAGCAGGTTTAAGTTTATTAGATTGATCAGTTTTGCTGAACTATGAAATGTTTTGGGTGCAGTGTATTTTTTCCATACAGGTATAACAGAATAGCTTTAGTGTTTGGTTTTTAACTTGAGTATGAACTTATACAAAAAGCAGCAAGATATTAAAAAACAGTTTTATTGATTAAAAAACACACTATCGGATTCATATCGGTATCGGCAGATATCCAAATTTATGGTATCGTATCGGATATAAAAAAGTGGTATCGTGCCATCTCTAGTATAAACTAGACAACTGTTTATGACATCAGTGTTCACAGAATTTTTACTTCATTTGCCGTTTTGTGTTTTTTCCCGCTGCAGAGAGGTTGGCTGCTTCTGTCGGCACATCTTACGGCTGCTACTTCGTTCCTGCGTTTTCGGGCCTTTACGCACCTTACTGGGAGCCCAGCGCACGAGGGTACTGAGACTGTGGTGAACATCTTAAAGCATCTGCTGAAATGCACCTGTCTGAATCAAACTTTCTCCGTGTCACAGAATCATTTGCGGGCTAACTCAGTTTACTAATAAGAGCCACCTCGCTTTTGCTGCACTGGAAGCCGTCTGTTTCCAGACACGAGAGGTACGCGCTTTCTTCTCTTGAAAACTAGTGTTCAGCAAGTGAAATGTTTGCCTTTGCTTTAAAAACACCCATTGATATGATGATGTGCGCAGATACTGGATGCCATGAACCAGGACAGCGGCATCCCGCTGACACAGCTCCAGGTAGACGGAGGAATGACATCCAACAAGCTGCTGATGCAGCTGCAGGCGGACATCCTCTGCATCCCTGTTGGTAGGAGTGCCGTTCACTCCGCTCAAGTGTCATGCCACAAGGAAGCTGACACGGTTATTTGTTGAGCACTGACCAAACCAGTCATGCAACCACAACTTATATCTATTTATCTGAACTACTGGACAAGAAATGCTACTATAGGCCTCTGACTTTTGCTGTTCTAAGTTGAGCCACTAACATAAGTGTTTTTTCATATGTAGTATGATGTATAATAACTCATTCATATATACATGTATTTGTCATTTTTCTGTTATTATGAGTAGTGATGGATATTGATAAGATTTTCACGATTCCGATTCCATTTTCGATTCTGTTTAACGATTCGATTCTTTATCGATTCTTTATTGATTCTCTTAGCGATTCTTTTTTAAAAAAGGAGAACACTAAGGTCGATTAGCTTAGAACTTTGTTTTATACCTTCTCTTTGAACAAGATAGAAATTTAAAAATAAAAATGTTCAGAATAAAATAATAAAATAAATATTCTTCTGTAGCAATAACAAAGTATACCACAAATTATTCTGTAGTAATTACACAAGAATATCCAGTAATGTCCCTGCCTACAATTAAACACATTCACTTACCGAAAATCATCTGCTGTGGCAAATGGGTTCAAGCCTTTTACCACAAACTTAGTCACTGCTCGGTGACGTTCGTCTATCCTGGCCTGAAAGGAGACGCTACCGGTAGACTGGGTCAAAGGAGCTTGCAAAGAAAAGCGTCTGGACTTCTTTAAGTTCAGGGTTAGGGGTCCAGAAGTCCAGACGCTTTTCTTTGCAAGCTCCTTTGACTACGATGACCTGGATGACTGAGAACCTTCACAGACATACCGGTAGACTGCAGCCAGACTCTGTCTGTCTCTCTCATCATGGTCACCTAAATGCACAGTAATGGCAGGTTTTGTAATAAGGCAGATCGCGCTAACATAATCTGCACTGTTAGCTGATTATTTACCTGCCGCATTAACGGGAGAGGACGTGCAAACGTTATCGCTGCTGCTGGGTTGAGATTCACGGAGCGGAATTAAAAACATGACATTCATTTAAGGTCATCGTGTGTTTTGTGAGCAAATGCTTTTGCATATTCGTAGTGTTTCCTCCCTTAAATGAAATATCCACTTTGCAAGTGTTGCAAGTTGCCCAGTTGTCAAACTTTTGAGCGTTTGAGCCGCCATGTTTCCTGCCAGGTAAATGACGCTCTGCAACGTGGTGACGTCATTTGGGGCGACTGGAATCGATAAGGGAATCGTTTGCAAAAATGGCAAACAATTCCAAGGGATTTAAACAGTGGGAGCCGGTTCTCAACAAGAACCGGTTTTCGATACCCATCCCTAATTATGAGTAAATATAATGTCCATTTCCAGTGAAACCATCCATGCCTGAGACCACAGCTCTCGGTGCAGCGATGGCAGCAGGAGCAGCAGAGGGGGTGAGCGTTTGGAGTCTGAACCCCGAGGACCTGAGCGAAGTGACGTCAGAGAAGTTCGAACCTCAAATCAACCCCGAAGGTACGTTGGGCTGCTGCCAGAGCTCTGGCTGGCTGATGAGATCAGATAATGCTTAAAACATGCGATGCTTAAAAGTAAACACACTTATCTGTGTTCTACAGAGAGCGAGTTTCGATATGCTCGGTGGAAGAAGGCTGTTGAGAAATCCATGAACTGGGAGACGATGGAGCCTGTTTGCAATGGAAACGGTGGGAAGCACTCACAGCTCAGAAAAGGTTTAAACTCGAAGACGAGGCCATAAATCAAAAAAAGTGAATGACACTTAAATGCACCTCAAACACTAAAAGACGCATTCGTGTATTTTGACGCCTGTCGTTTAAAAAAAAAAGTTACTGCCCTGATATTACTGAGAGGTGATTTTAGTCAAAACATTATGAAGCTCATGAGTTTATCCAAGGCTCATATCAATCTGTAATCTGGTGTAGTCAAATTAGGTGATTATTATGCTGTATGGGGATGTTCTTCTGTTGTTATCAGAAGAACATCCCCATTTGTGTCACTGACACTATCATGCAGCTCTGTGCTTGCAATGAATATTTTTAAAATATTGTTCCTGAAAAACTCATTTATATGTTCAAGAAGCTAAGATAAAATGCAGTACTGTGCAAAACTCTTGTACTATGTTGAGGTCCGGGCTCTGGGGTGGCCAATCCATGACTGCTTGGGTTTTACTGTGCGTTTTTCTATCTAGGTATGCTTTTCCTTTATCAGCAGTGTGTTTGGGATCATTGCCATGCTGATAAATGAAGGTGCTGCCAATCAAAGCTTAAAATTGGTTCTTTGAGTAGACACAACACTGGTTCATCCCCTGAGTTAGCTTTTTTTTTTTTTATGCCTGAATTATTTATAGGTCGCAACAAACAAAAAGCATTCCTCTGAAAATAGGCAGGTACAAGGACTGGACTGAAAATGAGTGAAAAAGCAACCAATGTCCAAAGAGCACCTTTGAAAGACCTTGAAAAATTCTGGAGAACTGTTGCTCAACACCGCTTTAAGAAATGAAAAGAAACTCTGGGTGGATGGAAGCAAAAATCACACTATACTGATTCTAAGATATCTATGTTTATTCCTAAATAATGTTACAACATATATTTATATTATTTGAATATATTTAATATATTTATATTGTTCAACTTTGACATCTAACATATGTGTTATATTATTATAGTCAGTATTATTCTGGTAAATTTACCAGTATATGGATCTTTACCTGAAACCCAAGCAGCGCAGGGGTTTGGTAGTATAAGGAAATGACAAGTGGATCAAAGTAGTGTATATTTTCCTATGTTACTACAGTGTGCAGAGGTAGAGGCCATTTTGACTTGTTTTTAGTTTGCTGCTCAGAATCATCGTCTCTCTTCTTCTCTGTTCCGCGCTCGTTTCGTGGAAAAGGTGAAACCAGTATCTTCAGCAGCGTCCCGCTTGGCTTCTACATCATTGGCAGCATGCTGATGTTAATCGGAGCGAAATACCTCACAGGTCAGTATGTCTACTCTATACTCATACGTGATGCCAGTGTTTACGTGTGTCACAGGTGGAGCAGATGTCTCGGGCGCACAGCTCCAGTTGCGAGCACAGAAGCTCCACCTACCTGTTGTTTGCATTCACAGGAATGTTAGCTTAAAGGGAGGGTAATGGCAGCTAAAAAGGCTTGTTTCAGTCAGAGCATGAACTGATGAGGTGAAGCAAGTTCCAGGAAATGAAAATTATTTTGAACAATGACTCATTAAAAACTGCTCTGGTATAGTGACAAAATAAAAACAAGTAACTGAGGGTGTTGTAGGTAAACATTGCAGGTTAAACATGATGAACTTTTTTGGAAACAAGTTTCCAAAGTCGCTCAATTAAAGTTCCGATTTCCTAACTTGACAACTATCACTCTACATAATAAAAAGAGCTCGTGTTCCACCCTGTTCATGGTTGTAGTGCCAGCTGTTCAGATTTTTAAAAACAAATTACCAAATTACCTTTGCAAGCATTCAATTGGAACAGTTTGACGTTAGGTGAGCTTTTGTGTTAGTAAGGCTTTTTAACAGTGTAATAAGTCCTATTTGACAGCTCTAGTGGAGAGTAAACCTTTCTCAAAATGAAATGTGTGCCCTTTTGTTACTTTTCTTTCAGGCCACAAGTAGACTGTGATTTCTGGAGGCATTAAATTGACGTGGGTGGGGGGGGAGAGGAAACAGGACCAGCGCTTGTGCTCTTGTTGAAATCTTACCCAAAAATCATTCCAGAGAGAGACACAGACCTCCTGCTGAGCCTCACCGCCGAGTATGAAATCAGGACAACTCTGACTAACGGGACATCTTCAATATCATTTTCATGGTTATTTAATTTTTAAAAAATTATATTTGTGGCAAAGAACACATCAGTACGGTATCCATTAATTTTAGCAGCATTGCACATGCAGTGTTTCCTTTCCTTTTTTACAGGGTGATGCATTTCTGACTATTTATGTAGATACTTGTGTATGTGTAAGTGCGAGATGCTGTCTAATTTGTTTGTCACTGTTAACCTTGAACTGTCTAACCCTCAGACCCTCCACGGTGAGTTGCAGGAACTTTTTTAGAGCACTTTATAATTTTTTTTCTTTGTTTTTGTTTAGACGATCTGTCCTAACGAGTCTTTGTATGATGTATATGTATTTTTTTCTTGTTTTGAACAGTTGGGATTAAGACGCAGAAAGTTTGAGGTAGTCTGTAGTAAAACTGAAGGGACAGGTGGGCCATGGTGCACTGACAGGTCTGCTTTCAGTGAAAGTGAACCTGTACATACTTGATTGGTTGTTTAAAAACAAAAAGTGGGAAAAACGCGATGCAGCGAAGGATGGGAACTGGATATCCGTGGGAGTGCAGTGTATGAGGAAAGCCGCACATGCATATTCTTACACCAGGAAACAAAACGGCAGCAGCAGGTTGTAACTTGTTTACCGTTCAGCCCAAAATGGATTCAATGTGTAAGCCTAGTCATGGTTGACAAGGTCGGTTCACCCTGAGATTCATCTGTGATCATCAGATTAAGCTGGTACGCTCATTTTTGGGCGACAGCTGCTTTTTGTTGAATGTACTGGATAAGCAAAAAAAATAAATAAGTGAAGCATTTAAAAAAAAAAAAAAAATCAACAAATTACAGTGGCAGCTGAAATACTTTCGGTATCGCTGCAGTGAAAACAGCCATCTACCCTGATGAAAGGCTCATGCTCATACAGAATGTAATCTCTGAAGGCATCCCTCCCCACCCTTTTCCCCCTCTATCTCCTCACATTGATTAAGCTGTGATGTTGGCTAGCTGCCTGCATTGTTTGGCTGTAGCAGAATATCGCTCACAGCAAAGCTTGTGGCTTTTTTTTTCTTCTTTTTTTTTAAATTAACTGTAGCAACCTGTTTATTTCTGAGTCACGATTACAGCTAAACATATTTTGTTTTTAACATGTTGAGCTCTGTTTAAGTTTCACTACACCCAGTGGGAAATCGTCTAAACTGTGCAAGTCGTACCTAAACAGGCCGTGATTACGATGTGTAAACATGATTTCCGTCACTCTGAGCGACTGGTTGCGTCTCTGTGGGCTTTAAAAAATGTATTTAAAATGATGGAAGTTAGTTTCCAGGTCATGCAAAACATGCTTCTGATATGCAAATGAACGCTCGTTTGAAACAAACTTTAACTTGCTGCACTAAAACGTAAAGGTTCAGAATGTTTCTCCAGTGAAATGATTCAAACCGACGCAAGCTCTTTAAGTGGCTCTCTTTGCTTCTTGGTCAGGGCTTAAGTTTCAGTCGGGCCTGATGAAGTACGAGCGTCCCTGGTTGGGAAGGTTGTAGGCATCAGCAGATGTTTGTTTCTGTGCTTGCTCTCTGTAACCCTGGACTATTAAATTATGCAGCCCTCTTATGATGTGAAAATGCTGAATATTCTGTTGTGATATAAAGAGTTTACAAATGAATACGTGAGAGGAAAGCAATGGAAGAACAAAGTGTAACTGCCAACGTTTGCCCCCTGACCTTTAACTGTGAAATGGGAAAATTGCTTTGAATAGTGACATCACCTCCCTGCATGTCCTTACCTGAAACGCACCAACAGTGGAAAGTATTTGTACTTGTCATGTGAACTGGTGTTTTTCTTGCTGTCACATTAAAGAGCGATTTCACCCAAACTCTGCTGCTCCAGGTGTGCTGACCTCTCTGAAGATTGTAGGTCAGATCTGTAGTAAAAGAGAAACTGCAAACTAACCCTCAAACTTGAGAAATGTTTGAAATGAGGAAAAGGATGTGCATGCCATCGCTTTTCAAGTGACAGTTTCCTTGTTGAAGTGACATGTCATTATTAGAGAGATGTGTAATGACACATGACCAACAAATGCAGATTCAGTACGTTTTTGCTTTCAGTGAAATGAAATCTAACAGCCAGCAAGAAAAGGTATTCGTTTCCTTAGTTACACTGTTGTTCCCCTGCTTAAAAAAAGTAATGTATAACTTCCAACCACTAATGTGGAGTTTGTAGCTGCAAAACATAAATAGGCTAAATAGCGAGATGATCATCTCGATGTGATTCACTGATTCACTGTTGGACAAGGAGGACAACAGTGAGGACTGTGGCTGTGCAGAGTGAGCCTGCTGCGGGTTGCAGCTTTCTAGATAACTGTTCACAATACAAGTGTGTGTCTGGAGCAAGCATTCAAAACGTAATTTATGTAACACACATACAACCCAATCACTTTGCTAGGCAAACCAGTTCAACTGCTCTTTAACACAGATATGTAACCAGTCGGTCTCATGGCAGCAACTCAATGCATTTACACATGTATACATGGTCAAGATGACAAGTTGAAGTTCAAACCAAACATCACAATGGAGTAAATTTAAGTGACTGAATGTGGCACAATCGTCTAGAGTTTGCAGAGAATTGTCTGGAAAAAATATTCAGTAAGCAACTAGCAAGCGTTAAACCTTGAAGCAGATGAGCTACAGCAGCAGAACACACCAAAACGGGACACTAGATTAGAAAATACAGCTGGTATGAGTCATTTTCTGCTGCAACATTCAGATGGTAGGGTGTAAACAACATTGATGCATGGATCCATCCATTCCATTTGAAAGCACAATGTGGGTACACAAGGTATAACCTAAATTGAATCAGCAGATGGATGTAAAAACAAAAACAACAGCAACAACAACAAAAAATAACAGACTGGTAAAAATCATTTTTTAAAAACCAACATTAAAACCAAAAAATGTCTTCAGTTGAAGTCAAAAATCAGTCAGTTCATCAAAACATTACTGTTTATTTATCAGCCTACATTCATACACCCTATCTATCTCTCTCTATCTCTATCTCTCTCTCACACAGTGGCTTGCAAAAGTATTCGGTCCCCTTGAACTTTCCCACATTTTGTCACATTACAGCCACGAACATGAATCAATTTTATTGGAATTCCAGGTGAAAGACCAACACAAAGTGGTGAACACGTGAGAAGTGGAACGAAAATCATACATGAGTCCAAACATTTTTTACAAATAAATAACTGAAAAGTGGGGTGTGTGTAATTATTCAGCCCCCTGAGTCAATACTTTGTAGAACCACCTTTTGCTGCAATTACAGCTGCCAGTCTTTTAGGGTCTGTCTCTACCAGCTTTGCACATCTAGAGACTGAAATCTTTGCCCATTCTTCTTTGCAAAACAGCTCCAGCTCAGTCAGATTAGATGGACAGCGTTTGTGGACAGAAGTTTTCAGATCTTGCCACAGATTCTTGGATTTAGATCTGGACTTTGACTGGGTCATTCTAACACATGGATATGTTTTGTTTTAAACCACTCCATTGTTGCCCTGGCTTTATGTTTAGGGTCGTCGTCCTGCTGGAAGGTGAACCTCTGCCCCAGTCTCAAGTCTTTTGCAGACTCCAAGAGGTTTGCAGACTACAAGATTGTCCTGTATTTGGCTCCATCCATCTTCCCATCAACTCTGACCAGCTTCCCTGTCCTTGCTGAAGAGAAGCACCCACCACCATATTTGACAGTGGGGATGGTGTGTTCAGAGTGATGAGCAGTGTTAGTTTTCCGCCACACATGTTTTGCATTTTGGCCAGAAAGTTCCAGTTTGGTCTCATCTGACCAGAGCACCTTCTTCCACATGTTTGCTGTGTCCCCCACATGGCTTGTGTCAAACTGCAAACAGGACTTCTTATGGTTTTCTGTTAACAATGGCTTTCTTCTTGCCACGACTAATAGTTGTCCTATGGACAGATTCCCCCACCTGAGCTGTAGATCTCTGCAGCTCGTCCACAGTCACCATGGGCCTCTTGGCTGCATTTCTGATCAGCGCTCTCCTTGTTCGGCCTGTGAGTTTAGGTGGACAGACTTGTCTTGTTGTGCCATACGCCTTCCATTTCTGAATGATCGCTTGAACAGAGCTCCGTGGGATGTTCAAGGCCTGGGAAATCTTTTTGTAGCCTAAGCCTGCTTTAAATTTCTCAATAACTTATCCCTGACCTGTCTGGTGTCTAAATCCAATCGAGAATCTGCAGCAAGATCTGAAAACTTCTGTCCACAAACGCTGTCCATCTAATCTGACTGAGCTGGAGCTGTTTTGCAAAGAAGAATGGGCAAAGATTTCAGTCTCTAGATGTGCAAAGCTGGTAGAGACATACTCTAAAAGACTGGCAGCTGTAATTGCAGCAAAAGGTGGTTCTACAAAGTATTGACTCAGGGGGCTGAATAATTACGCACACCCCACTTTTCAGTTATATATTTGAAAAAAATGTTTGGAATCATGTATGATTTTCGTTCCACTTCTCACGTGTACACCACTTTGTGTTGGTCTTTCACGTGGAATTCCAATAAAATTGATTCATGTTTGTGGCTGTAATGTGACAAAATGTGGGAAAGTTCAAGGGGGCCAAATACTTTTGCAAGCCACTGTGTGTGTGTGTATGTATGTATGTATGTATATATATATATATATATATATATATATATATATATAACTTCAATACAACTATAGAAATACATCACGGCATCTTCTTAGTCAGCTTACTAATTGCACAAACGATCCCTTCCTACACCTTTTTGCTAGCTAGAGGCATGCAATCATGTTGTCCTAAGGGCATTAATTAACGGACAGCTACAAGAGACCGGGCTTTTCCATAAGACAGCCTGATGACACAGCTTCATCATTTTTTTTTCCCTCCAGTTCTTACAACCCTCTTCAGTTTGCCCCTGATTACCACATTGAGATATTGGATATAAGGACACTTTCAATCAAGCTAACAAACTCTTTCCAAAAACATTGTGGCTAACGCCAAAGCCTCTTAACACCCTGATCTCTGATTAGCTTACTTGTAAATGGAATCAATATATGTTTCCAGATATTGAAAGCTATTAACAACTTGCACAGACTGACCAGGAAGTGAAACACCTTTTACGGGGCCTGGGTCATTCAAGACATGCTGTTTTGACAACATTAATCAACAAATGAGCCTTACACAATTCTTCCAGCCTGCGTACCTCAGCAACCTAGCCTAGTAAAAACAATAAAACCTACAAGTGCAGACATAGGTCACATTTTTTTGGCAGGCTCTCATTTTTTCCACATTCCTTCAAAGGCATGTTTGAGTTGGTTTCGGGATTAAAGGACTCATTTTGGGTAAGTTCAGTACCTGTCGGTGATGGTTAAACGTAGAGGTGAGGTATACTCTCCACACAGTGGAGCAGAGCACAGCCACCACATGGGAAACATTCAAAAACTCAAATGCTATATGTATGACAAATATGACAAATGCTCATCTAAACAAGTCATCTCATCCACTTCAAAGCTGCCAAATTTGAAGTGGATCAGATCAAGTGTAGTCGAAGCAGGCAAAGAACCAAAAAAAGGCAGATTTTAAAAAATATGTATTAAAAAGCTGAGCAGAAATTTGTAGTAAAAATCTGTCTGTCTGTTCTTTGTTTCAGAATAAGGACGTTATCCTTCTGTCATCCCATTCTCCCTTATCACGCATTTCATAACGCCCACGCAGGATCAGTTTTTTTAAAGTCTAGCACAACCTGTCTTCCTCTCCCAGAGGGGAAATCCCAACAAACAAGGGCTATTACAGGGGAGTGGTTTGCTCCAACAACAAATTAAAGTCATCCAGAGCTTGAGCTTTCAGTTATATGCAGGTGTTCAGTAACAAAACACAGGTCTTCATCCTGCAGATGCGCAGAACTTGACAGGTAAGCCTCTGGAACCTAAGAGGAAGTTTTCTGTTTAATGTAGTAACAGGACATATTTGACAATAATCTGCTTTAATTAAAGAGTACTTAGTTCAAATTTGCACTGCGTTTGGGACTGAGTGGTGTTAAAAGGCAGCATTGTTCATAAGTTTGCTTATGTATTCAAACTGTAAAGTTCATTTGCATATAAACTGATCGCCGCTAATCTTTTATGTTTCTAAATAGGCTTAAATCCAACTGTTTTTATAGACTTTTTTCTTACTTTAATGTACTTTATTTGCATATAAATTTGTTTTCAGTGTTTTAATCTCGACTTTCGCCTTGAGCTGCAAACATAAACTAGAAGAATTTAGGTGGCTTTAGTTTGAATAAATGTTTTGCAGTTATGCATAAAGTAAAACCTTTATTTTGAAATGCTTAACAGACACACCTCAGTAACCCTGTGTAGGAGGAAACCAGTTGCGGGGCATTTTGTGCTGCAGTTGTTCCTTGTTTCTGATCCTGCGTTTACAAGCAGAAAGGTGAGCCACCTGTACATGTTTCACTATCACACACCTGCTGTTTGTTTGTTTTTCATAAAATTTATAGTGATAGGCAGTTTACCCTCCAGGTTGTGTGTGTGTGTGGAGGGAGCAGCAAAGAAAACTGACAGAGAACGCTGGCTGGGAATCAGTGAATGACTCCGTAAACATGCTGGATTCTAGAGGGATTGAAATCTCAGGAGGCCAGACTCTGCTGGCCTCTCACTTCGGCTCGAGTTTCAGAGGTGAGTTTGTGTAATTTCAGTAAACTGATAACACATTCACCGCTCTAAAAAGTCTGAAACTCTAACCTCACACATTGTTTTGCCTCCAAACACCTTATTCCACCTGTTTTATTTTTCGAGATTCATAGAACGAGGAAGTCAGACAGACTTGCGAATGTTAAATTAGTCGCACTGTTGACTTTGTGTGCCAGGCCTAAAGCACACCACATGACTAAATGCTTACCTAATCAACGAGGGCTTTTATTGATAAATGAACTTTACCCCCTTACTGCATGCACTGTTTCCTATTTTTCACTGAAGAATAAATACCTGATGCTTTATGCAGTGGCACATATTTACAGTGTGTGACAGACACAGTGTGTCTTCCATGTCCAGGCTAGTAAAACTTCTAATTCCCCTACAGGGTGCTCATTCATCGATGTGAAGCCACCACCGGTGAGAACTGTGAAGCAAATGCTAATGATGAAACGTAAAAATCTACAGGTATGGCCTTGAGCGCAAGTAGACCAGTAAAGTACAGAAAATAGAACATATAGAAGACTTCATCTGAACTCTTTATAAAGGTGCACATGAGCGTATAAAGTCTTGAGTTATGGCAGTGCTTTCAGTTCCTCCAGTATGAGGAAGAATTGGCAAAATTCAGAGCCAAGTACAAGTTGTTGAGAAAAGTCTGCATGTAAAGGCAGCCCAAATGAGTGTGTTTATTATGAATAATAACAACCCATTTTAAGCCAATTATTAATATTCCTAGTAAAAGTTGACATTGATCCTCTTGTATTAACAGAACTGCTCACAGGACAACTACAATTTGGAGCACAAACGCATGTCTCCAAAATATGAAACTTCTCCCACTGGCGTGAATCATCATCAGTTAAGCCCTCCAGCACCTGTCAGTCAAAATACCACCACCCTGTTTCCAACTGCTGCTCCTGAAAATGCTCCAATGAAACAAGAGTTTCTCGTAAATCAACAAATGCAGCACAGCTTCGAGTATCCACCCCTGCACGAACAAAGGACCCCGTCTCCTGAAGGCAGGATGACCTTGTTTCAATGGCAAATACAGCAGGAGTCACGCAAAGTTGAAGGAATTTCCCTGGAGCAGCTGTCCATGCAGGACTCAGATGGTGACACGTATGTATGCATGAACGAAAGCATTACCCTGACCAGTGGTTACTTGAATAAAGATCAGTGTCATAGAATTAGGTGAGAAGATTAAATAGTAAACTAAAAAGTAGAGATACAATTATATGGGCAGACAGAGCTAGGTCAAAGTAAAAAGCTACATGGGTGAAACGACTAAAAGTCAAGGCTGATCAGCTGAAACAGGTTAAAGTAACAGAACAGTGGAAGGCTAAATAGCACCCCCCCCCCCAGCAAATTTATAGCTAAATGGTTAAAAGCTAAAAGGTTCCAATATCTACAGTTATCCAGTAAAGTGACAAAAATATGAAAATAAGCTAATGGATCATTGATTTTTAAACAGTTAGATAAACATATTGGGTGAAGAGTTTACAAAGACAAAAGCAAACAATTGAAACGGATCAAAATATTCAAATAGTTGGGAAAAAGATGATTAAATGGTTATAATATGCAAAGGTAATGGATAACAGGTTGGAGCGGTTGGAAAACGGGTAGAGAATAACTGACAGTCACACAAACACTAGGTGAAAGTTATTGGTTTTAGGGTAAACAATTTAGCAAAAAAAAAAAAAAAGCAGACAGAGGTGGAAATCATTGAGGAGCAAATGGAAAATAGCTCTAACAGGCCTACTTGGCTAAAAGTGCAGAATAGTTATTAGAAATCACACAAATGTACAGTAAGCCTGACCCAAACACTGACACATGAACAGCATTTCTGTGGATTTCTGCTGCAGCTGACCTTTTTACTCCTTCCACCAGATTCCTTCACATAGCAGTAGCAAAAGGTCTGCGTGCTCTGGCTTACGTGCTCTCTGCAAAAATGGCTGGAACTTGCTTTCTGGACATTAAAGAACACAACGGGCAGGTAAAGACATTCAGTGGCTTGGGATTTATGGTGGTTTTCATACATCAAGACACATTAACCTGTAAGCTGTGTTTCCACAGAGCCCTCTCCAGATCGCGGCTGCCACCAATCAGTACTTAATTCTCCAAGACCTCATGGCTCACGGAGCTCAGGTCAACACGAGAGACTGCTGGGGTCGTGCTCCTTTGCATGTGTGTGCTGAGAAAGGCCACTTTCTCACTCTGGGGGTAAGAAATCACTATCAGTATTTACCTACCTACCTGCATATGTATATATAGATTAAATGCTGATTAAAAGTTAAAGCATAAACTTAAAGTTGACCTCTTTAGGCTTCAAATATTCACTAATTTAATCTAAATTAAATCATTCCATTGCTAAGCAGCGCAAGATTATACTGTCTAGCAACTTTTCAGAGCGTTGCTTTGGATCAACACGAAATTTTTAAGTTAGCTTTAAAAATTCTCAAACTTTAATTGCTGCTATCAAATACAAAGTGGCTATTCAGTGTAGACATTTACCTAACAAGCGAAATTCCCTACACTAATCCCTTTGGGATTGCATCAGAACGGTATCTGGTGTTCTTGTTGACGCAAAATAAGAAAAATATTTGTTCTTGTTTCACAAGTTTAAGATGTAAAAAAGGTGATTGTTCAGAGTATAGTATTCCCATGATACAACAGTAGGACAAAGTAACAGCAGCCTTACTGTCGTATCTCCTAGCGAGATGGGAGTGGCACACCTGTCTCACTATTGCCCCAATCCAGGGCGTGAAGCTCTGCTGGCAAATGACACCTTGTGAGTAAATGAGCCACGCCCATGGAAAACGGCATTAGGTGATACCTGAGGATTGAGAAAGGCTGGCTAAACTCCAAACGCAGGATTCATTTCTTTTATAAAACATAATTCAGCTTTCATAATAAAGCCTGAAGATTTTCACTGAAACCACAACACCAAGTCGTATAGATGACGACAGTCTTGCAACGTTTAAGCATCACAGGGCCAGAATTGGGACAGCTTTCCTCAATGGAGTGCTTACAAGTAGGGGAAAAAGAACTGTCTGATTCCCACTAAAGGTTTAACCGAAGAAGGCTCTTGGATGACAGGTCTTCTAAAACAAGAAATTGAGTAAGTCTTTAAGTCTTGTCTTGAAGACTATAAAAAAAAGAGGCCTTCATCTCAAGCCCTTAAGACAACAGAGATACACAACTCATCTTGTTAATGTATAACATGCGTATTGCTGAGAGTTAATGTGAAACACGTTGCCTGCCAAAATGAATAATAAACCCGGACTCTGATCCACTTCCCCTGCAACTGTGACAAATGTAGGCCAAATAACGTTTTGTCAGAATAGAATTTAGTGTTGCAGTCATGCTTTTTTTCTAGTTGTATTAAGAATATTTTCTTAATCTCACTCATATTTCCACAGGGCATCTGGAAGGCCTTAAAAGGAAATGGGGAACTGATCGATGTAGAAATATTCAGTTACGATGGTGAGTGTGTTTTTGTGTGACTGAAAACTTTAGGATGCTCAAATGCCTTTTTTGTGATTAAATTCTGTAATTTGTTTCTGTGTCTGGAAGGTTTGACCGCTCTTCATTTGGCCGTCTTGTCTCACAACAATGTTGTGAAGGACCTGAGGAACCTGGAAAATCCCTGCACATTCATGACCGCGGAGCTGGGGCAGCGGAAGCGCTTGTACTTTGAATGTATCAAGATTCTGCTGAACATGGGCGCCTCCTGTGGGACAAAGGTAAGTATTACCACTTCAGGGGAACATTTAGCTGGCTTGGTCCTGCTCCACACCAAACTGCTCGGGTTTTCCGGTCTCTTGTGGTTTGGTTTAAGATACAGTGATCTAAATTTCCAATCTGGTTTTCATTTGGTTTACTTTTAATCTCTCCAGGATCAGAAAAGTGGGCGGACTTCTCTCCATATGGCTTCTGAGGAGGCAAATGTGGAGCTGCTGAAGATTTTTCTTGACCAGCCAACAATGCTGTCCATTGTAAATGTTAAGGTATGCCTACTGTTTCATGACAAACAATATATTTAGGGTGAATTGCTGCCTTTTACAAGAAACCAGAGAGAAAGTTTCCCAGCTGTCACAGCTCCAAACTGCACCCATAAAAACTACACAAACAGTAACATGTGGTGTCTTGTCCACTCCTTTCAGACGTTCAGTGGAAACACGGCGCTGCACATCGTCAGCTCTCTGACCAGTCACAAAACTCAAGCCGAAGCGGTGAAGCTGCTTATGAGAAAGGGAGCCGATCCTGGGATTAGGAACTTAGAAAATGAGCTGCCATCTCAGCTGGTACCTGAAGGTCCTGCTGGGGAAAAGGTAAGGGTGTCACTTCACATACATGCTGGAGAAATTGCAGATGGCACTGTTTGCTGACTGAAATCAAAATCAAATTCAATTTTTTTTCCTGCAGGTGCGGCAGATCCTGAAAGGAAAACATGTTAATGCTTAAATAAAGCTGAAGAACACTGTCAGTCAGACAGTTGAGTATGATAAATATGATTTGCCAAACAAGGCAGATGGTGGTTGTTTCAGTGAAACATGTCGAGTTGTTCATTACGGTGTAATGCTTACAAAAAAAAGAAAAAAAAATTGCACTTATGTAAAACTTTTGTTGTTACTTTTATCAAGTAGGGTCAGTGTGATTATTCTTTACAAGTTTTAAGTGTTTGGAAAGGAATCTTGGGTTTTGTTTTGTTTTTAATTTTTGAATATTTTAGCACCAAGTGAAATCCTTTTGTTAATGCAGTGGAAAATATTTACCCATCTCATCAAGAGATCGTACTTTGAAAGGTATCAAATTTCTCTTTTTCCCCGGCATATTGGGCCAAAATGTAACAACTGGTGCATCCCTCATCAAATCTACACTTAATTTTGTAAGTTTAAATCTTTGTAAGAGTTCTGATCTTAAATATCTAGGTAATGTTTTGATAATGATATGCAAAATGTTATGTGGGAAAAAAAATTCACTGAACCAACTTTTTTCTAACTATGTAATTACACTGTGTTGTTTTTGTCTTCATGACTGTGTGTTATTGTAAAGGTAACTATTGTGATGTGTGAATTGTCTTGTTTTACATTTATGGTTGTAAATAGGAGGGGAGAATTCTGGGACTCTGCCTCATATACATATAAAAAAATCAAACAGGCATGATTTAAATTTGGGCAATCACCTGTTAATGTCTTATGTGCGTCTCCAACACATTGTGGAAAACCTCCAACTCCAATTTTGATTTAATTTTGGAGAAATGGACGAAGTCACCTGGAGGAATATTTGGCTAATATGGTGCCGAATCCCAGAATTTTTACTACAATTTCTAATTTTCTAAACATTTTTTTAATGTTACTGCATGTGATTTGCGTTTTCTCAGTACTTAAAAGTAATGAAGTACACAAAACATTTTAGGATTTGTTGCTGTTAATCATGAAATGTCAGAAATCATGTACAGAGGGGAAGGTGGTGGTTACAATCTGTCCAAGGACTGATTTTCTTCAAACAATGATGTAATCACTGTCAAATATAAATATAGAAAAAAAAACAAGCTGGACAACAATAAAGTCTCTTAGTCTTGGCAATTCGGCTCTAAGATCCTCTTTGTCCTTCAAACTAGTTGACCTTGGAGTTTAAGCATACTTCAGCTGAATCTATTTCTTCTTCTTCTCCTGTGTGGTGGTGAACCACTGGTCCAGCAGCTTCTTACTATAGTAGATCTGCCAGCCGTGAACCTGCACGGCGATGACGATCACCAGGTACATGACTGACACGGCGCTGAAGCCAAAAATGAAACGGTATGCTTTGCCGTGGCGATAGAGCTGCTGAGCCACGGGGAACATCTCCATGCTACCGTAGATCAGTGGTGCCACGCAAAAGAGCCCGGCGCTGATCATGGAGATGACCAGGTAGCTGATGTTGTTACGGGGCAGTGCCAAGAAGCTGAAGACTGTGGGTATTATGCTCAGTAAGTAGGGGTACTCCCACTGGTATGGAGAGGCCACCACCTTGTGGGACACCAGGTTCAGCTGGCTTACCGTCACCTGAGAAAGAAATAAAAACACACTCAACTTTTACAGAACATAAAACATGCTTCTCCACAAGAATGCTTACCTGAGCTGCCATCAACACCCAGATCAGCAGATGGACAATGTTGAGCTTACGGATTTCAGACTTCAAGGAAACACTGTGAACATAAAAAATAATAAAAGAAAGACCAATCAGATGTTAGATTTTAAACGACTCAAAATTTAGTGGATCAAAGTCTCCTAAATACAGAAACCTTTGCATAGCAACAAATCGCAATCACTCACGCAGAAGAATCTCTTAGATATAAATTACTATGTACTTATTTAAGCAGGCCGATGCTTCTGATGTCTCAGAAACAGTACTTCTCAAAAGGCTGTATTTGCTTTGGCTTGTCCATCCAGAAGGAGGATGAGCTTACGCAACTGCAAGAGGCCTGTGGGTCCATGATTCAAAAGAATCACGACTTCTCCTGCAGTATTACTCAGAATTTATTCAAGCTTACAATGATCACCTTGACCCACATTGTGCTCAAAGTCATATTTGTTGTTTTACAAATAACTTGTGAAACGAGATGACATAATGACCACATCCCGTCCCAGGTCAGACAGGTTGTGCAGCGTAACTTTTCCTTTAAATGTTGATCACTAATACATACAACCACTGCAGAATCATCAGTATCTCTGTACGAGGCACGACCTGGACTTGTCCTGAAAGTTTGACGTGTATGAGCTGAACAGGAATGGAGGCAGCAGAGTCCCCGTTGGAGCTTTTGCACATCACCAAATTAGACGAGGCCACCACCCTAATAGGGGTGCAACGATACACAAAATTCACGGTTCGGTTCGGTTCGATACTTTGGTGACACGGTTCAATATTTTTTCGATACAAAAAAAATGTTCATGCCTTTTTAATTTGTCATTTATTAAAATTATAAATATATATTTTAACTCAAAAGTACAGTTTTTAAATTTAATGTTGCTAAAACAACAAAGTAATAAAAAAATAAATCTATCTGATCACGCATCTTTGGAAAAGAGAGTTTATTACAGAGAAATGTCTCTTTCCAAAATAAAAGCTATACTATACGCTTCTTCTGGGCTATATTCTCAGCAGCATATTAAACATATCAGGTCCCCATAAGGAGAATCATGTGCTAACGGCTGTTTAAATGACTCGGGTAAAGTTTGTAGCATGCGTGCTTGTTGTTTTTGTCTGCTTCCACTTGTCTTTGCACTAGGATGATGTCGGCGTAAATGTGCAGTTATATTCGTTGTGTTCCCACTAGTGCTGTCAGCGTTAATCTTGTTAAAATGACATTAACGCCACAACACGGCAAATCTCCGTTAATGAGCTACCGTGGATCGCCCCGTGTGTGGGGCTGGATGGCGTCAACATGTTAACAAGCTAACTGCGCTAACGCAATAGTTCCCACAAATTGAGCATTGCGTGGCACATCCAACATACTGTTTTACTTTTGTCCATGACGTGCTTACCATCAGGGTCATACGTCACATGAAAACCAAATAGTTCCAAACGCCAGATCTGAATGAGGGTGGGGGAGGTTCAACTTGCCATGTTGCAACGAGAGCTTAGCTTCTGTCTTGCTAGCTTGCGCTGCGCTCAGTAGATCTGCACTCGACAGTGCAGCCTAGGCGGAGTAGTCGAACGCAGATCCACTGAGCGCTCAACACAGACAGCATCGTCAGAAGAAAAGTTGATAAAATAAATAAAAAATGTTGTATTGTTCGATACATATGCGTACCGAACTGAAAGCACTGTATCGAACGGTTCAATATCGATACGAGTATTGTTGCACCCCTACACCCTAATTAGATATACTACCTTACAGACTGGATGCAGTAAGTAGTCCATGAGATGCTGGACATGTTGACATGTTCCTGTAGCATCTCTCTCAGTAGCTCTTGAGAATAGTCTCTCCAGCTGATAGTTGTGATGCCAAATGAGATACTACTGACATTCTGGTTTTAGAACAGCTGTACTGCTCTTTTTAGCTTTTCAAATTAGTAGTTTAATACTTAAGAACAGTGAAGCTTGTTTTATTATTTGATTTGAATGATCAGGACTGTACACTGATGAAAGAAAGCCTTGAATGAGCTGAGGTATACATTTTTATACTGTCATCTATATCAGTTTAGTTAACAGGGCCCTAGTTAACACTTAGCAGCTTTTAAACTAATTAAACCTAAAGTGATTCCAGATAAACACTACTAATGTTTAATTACTTGGGCACTTAAGTTAAAATATTAAAAAATAAAATAAAATAAATATAATTCCTTAAGAGTTGAATTTGGGGATTATCGCTCATTTAATGGTAAATAAATGAACCTCATCTGGTAGTGAGAGGCGACCCGCTCCCGGTGCTGGAAGTCACTGCCATCTGTGCCCACTGCTCTTGGACCAGCCCGAGAAGCCATGATGGATATCTGAAGGCAAAACATGTCAGGTTTAACATCATCTAATGTCTAATTACACATCAGTAAGCCAGTCATTTCCAGCAATGAGCTGACTGCTCAGACAGTCATGCAATACCGTTACTCTTATATTTTACACTTTAAAAGCTTCACGTTTGCGTTTGTAGAAGTGACAAAGCTCTAAAATGAGGGTGGAAGGGGACTTTGCTGTTATTAAATCACAGCATACAGGTGTTTAATTCATTAGTTATCTGCTAATGCTGCTAATGTGGCACGGGGGGCGTTTAAGAGTAAGCTCCTGTTTCCCACTCTGCATGTCAGCTTAAATGTTTCAGAAGATGCTTCGTTTTTACTTCAGCTGCCATGACTTATGTCGATAAGTTGAGTTACAAATTGTTTGGGAATGGCTAGGCTAGCAAGCTAATGCCTGTGAGTGATTCACTGCTACTGTAAGTCAAACAAAAGTAGTGTTAGCGAGAGATAAATACGAGTCAGACAGGCAATGGCATTATGTCGTCTGAGACATCTGATATATACAACGGCACTTACCTTTTATTTTCTGCTACAGAATAAAAGCATTTAACCGTTAAAAACCGGGTTAACAACGGCTACAGAGCAGCTAGCTGGCCAGCTTCATACAAGGAAAGAGGGATGACAGACAGAATGTATGACGTGTCAAACCCTGATTGGTCTCTATCTTCTTGCGCCCTCCCTTTCCTGTGACTGTCATATGTTAACCATTTAATTCCTCTGATAAGCAGATTGCATTTCTCTGGATGATCTGATGGCAACACACTGACACTGCTGCAGTCATAGGCTATTTTATTTTAAACATAAACTCACTGGCTACTTTATTAGGTGCTCCTGTTCTATTGCTCTTTACTGAAACATGTAATCAGACAAATAATTAATGCATTTAGGCATGTATACACAGTCAAGATGACTTGTTAAAGCTCAAAGCGAGCGTCAGAATAGTGAATAAAGGTGATTTCAGTGCCAGACAAGCTGAACATTTCAGAAACTGATGATTTACTGGGATTTTTCCACAAATGAAAAATTGTGGAGGTCAGAGGAGAATGGTCAGACTGCACTGAGCTAATAGGAGGGCAACAGTAACTCAGACAACCACTCTGAATGCACAAGATGCCAAACGTTGGCCTACCTCACCAGGTGCCGCTCTTCTCAGTGAAAATTAGACAATAGAAAATTGCCTGGTCTGATTTCTGCTGTGATATTTGGACCCCTCAGTGCCAACTGAGGATTGTTTAAATGTCACAGCTTGCCTGAGTATTATTGTTGACCATGTCCAGTCCATCCCACATGACCCCTTATGACCCATCTTCTGATGGGGGCTTCCAGCAGAATAATGTGCAATTTCACAAAGCTCAGATCATATTTAAACTGGTTTCTTGAGCATGTTAATAAGTTCATTGTACTCAATTGACCTCCACAGTCATCAGATCTCAATCCAGTAGAGCATCTTCGAGATGTAGCAGAACATTTTGAGATTGATATTTTGGATGTGCAGTTGACATATCTGCGGCAATTGTGTGATGCTGTCATGTCAATATGGTCCAAAATCTCTAAGGAATGTTTCCAGCACTTTGTTGAATCTATACCACAAAGAATCAAGTCCAGACATGGTCCAGTTCAATTTTGCTGTGTTGATTAAGGTCTTGGCTACATGTTTTTCATTCTTGTTGATTGTTGTTGGTGTAGGAATCTATAGAGCACAATGTTTTTGCTTTGCAAATCACAAACATCATCTTAAAAATTAGGTCAAGACGAAATTTTATTTATTTTTGATTTATTTTTATTATTAAACCATCATCTTGCCAAGAAAAAACAACAAAGATCAAAATTCACATACTTACGGCACAGTTTTTGTCTGAAAATAAAGGAATATTAGGAAAAGTACTTTTAAAGAATGTCCTACCAAAATGGCTTATCCTCAGTTTGGAAAAACAAAATTAAAAAAACAAAACAACCCCCCCCCCCTCCCTAAACAACCAAAGAAAAAAAGTGGCACAGTCATATGAATGGGTATTGCTATTTTATGTGTCCTGCATTTTGGATTGGAATGAATTCTCTATTTAGTGTTCAACACACAAGACAAATCCAGGTAATCAGTAGTCAAACAAATAAATTACAGAGAATACTGACAAACTCACACATACCTTTCAGTTTATATTTATTACAAATAAAAAAAAACTAAGGACATCAAAGGGAAAAATCAAACTACTGTGGACAAAACAAACATGTATTTTTTTTTTGCTGTTCTGTTTTGGACTGTGTGGACTGGAAATTTAATAAAATAGCCAATGGTTATGTTATTGTTAAGTGAATAAGTGTGGTAAAATGCATATGAATATCTTTTCATATTAAAAAGCTCAACAATACAAAAAACAAAAAAGTCTAACAATAATTTAATAATTACATGATGAACCCTAATACATAACCCAACTGTAATTTATAACTAAGACAAATAAAGTGATAGGTTCTTACATGCCCAGTATGCGGTTTATAATTGTAGAACAGAAACTGCTGTCCTGTCAAGTGAATAAAAAGAAGATATACTGTAAATCTGCACTGTATGAGGAGTTATCAGAAGCCATGATATACTCTCTGTAGATGAATATAAGAATATATGTGTAATTAAGACAATGGAATGGCTAAAAGCCAAGTGATTTATCATAACATTTATATACAAATTTTGGCCATGGTTTTATAACTTCCCTTTCTGATATTTATTTGTAAGTAAATACAGTTGTGGTACATACAGTGTTGTTATAATAATAATAATAATAATAATAATAATAATAATAATAATAATAATAATAATAATAATAATAATAATTACAGTAAGAACTAAAGAAGATCTTCCAAATTCTCGATGTAACCCGTTTAACTTGACCTACATTGTACCTTGTGACTTAAGTAGTTTTACTTACATTATGGTCAGATCTGTGCTATTATTCTCACCTTTTTTATATTTTATTACATAATGTACAGTAGGTATCCAGAAAACGTGGAGTGGACATATTGACCAGCATAAAGTCCTGCTGCCTGCTCCGATGGTAGCTGTATATGCACAGTGTCTCCTTTTCTTAATGGGAGTACTGCACTCCCTGAAGCCTGATCTAGCAATCCCTTTTTATACTCATCATAAGTGTACATAACTGGCTCATTATTCTTCATCAGTGCCACCCACACATTACCTCCTTTGCAGTGTACGTTGTAAGAAAAGTAGTAGATCCCTGGTATGCTACAGGTAAAAACACCATTCTGAGGACTGTAGTCCTGATTGCCATTGTGCAAGAGTTTGTCAAAGATGACAGGGGAACCCACAGGGGGGAATGGATTTGTGAGTTTAGCTGTGAATGCAGGCAGCTCAGGGCCATTTCCACCAATCTCACCTCCATTTGGGTTCTTGTAACCTTGTTTTTGGCCACTGTATGGGCCAGTCATAGGAAGGATCTGTCCAAGGTCAGGAAATGTAGCAGGTTGTCCAGGAGGTCCAGGGGGTCCAGGTTGTCCCGGTTGCCCTGGAAATCCAGGAGGACCACTGGGACCGGGGTTACCTTGTGGACCAACAAGACCTGGGGGTCCTGGGGCTCCCTCACCAGGATAGCCAGGTTTACCTGGTAAGCCTGCATCGCCTTTTCGTCCAGGAAGCCCAGGGGGTCCAATTGGGCCCCCTGGTCCTGCAAGCCCTGGAATACCTTGTGGCCCCTGGGGGCCTTTCTCTCCAGCCTGTCCTCCTTCTCCTCTTGTTCCTGTTAATCCTGCAGCACCAGGGGCACCAGGTAAACCCCTAAAACCAGCTTCTCCCTTTGGGCCAATGGACCCTTGTAAGCCTCTTGGTCCTGGTTGTCCACCCTCTCCTGATCTACCAAGCTGTCCGGGAATCCCTGGAGGACCTGTCTGACCCTTTACTCCTGGATTTCCTCTTGGTCCTATGACACCATCATCTCCTTTTAATCCTGGGAAGCCAAGACTACCAGGAAGGCCTATTGGTCCTGGTGGGCCAGGTATTCCACTTGAACCAGTGGGACCAATGACACCTGTGAGACCTGGGTGACCTTTATCACCTTTTGGACCTGGTGCTCCAGGAAGACCAGCATGTCCCTTATGACCCTTAGGTCCTGGAAACCCTGGTGTACCATAACCTGGCAAGCCCGGGTTCCCTGGTAAACCAGGGAGACCTGGTTCCCCCTTTCCTCCAGATACCCCCGGTTGCCCACTGAAACCATCTTTTCCTGGTTTTCCAATTCCTGGTACACCTGGTACACCTGGTTGGCCTCTTTCACCAGGTGCCCCTGCCAGTCCTGGTTCTCCAGGAGAACCAGGCTTTCCTGGTATTCCTGGTTGTCCAGGAAGACCGTTCATACCAGGTTTACCAATGCCAGCAATGCCCACCTGTCCAGGTGGACCTGGTGGCCCACCAGGCCCTTTCAAGCCTGGAAAACCAGGTATACCAAGTCCTTTGTCTCCTTTGAGGCCTGGAGGACCAGGAAGCCCAGGCAGACCTTTTTGGCCAGGCTCCCCTAGAGGACCTCGCTGTCCTGGAAGTCCCTGATCTCCTGCTTTTGGAATCCCAGGGAGTCCTGAGGGACCTGGAAGTCCTGGAGGCCCAGGAGGTCCAGTTACACCTACATCACCATTAGGACCAAGATCACCTTTTGATCCTGGTAATCCAGGTCCTCCAGGTTTTCCTGGCAATCCTGGCATACCAGGTTTTCCAACTCCTGGGTAGCCAGAAGGACCAGGAGGGCCTGGCTTTCCTGGTAAACCTGGCAATCCCTGTCCTGGAAGCCCAGGAGGGCCTTGTGGTCCTGGTGGTCCTGTTGGCCCTGGGGGACCTTGAATTCCTTGCAGTCCCTTTGGGAGACCTTTTACCCCTGGAACAGGAGGGCGTGGACCTTTAGCTCCTCTGGGAAAGGTTTGTCCTGTCAAGGAAAATACTAAAAGAGGTAAGTGTTGACCCACTAAATAATGATCTGACATGATCAGTTATCAGCAGTGTTGGGAAGATTACAGAATACATGCCCCAAAATGTATTTTGTAACGTATTCCGTTACATCACTCAATGAGAGTAACGTATTCTGAATACTTTGGATTACTTAATATATTATCATGCTTTTTTACAACTACATGAATGTCCTATTGCTGTGCGATTTATTACTATTACTGAAGGTTACTCGCCATACCAATAGCAACTAGATTTTTAAATCTTAATATAAAATGAGTAACAGTAGGGTGGACATTAGGTAAGGCTGCACTTTTTGCAGTAATCTCGTATAGAAAACTATTCGGTGCGTATATAAAACAGGTCTGCGGCTCTGAACCTCTGGCTAATACGTCGGCTTCCGTGTCGGGCTCGTAGCCGAAAACAAGCTTTACTTTGTTGTCTGGGTCAGCTTTGCTAGCGAGAGACAGAGAGAGGCGTTGAAAGGCTGCTCCAATGGAACTTATTGTTTCGGAGGAAAACATGAACACAGTGTACAGTGGAGTCTTAATAGCTTACTTACAACTGGGCTCGTCAGGCACTCTTTGAATCGGTGTGCAACTTTGCCAAAACAATGTCGGACTCTGTAGTTTTCTCTGGTCCCCTCCCCAATCAGACCAGGAGTGACATGTTTAGCCGCATGTTCTCCTTAAATTGCTGGCTGTCTGAGTGGTGTCCCAGAAACGATGTGGGCTTCATAGATAATTGGCAAACCTTCTGGAGGAAACCTGGTCTTGTTAGGAGAGACGGCATCCATTCCACTTTGGATGGAGCAGCTCTCATTTCTAGAAATATGGACAAATTTATTAAACCCCTCAAAACATGACTATCCAGAGTTGGGACCAGGAAGCAGAGTTGCAGTCTTACACGCCTCTCTGCAGCTTCTCTCCTCCTGCTACCCCCCCAAAAACCCATCTCCATAGAGACTGTGTCTGCTTCCAAAAAGACAAAAAACAAACTAAAAACCAGCAACAAACAACTTAAACATTTACAAAGAAAGAACAATACAGTATCCACATCTGAACCAAAGAGTAAAACAGTGAAATATGGATTATTAAATATTAGGTCTCTCTCCTCCAAGTCTCTGTTAGTACATGACTTAATAATTGATCAACAAATTGATTTACTCTGCCTTACAGAAACCTGGTTGCAGCAGGATGATTATGTTAGTTTAAATGAATCAACACCCCCGAGTCATTCTAACTACCAGAAATCTCGAAGCACAGGTCGAGGGGGCGGTGTGGCAGCAATTTTTCACACCAGTCTATTAATTAATGAAAGACCAAGACAGACTTTTAATTCATTTGAAAGCCTGATGCTTAGCCTCGTCCACCCCAGCTGTGAAACTCAGAAACCAGTCTTACTTGTTATCATCTATCGTCCACCTGGGCCTTACACAGAGTTTCTGTCTGATTTCTCAGACTTTATATCTAATTTAGTTCTGAGCTCAGATAAAAATAATTATTGTGGGTGATTTTAACATCCATGTTGATGAATTCAAAATCCTGCTCCTCACATACAAGGTCTTAAATAATCAGGCCCCATCTTATCTTAATGACCTTGTAGTACCATATCACCCTATTAGAGCACTTCGCTCTCGCTCTGCAGGCCTACTTGTTGTTCCTAGAGTATTTAAAAGTAGAATGGGAGGGAGAGCCTTCAGTTTTCAGGCCCCTCTTCTGTGGAACCAGCTTCCAGTTTGGATTCAGGAGACAGACACTATCTCTACTTTTAAGATTAGGCTTCAAACCTTCCTTTTTGCTAAAGCATATAGTTAGGGCTGGACCAGGTGACCCTGAATCCTCCCTTAGTTATGCTGCAATAGATGTAGGCTGCCGGGGGATTCCCATGATGCATTGAGTTTTTCCTTTCCAGTCACCTTTCTCACTCACTATGTATTAACAGACCTCTCTGTATTGAATCGTATCTGTTATTAATCTCTGTCTCTCTTCCACAGCATGTCTTTATCCTGTCTTCCTTCTCTCACCCCAACCGGTCACAGCAGATGGCCGCCCCTCCCTGAGCCTGGTTCTGCCGGAGGTTTCTTCCTGTTAAAAGGGAGTTTTTCCTTCCCACTGTCGCCAAAGTGCTTGCTCATAGGGGGTCATATGATTGTTGGGCTTTTCTCTGTATCTATGAAGCGCCTTGAGGCGACATTTGTTGTGATTTGGCGCTATATAAATAAAATTGAATTGAATTGAATTGAATTGATGCTAAAAATGACAGCCTCAACATGGCATTTAATCTGTTGTTAGACTCAATTGGTTTCTCTCAAAATGTAAAAGAACCCACCCACCACTTTAATCACACCCTAGATCTTGTTTTAACATATGGCATAGAAACTGAACATTTAACAGTGTTTCCTGAAAACCCTCTCCTGTCTGATCATTTCTTGATAACATTTACATTTACAATAATTGATTACGCAGCAGTGGAGAGTGGACTTTATCAAAGTAGATGTCTTTCTGAAAGCGCTGTAACTAAGTTTAAGAATATAATCCAGCCACTGTTATCATCGTCAATGCCCTGTACCAACACAGAGCAGAGCAGCTATCTGAACGCTACCCCAACAGAGGTCGATTATCTTGTTAATAATTTCACCTCCTCACTACGTACGACTCTGGATACTGTAGCTCCTGTGAAAACTAAGGTCTCTAATCAGAAGTACCTGACCCCGTGGTATAATTCTCAAACACGTACCCTAAAGCAGATGACTCGTAATCTGGAGAGGAAATGGCGTATCACAAATTTAGAGGATCATCATTTAGCCTGGAGAAATAGTTTGTTGCTTTATAAGAAAGCCCTCCGCAAAGCCAGAACAGCTTACTACTCATCACTGATTGAAGAAAATAAGAACAACCCCAGGTTTCTCTTCAGCACTGTAGCCAGGCTGACAAAAAGTCAGAGCTCTTTTGAGCCAACCATCCCTTTAACGTTAACTAGTGATGACTTCATGAACTTCTTCACAAATAAAATTTTTATCATTAGAGAAAAAATTACCAATAATCATCCCACAGATGTAATATTATCTACAGCTACTCTTAGTTTCATTGATGTTAAGTTAGACTCTTTTTCTCCAAATGATCTTTCTGAGTTAACTTCAATAATTACTTCCTCCAAACCATCAACGTGTCTTTTAGACCCCATTCCTACAAAACTGCTCAAAGAAGTCCTGCCATTGATTAATTCTTCGATCTTATATATGATCAACCTATCTCTAATAATCGGCTATGTACCACAGGCCTTCAAGGTGGCTGCAGTTAAACCTTTACTCAAAAAGCCATCTCTAGACCCAGCAGTCTTAGCGAATTATAGGCCAATCTACAACCTTCCTTTCATATCAAAAATCCTTGAAAGAGTAGTTGTCAAACAGCTAACAGATCATCTGCAGAGGAATGGTTTATTTGAAGAGTTTCAGTCAGGTTTCAGAGTTCATCACAGCACAGAAACAGCTTTAGTGAAGGTTACAAATGATCTTCTTATGGCCTCTGACAGTGGACTCATCTCTGTGCTTGTCCTTCTTGACCTTAGTGCAGCATTCGATACTGTTGACCATAATATTCTATTAGAGCGATTAGAACATGCTGTAGGTATTACAGGTATTGCACTGCAGTGGTTTGTATCATATCTATCTAATAGACTCCAATTTGTGCATGTAAATGGAGAGTCCTCTTCACACACTGAGGTTAATTATGGAGTTCCACAGGGTTCAGTGCTAGGACCAATTCTGTTTACATTATACATGCTTCCCCTAGGCAGCATCATTAGAAGACATAGCATACATTTTCACTGCTATGCAGATGACACCCAGCTCTATCTGTCCATGAAGCCAGATAACACACACCAATTAGTTAAACTGCAGGAATGTCTTAAAGACATAAAGACTTGGATGGCCACTAACTTTCTGCTTCTTAACTCAGATAAAACTGAGGTCATTGTACTCGGCGCTGAAAAGCTTAGAAATATGGTATCTAACCAGATTCTTACTCTGGATGGCATCACCTTGGCCTCCAGTAACACTGTGAGGAACCTTGGAGTCATTTTTGACCAGGATATGTCCTTCAACGCACATATTAAACAAATATGTAAGACTGCGTTCTTCCATTTGCGCAACATCTCTAAAATTAGAAATATCCTGTCTCAGAGTGACGCTGAAAAACTAGTTCATGCATTTATTACTTCCAGGCTGGACTACTGCAATTCATTATTATCAGGATGTCCAAAAAACTCACTGAAAAGCCTTCAGTTAATCCAAAATGCTGCAGCAAGAGTACTGACAGGGACTAGAAAGAGAGAGCATATTTCTCCTGTTTTGGCTTCCCTTCATTGGCTTCCTGTTAAATCCAGAATTGAATTCAAAATCCTGCTCCTCACATACAAGGTCTTAAATAATCAGGCCCCATCTTATCTTAATGACCTTGTAGTACCATATCACCCTATTAGAGCACTTCGCTCTCGCTCTGCAGGCCTACTTGTTGTTCCTAGAGTATTTAAAAGTAGAATGGGAGGGAGAGCCTTCAGTTTTCAGGCCCCTCTTCTGTGGAACCAGCTTCCAGTTTGGATTCAGGAGACAGACACTATCTCTACTTTTAAGATTAGGCTTAAAACCTTCCTTTTTGCTAAAGCATATAGTTAGGGCTGGACCAGGTGACCCTGAATCCTCCCTTAGTTATGCTGCAATAGATGTAGGCTGCCGGGGGATTCCCATGATGCATTGAGTTTTTCCTTTCCAGTCACCTTTCTCACTCACTATGTGTTAACAGACCTCTCTGTATTGAATCATATCTGTTATTAATCTCTGTCTCTCTTCCACAGCATGTCTTTTATCCTGTCTTCCTTCTCTCACCCCAACCGGTCGCAGCAGATGGCCGCCCCTCCCTGAGCCTGGTTCTGCTGGAGGTTTCTTCCTGTTAAAAGGGAGTTTTTCCTTCCCACTGTCGCCAAAGTGCTTGCTCATAGGGGGTCATATGATTGTTGGGCTTTTCTCTGTATCTATGAAGCGCCTTGAGGCGACATTTGTTGTGATTTGGCGCTATATAAATAAAATTGAATTGAATTGAATTCTTTTTGGCTGCAGTGGTTATTATTATATTTACATGCTTCGAGCTCCCGTTTCTGCTCTGTGACAACTCGTACTTTTCCACTCACCTTTTTCTCCCTCCCTCGCTCACAGACACATAACGGGTATGGCAGTCCATTCTCCCTGCAGCATGGACTACACTGCCCATGAGGTTACATTCTTTAGGGCAATGCCTGTAACACTCTGCCTATTGCCTTCATATTAAATCATTTTTAAAAATATTTCTTCACGTCATTATGAGACGCGAGATTGAGACACAGGCATTTGAGCCTCTTAATGTGTGTTTTGTTTGGGTTTCCACCGGTGTGGAATTACCAAAAATAGAGAGGGGATAGCCTAACATATGAAACAGGAAAAGACCGCTGTGTAATCCCTTTATTTCAACAAAGTAACTGTATTCTGAATACCACATTTTTAAACAGTAACTGTAACGTAATACAGTTACTCACATTTTGTATTTTAAATACATAACGGCGATACATGTATTCCGTTACTCCCCAACACTGGTTATCAGTAGTTAGTGATCGATGTTAACTAAAAATTTTGTAATACAGTTACTACTCACTGCATCTGAAAATGGATTACCCCTTATTAGGTCATTTAATTATAAATAAATGAACTAATAATGAACTAAAACAATTATTTACAGTGCTGTTGAAATAATGAAAACAGACATAATGAATCTACTGTAAAGTAAGTCGCACAAGCACAGGAGGAAAAAAAACCAAGAAAGAAAAAGAAAGAAAGAAAATTAAAAACCAGGGAGCGCTCCATGTAAATAATTAATTTATTGTAGCAGTGCACTTAAGTTCTTGTCAGTTTTACACCATCTCCCCTGTATTTATAATTACAGAATAAGAATTTGAAGTCAGTGCAAAAAAGCTAAGAATTTAGTTCATGTCATATGTTAAAATATATAGATAAATATGTTGATGTCGATCTTACGTGCTGCACAATAATTTTTAATATTTAGTATTTACTGTTATATTCCCATAGATCATCGTAATGATGTTGTTTATTATATTGCTCTCTTTTTTCTGCTTGTTTTCTCTTTTTTCTTTCTCAACAGGTGATCCAGGTGATTGATATATGTATTTTTTGTCTGCTTATTTTGTTGGTTTTTGTTTTTTTGCCCTTTATCACCATTCCTCTTCCCTGCTGTTTTTCTTTCCCTCTTTCTTTCTCCCCTTTCTTTTCCCCAGTCAAGTCTGTCCTGTATTTAGCAGGTTAAAATAAAATAAACAACAAAAGGTGAATCAAATAGACCAATATGGCAAGGCTGGGTTGGTCAATTTGGTAAAGTAAATCCGTTGGGCATCTTTCTTCGCCTTTAGACAATAATTCTGATGGCAAAAGAGCCAAACGGGACAGGCAAAAAAAGAAAAAGAAAAAAGAATATATAGATAAATATGTAAAAAGGACCCATTGACGTATTTGATCTGTTTTACAGCAGGTTGTTAGTTTATTAATTATGGTATTAGACGAGATGCAGGAGCTAAAAGTAATTTTTCACAAACTTATTGAACTCACCTTTGCCATCTGTCAGTGGTCTCTCTTTACCCATGTGCAATGGCGGTTGAGGAAACTCTTGTCCATACTGAGGAAGTATTGGCATCTCATTCTCCAGAAACTGTTGCTGTGGATATGCATCATATTGTGGCAATGGCTGGGGCTGTTGGGGTGGCTGTTTATGTCCATAATACACCCCACCATGAGCAAGGTATAGTAAACATAGCTGTAACACTGTGATGAGAAGATAGAAAGAATGGAGGGGTACAGCCACCATTTTCTGCAATGGAGAAACAAAAAGTGGAACTATAAGACAGATATAAAAATTTCAGTGAAATTAAATGAAAGCATCTACACTCATGAACAATCTTCATATCTATCTTCATATCATATCTATATATCTCGTTAGCGGTATCCTTGAGGGTATCTTGAAGGTATCTTGATTCTTTAGGTGAATATCAATTCGTTTCCAAAACCACTACACATTTTCCCATAAAATACAGAAAATGCTGTTTTGTAAAAGCAAATAAACTTCACAGTTTGTATCACAAGTAAACAGCTTTATTGGTTGGCATTGATACATATATTTGTATAATGAATGTATTATTTACTTCTAGGTAATTTACTTAATTAATGTGAATAGAGTTTGGTCATTTAGGGTGTCTTGTGCTACTCATCAATGGGATAAATGCTGTGCAAACAGCATTTAATCATTTAGAGAAGAAAATAATAATAATTAAGCCCCTTAATGGTTTATGGCCATGCTCTTAAACCATACTGGTACATAGATGAATTCAAATGCCAGCTTTCAAGACCTTACAAAATTCACTTGTCAAACCAAAGAAAATCGCCAAAACCCTCCACTGCACATATGTGACCTAGCTTAGACATCTTTTCAGAAACACTGTGTAAAAGCCTCCCACATCCTTGAAGTGATTCACACGTACATATTATAATTAAGAGGCCCCACAGGGGATGTGGCCAGTTTTGAACATAATCTTTAATTCTTTAAACATGTCTGTGCTAAGGAGATCAGCTAAGCACTGCCAAAAGCACTGTGTGAAAATAAACACTGATGGGTGAATGCATGTTTTCCTCAGCTGCAGTGTTTGTGTGTCCTGAAACCAAACCAAAGAGATCAAACATTTTGGAAAGCTGCAATAACTGAAGGCTTGCTTACATTTTTTTTAGAGCAATTATTCTAAAAAGAAAGCTAAGTTGTGTTGGCTGGATGTTTCCAAGGGATTATTTTTAGAAATACTTACGTGGCTAGTTTCTCTGCAAAATCAGCATGTTAGAGATGTTAGGGTTGATTTGAATATGTTGCAGTAGCTATTGCACAGGTTGCCATCTACTGCAGGGTTAACATTGAGATGTGGACACCCATTCAGATATGCACACTTACAGCCAGTTTAGAATCTTTGTACTGTGGGAGGGAACCCACACAGGAACAGGGGGAACAGGCAAGCTCAACACAGAGAGGCCCCAGCTGACTAGTGGACATAAACCCAGGACCCACTTACAGTGAAGTGACTGCACTTCTCATCTAACTATATACATATTTCAATATCAAATAATTAATTGCTAGAGAAAACTACCAGCAGAAGCTTTCAGAATCTTCTCTCCACCATTTTCTCAATGCCTCATAATGTTATTGAACAATATCTGCATATTTCAAGGTTATAAGTTTGATCCTGAGATAAGCCAAGAGGCAACATAATAGCTTAGCATGTAAAAAGTCTTCAGTAAAGTCTTTAGAGTTCAAGTTCGAGTCTGTGTGAGTGACGATCTCCAGTAATTGAAAAAACTACTAAAAAGCACTCAAAGACAGAAAGAGTCTTGGATGTGCTTCAGACGATTTTGACATTGTGCATTCAACATTCAAACTACTGTGCTTACAAAATACCAACACACATAACACAGAACCTTTTGCAGTTTGGTGCCTAAAAGTCTAAAAAACCTCAAAAAACCTAATCTTGATTCCTGTGTCCTTGCAAATTTTAGACCTATTTCTAAGCTCTCGTTTCTGTCATTTCAGTTTCTCGATGAAGTCAAGACTTGAATGGCCTTAAATTTTCTTAATTTTAACAACGAAAAAAAAAGTGATCATCTTTGGACCAAGCTGTAATTCTAGTACCCCAGATCTTGACCTGCGCAGTTTAGTGCCTTTTGTAAAAAATTTGGGGGTTATACTGGATAATAAGTTTACCTTTAAGAAACAAATTAACTCTGTTGTACAGCGGTCCTTTTTAAAATTGAGGCTCTTATCCAAGGTGAGATCATTCTTATGTTTTAAAAACCTAGAATGGGCAATTCATGCTTTTATCTCAACTGGACTACTGTAATTCTTTATATGTAGGTGTTAGCCAGTCTTCTCTAGCACGACTCCAGCTGGTCCAGAATGCTGCAGCTCATCTCCTGACACATACAAAGAGACATGAACATATTTCCCTGGTGCTTGCCTCACTTCACTTTCTCCCAGTCCGCTTTAGAATTAAATAGCAAAATTGTATTGATGACTCATAAAGCACTGAACGGACAGGCTCCAGAATATCTGTGTGACTTCCTGCAGCCTTATATGCTCCCTAGAGCTCTTAGATCAAGCGATCTCTTGCTCTTGGCTACATCTAAGTCGAGACTGGTTCACAGAGGTGACTGGGCGTTTGCGGTTGTGGCACCAAAAATGTGGAATGATTTACCTCTCCACATTAGAAAGGCCCCGACCGTCAAACTTTTCAAATCCTATCTTAAAACACACTTTTACTCATGTTCTTTCAACACTACATGAGAGTTACCTATCTATCTACTTACTCATCTGTTACCAGGTATTTGTTATTTGTTATTGATGTCATTTGTTACTGTGTAATTTTTATCTTTGTACAGCACTTTGGTCAACATTTTGTTGTTATTAAATGTGCTATATAAATAAAAAATAAAGTAAAGTAAAAGGCTAATTAAAAAACTTTAAAAGGGGGAGTTACTGTTTGAGGACTGCTTGTCAGTTTGGACAGTCAAAAGCTTAACTGTCAGTTTGGAGAAATTTGGAGGTTCTAAGTTCAGGCGTTCACTGAGTTTTTGAAGGATAACAGTGAAAGTAAACAGTGAAAAGCTCTATGAATGAACACCTCAAGTGTAGCCTGGAAGTACTAAAGCTAAAGCTTACTAAAGCTGGGTTTGATTCTTATCAGAATTTTGTAATTTATGAAGTCTCGGATCTAAATACTTCAAGAAAACCAGGATAAATATGTGATTAAACAGCACATATAGACTAGAGATTAATTTTGAAAGGGAAGAGTGAAACTCTAGTCCGGTCAAATAGGTCAGACTACTTGAAGCTGTGGAGTCTGTTCTTATGAGAGCTGTTAAAGTTTGAAGCACAATGCCAACAATGAAATGTTCAGAGAAAAACCTAAATGCCATAAAACTCACAGTTAACTGAAAGTTAATTAAAAAAAAAAAAACAACAACATTAAGAATAAAAAAGATCACACTTAAACACTACAACACTGATTCACAACCACTCCTGAAGTGAACTTTTGCTTCAGAACTGAGATGATCATAACTGAATGACAAATTGTAATGAATTCTGTATCACCTTTTTTGTTTTTCAAAGAAGAACATGGCCTTTAATATCACTGACTGTAACTGACTGTCAGAACTAGGGGGGATGGACTTGGGATGAAAATGTCTGTTTAGGTTTGTTTGCCTCAGGTGTGATGAACCCCTGTTTGTGGAGGATCAGTTCACTCATTATTTCTTTGCCTTTTGTGGATTAAACCTCAGAGGGAAGCAACAACAAACACACCTAATTTATGAAACTTTTTCAGACTTATGGTTTGTGCTTGAACCCCAAATATTTAACAAGGTAAAAATACAGCTATATATGCAAACTGCCCCTAATCTAAGTATTTCTTTGTGTTTAAAGTTCATAGTGGTCACAGGAAGACCAAGGTAATAGGAAAGCCTGCAAGGAAGATTGTTAGAAGACTGGTTGGTGGTTCTATATATTTGGTTCAATTTTTAGATTCAACACCTGAAGTAAAAAATTGAAAAACAACTGAAAGTGCCATGTGTGTATAGCTGTTGGAAAGCACTACTATGAAGCAGTTGCTGCTGCTACTACCCTAATGTAACCCATTAACACTGACCGTCTATTACCCATATGGCATAAATAACTGAAAACTGATATCGTTAATATTTAAGTAAACTTCCTCAGCATTCAAACTTTGTGTTTCTTTCATGTCAGTGCACTCACATATATTTGTTACCCAAATGCTCTGTTGTTTGGCTAAAGCTAACTTGGGCAAACATATACGTAAATACATGGAAATCTATGGGTAAGGTCTATGACAAGTTACAGAGATATCACCCCAATCAGAGAAACCACCTGAGTCAAAACATGGGGAAGCACCCGTTACATTTGTGCAGCTGGTTCATGGAGGAAAGAGACGTAGGTCATAATGTGGAACAAAGTGTTATTTACAGTGAAAGTGGTCCACTGCAGCCATTATGCATGCCTTTTTATATTTGTTCATGCGTCTTCCTTGTCGTGAGCAAATGTTTCTACCAGTGCACTACTGGGCTGTCTTTGGAGGACTGCACACAAGCAGTTCTGTGTTGGTTGCATACCCATAGTCCTTTCCTCTGTGTACTCAAAGACCTATGCAATGGTTCAATAAATCCACCCTTAGACACAAAATATTTGAAAACTCACTGTTGGAACATTTAATTTAAATAGTCATTAAAATTCCAGAGTTTCAGCTGCTGTTTTACATTTTTAATAAATTTCTTCCAGAGAAAAAAAAGAACAGACCGCTTCAATAAAAAACAATTTGCCAACTGACTGAATTTCAGTCATGTCAGCGTTTTAATGTCACATTTTAGGCGAGACAATCTTTTGCTTTTCATGCATCTCCAAACATTCAATCTTGGAGTAAAAATCACTTGTTTAATCTTTTTCAGCTATAAAGCCAGCAGGAGACTGATCCTCAAATATTGAGCTTCTAAGCAGAACATGGTTTCACACGTTGGGAATTCGCTCTGGAGACAAAAAAGGAACACATGTTTGACAAGGAAATAACAAAGAGGACCTCCAAGAATATGCCACTCTTCATGGCTCAGAAACATAAAGCATACAAAAACATACCCAGTTTTAACTGGTAGGTTTGCTGCAAAGCAAACAACCCAAGTACATGCTATGCTCGGCTAAGTTCTTTATTATTATTTTTCTTCCTTGGCATTGCCTCCCACACCATTTGTCATAGTGAGCAAAAATCAGCTGTGAGGCGACTGTTTCTATGCAGTTTTAGTTTAGGTTTTACAGTTTTCAAACAGTTAATTAACAATTTGTTGCAAAAACATCATAAAAATTCCTTCCTATTCTCCCCATTGGGTACACCTGTGGCTAAACACTATTGGGTACACCTAGCAGACCATTTCAGTAAGTACACCTGTCACTGGCCGGCCACTTTTTAGGCACATCTGTGTACACACTACAACTGTTTTGTATAAAGTATACACATGTCTAGCCAAATTTTGAAGAGGTGGCAACAGACAATATTTGGCAGGACATGTTGTGGCAGATGTTTTATATAATATATATAATTTATTTATCCAGATAAAAGGTATTATTGAGATTAAAAATGGCTTTTCCAAGTGGCAAGTATAACAAATTATGGAAATGAACACAACTGACAATCAATACAGGCAAGTGCACACAAACATCCGAATCAAAACGGAAGCACGGTCCACTCTACACCAGTGTTGTGGTGCTGTGATACAGTTGAAGAGTTTATTGAAGCTTATTAACTGAATGTGTCACGCTGTCAGGGTAGCTGCCCTTAATTATACAGCTAGCCTTTATTTACAGACGGTCGATATCATCAGTCATTTTTTGGTTTCCAGACGGTTTAATGGGAAAGCAATTGGAGCGTCTAGACCACAGACTAAATTGCAATAAGTATTGAATTCTAACGACATTGCACTATGTGTTTAGCTTTGATACTTGAGTACCTTGCGTGGCAAACATTATAACACAACAAATAAAGAAACCTGAATCATTTTGTTCTGGGTTATTACATTTTTCCCATCACAACGGCTGCAGTAAAATTCTCATGTATTTGCTTTCCACCTTCGTTTAAAGATTTAAGAGGAACAGCTTCTCCCGGCACAACGAAAGGTTTGCAGTTCTTTATCAAGAAGCATGTAGTTATGAGGTGCTTAAAGTAAAAGCACACACTCTAATAATGACACTTTCACGACACAATCATTGATTCTGACAAAATTATTGGACAAACTGAAGAGTTTAGTCTAGTCAGGAAACTAGGCATGACCATTATGCATTCACAATTATGTTTCACAGTGAACCTGACAAAAGCTGCAGATGAAAAACAACAACAAACAACAACAAACATTTTTTCAACACAATATGGTCTTGCTGTGTCCCTGAACGAATAGCTTGACAATAAATATTTCCTCTCTGCAACAACAACCAAATAGAATCCACTTAGAATCCCTTCTATGATTTAAACTTTCACCTTGTGCATGACCTCAGCTTTGATGAAATCTCTTCAGACACCTCCACACCCGGCACTCGATGACAATCTCATGCAACAAAGACTACTCGGCCCACTGTGGTTGCTGGTTCCTCTCAGCCTCTTTGCCAATACATACAAACGCAGCTGGCTTTGCCTGGTGATGAGCCACCAGTCTTTTATCACCTCTAGATTGGCTTTGGAAATAAGCACATTTCCATTTCTCCTCTGTGTTCCTCTCCTGACTTATTCCAGATGTGGGGAATCTATCGCTTAATAAACAAACGGTGAGGAACAGAGGCATGTCATTGCTTATAGACACGGGTGCCAGTCTTAATTGCCTGTGGTCGGGCTTGGCTTTTGTACTTTAAACAGAGGGTCCTTCTTTTCCAATAAGAGTGGGAAACTAACTGTGCTGCAGGATATAAAGCAAACTTTTGAAATTTCAACACCAATGATACATACTGATCATTGACAGAAAAGCCTTTGTGTGCAAGTGTCAAGGCTACAAATTAATGCTGAAGGGCTGTGACCATTGTTAGTGAACAAATCCAAATGCTAGAGAAAAACAATATCCAGAAGATTTATACTGGCCTAATGGACATATTGTCATTTTGGCTGTAAGATTAAAAAAATTATTGTCATCTTTCAGGAACCATTGGAATTTTTCTCTCGAGCCTGAAATGGTTGAGGAGTACAGTAATGTGAAGCGCACATGGTAACAACTAGGCAGAGCTTTTTTCTGTCCATGTTCAGATATCAGTACCTTGTGAATGCCTTGTACAACCATCATACTTCAAATATTTATACATTTATAAATAAAGTGTTAAGCTCTATTAATGCTAAATAATATGTACTGAGGTTTTCCAGACATCCTCTGACAGTGTGGTGTTAACTTATCCAGCATTTTGGATGCGTTGCAATCATGGTCACAATGTAGGATCAAGTGGATGAAGTGAACAAGGCCGCATTACACAAGCCTAGAAACTGGTCTGCAACCATCTGGCAACCACTAGTCATTAGGAAAACAATAAGTACTCCCTGATTGGTTGTGAATAGCTGCTAGAACTTGATGTCAATTGCAGGGAAAGTAATGAAGTCCTAGTGTAGGTATGCAAGCTTACAGACAACAGTGACCCCTTGGCAACTTGTTGCTAGAGGAAATTCTCCAACTGGTTGGCAAAAACTTCCTTCTGGTTCCTTTGGTTGCTAGCATATATTGTTGCAGTTGCAGTTTGAATGGAAGTGATGGACATGATGGCAAGCACCATCTGGCTACACTCCGAGCTATAGTGAAACAGTGAAAACCACAAAAGAAACTGGAAATGGAGACTGCTTGCCTTCAAATTAAACGTTGTACCTTTTTAAAAAAGGTGCATCATACTTTTTCAAGCTTTACTACAAACATGAAAAACTATAGGCAACCGTTACAACCTGCTAGGAATCAAAGCAATCACCATGAGGTTCTTGGTGGTGCACCTTGTTTGCATTTGATTTCCCCTGACAGCCAGCAACCCCTAGAAACCACTGCCAACCATTTGGGGAGTACACTAATAGCAATAGTCCAATATGGTGGACAACGTTCAAGCATTGTGCACATGATGTCACGTGAGAAAATTAGTCCAGACATATTTTTACATTTCTAGGAAGACATTGCTATCTTCAGCAAAACAATGCCAAAGTTCACTGTGCACCATTTCCAAGAGCATGACTAATCAATAGGTAAAGAAAGTACCATGCAGTAATACTGATGGGTTAGGAAGCTCTTAGTGACACAAAGGTTCCTCTCTTTTTATCTGGACAGGTCACCATAGAAACTTTGACTAGGTCAAAGTGAATTTAGGATTGTTGAATGTGTCTTTTGTCCTGTCTTCCTCCTTTCATCCCCAACCGGTCACGGCAAATGGCTGCCCCTCCCTGAGACTGGCTCTGTCTGGGGTTTCTTCCTGTTAAAAGGGAGTTTTTCCTTCCCAGTGTCACCAGGTGCTTGCTCAAAGGAATCATCTAATTGTTAGGGTATGACTCTATTATTGTAGGGTCTTTACAATGCAATGTAAAACACTTTGAGGCAGGCTACTGTTATTGTGATTTGGTGCTATATAAATAAAATTGAATTGAATTGAAGTTAACACAAAGAAAGCATGAAATGATCTGGCTCATGATTCAGGCTTCAGCATCATGCTTTATTTCATTTCAACAACACTGCCATGGGGATTTCACTACCTGAGCTCCAGCAGACCCAAGAACAATACAGATGTTGTTCTCTTCAACTGACCATGTTTTTTGTTTTTTAAATAGACTGAGTCAAAACACACTAAAATATGAACATTGCTTTTGGACGGTCAAAACAAACCCATCTGACCTCGTAAAACACAATATTCTCATACAATAATGTGTGTAACAATTCTGTCAGTGTAATGTGGAAACGCTTTTCAGCTCCTACACACAAACACAAAGGAATGCAACAATCAGCTGACAGGAACACGAGCGCCAAGACGACATCTGGGGAATGTACCTGAGTGTACGTGCGACCCACTGCATGAATTTCTGTGAGCTGATGCTAACCTTTATAAGAAAAACACTCCACCTCTGCAGGCTCAGTCTGGAGTACTCACACTGTGGGTATGCTTGGAGTTTCTGCAGACAAGGACAACAACACACACCTGAAGCCAAAAACAACTAACTCACTGTATCCAGAACCAAGATAGGAAAATAAAGTCAAAACAGCTCTACTAATAATGATATCTATCAGACAGGACCTGTAGTGAGGCAAGTGGCTCAATAGAGGGTGCCAAACTACATTACTACTTAGATTTTCAGTTCATCAATACAGTCTATTTTGTTTACTTGCCTTTTTCACAGGCTAGGTGGATACTTGATTCATTAGTCCAGTGGGGGGGTGGGGTGGGGGGTGGGGGGGAAGGTATCCTGGCAAAGGCGTTTTTAATAATAAGATTTATTTTTGTTGTTGGCATAATTTATACAAGGTTTTGTGCATCAACATCATCCCCATTTTCCTCCTTGTTATTCTCCAACAACCACAGGTTATATTCTGGATCCTGTGCTGCTTTTCTCTTTTGTATTCAATCTAAGCAGCTGATTCATCTCAGCTCAATCATCATGTAACTTTTTGATCATTTCTCCCTCTTCCCGCTCATCTTCATAGTGAGAATATTAACTTTTCCCCCTAAGCAGTGAGTTAAAAAATGAAGCAAAATGGGTGTGAACGCTTCCCCAGCTCAGCTTCCTATCTCTCCATCTTTGCTAACTTTGCTTTCTTATATATATATCTTTCAGCTTTTGCCATTGATGTCACATCTACACACAGCCTCAAATCCCACAATGCATGGATGTAGCACCTGGATGCATTTTTGCATTTTCAATTGCTCACCGCTCACTCTATCCTTTGAAAAGCCTTGCACATACTCCCACGCAGTCCACCCGTTCTCATCACCCATTTCACTGACATATTTTCCCTCTCCTGCAGTTGTAGGAACCACAAGTCACCGAGTGCCTGCCCACAATTTTCATTTCAGGGCAAAAAACTGGAGTGGGAGGAGAATTATTTTCCTATTAGCTTTTGAGTTCTGTCAAAACAGAGTATCTGATGTCAGTGGACAGCAACTAATAGCAACCCAGACCAAAGAGGCACTTTAGGTTGTTTCCATGTTTAAAGAAAAAGAAATTCAATGAGAAGAAAGGATGAGAACGTTTATGTTTGGATCTTATCGAATTTGATTTAAATAGGGAAGATTTATAGGTACAGCAACAAAGAAATGCTTGCATCAGATTTAGAGTTTTCCCTTGAACTTTGTGCGGTCTCTGCCGCAATCTTTCTTGGACTCCCTCGTATTTACCTGGTGCTAAAAATGGACCAGTGAAAGAATATTTTTAAAAGTAATAACAATGTTGGCTAATAATCAGATCTGATTAGTAATACTGTGCTAAAACCACAGACTCCACTGGAGAATTCTGCAGCTGCATAAATAGATTTCCAGTTATGAGCAAATCAGGGAACAGCACACCCTGTGTTGCCTCCATTTTTCCAATTTCCAATCGGATACTATATTTACTCAAGCACTAATATTTGTGCTTTTCTACTTCCTATTTCAGTGGGAAATATCGTCCAGTGTAGAAGAACAGAAGTTCAGCTGTCACATTTCAGATGTCCACAGTAAACTTTCCATCCAGATGTCGTGCATATTTGAAAAAAAACCTGGAGTTTTTCCACTTGCTTTGTTTTTAAAATGCAAATTTTAAACATGCGCGAAACAGGTGGTTGGAAAGTTGATAGCACCAAATGGTGATTTCCCCTCGTGTCTTCACACATGTTTTCATTTAAATACCGTGGAAAGCAAATGAGGTCAAATATAACATTTCACAACCCCCCACCCCCCCCAACTTAACAATAAAAGTCTTAAAAATAATATAGACATGACATATATATTATTTTAACCCTTTAGATGCATTTTGTTCTGTTTTGTAAAAGCATGGAGAGGCTTGACTCTTAAAAAAATGGATCAAACGGCTACAAAAGCAAAATGTTACTTGCACACTGATTTTATAGCTTGTAGCACCTTTAGTTGCAATAACTAACTAAATAAATTAAGTAATAAAGTAACAGTTTTCTTTTTGACTTAAACAGTCTGTCACATCATTGCGGGCCAATTCTAGACCCCTCTTTTTTTTTTTTTTACAAAGTTTGTTCAGGATATTGAGATTTGGAAGCATTCATGTATGCACAGCTCTCTTAAGGTCCTACCACAGCATGCCTGCACTTTGACTGACCCATTGTGACACCTTGATTGTTTTTTTTATCAGCCATTCTGTTATAATTTTGCTGCTGTGCTTGGGATCATTGCCCTTTTTTATGCCTGAATTTGGACTAAGCTTTAGCTGTCCAAAGACAGATGGTCTCACATTTAAGTCTATACAGAGGAGTTCATGGTCGTCTTAATGACTGCAAGGTGCTGAATTCCTGTGGCTGCAAAACAAACCCAAATCATCACTTGGCCACCACTGTGATGCGTTTGATATTAAGTGTTCGTGTTGATATGCTTTGTTTGCTTTTGTGCATTAGGGATTATGCCAAACATCTCCATCCATTAGGTTTGCAACACCAGAAGTGTTTTTTTTTTAGAGAGAAGACACTTTCTCCTGAAAACCCTACCAAACAAGTCACACTTGTTTCATCTTTTTCTAATCGTGTTATCATGAACCTTAACATTTAACATGCTAACTGAGGCCTGTAGAGTCTGTATTTCTTGTGTTTGTTGTAGTTTCTTTAAGAGTTGTGTGGTCTGACCTTAGGGTGAATTTGCTGAGACTGTCTTTGAGTTGACAAAAACGAATGCTCCAGACCAGCAAACAATTTTTGAGATACTTACCTTTGTAATTCCTACAAAAGCAGTAAGTTTACTGCATAGAGAACTGTAAAAACTCTTTTTCACATGATTATTAATGTTCAAGTCATGCTTATGGCAAGAACTTCAGACTCTAATTTCTGCCAAGCCTTCATAATTTAAATTCAGAACTTTTACTATGTTTTATTGGTGTTTCTACTTAAATACACCTCTGAAAATGTGCTGGTAAAGACCCAAACATGCCAAGTTCTGTCCTCAAACTGACGTCAAAAACCACAGAAGGTTTCCAACATGTTAAAATGAATGGTTTTGCAATATAAGTACTGAGGATATTAAAATCACGAGCACGAGTCGGTATATGATCCCTTCCAGAGGAGTAGTAATTGCTGTAGTTTGGAGGTTGGGAGCAGTCTAATATTTAAAAATGACTGGGTGGTGATTACATGTTGCTTTGAGAAGGGTTGTTTTGGGGTTTTATCACCAGCAATTTCATTTTGATGGTTTCCTCTACCTCTACAGTTGATCAATCATTGAATGCACTCATATCAATTTTACTGCAATCATAAAGTGGGCTGGGGAGCATTTATGGCTTGATGTGACATGCATACATCGCCTGGACTGGTGACATGACAACAGCCAAGGGAAGCTTAATGTGTTATACAGTCACACCATAAAATATGCCACTCAGGGAAGAAATATGTTCCTCCCTTTTCCTACTTCCAGATGTTTTCGCAGCACACTATTTATGAGGGATTATAAGAACTAGGACTCCTTCTACTTAGGAGTTTAGATAAGAGTCACTTTGTAATAAATCTGCAAAATTTAAAGCTGGAACTACAAAGTGGTGTAAAGAAAGAAAAGAAAGAAAGTAAAGCGTGTCAGGACAGCAGCTAATGTGGAACCATTAACAGTATCTGTATTTGATTAACACTGTAACATTGCCATAAAGTGAACCTGATTTCATCATTTGAGACATTTCTATGGCTGCAGTACCCTGCACAGTAGCACGAGACCATTTGGACACATGGCCTGAAATCACAGAGGCTGCAGCTGTGGGATCAAGAGGCACATTCCCTCAGAGCTGCATAAACACTTCCTGTTTGGTAGGTGAGAACTGCAAAGGAGTCAGACTCGGAGAGGAGAGCTGTCACGAGACATTAACAGAGTAATAAATATGTGAAATCATAGCATGCTCACAGATACTCCTAGCAAACAAGATGATGTATCCCTTAAATAGTGGAATAATTTGACCAAAAATGCAGCCAAATAGCTGATAAATGATTTCTGCTTGATTTCTGTTCACTGTAAGAAATGGTTACCGAAATATTTAAATACCATTTTGGGAAATATTGTGATTTTTGATGAAAGTTTGATGCAAACACTGAGAGTAAAGTAAATATGAAAGCTAGCAAGAGCATTAGCTTAGAACAAAGACAAGAGGGGGCAGCTAGCTTGGTTATGTTCAAAGATTTAAAAAAAAAGTCTCCATATTTTAAAATCTCTACTACAGCAATTTTTAAAGGAACTTTGTCACATTGCTTACACATTGTTGCTTACAGACATATAAAGGGTTTTTTAAATATGTTTTCAGTCTTTTTTCCAAACTACGCTAATAGCTGCTTCAGATTTAGCATTTAGCATAGAGGTGCGACTCTTCATCAAAAAGCCACCAAAATACATTTTCTTTACTATTTGGCAGCATGTTGTAACAGTTTTAAATGACAAAGCTTTTCTGGGGCCAAAAAACTCAAGTGCTCACTTGAGCAGATACAGCGACATCCTGGCCCTTGGACGCAAACACTAACCCTCCCAAAAAACCCCAAAATAACCACATTTGCGAGGCTTCAAACAGTCTCATTCTCAAAATCCAAACTTTTTAAGTAACTTAAAACTGATCTGCGGATTGAGTTGAACTTTATAACAAATTTTCTCTTCTGACAACATAACAAATGCAGTCCTAGAAAAACAATGAAAAACACATGCAAGCTTCTTGGATGTCTATTAGGTCCAGACATGTTATTGCTAAGGAAAAATGGTTGATCATCTTATCTTGATGTGAGCTGTCTGGACCTCTTTATATCCACAGCTCCTTAAATTACCAAAGCCCATATTAACAGTTGTAGTTTATTAATATAAATATATAACCCTAGATACGGGTGCTGCTTTTAAAGAATGGTACATGAATTTAGAGAAAAAACAAATATTTCACATCTCCCACTTACAAAACGTATCGCCTCAGTCATCACACAAGTCTGTATAGCTCATTACATGTGCGGCTCTGCTGGCACCAAATTAATCTGCTTTAATGCCACTTTTGCAGTGTAAAATTGTTTGAATGAACCCAAACAACTGCGTCTTTGACATATTTGACATGATCATAACATGGACACATGATTTGTTTACGCTTTACGGACAGGTGCACATTGAGATTTAATGTCCTTAAACTATGCTGAGAGGATAAAGATACAATAAGTCTGATCGCTTTGCATCGTGTCATTTTGAACCACCACATCAGAAAATTTATTTTAAAGTCTGGCTTGCAGTATGGAACTCTGAAAATCTTCACTTCTGCATGACGGTGAAGAAGAAGACAACGAAGAAGAAGAAGAAGAAGCAGAAGCAGAAGAGGTTTTCTAAAAGAAAATTTAATGAAGCATAAAAACTTCCGTCTCCAGCCCGCAGCACCAGTGTTCTGCTGAGGAGACTTTTTTCTTAAATCCTGTTTCCTCTTATTTATGCGGGACAGATTACTACTAGAAAGCTCTTAACACCTAAATCTTCTTATCCATAAACACAGGAGGAAAAAGTGCATGTTTTTCCTGTCCTGAAAAACATGCACCTAACCTTTCTAAAATGTCAAGGCATTCCACTAACTGGTGCTAAATCCTGTCGAGACGCTGCACTGTGCATTTATTTTAACAAGCTTAAGCCCGGGTTATTCTTCCCAGGTGTCTCTTTTGGATTTTCTTTTCTTTCTCCCTCTTTCTCTGCATTGGGAAAAATGTCAGATGTGATCTGCGGAGACCTCTCAGCCCATTCTTCACAGCTGTGAAGTAGGATGTCTTATGATACATTTACTTGCTTCTCAGTTTCCATGTTCCTTTGCATGTGCAATCCCAAAAGGCAAAAAAGGAAAATGATCCAGTCTCTGCCTTGCAATCAGACAACCATGCCAAAGCAAAACCAAATCAAAATGAACACATTTAACTATAAGGCTTGATGATGCATCACTTACCTTTGTGTGTGCTGCTGCTGCTGTGGTATCACTGAGCTTTTAAGGAGTTTGTGACAGACGCTGAACAGCAGCACTGGTGAGGGTTTGGCTTTTATCTACAGGTGGGTGGAGCTGCACAGGCTGAGAGCACAGAGGAGCTGGATCTGTGCACGAGGAGAGACGGGGGGAAGAAAACAGGATCTGTGTGAGAGAGAACCCACTACTGGAACTCCATGTTTGCAGCATTAAGAGGTTATTATACACAGAAACAAAGTGAGAGGAAAGAAGAAACCCAATCAGCTGCACAAGGAGGAAGATTCTCGTTTGACTTGGACATCTCAGTGCATTCTTTGCATGGAGAAAGATTTAAGGGCAGGGTCTTACTCTGGTTAGCCAATGCTAGCTGAGGTTAGGCTCTAGCTGAGTGGGGAGGTTTTTGTGGCAACCAAAGTGCACACACAGTAGTTGATAAAACAACCTTACCACAAAGGACTATTTAGAAACTGGTCAAATTGTTCACATTTCTACTTTTTAAGGACTTTTGAGACAACATAAGAGAGGATATGAAGCTACTTAACATTGGAATTGTGTTTTCTTATTTAAAATAAAAGCAATAATCAAACAGATCTATTAGTATAAAACTCATACTTTGTAAAACTGAGCAGCGGTACATCACAAATTTGACCTAAATGCTAGCTACTAGCATTCTTTGCTCACAATGAGAGCGGTAACAAGCCTTAACTTACTGCAAATACCATGCTCCTGACGTGTATTTCAGGACATTTATACATATAAGTACAGCTAAATAATGACACGGTGAATGATTTTGCATCATAACTGTGAAAAAGTTGAGTGTGCAAGTCTGAATACTTCTCATCCTCAGTGGTCACCATCTTACTTTTGTACTCAGCCAAATTCCAGCCAGTAGGTGGAAGATTAATGTTGGTGCCAACACCAGTGGCTTAAAAGAGTGAGGTTTTTGTGTTGATGTTCAGTGTTTATCTGTGCGTAAATGTTCTGTTAAATGTAAGAGAATTTAATGAGTTCTGCTGTCAAAGTCTTATCAAGCGTCAAAAGTTTGCAAAATACAGCAGTTACAGTGTAAGTCGGTTTTTGCAAGTGCTTTTTTCTCACAATAAGAGCTTGTGGTTGTCTAAATTGTATATAACAGATGGATGTAGTTTACATTCTTTCTTACGGGCAGCAGGGGGCAACTCTTATGATTTGAAAAGGAAGATCACTTGTATTGAGATTTATAGGAAAACAGCCCTTTGGCTTCCTCAATCTATGACCTCAGTGAACTTTTTCCTGGAGAAGTCAATGTCTTAATCACTAGTTTCATGTCTTACTGAGTACGAATTTGTCTTTTCTTAAAAATGTAAATAATTTTCTAATATTTTCCTCTAATCTTTTTCTCAATCAGTGATCCAAACTCAAACCGCCTTTCTACACAGTTTAATCAGTTCTGATTGGATCTCATCTCTCCAGAACATTTTCATCTCATTTTTATTCGCTGATAAAAGTGCCAATACATTTAACCATCGTTTTTGTGCTAATAGGAGCCAAGCTAAGTTGAGCTAAACTAAGGCTGTGCAGACCTGCATCAGGCGCCCATGCAATTCAATTCAATTCAATTCAATTTTATTTATATAGCGCCAAATCACAACAAATGTCGCCTCAAGGCGCTTCATAGATACAGAGAAAAACCCAACAATCATATGACCCCCTATGAGCAAGCACTTTGGTGACAGTGGGAAGGAAAAACTCCCTTTTAACAGGAAGAAACCTCCAACAGAACCAGGCTCAGGGAGGGGCGGCCATCTGCTGCGACCGGTTGGGGTGAGAGAAGGAAGACAGGATAAAGACATGCTGTGGAAGAGAGACAGAGGTTAATAACAGATACGATTCAATGCAGAGAGGTCTGTTAACACATAGTGAGCGAGAAAGGTGACTGGAAAGGAAAAACTCAATGCATCATGGGAATCCCCCGGCAGCCTACATCTATTGCAGCATAACTAAGGGAGGATTCAGGGTCACCTGGTCCAGCCCTAACTATATGCTTTAGCAAAAAGGAAAGTTTTAAGCCTAATCTTAAAAGTAGAGATAGTGTCTGTCTCCTGAATCCAAACTGGAAGCTGGTTCCACAGAAGAGGGGCCTGAAAACTGAAGGCTCTCCCTCCCATTCTACTTTTAAATACTCTAGGAACAACAAGTAGGCCTGCAGAGCGAGAGCGAAGTGCTCTAATAGGGTGATATGGTACTACAAGGTCATTAAGATAAGATGGGGCCTGATTATTTAAGACCTTGTATGTGAGGAGCAGGATTTTGAATTCAATTCTGGATTTAACAGGAAGCCAATGAAGGGAAGCCAAAACAGGAGAAATATGCTCTCTCTTTCTAGTCCCTGTCAGTACTCTTACCCATGCAGCTCCTCTCCACAGCTTTTACATTAAAAAGTTGACAGTGTTTAGCTTTAGTCCAAATCCCACCAAACAGAGAGGGCATGGGGTGATCATGGACCTTCTGAACAGCTGTTTCAAATCTGAGAATTATTCTTTGAGCTTTTGTTTGTGTTACTATTTTAGTTCTTTAGTTCTTGTGTTGTCATGCAGGGGTTGCTTTTAAAGAAAACATTTTGGTTCCCCCCTCTGTCAGCTTTTTTGCGTCTCAGTCTCACAGCAATAATTTGTGCTCATTACAGCAATTTGCAAGTAGCCATGACTTCACTTACTGTTTACTACTAATTAATGTGGACAGAAAAATGAAGTCACAGCCATATTTATGAAAAAAAATGTGTATTTTTTGAAAATTTTGATAGATAAACTTAATCTTCATTTTTCACAATTCGTCTTGCGAAGCCAACTCAAAGACCAAACAGCAGAAATCAGTTTTCCCAGCACACCAGAGAACAAGAAGCAGTCAGCTGCATGGAAATACTGACATCATACCTGTCTGCATGCAGAATTCCTGTTCATTAGCCTGCCACTTAGATCCCGAGGCCAAGTCGCTCCAGCAACATGAAAAGCTCAGACAACCCAGACGAAGTTTCTTATTACTTGCTGTTTTTCTGTTCCTCGGTCAACCTCCTTTCATCTTGGTTAGTCAGCTCCTAGTCATGTATAATACTAACAAGTGGAGCTATGTTTTGTATCTGCTCCATTCTTCTTGTTTCTCTGAAAACTTGGGAAATAGGATTAATGCTCTCCAGTGGACATGACTTTCAAAGCCCAAAGCATATCCGTGTCAAACAATCCCACTGTTTCCCTGAAAAGATGCTGAAGGAGCTATAAAAGTGGTTCCATATGATTGACTGAAATGTGATTTATCCAGTCACCATCAGTATAATTTACTGGCTGGCATGTATTTTGCCTACCATTTGGCAAAAGCTTGATATATGATGTGCTCCAAAACTAACAAGACTGAAATGAAGTGTGTGTGTGTGTGTGTGTGTGTGTGTGTGTGTGTGGGGGGGGTGTCAACCAGTCACAAGAATCAGCTTTTTTTTGGACTCCTTCTCTGTTGTGATCACTTGAGGGCAAACTGAATGTAGTAACAACACTCCACAGAGTGGATTTTGTGGCCAAGTAATTGTAACTTGCCTTTTGAATAGATGCCAGCTTGGTCTTTGTGGGTGAGACTGATGGGCACTGAAAAAATTCTAGGGGCTAAGCTGGTGAGACTGACAAAATAACGTGTACGGCATTCAGCAGTGTGATTATTGAAAAAAAGGAATTTGTGAGAAAACAGAAATTTGTTTTCTGTTTTCTGTTTTCAAAAGTTTTTGGGTTTTTTTCTCCTCTTGTTAGAGATTTTACTTTTGCAAATAATGACAATGATATTTCTTGAGGGTATATGACATAACTCTGTACCACACATGACATGTCAAAAATAAAAGTGCTGATCAGGCATGATTGTCTGGTGCTATGCCTGAATATGACTGAACCACCAACACCTCCACCAGTGGCTCGGGGTCTGACCGATGTTCCAAATAAGCATAATATACTTACTGTTATCTTCACAATTTGTTAATACTTCCTCTTGTCGTTGCTTTTGTTTGAGGTGAAGGAACCATCCTCAAGAGCTGGAAAATGAAGGAAATGTAGAAGAGATAAAAACTGCAGTTCCTCGAGTCGCCACTTAAAAGTCAGTCCCATTGACTCCCAACATTAAAAAGCATGTTTACAGCCTGGTACAAAAAAATTGTGTTGCCTTTTCTAGCCCTCCTACTTCTTATTAGATGCAAATTGTATAAATGTGAAAATTTTAATTGACTTCCTTCTTATCATATTTGCAATATTTTCAGAAAATTTGACCAACAATTTAACTTTGAGGTCAAGTTCAACAATATTTAAACTCGTCTGAGAAAATTCTTGAAAATCCTGTGTCACCTAATTGTCATGTTAACAGTGTTGGGTGTCCATTCTGCCCATGCGCCCGGCTGGTGTTCTGGTGTTGTGGCTATCCCTCTATAACAGGGGTGTCAAACTCAAATACACAGTGGGCCAAAATTCAAAACTGGAACAAAGTCGCGGGCTAACGTTAATATTTATTGAAATATATTTATTCCTCCAGATATAAGAATGAATCTTTTCTTATGGACTCAAACACGTTTTGCTGAAAAACTGAATATGGAACAAGCAAAGCTTCATACTAAACAATATATATATTAGCTGTATAATACCAGTAGGCCAGCTCTAATAGTAATTGGGTATGGCTTCGCGGGCCAAATGTCATTAGGCTGCGGGCCAAATTTGGCCCGCGGGCCAGAGTTTGACACCTATGCTCTATAAGAACTGAGGGTGGTTTTTTTTTTTATTACTCATCCATCTGGAGTTAGGTGAGTGGTGACGTTGACTGAAAAGTCCTTTAATTAGTGCCTTCAGGTCTCATCCACTACTTGAGGTTATTAAACTTCAGTGCATGTGCATTTTTTTGTGGATTATCTGACTAATATGCTGGCTTGCTGTGTGGTTACATACCATCCCAGAAGTCTGCCCTTCAGTTTGGGTGAGCACAATTCTAGTAGTTTACTGATCTTTAAGTTTCTGTACTGCATTCTTACATTTTATGAAAGGAGCTTGCTAACCAGGCTTGCTAACACTGGGTGATATCTTAGCACCAAACTAAAACTAAACAGATAAGAGCAAAACCATTCTGGAAACTCAGTGAAACTAAAGTGAAGACAAAAATTCAAAATTAATTAGAATAAAAAGCACTTATAAATTACAAAACACTAACAACTGTAATAGAGACATACCAGCTGATCACACCTGATCAGACACACCTGATCCTCAGCTATTTCTGAATTTTCTGCTTTGATTTTAAAAAAAAAGATGCATTCTGCATTTCTACACGGTTTATAGTTTGCCTCTTGCCAATATACCCAGCCACAAACATTTTCACTGGGAGTGACAAGGATGGACAAGAGTTGAAATGAGTACATCAGAGGGACAGCTCAGGTTGAGCAGCTTGAAGACAAAGTAAGAGTGGTAAGTGCAGACGAGGGCTGGTGGAGAAGATATAGTGGATATGTTGGACAAAGGACGTTGAAGATGGAGCTGCCAGGCATTAGGACAAGAGGAAGACCTCAGGGGAAGTTCATGGATTAAAACGAAGAAGGAAATGCAGAAGGTTGGTGTAACAGAAGAGGATACTAGAGATATGCTGAGATGGGTCCACTTTAGTGACCTTCAAAGGGATCAACTGAATGAAGAAGATAAAGAAAGTTATATTGTAGAAGACTGTAATACTCAACATACTGTTGAGTTGCCCTGACTCCCCAGTTGTGGCAACGCAACAACAATACTATCCATCCTCCACAAAAGGAAGTCATGACTTGTCCTGTTTGCCACTCTTCAAAAGCAAAAATTATTCCTAACATTCATTTTTTGTTTGCCCTGTGTTTGCCAAAATGTCAAAGGCAGAAAAAAGGTCCTATGAGGCAGTCTCGGTTATATCTGAGAAACTCAAAAGAAGAAATATCTCGGTAGACGTATATACTGTACTACTAGCTCTGAGTATATAGCGGGTCAGCTTTCTGTACTTGTAGACTGCACTTTTAAGATTGGGGCTGATGAAAGATTTTAGTTATATGAACTCTTTACATGAAACAATGCAATCTAAGTGCCAGTTACAGCTGTGGGATAAGTAGGCTAAAGGTACTAACGTGATGAAGCGGAACTGTGTATACGTTCCCAGTGAAAACATACATATGGTGTACATTGTATAGGTTATAGATCAGTCAACGCTGCCTGAAGTACGTCCTCACAGTGAAACAAGCAAACCCACTGATTCCTGCTGGAACCAGTTTCTTAATGTGGTGACGAGCTATTTGCTCTCTCATGACCACCTCTGAATTTTTCTGTCTGGCTGTTAATCCCGTCGTCTCAGAGCCTGCTTTGAGTTGGGCCTGGAACTCGAATGTTTTTCTCCATCTTTGGAGGACAGTTTGAGAGTTTGGCAATGAGGCTATGAGCAGAGCAAGGAAAGGAATCTACAAAAGCCTGGAGAAGACATTCTTGACTTTATCCCTTCATTAAAACTAAGAGATGGTGTGAAAGGCAGATCTGGTACAGATTTGTCAAGAAATAATTTAAATTTCCCACTTTGAGGAGTGTGTTTGCAGTTGAATTTAATAGCAAATATGTAAGTTGTTCAATTAACTGTCAAAGTAAAACTTAGTCATAGACTTGACCTTCTCAGAACAATGCAAGAAAAAAATAATTTTTCAGTTGAAAACTGAATTTGAAGTAAAGTTGTTTTTCTGAAGTAAAACAGTAAGAAAAAAGGAGCCCTCACAAATACCAGAACTACATTTTCAAAAAAATGTAAATGGCTAAAGAAGTAAAATATTGTAATTAGCACTGTATGCTGCTCAAATCATTTACTGTAGCATGCCATGTGGCACGGCCTGTGAAAAAACAATAAAAAATACTGGTTGAGCCATTTTTTGGGTTGGAGAAGCATTCGAATACAGTTAATTCATTTTGTCACAGCATGTTTTCTTTTAGTGAAGTCAGACCAATTACCCAGCAACCCAAAGCATGCCAGTTCCACGTGATAGCACAGGAAAAAGATCGTTAGCTGCTAACCGCCTTTACCAACATTTGCTGTGGTCATTAAGTCTGTATGGCGGGGAAAGAAACAAGAAGGATTGTATGGGGAGGATAAAAAAGCCTCCAGTTAGTGCTTTAAGCACCCTTTCTTGCGTTGTCTGTTAGTGTAGTGTTAATACATCAGCGTGTTGAATGTGAATGGACAACAGTGGGACCTGAAGCTGATGTGTAGATCTCTCCCTGTTTGAAGTGTGATGCAATCGTCTAGGTTCTCAGACCTATTCATTATTTTTTACTAGACTTAAGTTCAGGACACATTTATGTACTGGTGTGCTGTTAGACACTGATTGAGATGTAAAATGATTCCAGATGTGTTGTTATTATGCACTGGTGCACTCATTCTCCCGAGACCTACATAGGTACTGATTTCCTAGATATCCTTGAATGACAGTCGCACAAAGAATTGTTTTGCTTTCAATCAAGCCAGTATAAAACCATGAATAATTAGCCAGCTCTGTGGTGATGACCTTAATACAACATGCTCTTCTGGCTGCATTCAGCCTTGTCCTTAAATGACCAAGTAAGCACAGCCTCCTAATTATCGTTTTTGCGAGTGAAGAAACCCACCATGTTGGTAAACTGGTTAGCCTCAGACTAGTGGTTTCCTGCTTTGGTGCATTGGTTTTGGTTAAAAGGACAATCAACTCGTCACCAAGCAGACAATAAAACAGCTGGGAGGAATTACTTTACTGGGGCATGAGGACAATCTGATAATCTAGCTCATCTAATCTATAGCCTAACTACTGCAGTTTAACATTCCTTAATAGAGTGAACTTTTTCCCAGCCTTTTGCTTTCTCTGTAGAGACCTAAACAACAAGGTGGACTGCAGTGCATTTATTAATACCAAAAGTATATTAGTATATAAAAATAGCCACCTATTTCAGGATCAGATGCTAAGGCTGGATGCTGCCATACCTTTGTAGTGCTTCTAACACATGAAGTAATAAATATATAATAATGATAATGATCTTTTGCCCTATAGTAATTCTAAATCGTATGGAAGGCGCTGTTGCAAAGACACAAGTGTTGCATCATAAAAAACAAACATTGCAATGTAGTGCTTGCGATATATGAATGGCACAATTAAGTGGCAAAACAAATCCTATTTTTCCATGCTTATCCAGCTTTAATACTGGAATGTACTCAACTTGGGAGTGCTGGTGGCTAGCCTGTGTTAGCCTAGGCTAGAGGTAGCCACTAATTGCTAATTGCTGTCTAATTCCTACTTCCTTTTAGTCATAAATCAAATCTGATCTAGTGTAGAATTTACCTTTCAGGTGGCGGGCTGGAGGCAGCAATGAAAAAAGATTAAAAGGTAACCAGTTTAAACATGTAGTTATTTTTCTATGAATTTACTAAGATCACACACACACACACACACACACACACACACACACACACACACACACACACACACACACAAACACGCACACAATAGATTTCATGATAAAAAGTTAATAAAAACCTAAGATTTTTAGACATACATACTGTAATACTGTTGCAGTGAATGATTTTTTACATGAAAATCTCTCCAGCCTCCACCTCATAAGTTATGAATGAGGGATTTGACCCTCCTGCTCAGTAAAAAGTTTCAGCTAAAAATGTAAAGCTGAGATAACCCAGATGACATCATCATAGTTAATTTCTCAGACATGGAAAAAAAACCTCCTCCAGAGCCATTAAATGACTGTTTTCACAAGCTGAAAAAAATCTATCAATAGAGCTACTGTGAACAGCTTTTCTGCTCAGGAGTATAATGTTACCTTTAACAGTATTGGAGTAATTACATTTATGAAAAATGGTGACTATAATCTATAACTGTTTACTTTTTCTGAATTTCTGCAGTCTGTTAGTCAACTCCTACATGAGGCCTGGCTGAGGTCTGAGGCCTGTATTGCACTTACAAACACCTGAAGATAACTGTGATTGGACTACATTTAAAATATCCGAAAACATGTCAGTATTAGCTTTGTGCATCCTTAAGCTGTTCTAAAATAATTTCATCCATTTGTGCTAGTGTGTTTACTGCACATGATGATATTACAACAATGATGACTTAAATAGTCTATATATGTAATGGGTATATCTAATGTAATGAGTGCAAGGGCTCTTGGTGGCGCTGTCGCTTGGTGTTCGCTCGCTCTGCGGTAGAGTATCACTTCCTGTTCCTGCTCAAACAGTGGTGTTTCTGAGTAGCTTATCTGCTTAGCAATTTAATTAACAACTTTTAAATACATTCTTTTTTCAGAGTATAATCTTCACGTGCTTCATCTGAAGCACACTTTCTGTGTACTCACTACCTAATTTATAGCCAAAGTATTCACTCACTGTCTCTGTACTGTTTCGCTAGCTTAGCTTAGCTCGTAGCCGACTCGTTAGCACCATGGCTACTTCACCTGTCCCTCCTGCACTTTCTTGCTCATTGTGTCAGATGTTTAGTTACTCCTCGGCCTCCTTTAGCAGTAATGATATCTGTAACAAATGTAGCATATTTGCAGCTCTGGAGGCCAGGATTACTGAACTGGAGACTCGGCTTCGCACCCTTCACTCACCCTTAGCTAGCCAGGCCCCTGTAGCTGGTGCAGCCAAAGATAGCGTAGGCCCCGCTAGCTGTTCCCCGGCAGACCTCAAGCAGCTGGGGAAAGAGGGCGGCTGGGTGACGGTGAGGAGGAAGAATAGTCCTAAACAGAAGCCCCAGGTACACCACCAACCCGTTCATGTGTTTAACCGTTTTTCTCCACACTGCGACACACCTGCCGGGGGTCAAACTCTGGTAATTGGTGATTCTGTTCTCAGACATGTGAAGCTAGAGACGCCGGCAACCATAGTCAATTGTCTTCCAGGGGCCAGAGTAGGCGACATTGAAGGAAATTTAAAACTGCTGGCTAAGGGTAAACGTAAATCCAGTAAAATCATAATTCACGTCGGCAGTAATGACACCCGGTTACGCCAATCGGAGGTCACTAAAATCAATATTGAATCGGTGTGCAACTTTGCCAAAACAATGTCGGACTCTGTAGTTTTCTCTGGTCCCCTCCCCAATCAGACCAGGAGTGACATGTTTAGCCGCATGTTCTCCTTAAATTGCTGGCTGTCTGAGTGGTGTCCCAGAAACGATGTGGGCTTCATAGATAATTGGCAAACCTTCTGGAGAAAACCTGGTCTTGTTAGGAGAGATGGCATCCATCCCACTTTGGATGGAGCAGCTCTCATTTCTAGAAATATCGACAAATTTATTAAACCCCTCAAAATATGACTATCCAGAGTTGGGACCAGGAAGCAGAGTTGCAGTCTTACACGCCTCTCTGCAGCTTCTCTCCTCCTGCTACCCCCCGAAAAACCCATCTCCATAGAGACTGTGTCTGCTTCCAAAAAGACAAAAAACAAACTAAAAACCAGCAACAAACAACTTAAACATAAACAATTACAAAGAAAGAACAATACAGTATCCACATCTGAACCAAAGAGTAAAACAGTGAAATGTGGATTATTAAATATTAGGTCTCTCTCCTCCAAGTCTCTGTTAGTACATGACTTAATAATTGATCAACAAATTGATTTACTCTGCCTTACAGAAACCTGGTTGCAGCAGGATGATTATGTTAGTTTAAATGACTCAACACCCCCGAGTCATTCTAACTACCAGAAATATCGAAGCACAGGCCGAGGGGGCGGTGTGGCAGCAATTTTTCACACCAGTCTATTAATTAATGAAAGACCAAGACAGACTTTTAATTCATTTGAAAGCCTGATGCTTAACATTGTCCACCCCAGCTGTGAAACTCAGAAACCAGTCTTACTTGTTATCATCTATCGTCCATCTGGGCCTTACACAGAGTTTCTGTCTGATTTCTCAGACTTTATATCTAATTTAGTTCTGAGCTCAGATAAAATAATTATTGTGGGTGATTTTAACATCCATGTAGATGCTAAAAATGACAGCCTCAACGTGGCATTTAATCTGTTATTAGACTCGATTGGTTTCTCTCAAAATGTAAAAGAACCCACCCACCACCTTAATCACACTCTAGATCTTGTTTTAACTTATGGCATAGAAACTGAACATTTAACAGTGTTTCCTGAAAACCCTCTCCTGTCTGATCATTTCCTGATAACATTTACATTTACAATAATTGATTACACAGCAGTGGAGAGTAGACTTTATCAAAGTAGATGTCTTTCTGAAAGCGCTGTAACTAAGTTTAAGAATATAATCCACCCACTGTTATCATCGTCAATGCCCTGTACCGACATAGAGCAGAGCAGCTATCTGAACGCTACCCCAACAGAGGTCGATTATCTTGTTAATAATTTCACCTCCTCACTACGTACGACTCTGGATACTGTAGCTCCAGTGAAAACTAAGGTCTCTAATCAGAAGTACCTGACTCCGTGGTATAATTCTCAAACACGTACCCTAAAGCAGATGACTCGTAATCTGGAGAGGAAATGGCGTGTCACAAATTTAGAGGATTATCATTTAGCCTGGAGAAATAGTTTGTTGCTTTATAAGAAAGCCCTCCGCAAAGCCAGAACAGCTTACTATTCGTCACTGATTGAAGAAAATAAGAACAACCCCAGGTTTCTCTTCAGCAGTGTAGCCAGGCTGACAAAAAGTCAGAGCTCTGTTGAGCCAACCATCCCTTTAACGTTAACTAGTAATGACTTCATGAACTTCTTCACAAATAAAATTTTTATCATTAGAGAAAAAATTACCAATAATCATCCCACAGATGTAATATTATCTACATCTACTCTTAGTACCATTGATGTTAAGTTAGACTCTTTTTCTCCAATTGATCTTTCTGAGTTAACTTCAATAATTACTTCCTCCAAACCATCAACGTGTCTTTTAGACCCCATTCCTACAAAACTGCTCAAAGAAGTCCTGCCATTAATTAATTCTCCATCCATCCATCCATCTTCATCCGCTTTATCCGGGGCCGGGTCGCGGGGGCAGCAGCCTAAGCAAAGAGGCCCAGACCTCCCTCTCCCCAGCCACCTCCTCCAGCTTATCCGGGGTAACACCAAGGCGTTCCCAGGCCAGCCAAGAGATATAATCTCTCCAGCGTGTCCTGGGTCTGCCCCGGGGCCTCCTCCCGGTGGGACATGCCTGGAACACCTCACCCAGGAGGCGCCCAGGGGGCATCCTTGTCAGATGCCCAAACCACCTCAGCTGGCTCCTTTCGATGTGGAGCAGCAGCGGCTCTACTCTGAGCCCCTCCCGGATGGCCGAACTTCTCACCCTATCTCTAAGGGAAAGGCCAGCCACCCATCGGAGGAAGCTCATTTCCGCCGCTTGTATCCACGATCTTGTTCTTTCGGTCACTACCCACAGCTCGTGGCCATAGGTGAGGGTAGGGACGTAGATCGACCGGTAAATTGAGAGCTTCGCTTTTACACTCAGCTCCCTCTTCACCACGACGGACCGGTGCAGCGTCTGCATTACTGCAGCTGCAGCCCCAATCCGTCTGTCGATCTCCGGCTCCCTTCTCCCATCACTCGTGAACAAGACCCCGAGATACTTGAACTCTTCCACTTGGGGCAGGAACTCATACCCGACCCGGAGTGGGCACTCCACCCTTTTCCGGCTGAGAACCATGGCCTCAGATTTGGAGGTGCTGATCCTCATTCCCGCTGCTTCACACTCGGCTGCGAACCGCTCCAGTGCGAGCTGGAGGCCCTCACCCGATGAAGCCAACAGAACCACATCATCCGCAAAAATCAGAGATAAGATTCTGAGGCCACCAAAGCAAAAGCCCTCCGCCACTTGGCTGCGCCTAGAAATCCTGTCCATAAAAATTATGAACAGAACCGGTGACAAAGGGCAGCCCTGGCGGAGCCCATCACCCACCGGGAACGAGTCCGACTTATTGCCGGCAATGCGAACCAAGCTCTTGCAACGGTTGTATAGGGATCGAATGGCCCGTAGCAATGGGCCAGACACCCCACACTCCCGCAACACCTCCCACAGGACACCCCGAGGGACACGGTTGAATGCCTTCTCCAAGTCCACAAAACACATGTAGACTGGTTGGGCAAACTCCCATGCACCCTCAAGTATCCTCGAGAGGATGAAGAGCTGGTCCAGTGTTCCGCGACCAGGACGAAAACCGCATTGTTCCTCCTGTATCCGAGGTTTGACTAGCGGACGAACTCTCCTTTCCAGCACCCTGGCATAGACTTTCCCGGGGAGGCTGAGGAGTGTGATCCCCCTGTAGTTGGAACACACCCTCCGGTCCCCCTTCTTAAAGATGGGGACCACCACCCCGGTCTGCCAGTCCATGGGTACTGCCCCTGATCTCCACGCAACATTGCAGAGGCGTGTCAACCTGGACAGCCCTACAACGTCCAGAGCCTTCAGGAACTCGGGGCAGACCTCATCAACATCAGGGGCTCTGCCACCAAGGAGTTGTTTAACTGCCTCAGTGACCTCGCCCCCGGAAATTGGCGGGTCATTCCCCTCATCCCCAGACTCTGCTTCCTCCTCGGAAGACGCGTCAGTGGGATTAAGGAGGTCCTCGAAGTATTCCTTCCACCGCCCGACAATTTTTTTAGTCGACGTCAGCAGCGCTCCGCCAGCACTATACACAGTGCAGGTAGAGCACCGCTTTCCCCTCCTGAGACGCCTGACGGTTTGCCAGAATCTCTTCGAGGCAGTCCGAAAGTCTTTTTCCATGGCCTCTCCAAACTCCTCCCACACCCGAGTTTTTGCTTCAGCCACTGCCCGAGCCGCATTCTGCTTGGCCTGTCGATACCTGTCGGCTGCCTCCGGAGTCCCGCAGGCTAACCAAGCCCAATAGGACTCCTTCTTCAGCCTGGTGGCTCCCTTCACCTCTGGTGTCCACCATTTGGTTCGGGGATTACCACCACGGCAGGCACCAACCACCCTGCGGCCGCAGCTCAATGCAGCAGCTTCGGCAATGGAGACGCTGAACATGGTCCATTCGGACTCAATGTCCCCCGCCTCCCTCGGAATGCTGTTGAAGCTCTGCCGGAGGTGTGCGTTGAAGATCTCGCGGACTGGGGCCTCTGCTAGTCGTTCCCAGCACACCCTCACTACGCGTTTAGGTGCACCAGGTCTTTCCAGCGTCCTCCCCCGCCACCTGATCCAACTCACCACCAGGTGGTGATCAGTTGACAGCTCAGCCCCTCTCTTTACCCGAGTGTCCAGAACATATGGTCGCAGGTCTGGTGATACGATTACAAAATCGATCATCGACCTACGGCCTAGAGCGTCCTGGTGCCACGTGCACTTATGGACACTCTTATGTTCGAACAAGGTGTTCGTTATGGCCAAACTGTGATTAGCACAGAAGTCCAATAACAAAGCACCGCTCGGGTTCAGATCAGGGAGGCCGTTTCTCCCAATCATGCCCCTCCAGGTCTCGCTGTCGTTACCCACGTGAGCATTGAAGTCTCCCAGCAGGACAACAGAGTCTCCAGGTGGAGCACCCCCCCCCAGGGACTCTAAGAAGGCTGGGTACTCCGAACTGCCACTCGGCGCATAAGCGCAGATGACAGTCAGGACCCGTTCCCCGACCCTAAGGCGCAGGGAGCAAACCCTCTCGTCCACCGGGAAAAACCCCAACGCACCGGCAGCAAGCCGAGGGGATATTAGAATACCCACCCCAGCCCGCCGCCTCTCACCAAGGGCAACTCCAGACTGAGACAGAGTCCAGCCCCTCTCCAGGAGACTGGTTCCAGAGCCCAAGCCATGCGTAGAGGTGAGCCCGACTATATCTAGCCGGTACCTCTCAGCCTCACGCACTAACTCAGGCTCCTTCCCCACCAGAGAGGTGACATTCCATGTCCCTATTGCCAGTCTTGGCAGCCGGGGGTCAGTCTGCCAGGGCCTCCGCTCCTGGCCGCCACCCGGCACACAATGCACCCGACCCCTATGGCGCCTCCTGCGGGTGGTGGGCCTGCGGGAGGATGGGCCCATGTCTCCTCTTCGGGCTGTGCCCGGCCGGGCCCCATGGACTAAGGCCCAGCCACCAGATGCTCGCCCTCGGGCACCCTCCCCGGGCCTGGCTCCAGGGCGGGGCCCCGGTAACCCTATCCCGGGCAGGGTAAACTGTTCCCTCGGTGTTCTTTTCATAACGGTCTTTAATTAATTCTTCGATCTTAAATATGATCAACCTATCTCTAATAATCGGCTATGTACCACAGGCCTTCAAGCTGGCTGTAGTTAAACCTTTACTCAAAAAGCATCTCTAGACCCAGCAGTCTTAGCTAATTATAGGCCGATCTCCAACCTTCCTTTCATATCAAAAATCCTTGAAAGAGTAGTTGTCAAACAGCTAACAGATCATCTGCAGAGGAATGGTTTATTTGAAGAGTTTCAGTCAGGTTTCAGAGTTCATCACAGCACAGAAACAGCTTTAGTGAAGGTTACAAATGATAGTGGACTCATCTCTGTGCTTGTCCTGCTAGACCTTAGTGCAGCATTCGATACTGTTGACCATAATATCCTATTAGAGCGATTAGAACATGCTGTAGGTATTACAGGTACTGCACTGCAGTGGTTTGTATCATATCTATCTAATAGACTCCAATTTGTGCATGTAAATGGAGAGTCCTCTTCACACACTGAGGTTAATTATGGAGTTCCACAGGGTTCAGTGCTAGGACCAATTCTGTTTACATTATACATGCTTCCCTTAGGCAGCATCATTAGAAGACATAGCATACATTTTCACTGCTATGCAGATGACACCCAGCTCTATCTGTCCATGAAGCCAGATAACACACACCAATTAGTTAAACTGCAGGAATGTCTTAAGACATAAAGACCTGGATGGCTGCTAACTTTCTGCTTCTTAATTCAGATAAAACTGAGGTTATTGTACTCGGTGCTGAAAAGCTTAGAAATATGGTATCTAACCAGATTCTTACTCTCGATGGCATTACCTTGGCCTCCAGTAACACTGTGAGGAACCTTGGAGTCATTTTTGACCAGGATATGTCCTTCAACGCACATATTAAACAAATATGTAAGACTGTGTTCTTCCATTTGCGCAACATCTCTAAAATTAGAAATATCCTGTCTCAGAGTAATGCTGAAAAACTAGTTCATGCATTTATTACTTCCAGGCTGGACTACTGCAATTCATTATTATCAGGATGTCCAAAAAACTCACTGAAAAGCCTTCAGCTAATCCAAAATGCTGCAGCAAGAGTACTGACAGGGACTAGAAAGAGAGAGCATATTTCTCCTGTTTTAGCTTCCCTTCATTGGCTTCCTGTTAAATCCAGAATTGAATTCAAAGTCCTGCTCCTCACATACAAGGTCTTAAATAATCAGGCCCCATCTTATCTTAATGACCTTGTAGTACCATATCACCACATTAGAGCACTTCGCTCCCGCTCTGCAGGCCTACTTGTTGTTCCTAGAGTATTTAAAAGTAGAATGGGAGGGAGAGCCTTCAGTTTTCAGGCCCCTCTTCTGTGGAACCAGCTTCCAGTTTGGATTCGGGAGACAGACACTATCTCTACTTTTAAGATTAGGCTTAAAACTTTCCTTTTTGCTAAAGCATATAGTTAGGGCTGGACCAGGTGACCCTGAATCCTCCCTTAGTTATACTGCAATAGACGTAGGCTGCCGGGGGATTCCCATGATGCATTGAGTTTTTCCTTTCCAGTCACTTCTCTCACTCACTATGTGTTAATAGACCTCTCTGCATTGAATCATATCTGTTATTAACCTCTGTCTCTCTTCCACAGCATGTCTTTTATCCTGTCTTCCTTCTCTCACCCCAACCGGTCGCAGCAGATGGTCCCGCCCCTCCCTGAGTCTGGTTCTGCTGGAGGTTTCTTCCTGTTAAAAGGGAGTTTTTCCTTCCCACTGTCACCAAAGTGCTTGCTCATAGGGGGTCATATGATTGTTGGGTTTTTCTCTGTATCTCTGAAGCGCCTTGAGGTGACTTTTGTTGTGATTTGGCGCTATATAAATAAAATTGAATTGAATTGAATTGAATTACAGTTAGGTTCATAGAAGTATTCAAACAATTATATAACTGTTCACACTATCACTTTAAAATAAAAAAAGTCAAAAGTGGACTGAAGTGCAGAGTTTCAGTTTTAATTCGAGGAGTTTAACTAAAGTATTAAGAATTACAGTAATTTTCATACATAGTCTCCCATTTTCAGAGCCTTAAAAGTTATTGGACAGTTGTCTGACAAGCCGTTAGGCAAAAACTGTAGGTGTGTTGATTGCACTGGATAGCCCACCATCACCAAAAGGCCTGAAACATAGAAGAAGATAATAAAAACGCATGATGACAAAATTATTTCCATTTTTAAGAAAAACAATGCCACAACATCTTAACCTAGTCAAGAACACTCCCAAGGTGGTGGGTATATCACTGTCATGCAATCATGACAGATGCAAGTATGCAATCATGAGATGTCTTCATGAACGTAAACAGAGTTTACAACAAGGTAAAAAGCACTGATTTATATTCAAAAACAAGAAGGAGAGATTCAAGTTTTCCTGAAAACATCTAAAACAGCCAGCACGGTTCTGGAAAAAAATCTTTGGACTTATGAAACCAGAATGATGGGGAAAATATGGAGAAGAAAAGAAACAGACCAGGATCCAAAGGATACCACATGATCTGTCAAACATGCTGGAGACAGTGTTATGCATGGTCATGTATAGCTGCCAGCGGAACTGAGCCACTCGTGTTTATTGATGATGTGACCACTGTTAGAAGTAGCAGGTTCACCCAGATGATGAAAAAATAATCAGACGTTGCTTCATGGTGCAAATGAATGATGACACAAAAGATACTGGAAAAGAGCTTCTCAAAGCAAATAACAGAGGTTATTCTTCAGTGGCCACATAAGTCAACCCAACAGAGCAGGTTCTCCATTACTAAATGCCAAACAATAGTTACATTTAACAGTGTTACGTCCCTCTGTAGCCCCTAATCAGCTGGTGCTAATTGGCCACACCTTACTAGGTGTGGATAAAAGTATACCTGAGGCAAGCTTCCCAAGAGCTCACTTGTCTTTACCTGGGTGGCATCAGCCATTTCACCCAGCCTGCTATGCCATTTTAAGATAAAACCTCGTCTGACTAACACTCTGGTATCCGTCTCCTTTTTTTTTATGTTGCAGCTTTTGAGCCGGGTCGTAACAAACAGTAACTAGTTTGTCCAGTGATTAGTATCTGAAAATGTGTGCAACAATTCAGAAATATAAAAGAATCCTGAACAGATGATATGAACACTTTTGCCAAACTCTTTGAATTAAAGTTGAAAGTCTGCACTTCAGTTACATGTTGACAGTTTGATTTAAAGTCTGCTGTGGTGCTGTAAAAAGGCTGAATTACAAGAACTGTATCAATATCCGAATATGGACCTAGCTGTGTGTTTAACTCTGTTTTTTATATTTGGAAATAAATGAGGCACTATATTAAATATGTACTCTGATATTAAACTGCTAGAGTTTCCATGGCTTATAGACCCACATACAGTGTTCTCCTTCTCCACTTTTATCCACTTTATCATCTCGCTCACTTTATCAACTTTCAATATAATTGCTGCATATCAAGATTACTACACATGTATGAGAAAAAAACAGGACTTTAGGAGAGGCTTCCTATCAAATGTTTTATTTATTTGCCATAAGTTTTGGTTTTCACTTCATTCCTCTGTTGACCTTGGAACAAGGGCCAAGAAAACTGGAAACCCCTGGAGTTAAATGGTGGGAAGTACATTAAAGAGTTTTAGGTGATCCAGAAGAAAAAGAAAAAAAATGGAGCTTTTTGCTTTCTCGCTGCTGAGTCATTGTCTGTTAATCTAACGTTGTGTCTGGTCAAAGGCAGATCCCATTCTTTTTGTGCCAACGGTTTGAGTTTGCCCTTTAAGCTTAAAGTGTCACAGAACTGTTGAACTGCCATAAATATTAGGGCTGTGGCATGGTTATTGGTGCCAGACATGCTGGTCTGATTATTTCAGAAACTGCTGATATACTGGGATTTTACCCCACAATCATCTCTTGGGTTTACAGAGAATGGTCCAAAAAACGAGAAAATATCCTGTGAATTGCAGTTCTCTGTGATGTTGAAGCCAAAGGTCAGAGGACAAAGACCAGACTGCTTTGAGCTGATCTGAAGGCAACCATAATTCAAATAATCACTTGTTACAACCAAGATATCCAGAAGAGCATCACTGATAAGGTCATAATTTGGTGTCAAAAACATGAAAGCATGGATCCATACTGTCTTATTTCACCAGTTCAGACTAGCGTTGTGATAGTGTGGGGATAGTTTATTGGCCTATAGTCCCCTTAATACCAGCTGAGCACCATTTAAACACCACAGCCTACTTGAGTATTGTTTCTGACCATGTCCATCCCTTTATCATGATAGTGTACCATCATCTGATGGGTTGTTCCAGCAGGATAACACACCATGTCACAAAGCTCAGATTATCTCTGGTTTCTTGAACATGACAATGAGTTCTCTGCAGAAACTCAGTTCACTGTAACAAAATACAGTAAGTTCCAACACAAAGATGTTACTCTTTCATTTGTGAACCTGTAGTTCTTCTGCAGTCGAGCTATAAATGGATCCAGGCTATGAAAAAGAACATAAATGAGTGATAAAATTAAGCAAACAGCAGTTCATTTGGTAGGAGTAGTATTGCAGCATGGATTCATGAATCTGGTTGTAACAAGAGGGGACCAAATAAATATTGGCTTTGAACACTGTACAAGTGTTAAATCTCTGTATTCACACATTCAAATGACATTAATATAGCTAAAAACAATATTAACAGCATGCACATTTAAGTATATTTGTACTTCTACAGCACATGTAGTATATTCTGGACAAGGGTGTATTTCCAAAATTAAACAGTAATAACTTTAGTCACTGTAGTCATATCCCGAAAAAAGAGAGCTGAAATGCACTCCTCGGTGTATTTTAGCTCTCTCTCCCCCCCCCCCCTCTTTTTTTTTTAAATATTTTGCTTTGTTATGTTAGATCCAGTGGATAAGTGTCTTAAATCTGAATTCTATCTTAAGGCCACCAGGTGGCGATAGCTGTGGTTCCATGAAGATTTTCCGTTCTATAGAAGTCTATGGGAAGATGGCTTCAAGGAAGCGATGTCCATTTTTTTATACTGTCCATGATGTGTGTGTGTGTGTGTGTGTATAGTTGGTCAGTTACCTTAGTATCTGCAAAATGATTTAACCACCTAGCATGATACTCTGGACATAAAATGGCATTTAAGCCAAGAATAAATGATCTATTCTGTGTAAATTGTATTAAAAATGCAGCTTTGTTACAGTGTGTCTGATGTCTCATAGATATTGTTATCACAAACTAATAATAATGTAAACACAAAACCATTTTTTTTCCCTTAAAATTTCAAATGATCACATCAGTGGTTAGAGCTAATTAGCAAACTGTAGCTAACTATTATCATGGTGTACCACTTGTTAATTTCAGGGTTTAAATGTTATACAACTTTAGTCAAACCATAAATTGTTACCAATATCAGAATAACAGACCAATCACTGAGCTGTGTAAACCAGGGGTAGGCAATTGATTTGCCCAAGGGTCACAGTTAGTGCCTAATTGTAACACTGACTCTTCCCAGTTAAAGTTTATTAAGAGATAAAATCAGCATTAAGGACTAGCTAAATCTGGTACAAAGCCTCTTTCCATTCTTTATGTGTATAATCTATTTTGCGCACGGTCCCTGAAATTCACAAAATTGAAAAATGAGTAAGTAGAATTGAGTTCAGGTTATTGGTGCGGCCCTCCATTTTGTTACTGTTAGGACAGGAACAAATCTAGAAGTTTCCGTCTGAATTTTAAATAGCTACAGATTTACAGTTTATATAGTTGATTGATATATTCTCAGAAATAGATGCATGTCGTTGCCAGCTTGACCAGATTGCCCCCATTCAGTCACAAACCTATAGCACACTGATTGCCATTTTATTGTTGTCTTGGTGCACAAGTCACTTTGAAGCAACTGACCGTGATTAGTTATGGAACTGGTGGATTTCAAAGGCATGGTAAATGGTAAATGGCCTGCATTTGTATAGCGCTTTTCTAGTCCCTAAGCGCTTCACACTACATTCAGTCATTCACCCATTGTAGCCACAGCTGCCCTGGGGCGCACTGACAGAGGCGAGGCTGCCGGACACTGGCGCCACCGGGCCCTCTGACCACCACCAGTAGGCAAACATGGGGTTAGTATCTTGCCCAAGGATATTTGGCATGCAGCCAGGAGGCAGCCTGGGATCGAACCACCGACCTTCTGACCTGCTCTGCCACCTGAGCTACAGCCACCCTCACAGGCAACAGGATTGCATGTTCATCCTACACAGTTCTAATAATTTTGGTCATGCTGTGGTCTCCAATCACTTTTTTCGATAGCGTGACTGTAATATTAGTATCTCTGTTTTGAATTTAGGCTAAACCTTATAAAAATAACTGACAGGCAGAGGAAGAGGAGGCCAAATTTACTCTCCAGATGGATGTTCCAAAGTAGAAATGTGACTTCATTTATAAACTACGAATAAATAATCCAAATGCCAATTCTTGATATCACAAGCAAGGCTGTGCACAACCAACACGAGCCACTGCAGATATTTTCTTTACATTTTAGGGGTAAAACAAGCATTCATTGTTGTATCTTGCAGTATTTCTAACGCTGAGAAAATGTGGACATGCACTCATTTTCTAATGTGAATAAGTTCATGTTATTCCAAAGTCAGGAATGGAAGCTGTCTGACATTCATTTGACTGGAAATTGAGCTGTTGCCTAAAAAACTAGACAGTGAGTCAAAATCGTGTCTCAGTTCCGTGAAACAAGGCCGTCAAAGCCGTCCAGATGAATTAAAGGATGAATTTTTATATGACTGTAACTGACGGATTCCTTTTCTTGCACCTATTCATGCAGGTCAGGTAGCAGTAGGTCAGTGAGAATTTACAGCCACCCCCTCCCTGGGTAATTTGCAGCTTACATTACACACTTTGAACTATGAAAAGTGCCAAACCACAGGTATTTCAGCCCCATGTTGTGAAATAGTCAAAGGACTCGGTCTTGTAATGTGTTTTCAGGAACGTTTGTCAAACGAGGGAGTGTGATGTTGAACAGAAAAACCATGTGACCACTGCAAAAAGTTGAATTCCTTCCTGCGTTCGATGAAGCCACAAAGCCCTGTTTTATTTCTGTGCTTGGCTTATTATTTGGATTAATATCTTCAAAACAGGCTTGCTTCGACACTTCGCCAACCAGACCATAATGCTGCATTTGCCAACATCAGAAACTGAATATTGATCCCAGATTCTGTCTATTACTGGTTTAAAAGCACACTCTCAGACACGATACAGGAACAAACACACACCAGCTTTACTCCTATCCAGTGTTTCTCAGAAACTATTAACACAAACAGGCTGCAGCCATAACACCAAAACCCACTGTACTCTTTACAAGGTACAACATAAAACACTGATGCGTACATTTCTTGACAGGCAAGAAAAATGATTTTATGGATGTGTGTTTGTGTGCACATCCAAAAACAGCAAATCTGAGCCAGGCAGAAGTAAAGGCTGTGTAAAAGGCCAGAAGCTGAAGCAGACAGTGCAAACAATTCCCAGAATTCCTCTGAGGAGCAGAATAAACTGACCCTGGCCTTCTTCTGCCACACAGGCTGAGACACTGACGCCTCGGCGTTGTTGGGTCTAGCCTGTTATTACCGAGCATGGAGATGTGCCTGAATTTACTCACAGTCTTGCATTAACTTGTCAGTCTTTCACTTTTAGGTGGTGCAGGCAGAGCATGTGCAGGGTTTTCTTTTCTCCTCTACATGCTGTGAGTTTCTACTCCTTATAGTAGAGTCAATTCACAGATACTTCACCCTGGGACATAATTAAAGGCTGAAGTAAATCTGCACAGCTGGCGGCACATGCACACTCTTAACCCCGGAGCATCAATTTTTGCTGTTTTACTCACAAGGTGCTTTTTGGTGTTTGTGCCATGACACACCAGCTTAAAGTGAAAAGGATTCGACACTCCTACCTTCCCTGTGGAAGATGTAATTGCGTCAGAATTCACAATTAGGGTATTTAATCGCGTATTTCATCTTTTTAACGGAATGTGTAAATGCATATAATTCAATTAGTTTCTATTTTTTTAAGTTACAAGGCTTATGGTCAAATTTCAGCCAATAAATCATTGAGTTAACCATGAAGACCTTGGTGCATGGAAGCCTAATTTTAATGACTTGTAAACCTGACCCCAGTCTACGTTTAATCAGAATCTATTCAAAACCTTTCAAGCAATAATGTTAACAGATAAATGACACGCACGAATGCAAACGCTCTATTGTAACTGTTGCTTGCCTATTGTGCAAGCAGTTGGAACAAGATTTTGCTACTAACCCTAAAGCAACTATGACTAAACACTATTATTTGTGTTGTAACTGATTTTCCAGTTGTTACATTTTGTCACTAATGGGTTGCTATATTTCAACAAGGCGTCACTAGTTGAGGGTCTGTGTTCGTCTGCTGTGTAGTACTGATGCTGTCATTTAAATATCACAATGGAAAACTAATGTCCTTTACATACATAAAGACATGTATCAACAAAGGATACAGTGACATTCAAGTTCCACTTATCCAGTGAAATGACTTCCAGAGATAGATGCATCTGACGTCGACCATCACTTGAACACTTTATTAACTTCACTAGGGCCCACACCTCAGCACATCAGTGTTTTAATAATAATTTCGACTGACCTTCATGTCATACTAAGGTCAAGTTGTACTGGCAGCGTCTCAGAGTGTCTGAAAGGCATTTCAGAGACTGGGAGTAGAGATGCGACTGGAGAAAGTGTGAGAGAGTTTAAACAGAGACAGAATAATAATAAGAACATGGCCAGGCCAGAAAAGGAAAATGAATGGCAAAGAAGGCTACTGTTGGTGCTAGCAGAGGGTCTGTGCCTCCTCAGCAGCTCGGCTCTGTCTGGACCCTGTTTGTCCAGCTTTGGCGGACTCTCTTTTCATGTGCCAGGAGAACAAGTTTTTATTGGCTCACGTGCAGAGAGCATGCACACACAAAGTACTGACTGAGAAGTTATTGAAGCCATGATAGAGGCTCGCTGAAGTCTACAGATATTTAATCCAAAGAGCAGCAAGTTCGTCTACCTGCCTTAGCACCTTGAGCAACTGCTTCCTTAGTATACGCACACATATATATTATCTCAAGATAAAGCACAACTTGTTAGTCAGAACATGGAAAGCTATCCAAAGCTTATTTTGGAACCCCTTCCTGACCCCCACGGTAGGAATCACAGTTATAAACACAAAAGGGTATTGCAAAACATATACTTGCTGAAATGTTCAAAAACCTGTATCTGCATATCAGGTTAAAATGGATTCTAAAGCTGCTCCATGCATGGTCAGCTGATTAAAGTTCAGCAAAATTCAGCAGGCAGAGAGACTAACTGGGTGCAGGTGTGTGTGTGGAAGCAGTCTGGCTACTGGCATTTATAGCATTTCTGACATGAACTTTTCAAAAAGAGCTTGCTGGCCAACTGTGGACATGTTAATATCGCTCATGAGACGACCAAAAAGTTATATGTTTACAGATATGCTTTAGCTGATGTGTCATTTGCCAGATATGTTCAGTTAGTGAGAAACTGCTGCATGTAGCATCACAACCAGCAGGGATTAGATTAGATTCCAGGAGCACAAATACTGGTTACCATCATAAATCTTTTTTAGATAGTACCCTAGTCTATACATTGCATAGTATCTACAAACACTGCACCATTACATCTGCATGATTCTGCAATTTGCTCTACATTCTCAAGGGTTTGCACTATGTTAAAAAGAATCTTTGATGGAGCTCTGATATTGCCTTATCTTAAAATGTATTTAATTCAATTCAATTCAATTCAATTTTATTTATATAGCGCCAAATCACAACAAATGTCGCCTCAAGGCGCTTCATAGATACAGAGAAAAGCCCAACAATCATATGACCCCCTATGAGCAAGCACTTTGGCGACAGTGGGAAGGAAAAACTCCCTTTTAACAGGAAGAAACCTCCGGCAGAACCAGGCTCAGGGAGGGGCGGCCATCTGCTGCGACCGGTTGGGGTGAGAGAAGGAAGACAGGATAAAGACATGCTGTGGAAGAGAGACAGAGGTTAATAACAGATATGATTCAATACAGAGAGGTCTGTTAATACATAGAGAGTGAGAAAGGTGACTGGAAAGGAAAAACTCAATGCATCATGGGAATCCCCCGGCAGCCTACATCTATTGCAGCATAACTAAGGGAGGATTCAGGGTCACCTGGTCCAGCCCTAACTATATGCTTTAGCAAAAAGGAAGGTTTTAAGCCTAATCTTAAAAGTAGAGATAGTGTCTGTCTCCTGAATCCAAACTGGAAGCTGGTTCCACAGAAGAGGGGCCTGAAAACTGAAGGCTCTCCCTCCCATTCTACTTTTAAATACTAATATACTAATATATTAAGAGTAAGAAGACAAGTTCTGTTTCAAAGTCGTCATTCTTAGCATTCAACACCATACTTGTCTTTATAAGTTTTTTAAGGGTCAAATGAATAAGGACACAGTTATGGAGACCTAGAGATCAGTCCATAACTACGTGGTAAACAATGCAAACAAAGGAGCAACGTGTATTTCCTGGCAAGTTGCCCTAAGTTTAATTTCAATTCAGTTTTGTTTATATAGTGCCAATTTATAACAACAGTTTCATCAAGGCACTTTGGTAAAGACCCTAAACTAATACAGAGAAAAACCAACAGTCAAATGATTCCCTATGAGCAAGCACTTGACAACTGTGGTAAAGAAAAGCTCCCTTTGTACAGGAAGAAATCTCTGGCAGAAACAGGCTCAGAGTGGAGCAGCCATCTGCTGCAACTGGTTCCATGACTGCAAACACCTTTTACTTTAAAAACATCACACTTTTTGAAGTGTTTCTACCAGTGGGCTAGCAGTAATGTTTTTTTTCCTGATGGGTCTGCAACTCATTTCTGGAGGTTGAGGCTGGAGAGGAAATTGGTCACAAAGAGTATGCTTCACTAAAAACATCCTTACGATTGCTTTAGCAGATTTCTGTGGTTGTCTGTAGTTTGCACAGAAGACGATGACTTATCTTCAAACATTAACTACTTGCTTGAGTGGTAGGAATACTTGAGAAAGTGATAGGTAAACCAGGAATGCAGGTTGATTGAAAGTAAAAGTTGGGCCTCAGCACTACAGCTAACAGATTTAAAAAGGAGCAACTTTTATTTTGAAGGTGAATGGTCTCCTTTTCCGCTTTGGACTTGGACTTGTTACTTGTTACGACTGTTGTCGTAACTTTGTGTAATATGTAAATCTGAGTGTGCAGGTGCTGTGATTGTTCAATCCAGGGGACGGATCGTAAGGATTGGCTAATGGCCGGGAGACATATAAGTATTTGGTGCTGCATGGTGTGACTTCCAGTTGTTTCGGACTCTTTAGTTTTCTCTTATATATTATGAAAACTAATATCCTACTTCTGTTAAAAATATTTCCTTTAATGCCATGTGACAAACTAATACAGTTCTTGTCTTTTCAGCCTCGTTCTGGAGATCAGTACAGTGTTCCTGCTGCTGGTGGAGATATGTTATGGGTAGATGATTGATGGACAAAAGTATTTAGGGCCTTTAGAAAGTTCCCCTCAGTGTCCACAGAGCTGCCTGTGCATTTGCAAGCATTGTCCAAATATTTAGTCTAATGAATTGTTATTTTTCATTTTGGATTCTGAACACCTACAAGGCGACACCCTTCCTTCCTGTCTTTTCCTTTCCACGCAACGAGCAAAATAACTCCAGCTCTTTGTGCCTTCTGCATATCAGCTCCCACAGATTGCTCAGATTTACATGTAGTTATAGGTTTCTACTTTTACCAAAGTTCTTTTATACAAAGATGATGTGGTTGAGATTCTTTGCACTAATGATTAAACAAAAGCTTTGTGGTAATCTTAGACATTTCCAAACCCACATTAAATGGGCACATCCTCTTGTGAAGTGCTCTCTCTCACAGTTTGGGATTTCAGTGCAATTGGTGCAAGACCGAAGCCGCAGGATTCACACTTTGCTTCCCCACAGAGATTTGGATACAAATATGTCTTCCTGCCTTGCCAGACTTGGCAAGACCACTCGTACATGTGTCACAGGCCTCACCTCCTCTGGTCTCAGGCATCGTTCTCACCAATATATTTTTACAGTGTTTTTTTTTTTTTGGCAGGGGAGAGGGGTCCATCCTGCCTTGGGGTCCAAACTAAACAGAGAAGCATTCAGGATGGCAAAGAGGAATCTAAATAATTTTGTCACACCAAAGATAGTCTCTTCGACACTAGTTAGCTCTCTATTGCCTTTATCACACATCATCCATTTTTGACAGCATCTTCCAATAAAGGACCATTACCCTCATCTATACATGTGCGTAAACTCAGAAACAGTAATGGCAAAAAAGGGCCAGTATGTGGTGGAAGCAAGTAACATGTAGATAGTGTCATGCTTTTAAAAATATACCCAGGATTAGTATTCACTTCTGAGTTCTTACCCACTGTAAACAACAGACATTAATTGGACTCCATTTAGCTTTTAGCTAGTCCTGGTAAAAAAAATGTACACCTTCTTTCAAAAGTAATGTTTTACATATTAGGATATAATAAAAAATATCTAATCCTTATCAGGTCTTAAAATTATCGGTTGAACAACAACATGTGGCATAATACAGTATATAATACATAATGCAGTATTAGTATTTATTCTGTAAAAAATGCAAAGCAGGGTGTGAAAAACTAAGTACATGACATACCCCATACCTTATAAAATCCCCTCGATCATCAGTAACTTGAAGCAGTTAATATCTGTATGACTTAATCATTCTGTCACATTATTGTGTAGGAATGCTGAGGTCGGGACTTGGACTGGACCATTACAACACCATTGTTTTCTTTTTTGCTATTTTGTAGATTTGCTGCTGTGCTTGTGATCATAGTGGCGACCGTGGTTCAGGGGGTTGGGAAGCTCATCTTGTAACCGGAAGGTTGCTGGTTCAGCCCCTGCTCTGTCTATCTTGGTCGTTGTGGCCTTGAGCAAGACACTTCACCTGCCGCCTACTGGTGTTGGCCAGAGGGGCCGATGGCGTGATATGGCAGCCTCGCTTCTGTCAGTCTGCCCCAGGGCAGCTGTGGCTACAACTGTAGCTGCCTCCACCAGTGTGTGAATATGAGAGTGAATGAATAGTGGAATTGTAAAGCGCTTTGAGGGTCTCAAAAAGCGCTATATAAATGCAATCCATTATTGTTCTGATCCAATTTCAGCTAAACTTTGGTATACAGAGTTCATGGTCGACTCATTGACTGCAAGGTGCTCAGGTTCTGTTGTTGCAAAACAAGCCCAAATCATCACGCCTCCACCACCGTGCTGTGTTTGGCTTTCTCCAAACATAATGTTGTTGATTATGGCCAAACATCTTCACTTTGATCTTTTCTGTCCAAAGGACATTCGTCCAGTAGTTTTGTGGCTTGTTCAGATGTAAATTTGTGAGAAGAGGCCTTGGGGAACCTTGGAGGAAATTTGCTGGGATTTGCTAGTCTTGAATATCCCCCATTTATAAATAATCTGTCTCAATGAATGTTGAATTGTTTGGAAATAACCTTGTAACCCTTCCCAGATTGACGGGCAGCAACAATTACTTCTCTAAGATAATTGCTGTTGTCTTTTCTAGTTGGCATTGTGTTAACATGCACCTGCATGCTGCAGTCCAGGAAATTGCCAAAACTTAAAAGCACTCACTCACATTTGCTGATGATCAGCTAATTAACTGTATTTGATTAGCAGCATCTGGCTGCTACTTACTCCGGTGTAATATGTCACACTTTTTAGTACATTTGAGGTTATATTCATCTTTTAAACTGTCCTGATAGGTGTATCTGATATCACTGTGTTGGTGTTGTTCCTGCATCATAAAAACATTGGTCTAGGATTAACATTGCAATTGACCAATCACATTCTGGTGATGCCATAGCTTTGAAATGTGGTAGAAAAAATTCCATTTGTTTATATAAAACTCACTTGTAACTTCCATATCAAATGTTTTCTTCTTCTTTTTTTTTAAATTTACACAGTTTAACAGATATATTATCAAGTTAGGTTAGCTGTTATCCAGATTTAGGTCACTCATGTTGGTTGTTAGGGTATTAACCATGGTTAATACACTAACCTTTTTGGCTAATGCTAACTAAATACACAGATAACATGACTGGCTGATGTTGATCCTGGACTAAAATTGTTATGATGATGTAGGAATATCACCAACACTGGGATATCAGTTTATCAGATCCTGACATGTAAAACCTCAGAATTTAAAGACCGTGTCCTTTCTTTTTACTATGTCTGTAATGTTGCTACCCGAAATAAAAGCTAGACGGCTAAACCTAGTTTTTAAAAGTTGTCATTGTGGTTGTTTTGACACAGGTTTTTGGTTTGGTGTCCTTATGGGAAGTTTGTATTGGAGTGTTGTACAAGGAGGTGGTTTGCTGTAATAATTGACCAGTGGACTTAAATCGTGAGCTACTATTAACCAGTGTTGCTCACTGTTGATGATGGAAGCCAACCCAGTATCACAGCAAAGCACGTAATAGACCTGCTGGCTCATTATGTGGATGAGCTACGCTTTACCTCTCCTAGGAGTGAAATGGACACACCCGGTTAAGCTGCATTACTTTGCTGTAATATCGGGTTGTAGAAGTAGAAGAGAGTCACTGATATTTGTCCTGAGAGAGTCAGGAAGGGTCTCCTTTATTAATTACAGTACATTCACACATTGGCAAAATTCACCCAACACACATTTAAGTAAAAGTCTATCTTAAGAATTTTAAACAAAGTACTTCTTACCAATGCTTTCTTTGCCCATCTAATAGTCCCAGAACATAATTATTAAAAAACAAGGAGAAATTTAACATAGATATTTACAGAAGTGCAGGTATGAGAGTCAAAAATAATAATAAGAGAGTTCTATTTCTGCTAGGCACTGGCTTGTAGATAGCACTGCCCTCTACTGGAGGCTAATAGTAAATTCATCCATTTAAAACTATTATTGACAGTCTGCTCCTAATGCAAAAAGATGATGACTGAAGTAAATGGAAAATAATTGTGCTAGTTTTGTAACACCTTTTAGTCATTATGATCCACTTCAAAGTATTAAACTGAAAAAAAAAAAAAACATACAGTGAGGTTGTAGCACCAGTGCTGCATATTTTGTAAATAGAGGTCATTTCATAAGTGCCTAAATACAGAGGGAAGTTTATCCAGCCACAAGGCAAAACACATGAGCAATTTGTATGCAATGCATGACCCACAGCGCCCGAGGCCAGGATCCTGACTGTCTGCTTGGTCTCCGTCCGTAAACAAGATCTGATTTCTAAAATTGACGTATTTGAGGTAACATTCCCATGCCTTAATTCTTAAAAGCAGTTCAGGGTTCCAGGTTTGGCAAACACATGCAAGCAACACAGAGGAACATGAGCAGGAACGTTTAAAAAAAAAAAAAAGTTAAAATGTCCACAGTAAAAACTAAACCCATTTTAGGGAAAACTCTTGCTCACAATATACTGGAGGATGAATTTATTGATATTAGAGTATTAATTTAATAGCAGGATATGGAGCCATTCTTCCCACCCTATACTTGTATTACTTTGGTCTTGGCTGGGTCGCTGCTATTGACCTCTGGATGAAAATTTCACCAGTTGTGCTTGTGTACGTTTTTGAGTGTGTATGGATAGCTGTTAGAATGAAAAGAAAAAAAAAAAAAGGGGGGGGGGGGAAATCCCTCATCACGTTCTGAGGATTACAGTCAGACTGAAAGCAAGCTTCCCAGACAGCTGGGAAAGACAAGGATCAAGACCCAAGGTGGAAAAATAGCAGAAGTCTAGTTGGTCAGATAGACGTTACTTCGGCTGTTAAGACCGCAGCAGTTCGTGAAGCGGATCGTGGCAAAGGAGTGAAAGCCAACTGTCAGATCAAACTTTATTTGTAACTCAAGAAGGTGCCATGAAACATTCCTACTGTCAGCACATTTTCCCATGTTAGCGCAGGGTGTTTTTCTTCCATCCTAATGCAAGATTAACGATGGCAGCCTGCATCCAAATTGAAGTTTAGCCTCCTAAGAGTTATTAGAGAGGAAATTACAGTGAATCCCCAGTGCTTGTGACTCATTTCCAACTGTGACAGTGGAAGAGAGATGAGGTGTGATAAAACATCAGCTCACACCTACAAAAAATGGGCTACAGAAACCTCTCATTCAAAATATTTGCTACATTAACATGTGCCGATCAGTCCATCTAGGTTTACAGCTCAGTTCTCCCTTCGAGGTTAAACGGTCCGTAAAGATTGCACGGTCATATTCAATTCAGTTATTAAAACAACAAATTAAACATCACTTATAATTTGGTTTGTCATGAGGGTTCGGGCTTCAGGCCCCAGTGCTGGCAAGTATTCACTCTCCTAAAGGTGTTTGAGGGAAAATGGAAACCACAAGTCAGCTTTAATGCTCCTGCTCTGTAGCCGACCAGCCTTTAACCTCCCTGAGACTGTTACATTTGACAAATACCTCAACATTTACTCTCAGGCCAGCAGTTTTCTCGTAAGAACAATTCATTTCATGTTTTTCTTTTTTTTTTTGTAATTTTACATACACATTTAGGGGGAACAACTTCATTTCACCCTGCACTGATTAACATTCAGAAATAGTCCAGCTTGTAATCCAGCCATGGGGTGCCCACAGTTCAATTAAATTTAATGTAGTTTTATTTATATAGCACCAAATCAACAACAACAACAACAATTGTCTCAAGGCACTTCTTATGGTAAAAGCACTACAATAAAACATAGAAAAAAAAAAGAAAACCCCAACAATGATATGAACCCCTATAAGCAACTGCTTTGGCGACAGTGGGAAGGGAAAAACTCCCTTTTAACAGGAAGAAACCTCCAGCAGAACCAGGGTTTAGGGAGGGGCCGTCTGCTGCGACGGGTTGTTGGTGAGGAAGGAAGACAGGACAAAGACATGCTCTGGAAGAGATCCGGAATTTAATAATAACTAAATGCAGAGACACACGAGCAAATGTAGCCCTTAATGCTAGTCCCAAACCTGGATAATGGATGGGGTGGGTTTCATTGTGAAGGTCCATATGGGTTGGTCAGCAGCTTAGTTAACAACAACAACTGCTTCCAGTGCTGAAGCCTGTACTATTAAGCGAGAGAGGCCGCTGCATTATTAGAGGAAAAACACAAGTCTACCTTTGAGAAAGTTCCACTTTATTTTTTATAGGAAAAAAGCAAATTTATGATTAAAATGACAAACTGATAAAACAATACATTTTTGAACTTTGAATAAATGTGTTTGTAATTCGGTTATAATGATAATTTAATAAGGCTAAAAATGTGCACCTCCTCACTTCTTGCTGGCGATCCTCTTGGATCTCCTCAGACCTTCGTTTTGTGCCTCCTCTCCAGCATTATCTGCAGTGGTGGCAGCAGCTCTCCTCCTGCCACGAGAGGGCACCTCAGGTTCCCCAGTTTTCACTTTACTTTGACTTTTCTGTTGGGAAACTGTGGTCTGAGCAGTTCCAGCAGGCTTTCTTCGTCCTCTCACAGGTTGTACTGACTCTCCGGAATTTAAGTCCTGCCCTTCAGCTTCCTCATTTTCCCCTCTGCTTGCTTTAACCTTCTTTTTCTGTTGCTCTCCTGGAGGTCCGGACCGGGTTGGCTCTTCGGCTGAGGTTTTCAGAGTGTCCCTGTTTCTACTCCTTGTTGATTTACTTGTGTTTGTCGCGTCTTGTAACATTTCAGTAGATTTAACAGCTTTCTTTTGTCTCTTTCTTGGCAGCTTCATTTGGCTTTTAATGGCATCTAAATCTTCTTTGATTTCTGGTGCTTCTGTGATGTTCACCTGCATTTCCAGAGACTTGCAGGCCTCCTTTGAAACCACACAAATGGAAAAATAGTAAGCCTTTTGTTAATGTGTGGATACAGGCACCAAACCTCAAGTTTAAAAAGATAAACGAAGGGGTGTAAGATGAGATTAAATCAGGTCCTCACCTCTCGCTGTGCAAGTTCAGCTTTCAAATCAGACAACTGCCTCATCAAACCTTGTATCCTCAGCTGAAACAGAAACAAATAGTCAATAAATGTAGACTTTTATGGGAGGCAAAAACGGCCAAATTAACCCCCAACAGCTCAGTTCTATTTTGGTTTTTCTGACAGACTGCCATCTTCTTTACTGCTCTTGAATTTAACTACCACCAAGAAGTTGACTTCATGAAGGACTGAGTGACAGCCCCTGCTGACTATTCAAAAATTGGAGGGGAGAAAACCAAAAAAAAACATTCAATAGAAAACACTATTTTCCATTACAAGTTATACATATATTGATGGCTTCCTATACTCACTGACCACTTTAATAGGGATACCTTTTCAACCACTTAAAAATACAAATCTCTAATCAGTCAGTCACATGGAAACAACTCAATGGATTTAGGCATGCAGACATGGTCAAGACCACCTGTTGAAGTTCAGCCTGAGAATCAGAATAAAGGGGATTTAAGTGACTTTGATTGTGGTATGGTTGTTACAGAAACCACTGATCTACTGGGATTTGTCCCGACAAAAAACATCTTTAGTATTTACAGAAAATGGTCTGAAAAAGAGAAAATATCTAGTGAGCAACAGTTCTGGCTGGAAATACCTTGCTGAGGTCAAATATGAATGGCCAGACTACTTCAAGCTGACAGTAGGGTAATACTAACTCAAATAACTGCTTGTTACAGAAACAACCACGGTATATGGAAAAGGATGTGTGAACACACAACATGTTGAACCTTGAAGCAGATGAGCTACAGCAGCAGAAGAGCACACTCCTATCAGCAAAGAACAGGAAAGTGAAGCTACAATTCGCAACAGCTTACCCATATTTGGCAACACTGGGTGCCACTTCCTAACAGCTAAGAAGAGGAAACTACAATTATTATTAACATCTCAAACTGGTTTCTTGAACATGGCAATGAATTCTCTGTACTCAAACGGCCTCCAAAGTCACAAGATCTCAGTTAAATGGAGCTTCTTATTCACGTGTTCATGAGGAGATTCACATCACGGTCATGCAGCCAACAAATCTACAGGAACTGTGTGACACTGTCATGTCAATATGGATCAAAATCTTGAAGGAATGTTTCCAGCACCTTCATGAATCTGCACCATAAAGAGTTCAGTCTGTTCTGAAGCTGAAAGAGGTCCAACCCAGTACCAGCAAGGTGCACTTAATGATGCAGCCAGTGAGTGCATATTTTTGCAGTTTTCGGCCTCCATATTCTCTTACCTGTTCATTGGCAATTTGCCTTTCCATCTGTCCTCTCTCTTCAGCCTCCTCCTTCCTCCTGTGATGTCAAATATATGAACTGTAATGGGATTTTTTTTTCTTTCTTTCAGAAGCCAAGATGCTGACAGCATTCATCAGCGATGCAAATCATTACTGCAAAACATGAATAGACAGAGCCATAACCCTGGCCCTACATTACTTTATCCAAGGAAGACATTACTTGTTTGCCACCATCTTCTCTATTTGATACAACTCGACCCTCTTCTTATCCATGGCGTCCTGGATGTCTCTCATTTTCATCATGGATAGGAGAGATTTGGCGTCCGCGTCAGTCAAGTCAGCCTGTAGGCATGCCATTCTGAGGACCACCTTTGCCCACTCGGTGACCTCTATACAAGATGGGAACTGATAAAGAACAGGGAGGAGATTTATCATCAGAATACATTAAAAACACCTTTCCAGTGAAACTTCAACTTCAATGTCTCTATTGCAAGGTTTAGTGTTTTTTTTTTTTTGGTAAAGCAAAAAAACTAAAGTCTGCAGGTTCAGTAGGTTAGCGTTTGATGTTGTGGATTAAATATGCCTCTTAGCCTTTGTTAAGAGCTTCCATGATTTTGAGGAATTTCCAGTGAATGTTATCTAACAGGCTGTAAATGCCAGAAGGAATCATTCAAAGGATCCATCTTTTTAAACTTCAAGTCCGTACCATCGCTGCCCTTCAAGTAAAGACTTTTTTTGGTGGTGGGGGATAATGCTATTTTAGGGGGGAATATAAGAAGCCAGTGAAGATGCCTGTAACACACTGAAGCTTGAACATACACTGAGTTATTACGACAATAAAAAGAGACAGATGCGCCCCAGGAGCAACTGTAGAAGTAAAGAAACATCAAAGAGTTGCTTTTAAAGGATACATTTGGAGGCTCACAGCATAGGAGGTCATGTTGCATGTGTGAAAGTCACCACGTCTATTGCATTTCAGAATAACTCACCCTCTTGAGCTCAGCCTCTGCTTTCTCCTTGGAAGCACATGCCAACTCTAAGGCCACCATTTCCGTTTTTAACAGCTTCTGCACTTCTTCTAGTTTAACCTGAGGACCGCCAGAACATCCAACTGTATCAGCGCACTAATAGCTGTTCACGGTGAAATGCCCATATATGAGGCGTACCTGCATTTTTTTGACAAGCTGCTCTTCTTTCATCTTTTTTAAAAATTCCAAGTCAGCAGCAGTGAGCTGGTAACCCTTCATCCCTTTCAGCATGGAGTGAGCGTCATGAGATTCTGGAAGTTCTTCTGAGCAAATAGTAATTAAGACAAAACTTTGTGTGTGAAACTTTCTTTACAAAAACTAAAATCTAGATGATTTCAGTTTCTGCTCAATAAATTAGACACCTGTTAAAATCCAAATGGGAACGTTTAATATTTGTATCATTTTCAAAGGATCTAAGACAAAACTGTTGATCACCTGTATCTGCCTGCCTTTTTTGGTTACCTTCGTCTTTATCTCTGACACCATCCTATTTATGAAAGCACAAACACTGATGGGTCAAGTCAATGAAGTAGTCTGATTAAAAAAAAAACCCAAAACATTTATGTACCTCCATGTTCTGCTCTGGTTCCTCAGAGTTGGTGAAATCCAGTTGTCTTGTTACGTTTGTTAAGGGCGGCGTCCTGGGAAGCTGCCGACCTGACGGGATGTAGTTCCCTGAACTGCAGCTCCGTTGCAGAATTTCAAAATACGTGTCAGACATGTCTGAGGATTCCCTTCAACATAACCACAAAAAGCACTGAATGTCTTGAATGATAGCAGCAAGGGCTCAGCTGACAGCTGCGACCAATTGGTGCTGCCGACACATGCTCCCTTCCTCTCTTCCGGCCTTTAGGGCAGGTAGCTCCACCCAGAAGATGGATGCAGCTAAACACTCTCAATCAAAACATTTAACGAGATTAAACACGCAGACATTTCTAACAACATGACAGAATTTAATTATTAACCAAATGTGTTTGTGAAATCGTTCTGAGTATTTCTAGAAACCTTTTGGCCAAGCGACCATCAGTCTGGGCCTCCTTTACTGTGGCGCTAGTTGGAATCTCCCACTTTGTTTTGACTGTTTAGACCAGGTGTGTCCAACTCACGGCCTCAAGGGCTGGCGTCCTGCAGGTTTTAGATGTCTCCTTGATCCAACACAGCTGATTTAAATGGCTAAATTGCCTCTTAAACATGTCTTAAAGTTCTCCAGAGGCCTGATAATGAACAAATCATTTGATTCAGTTGTGCTGACCCAGGGTGATATCTAAAACCTGCAGGACACCCTTGAGGGCTGGAGTTGGACACACCTGGTTTAGACCCATAATCAGTGCTTTAAACATAAAGCATTAAAATCAAGTGTGTACAATAATCTCTCAGGTTTTGAATAAATGTGTCTGACAGGCTAGTTAGGTATAGCTATGATACTGTCTTAAATAACTGCCACATATAAAAACATACGACTACGACCCAACTCTATATGCCGGCCTCAATGGTGCTGCTTTGTAGAAGTGTGAACACCTGTGAAGGTGTTTTGTCTTTTTCTTTATCTGACAGGCCGTCTCCAGACCACTGATTTCATCCACTCCAAAAGTCTACTGATAAAAGTGACGATGGAAACGTTGCACAGCACTGCACTGTGACAAGTCCGGCTCTGCAGAGTTGTTCTGTTCTTCTACCCTGCTGTGCTTCACTCATCACTGCATCGTTTTCAGCTGTGGTTCAGAGATGGCTGATTTCTCCTTGTTCACCAGTGGGTGGTGACAGATTCCTTCAGATGTGAAGTGTGGGGAAGGAACGTTTTGATTTCATATCTGCCCAGAAAAGCCATTAACACAACAGTTCTTACACTTTATTTTATTATTTCTTTTACATTGTTTATACACCTGAAGAACTTGTATTACTGCAGCTGGAGTGCAACCCTTGTTGTTAATCATAAACAATGTGAAAAGGCACCATTTGATTAGACAATCTTTAAAAAAGGTTTTAAAATACACATGGACAGCAGTGAACACTACATAGGTATATTTACAAAAAGGCTAATTTTATAGTACTGGTCCTTAATAATGCTTGAATTTTCTCATTTGTGTTATTTTTATAGTTAAATTTTAGAATATTTTTCTAAAAATAAAAACAGATGAGATTTTTACTGAGACTGAGCCAGACTGACAAGATTTTTGGTTTTGGCTTTAAAATGTAAAAATAATTCTCATCTTTCAGGAAGCATTGGGATTTTTTTTCTCCAGCCCAAAATCATTGAGGAGTAACAGTAATGTGATTTTCCTTTGTGCTACTATTATACACTGAATTTCCCATAACGGCTATCTTCTTTGTGAAACTGTTTGGATTTGGCCTCTAGCTCTCACTTAAAGTGCACTGGTAAATGGGCCTACTGCCAGGTCCATGTTCAATAAAGAGGTAAAAGGGAATTACTCCTCTTCACTATCACATACATGCTTATCAACTTTCTATTTACAATATTTTAAGTTCTTTACTTTTTCATTGTACAGTGGCTTGAGATGACTTCGTAAACTGCATCCCTTCTGAGTTGATTATCCAAGGCACAATGAATCAAGGAGACTGCCCAGACACATTTGTGAATATAAAAAAGCTTCAGTTTTCTTTCTTAAGCTGACCTTACTTACGTTGCATAACTAGGAAATGTTCAGCCCTGCTTTAACAGACAGACAGGCAGGTGTACAGACAGACAGATGGACCGTGACATAAAATAGGCACAACCAAAACCCAGTCTATCTTTAAACTGAGCTGCCAGACCCACATGTCGAGAGGAGCTCCAGGAACTCAAAAGGAGAGGGCTGAGTCGTAAATACCTCTGTTTTTAAATGGCCCGCTCCCATAATGCCGAGCGAGAGAGGAAGGAGGATGGGGGTCAGAGAGTGTGTGTGTGTGTGTGTGTGTGTGTAGCTGTATGTGATAAAATAACTTGGCATAACCAAGTGGAAAACATTTGCTTGGTTTTACATGGCAGCTAACAAATCATGCCTCAATAAAAATCAAATTAAAAACTACTTTTCTCGTTTTCCTCATAGCGATAATTCCTCTCCGGTGTAAGTAACTGTGTCTGCTGTGTATCTGTTCTTCATCTGGCAGAAGGTGTTAAGCAGGGGGTTCAGTGCAGCTTTGCTGGTGTTAAATTGTTTTAACTGCAGTTTTTTTATGATGAATGTACGAATCCCGCTTGTTTATTTCTGTCTGAAACAAGGACCCACTGTTTCACAAATGTCCCCCTGGCAGACCTGTGACATGCACCCCACCTTTAACCCTTTGACAGTCTCCAGCTCCACAGAAACCCTGAATTGGATAAGTGGAAGAAATTGGATAGAAAGTTTCCAGAAATCAGTAACCAAAAACAAAGATGAGGCACACTGACATACAAATGCATGTTGTATGTAAGAATGAGCCAGTTCTTCACATTTTTCACCACAAGCAGATTACTTATATACAAAGTCCCTGAGATGACATTCAGACCCCCCCTCTTTCTAAAAGTATACACAGCACACATTTGTAAAGTAGCTCTTTTGTTGTGTAAAAGCTCTTTAGTGCAATAGCAAATGCCCCAAAAAGGCCATTAACAGCTGCTTTGACATGTACTGTATTGAACTGCTGAGCAGACAGCTCGTAAAGGGAGTGATAAAACAGCACCCATGGTCGCTGTGGATGTGGATTGGATAGAGGCAGGTGCTCCAACTTACCAAGAGACTAATGAAAATGGGTTAGAGTCATCACTGTGAGAAAGATGGGACAATGGAGAGTTAGTCTTACCCAGGAGATGGTTAGTTTGTACTGTTGCATGATGCAAGCTGATTTAATGACAAAGTGGGAAAAACACACACACACACACTTGGAAAGTTGGAGAAATTCCTGCTGTATATCTTACAAAGTTATTTACCTCAGAGCCCAAACATGGCAGACGGAGGCAAACGTCTGGTTGATGGTAAGAATATTTAGTAATGATTCATTGTTTCTGTCATTCGTTCGAAATAGGGATCAGATTGATTAGTTGCTGCACACTTAGTTTAGTCAGAAATGTTATTTAGTAAAAGGTCAGGAAAGGAAAGAATTGATTATCAAGATGTTATTTAAATATTTCCTTGCGTCTTTTTTTGTAAACATTACACATTCTGGCTTAACAGCATGTGAATACAACAAAGTTAGGAGAATGGAACCATCTGATAAACACGCACATGCACAATTAGATTATTTTGTAACTTGGTGTCTTGAGAAAAAAAGGAAAATAGTATTCAAGAAACAATTAGAATGAATCAGCAGATGCACGGTCAGTTTCTGTTTGGAAACAGATTTGATTTCTTTTTTTAACAAAATGAGCAGCAGTTTTCTGGGAAAAATACCTTGTTGATGCCAGAGCTCGGAGGAGAATGGCCAGAGTGCTTCAAGCTAGTAGGAAGGTAAAAGTAACTCAAATAACAACACGATACAACTGAGGTATACTGAACCTCTGAATGCACAACACATCAAGTCTTCAAAGAAAAAGATGACAGCAGCAGAAGATCACTAACTCCCTACAGCTTTGAACAGGAAAGTACAATTAACACAGTTTCACCAAAACTGAACAATAGAAAATTGGGAAAACATTCAGATGGTAGGATCGGAATTTAGTGTCAATAACATGAAAGCATGGATTGACATGATAGCATCGTGTGATGCTATCATGTCAATATAGACCCAAATCTTTGAGTGTTTCCAGCACCTTGTTGAATCTACACCATGCAGAATTAAGACGGCTCTGACGGTAAACCCAGTACAAGCATTGTGCAACTAACGAAGTGGATAATGAGTGTATATTCATGTTAGCTAGTTTATGACTTGTGTGGTGGTTGGGCTGATTAAAGTATATTATTCTTTAGACAAAACAATCTTCATCATCAGATGAAAACAACCTGTGTTACATAATCAAAAGCTGAGCATTGTGGTGCTTTCGGTTTGTTGCCATTTCCAAGGCAAAGAACTGAAATTCAGTTTATACTAAACAAAAATTCACCCCCCCTCCCCCCGCCCCGTTTTCCCTGTAACTTATCATGTTTATCTTGTCTAATCAACGTAAACAAACTTGATGACTGAATATGGTAGTGAATGAGAGTTAAGCAACATGACACCTCTGAGCATGTACACATCCAGATCAGAAACACACATAGACACACAACCATTTGCGAGTGATGAGAGATGGCTAGTTGGAAACTTCGAGGCCTGCACTTTCTGTCGTGCCACCTTCAGAGCTGTCAGTGAGGTTAATTCTGTGATGTTTGTGATTAGTGACCGGTGTAAGGTTACAGCTTCCCAAGACCAGTCCAGGACTTACGCTGCAAAATGTTTGGACTTGACAAAAGTTTTGAAACGTATGACATTTCATCACATATGTGTAGTGTTTCATTACATAGTTCACATAGTTTTCAAAGGCTTGATAGAGCAGCCACACAAAATTTAATAGTGTTAATGTTTAGCATTGATGAGTGGATTTTCTTGTGCTAAATCACAGACTGACAAACTGAGTGCACTGCACACTCGTACATTAGTGACTTGTTATTCACTTGTTAATCATTTGTTGTCATCTATTTTACTCTATATTGGTTGCAAATGTGCAAATTAATGCCATGTTCTACTAAATAACACTTGAAACTAATAATCTAGACCATGAAGCTGAGATTATAAATGATTATAAACAGTGTTGGGCAAGTTACTTCGAAAAAGTAATTAATTATAGTTACTAGTTATTTTTTCAAAAAAGTAACTGAGTTAGTAACTGAGTTACAATATTCTAAAAGTAATTAATTACTTGAAAAGTAACTATTGAGTTACTTAAAAAAAAAAAAGTTTAACCCTCTGGGGTCCAGAGGCCATTTTTAACTACTTTTGATTTTTGATTTTACTTTGCCTTGTTTGGTATCATCCTTTTCAGCACAACCTCACATGTCTGAATTTACAGTTATGTTTTCTTTTTTATTTATTGTATTAACACAATTGATCTAAAATCAGAAAAAAACTAAATAACATCCAAGTAGAAAAAGTGATATTTTTTCCTGTAACAACCACAAACATGTTTAATGAATCATATTTCATAACTTTAAATGCAAATATAAATTGTCAATTTTAAAATCATATGTTGCAAGTTATTTGCAGCCATTTAGCTTTTACCCTTTTTTAAAATAACCATTTCAAACTATTTACATAACAATCAGGTGTTCTGCATTCAGTAAGATGCCTCACAAATTATTTGTGCCACTCCAAATATTTCTGTCCACTATAAAATAAAGGAGAACATCACAGCCTGATACCTGCAGGTCTGACAGCAGCAGGTGTATCACTCCTGTTTTCTACCTGGAGACAGCAGTCGCCTCATTGTTCTGACACACAACACAAAACTATCCATAACACTACACACTAACTACACAAGACAACACATTAACTACACACTCCAAACACGCTAAACATTACAAATCTCCCACATCTCAAAACTCGCTCTCTTTCTTTTTCTGCTCTCTCTCTCTCTCTCTCTCTCTCTCTCTCTCTCTCTCTCTCTCTCTCTCTCTCTCTCTCTCTCTCTCTCGCCATCACTCCTAAAACTTCCCCCTCTTATGTTGCCATATCATTTTTTGATTGGTCGACATTAGGGGTGGGGGAAAAAATCGATACTGTGTAGTATCGTGATATTTTGTTTGCTAATAATGTATGGATACAGGGACAGCAGAAATCGATACTTTGTTACAAAAAGGTTTTTGTGGACTGGAACATGCTCTGACTTCAGAGCATGTTGATCCTTTTTCTGAGCAAGAATCCTGACATTCCTTCACTGTCCAAATGTGTTTAACTCTTTTTTTTGGCAGCAATAAACATGACAGTTTACTTATTTTAATTTAAGACATGTTTTATTTTAATGAAGTTTAAAACTTTTTTATTTAATGTAAAATTATATTTTGTTTTAATTTACTTTCAAATACTTCAGTTGCTGAATGGGCTGCATAGTTTTCATAAACTGCATAGTTCAGAATAGCTATAATTGTACCAGATGGTTGCGTTCAGTTAAGGTGGACTAAACTGTAATACAAACCGTTCAGTTTGTCAACAATCAAACTGAAATGAGAGAAAGACTGAGTGTGAGACTTTGATATTAGATAAAATGAATATTGATAAAGTTTCTTTATGTACAGAATCTGAATATCGCAAAATATTTTTAAAAATTGCAATAATATCGTATCGTGGGATGTATGGTGATTCCCACCTCTAGTCGACATGGTGCATTTTCCAACCAAGGAAAGGACTGTTTTTTTTTTTGTTGTTGTTTTTTTTGTTTTTTTGCTCATAAGCAGAGAGTGCTTGCTAGCGCTGTCCTTAGACAGTAAACGTGACGAAACTATTGAGGAAAAAACGCTGCGTATATATTGTTAATCATGACTCTGGTTTTACGTGGCCTATCAACACAATTTAAAAACTGGTATATATCACCTTGTTGCTTTGTCATCTTGAAGTGGTCATGTGATTGGCTTACCACGACTACTTTATTCTTCCTCAGTCAAACAGCAGCACTCATGCAATTGTTTTGCCCCCTTAGCTCCAGCTGTTGTGCCAAAAAGTGATTGTCTGCCAGAAAGTGATTGCCGTCCGTGGGAGCGCACAGCTGCTTAAAGCTGTAGCGCCCGGATTACTTACAGCTACTTCCGTGCAACTGATATAAGATGCGGTAAGCTGAACACAGCTTCAACCGTCTGTACTCGTTACTGAAAAAAGTAGCGCCGGTAGTAACGCCGTTACTTGCAACGCTGTTATCCCCATCACTGATTATAAATGATTATAAATGAGATTATAAATTATAGACTTCTGTCTAGAGTTCTTTTTGCGATCTCCTGCTGGCTGTAGGTGCAGAAATGTATTGAAACGCCTGCAAACATACATGGAAAGTATATAAGGCAAAAACAGAGGCCATGACTGACAGTGCTCCACTGTGTGCTTTTCGATCCAGATTGGCAGTGTCTTTGGGATCATTGTCACGATGAAAAATAAAGTTGTGCCAATCAGTTGCTTTCCAGATGGTATTGCATGATGGATCAATATCTGGTGGTACTTTGCTGTGTTCATAATTCCATCAATTTTGACAAAACCTCCAAAACCACTGGTTGAGCCTGAAGCATGGCAGAGCCTCCACCGTGTTTTACAGATGGCTGTAGACCACAGGTGTCGAACTCACGTCCTCGAGAGCCGGTCAACATGTCTTGAAGTTCTCCAGAGTCCTGGTAATGAACTAATCATTTGATTCAGGTGTGTTGACCCAGGGTGAGATCTAAAACCTGCAGGACACCGGCCCTCGAGGCCTGGAGTTCAACACCCCTGCTGTAGACACTCAGTGTTGTACTTCTCTCCTGACCTGCTCTGTATATACCTAAATTAATTTCAATTCTTAATTAAATTTTATTTGTATAGCACCAACTCACAACAACAGTTGCATCAAAACCTCAACAATCATATGATCCCCTATGAGCAAGGGCTTGGGTGACAGTAGGAAGGAAAAACTCCCTTTTAACAGGAAGAAACCTCCAGCAGAACGAGGTTTTAGGGACGGGCAGCCATCTGCTGCAACCGATTAGGGATGGGGGGGGGGGGGGGGGGGGGGGGTGAAGACAGGACAATGACATGCTGTGGATGATGATTTCAAGCAATGGTCAGATCCATCACTCAAGAGTTGCCACATTTCTGATTTTCATACTTCAGCCTTTTCTCCCTGTTTCCCTTCCTTAAAAAGGGCTTCTTGACAGCCACCCCTCTACTGAGACCCCTTATGATGAGGCTTCAGTTAACAGTAGATGAATCAGCTAAAGGTCCAGATGCATCCTGTGTCAGGTCTTTCCTGGATATGTTCCTTTGTCTTAAGGTCATGACTTTCAGATACTCTTCATCTGCTGTAGTTTTTAGGCTTACTATTTCTTCTTTTGTGTTTTTTAGCTCTGTCAAATTATAGATATTTTTTTAACAACAGGCAGTATGGTTGCACAGTGGTTAGCACTGTTGCCTCATACGAAGAAGGTCCTGAGTTCAATTCCTGTGGAGTTTTCTAAATTGCCCATAGGTGTGAATGGTTGTCTGTGTGTTAGCCCCGTGGCAGGCTGGCAACCTGTCCAGGGTCATCAACGTGTCAGAGTATAATCATTCCAGCGTGTGCTGTTTTATCATATTCTGTTAGTGTTTCGATTTCAGACACACAGTTTGCAGTAAAAACACGTTATAGCTTTTTGCTGCTTTATACAATTTGAAACTGTTTTTAAAGTGCGGATTAAAACGAGTGGAGTCAGCCAACATCTGAGCTTGTATAGTGTATAAAATGTATAGTTTTCAGGGGTTTTATCGGTTTTCAGAGTTATTTTGTTATCGTTTTTATCGTTTACTCGGTCTTCCTTGGTCTTATCACGTGTGTTATGAATAAATGTTCTTTTTTTTGGTACCAGTACTAGTTTTATTTGGTTGTATTTATCCGCGACACCTTAAAGGCCGGTCCATGAAAATATTGTCGGGCATAAACCGGTCCGTGGCGCAAAAAAGGTTGGGGACCGCTGTCTTACATGTTTTTTTTAAACATCAAGGCAAAATGTTTGTGTAGGTGTGTGCCCCATTTTTTTAAAGCTCCAGTCAGAACAGCTGAGTCACCGACCATATCCCACTGCAGGCTTAAAAGAAGGTGGCTTTTAAGAGGACTCCCACATTATTTTTCTTCTTTCTGAATCAGACTGGTAAACAAGTAATCAAAGAACTGAACAAACAATTCTCATACAGACAGCCATGGACACACATGGACACACACACACACCTCTGGGTAAATAAAGGTGAAAGAAAAGAGAGTTGGCTGTAGATTTATGGCAGAGTGTCAAGGAGAGGAGCCACTGACAGCTGGAGGACTCCCAGTCCTGATGCAATTCAGGTCACGCAGGCACACATTAAAGAAAGACACATCCACAGGTCAGTCCTTGGTCTGCTTTTTTTCTCCTTCAGTGAAAGGCAGACTTTGAATAGAAAACGAATTCATTTCGAAGCAGTTTATTTTAGCCCTGCATGCCATTTGAAGCTGAACAATGCCCATAATTCTATTACTGCTGTGACGTCCACTGAGGGGAAAGAAGCTGCCTGTGACTCAACCGTCTGCGACCCTCCTGCCTCAGACTGCATCAGAAAGTAACCCTTATTTTTTAAACCAGCACTCAAAGCACCAGGTATCTATTTTTGGTGCATCCTTACCAAGGGTTGCCAACTTTTTAACTATCAAAGAAGGGATACTCTTGTGCTAGAAGCACAGTGCACAGCCAGCTGGGCATAGTGTAAATATGCACTGCATGTTCATATTCTTATAATAAAAATGCAGTAAAATGTTGGTATTCAGTTTAATCATTACCTCATCTAAAACAATAAAGACAAATACAGTAAATAATAATTTGGGTATTTCCTTTCAAAAATAAGCAAATAATAATAATAATAATAATAATAATAATAATAATAATAATAATAATAATAATAATGTAAAAACTTGTAGCTAGCCAAGCCCCTATCGACTATCAACTAGCATACTAGTAGAAGCTAACCAGTGTTAGCTCCTACCTGCAGACTGTCTCAAGCAGGTGAGGAGGAAGCTTATGTTTTCTTTTATTTTCTACAACAGCATGCCGTTATCATTAAAAAAAACAAACAAACTGGCATGTACTGTAAATGTGTAGTTAGACTTCTTAACCAGGGGTATCAAACATAAGGCCCAGGAGCCAGAATTGGCCTAGCAATGTCACCCATCTGGTCCACTGGGCGGCTTTGGAAAATGTGAAAGATGGTATAAATTCTCAACTTTTAACTTTATTTTCGTACAGTTTTCCCACTGATAAAGACCTCCTGGATAGTCATCCATACTACATTTAGGTAACAGATAAACAAGTAAATGATGACATCTACTAGGGAAATGTCTTCATAAGTCCACAGAAAAAAGGACATTTTCTATGAATTAACAAAAGCTTTGTGTTTTATAATTACGGGACAGTCTGGGCAATGAGCCACTGCACTTTTTTCTGTACTTTTACACATTTATTTCTTACAATTTAAGCCCAAAAAGTTGTGCAGTAATTTTTCATTGCTTTTCACTTATTTCAGTATAAAATCTAATTTGCACTGTAAATGTTAAACTTCATGCATATGGCCCACATTATAAAAAAGGTATGACATCCCTGTTCTTTACACTGACAGGATAGTTTCACTGACCGGTGGATTTGACATTGCTGACTTTGAAAGTCATTTTGTTCACATCTTCGAGCATTTTTGGGGCAATGTTTAGTTTATTTGAGCCACCAACACCTTAAAAAAAACACCTACATTTCCTTTTGACTTTCACCCCTCACACCCCCGCTCACTATTTCTCTTCTGATAGTCACAGACTCCCAAAGGCTCGTGAGCCATATGGCACCATCAGGGATCCGTGTGCACTTGCGTCCCAGTGTGTTAGTGTGCTGGAGAGGGAGAGCAGCCGTGGCTCAAGGTGTCAGCAGGCAGGGTGGTTTAAATTTAACCGCAACAGGGCTGATATCTGCATGGCAGGTCCTGTCTCTCCCCTTCTGCTCTCTCTCCTCACACACAGACACACACAGTCTGTCTTCATAGTCACCAGCCACAGACATCATCACACACACAGCAGCAGCAGCAGCAGCTCCCTGTCAGGAGACGCACCTCTTCCTCCTCTTCTTCTCTCTCACTCATCAGACCACCTGGATTGTACTAGAGGCCAGCTGAGGACGCGGCAGCAGCAGTGACGGCAGTGGAGGAGAGAGAAGGGACGCTCAGCGTTGCAAAGGGAAGGAGAGCGGAGCAAACATTCACACTGAGGATAACACTTCATCCGAGCTGGCTGGCTGAAGGCACAGCCAGTGGCACTGCAGAGGCACATCAGCACCGTGGGCTAAAGATTTGCTGCGAGAGGTAAGGCTGGAGCTTGGCTATGAGACTGTGTGTGTGTGTGTATGTCATAAGATGTGTGTATATCATCTGTTTCCTTTGGAGGCAAATACACAAATGCAAAAGGCTGTGAGCCTGTGTGATTGTGCATGGATGTCATGGAAAATTATCACTGAGTCATGTTTGTAATAAATACAAGTATTTCATTTTCAGCCTAGTCAGCCTGGCATTTTCAAAATTGTATTTTTTTTATTATTTAAGTATAGTCTGTATTTCTGCAAAGCCTTTTGCGCAGATGCGCTGAACTTCAGTGGATTTTCAGAACAACCACTGAGCAGAACATAATCTGCATTGTGGCAGCTTTTCTGCAAGGCTGCTGCTAATTGAATAGATACAAAGATTAGAGGCCAGAGGAGACCCGAGGCTCTGAGGAGGGGAGGGCACAGTGAACTCCTGCTGATCTTAATTCAATCTAATCGGGTTGAATTTGCTCTAATTAGGTTTATTTCTTTGGCTGGGACAGAGAAGGCTCTCACACATTTGGGTTTCTTTTTGCGGTTGGCTCTGCGTGACACTTTTGTTTTGCTTTCTTGGAGGGAATCACCATTACAGCTGAATCTGCTGATGAGGGCAGAACATGATATGGCCCCGGCAGTGGCAGCATGCCTCGTGATCAATTTGCCCACCACATCAAAGCTGGCGGTGATAATTCATCCACTCCTGTGCGGTGACACTAGCTCGAGCGGACGCTGGTGTTACACGGTGGGGTTGTATTAGTTGCAGCCGGGGAATTTCCAAAGGCCAGCGTGTCCATGAGAACCCACGGCAGAGTCATACAGTATCTGAGACCAATCAGAAGGGGTGGGTGACGGGAAGAAGGGAGGGAGGGAGTCAAGTTACCAATCTTGGACTCAAGTCTCAGATTGAAAGACGTGGGCAAGACTGGTAGCAATGAAGCATTTCCACTGGTTTAATTATGAAACTCTCACTTTATTATTTTCTCCTTTGGCTTAAAACATGGCAAATCTTTCATCACATTATGGGATTGGGGAGGTGCTGTGCTGGCATCCATAGTTTGATGACGTGCTGGTATGTGGTGGTCAGCACAGAGATGTTACTAATAAAAGGATTAGCATAGCCTTTAAACATCATCACATAACATTTTGGTTTGTGGTTACTCACAGGATGTGAATGAAGATGGCTTGAGGCTGGTATTTATAGGTGGAATTTGGGGCTCTTTTTTGGGCTCCTGGAACAGTTGGCCATTTCCACCTCTTTTCTTTTTTTCTGATGTTTAAAGGTCTGCAATAAAAGCATCGACAGGTGTTCGAAGCACTCCTTCCCGAATGGAAGAAACCTTCTTCCTGTGAGTAAATATTTGGGCAGAAGGATGCCTTGCCATTCAGGTTTAAACAGCTTGCAGTTTAGCTTGTGACCGGAAGTGACCGGTTAATCGGGTTAACCATGTATGATAGTGGGGCCGAGAGCCACGGCCTTCTGGTGCTGGTAATCTGCTGTAAGACAACAAAAGGGGGCTGGCCAGCAGGCTGATCAGCAGGTTTAGTGTGAATGGTGTTTATAGTATGTGTGTGAATGATTTATAGACAGTTCATAGGCCCTGACGGCAGTGTCGAAGCATTGACAGGCCCCTCACATGTCAGATTTTAGATTGACAGATATACTTGAAACTTTTCAAACTCCAATGTTTTTTTTTTACCTGTTTTGTATAAACGCCTTCAAATGACTTTAAAAATGACATCCTGCCCTGCTAGAAAGTGCTTTTCTTTCAGTCTGATTGACAGTTTGAGGGTAGTGGGGCAGAGATCGCTAAGCAAGACACGCATTAAGGCAAACCTCCTGGCACCCTGAGCTTCACCAGCTGTAGACTGGATTAGAAGGTCTAGCTCAAAAGGTCTTATTGAAGGTGTTTGATTCATCAGCAGGAAGCGACTGGTGGTTAAATTCAGGGTTTAAAAACATGGATCAAAGATACTTGAAGTTTACTCCTTTTTCATCCCCTTGGATATCAACTGAGTTTAATCTTTTCTACTCGACTGGAAAAATCTTGGTCTTGAATTTTTTTTTTTAAATTTGTTGTTGTTCATACGCTTACATCTTAAGGCAGACAGTCCTATATTCAGTAAAACAGAAAGTTGCAGAAGCTGTGAAAAGTCTGAGTGACTTGTAGTGGCTGACTCCTTATAACTACTGAACTGCATCTCTGCAAACAGTGAAAGCCTCATATTACAGTTGTGGAACATAGAAACACAGTCACATAACTCACCAAACTGGGGAGAGTTTTCCCCACGTTGCTTAACTGTGACATCACATCAGTGTGATTGGTCACCTGCACTGTTGAACCTGGACCAATATTAATTATGACAATCCAGAAACAACACCAAGAACAAACTTATAACCTACTCCAACCTAGTAACCCCTCCAACCTCCAAATGTGGGCTTTTATACTTTCTAAATAGAGAAACTTTATCTGTCAGTGTCTAACAATGCTGAGGCAAGTTTGTGACCTAAAACAGTATTTGATTTCCCTGGATGAGAAAACCAAAATAAGGCTCCTAAATGACTATCCGCTTGCACTGTGTCAGTTGTCTGAGCCTAACTTTAACCATGACAGGAGTCTGCAATCGTTACACATAGTCTACCTGAACACTACAATCCTTATTTCTTGCTTTTCCAAGGCAGTTTAAATTAGTCTAGTAAAAAACGTGGCAATAATCGTCTAACGGCCATTTGTGAAGGAAAATTAGGTGATTGTCGTTTAATTTGGAGCAGGGGCGGATCTAGAAGGGTGGCATGGGGTGGCAAGTGCCACACTAAAATGATCCCTTGCCACCCCAAGTGCCACCCCAGTTTTCCATATGACAGTGTTGTTTATTAAAATAAGATAGCATTAACAGTTTGAGCGTAGTTACAGTCAACAGTGAATATAAATGCTAAAACTGATATATTGCATAGTGTTTCCCCCCTCCACCATTAACAAATGGTTCAGCCCATAGCAGGACCAGCTTTTTTCTTGTTTTCAGTAGCAAGTGATGTTTATGATTGTGCCAGAGCACATTTTTACGGAAGTGTAGAGCTGCCACCCAGGCAAAAGAAAAATACAAGTGTATACTATCACGTTCGTACAATATAAATATTATATTGTACAAACAGGAAAAGTATCGTGTTAGAACAATAAACTTTTCACGTTATAACGTGATACACTTGTATTTTTCTTTTGCCTGGGTGGCAGCTCTACGCTTCCGTACATTTTGAACAACACCATGGGAATTTCGCTTTTTACACAGATGTTACACTCTGGAAATGGAAGGAAGGTGAGTGTTATTAACCCTCTGTGGTCCACGGACACGCTGCACCTCCAAATCACATGACTGATGTAAGCTGACATAGCAACAAGCTGCAGCCACGCAGCGAGACAGAGCGAGTGAGAGAGAGGGAGAGGGTTTTTAGATGTGGGAGATTTGTGACGTTTAGTGTGGAGTGTATACTTAGTGTGTTGTGTTGTCTTGTGTAGTTGTTGTGTTGTGTAGTCGTTTTGTTTTGCGTGTCAGTGAGGGCACTAATGAATGTCACAGAGGCACATTTGCAACGTAAACACTGTCACTAAGTAGAAAACCAGCGGAGTGATACACCTCCTGTTGTCAGGCCTGCAGGTTTATCCCTGTGCTGTTCTCATCGGTCTTTTGGTGGACAAACTGTGCTTTTTACTGGCACACATCATTTGTGGGGCATCTTATTGCAACACCTGATTGTTCTCTCATTTTAGTTTTAGTAATATTTTTAAATAGTTGTACAAAATGATAAAAACAGCAGGTGTATTGGCTGCATTTTTAGATAAATAGTTGTATATGTTTACAAAATGTACATTTTATATTTGCATTTCAAGTTATAAAACTTTACTCAACATGTCTGTGGTTTTTTTATAGTAAAAAAAATACTACTAGGATTTTTAAGTTCTTTGTGTGATTTCAGATCAGTAATACTAATGCAGTATGTCAGTGAAAAAAAAAACTAAATTCAGTTGAGCTGAAAAGATACCAAAAAAGGCAAGGAGGAAAAAATAAAATGAAACAATTTGAGGGTGAACTACAAAAGGAATCAAAAATGGGCAGTTGTATTTCAGACCTCAGTGGGTTAATCCAACAAATCGTGAAAAATTAGGTTTAAATTTTTGTTCATGACAGTGCATATTTTTGACATTTTGTGTAATTTAAGCTGTAACAATGTGATTGTTTTCTAACAAAAAACAGTCTGAAGCTTAATTAGACTTGTGTTTCTAAATGAACCGCCTCATTTTGTGTAGCTTTCTGGATTTTATAGTTATTGGGCTACATATTTATTTATTATACAGGCTATACAGTACTAACTAAAGTGTGTCATTATGTGGGCTACAGACAATAATTAAGTTATAGACTATATTTATATGAAAAACGTGTATACTTACAGCATTTGAATTATTTTAACCATATGTAACCACCTGCATATGTGTTTTAAAAAAAAGGCTTTGATTTTGCCACCCCATTTGATTTCTTTGCCACCCTCATGCCACCCTAAGAAAATTTCTCTAGATATGCCCCTGATATGGAGGACTTGTTGAATGAATGTATCAGTACTGAGCCATTAGCAGGGGATTTGGCTTCTCAGTTTGATGGTTGAAAGTGGCTCCTTAAAAAGCTTCAGGGCCGATACACAAAAACTGCGGGTGTTGCAGATTGCTTAATTGAACTGGGCGTAGTGGGGTCAACAAGTACAAGAAGTGCATGGGTAGTGGGCCACGTGGTGCTTGGCTGCAGGAACAGTGACTCGTTTCATTGGTGGGGATCCTGTTTCTCTCACAGAATACCAACAGCTCACAGCTCTGGGAAAAGAGCACTATATATACGCGACACTGGGAGAAACCCCAGTGTTGTCCAACATTAGTCTCTCTCTTCATTTCTCACAGCTTGCCTTCTGCTGTCAAGCAAAGTCAAAATAAGCCAGCCGAGATCCATTTTTCAGGCAGGGGTGGGTGTGGGGGGGGCACTGAAAGATCAGCTGGAGTGTGCTTTCGCAGAAGACGTTCCCATGAGAGCAAGGCAAGACAAACAAACAGAGTGTCGTGGACAAGTGGCTATAAAAAAAGTGAGGAAGGTGCACTGGTGACCGTGGATGGTGTGTTTAGTGCAAAACACATGAAACACACTCGGGATGGGAGCTAAATTATCTTTACGCTACTTCAGCAAAGCTTTTCTTCCTGCAGGTGCTTCACTACAGGAACAGCTCGACTCCAAGCGCATAAATAATTCACCAGGGTATCTCCAAGACTGTTCTGCTCTGAGCGGCTACAGCATGATTTGCTGCGGCAGATACCGTCGTCGTGGTCGTTGCTCATCTCCGTGCAAGTGTAAAGCAAGTAACACTCGCGGTGCATCAGTACACCGTGGAGCATTAGTGACGGATGACTGCCTGTGCTGCATTAAAAACTATCAGCGGGAGGTGGGGGTGTGGGGTTTGGCTGGAGGCTTCAATTATATGTGTGAAAAAGGCAACATGGTGAAATCCCAGACCCAAAAAACTCTTTGAACACACTTTGAAGTTTACACGGTTCTGCATAATCTGCAAAGTTCAATAACTTGCCAGACAGCTCAGATCATTTTCTTTTTGTCAGCTATGAGTCATACGTATATACTTCTTGTAACCATCCGTTCTCATTTGAATCTTGTATTGTGTCTGCATATGTTGCAACAAATGAAGAACGCCTGAAAAGGAACATCAGAAGCAGAATAAACAAAAAAAAGGTTTGCGTTGGCTCTCGAGAGACGTCCTAAACTACAAAGGAGTCGCTACTTTGAATCGAACTGGTGCTCTGAACAAAACACACGTCGGAAGCTGAAGCTGTAATAACAGACAAATATGATCTGGCTCAGCCTGTGAAGATTAGCTATGTTAGAGGAACATAGCTTATACTTAATATTGTTAAGAAATATAAATAGACAACTAAAATCTATAAAACTCTCACTCTCAAGTGACAAACTCTACTAATGTGTAAATTATCAAAGAAAGCACAATATTTATTTGTCTACAGGTCGTAACCCATTAAATATGTAACAGGAAGACTTTTATCACTTTTACCTTGGTCATATTATTAACTGCTACTTCATACAGCACCTAATGAACTATAGGACTCTGATACACACGAAAACTCGACTATGTGTGCTTATTACAAAGAAACCAGAAAACATTTTTCACCTTTATCAAATTTGTAACCCCGGCTGTCTTTTCATTTCCTCGTGCTGTGAATGTTCGTCATTCGCATTGTTGGGATTTGTCGGCGCGTCATCACCTTTACTTTATTTAGTCCCTCGACTCTAAGTTAAATATACAATAAGGGGCCACTGCAGAGCTGTTTCCATGATGCAGCAGAATGTGTCAGGATGCTAGCTGAGGCTGTGGAGTCTAAGATGTAGGTTTTTGCATCTTTCAGTTTTTCAGATGATTGCTTTATCTGACTTTGGGGTGAATTTGCTGGGACGTCCACTTCTGGGAAGGCTGACATGTGTCTTGAATGTTCTCCACTTCTAAATAAGCTTTCTCACTGTAGAATGATGGACTGCATACTGTTTGGAAATGACCTTATAACCCTTCCCATGTTGATCAGCAGCAACAATTGCTGTTCATTGCTCTTGTCTTTCTTCCTTGGCATTGTGCATTCAGCACACACCTGAATTCTGACAGCAATAGTTTTTCTTACTGGAAGAAAAAGTAAACACAATGATTGTCACGCTTGTTCTAACACTATGGGATAAATCTACGGCTGACTAAAACATAGCTTGTCCATGGGTGTAGCTTAGCCTGCTTTGTGGAGAAACATTATATAAATGTAATCTCTATAGAGCTCTTTACAATCCAACCTCAGCATGAACCAGCTCACATCTTGCTGCTATATCTGCATTGTGTTTCCCTAGGGGCCTTGGCTTTGCTTGTGAAATTCTTGGCATATGCAACACGATGGGATAAAGTGACAGAGGTGGCAGCCTGATGCTAAAAATTCTCTGCGGGGGAAAAAAATAAAACACCCAAAGGGGTCCGTGAGTGTGTCTGTGCTCCTCTTTGGGCCTAAGCCTCCATTGTTGCTCCTGTCTGTGTTTGGTGTTGCCATAGAAATGGTCCTAGTTGAGATGAGGGCTTAGCATGGATCCGTAACTGTGAGTGGCTTTTGCATTCGTTAAATGACGGGGTCAGTTAGCAGACTATTTTCTGATGATCCCCCCTCCCTAACATTTTCCCTGCTACCTCTTATTTAAGAGAAGTGAGGCATGTGGAGAGCAAACAGGGGCAGAAGTGGAAAGGACACAAGTGTCACAGTGAGAAATGTCACTGTTGCACCCTGGGACATATTTGCTTACTTTCGCCTGGATGAAGTGGGAAGTTGTCCTAACTGGGGGTCTTTTGCACACAGAGAGACTGTGTTTGGCACGAGTGCTGCAGTGTCCGTCTGGGACGAGGCCAAAGGCTGGACAGCAGACAGTGTTGGTGCGGATGAAGCGGAGAACGCTACACCCCTCTGCCAAGATGACTCATAAGCAGAGGGGGCGGGGGGTGGGGTGGGTGGGCAAAGCCACAATAGTGCTTCACAGTTTGGTGTCCAAGTTGGACAGGATGAACTGCGGTTTTCCACAGCTCATCATGAAAGTGTTGCGGTTTTATTATAACCTCTCGTCCTCTCTAGCGCTGCGATCCCTGTGCCTGAATCAGGGATCTGTTTTTTGCACGACATGTTACGTTGTTTTTGTTGTCTGCTGTGCAAAAAAATACATGAATGCAGAGGCAGCTAACTTGAAGGATTTATAATTTTCCTCAGCTGATAAACCGCACTGATGACTCAAAGAATAATTAAACAAAAAACAAAACAGATCTGCAGCTCTGTTCTTTACAAATGAAATGCTCAGATCTTGTTCAAAAGAAGCCATGAGTCAGCTCCTGGAGAAATATTGCTTTGCTGCTTGGATGCAGCATAGCCACTAAATATTGAGTTGATACAACCTCGGGACAAACCTCATCTTGTTATGTATGATGATATATTTTTACCTATGATGATTACGTACTTGTCAGTCACCTCTAATGGATTAAAATGAATGACCAGCACAGGTAAAACTGAACTCACCCCACTTTCACTTTAGGAAACAAAACCAAGAATCCTGATCACACATAATGATATTCCAATGAGACGTTTCAGACAATCACATCTATAATACCTGTTTGTCGATCAGACACATCCACCCGGTTTATTACAGTTTTCAGTGGCATGTTGTGCTGTAATTACAGCTTAGACATTTGACTTGTAAATTGCCCTTGTTGTGATTCACTGGACAGCTTACTGAGGATGTTGCTGGGCAACTGGGTTAAGTTACAAACTGAATAAAGATGCTTAGGGAACCATAACTATCTCCCTTCCCTACATAGTGGGTAATTATTTTTCTCAAAATTAGCTTTTGTAATAATTTTATACAATTTTCAACTGCATTTCTGTCTTAAAATGATCAAAATGTATTTTTAATATACAAATTATCATTTTAATTGTTATCCTCAATCTATTCCTGCTCTAGTGAGCAAATAATTATGTGTGACGAGGTCATCTTTTCATCTAGAGGTTAATCAATACCAGGATCACAGCAGAAATGTCAGCTTACCAGATAACCAAGGTGTTAAAGCAGCCTAGCCAACGATAAAGCTATTTAACAAGAAAATAAATAAGTAAGATCACACGATTTGAAAGTAATAAGGGGACTAATACAAAGGTAAATAAATAAAAATGATAATTAATTCATGCATTTGTAAAACTATTTGACGTGTAGATCTGGTTTCAGTATTTTATGGGATATTGATTTATTTTTATGTAGTCACTTATTAATTTTATTTATTATTATTATTTCACAGCTTCAGTCCTCTATAGAGTGCAGTACATAGCAGCAGCGCAGAGATTTCTCCAGTTTTTTTAATCTTTTACTGCTATTATTCACTAAAGATGATGAATTTTACTTTGAGGAATATCCATAATTTGTAGATGCAGTGTTTTTGCAGATTGATGAGCCTCTGCCTTTCTACAGTGCTACAGCAATGTTCACTAATTAACTGCAAAATGTTCCTCCAGCTGTTTCTCTGTAGTACCACTTACTTTTACTTTTTTGAGATGTGTTGCTGGCATTAAATTCAAAATGAGTTGATATTTTTCAGGAAATAGTGAAATGTCTGTGTCAACGTTCAATATGTTTTCTGTATTCTGTTCATAATACAGGTGAGTGATATTTGCTAATCACTGCATTCTGTTCCTTTTTCCATTTGTACCAATTCATGTACTCTTGTGTATGGCACACAGTACACGTGTGCACACCTGGATACATGCTACTTGTATTGCTGCAGCCAGTACTTTGGCTCTCAATATGCTGTAGCAGGTTCACGGCGTGTGCTTTTAGACTTTAAATGAAGCTAACAGACTGCTAACCTTTCTGTCATCACCGATTGACAATCTCACATCAATTAAAAAACACCCAAATGTGCACTAATTTAAAATAAAAACACTAAAGCGCTGTGCACTTTTAAAGCTTTCAGTCCTCACACATTTTTTGAAATCATACGAAACTTTCCACTTCTTCAAACCCAGCCTGGTGAGAGACTCAGGTTTTCTTTGTGTTCACTGTACTGTTACAGTAGCAGCTTCAAATGTCCCATTTAAATTTATTCAAACAGCTTATTTTGGAATATGGGACAAATCTGCAGCAACCACAGGTCTAGTGATTTAGGCCAATCAGAGAAAAGCACCTTCAAAGCTTTCTAAATGAAACCCTGGCTGGAGCTGACTAGAGTAGAGTTCTTATCTGACTTCTTGCCTTCTCCTCACCTCTACCGTGCAGGGGATTGGATGACCTACTAATTTTAGCCCAGGCTGATTTGTTGGCTGCTGGACAGTTTGGATTACAGGCAAAAAGGAGCTGACACATCAGTCATCATTCAGAGGATAAAGAGGAATATCACCACATATGTGCTTCATTTATTATTTAATTCACCCTACTTCTATAATTTTCCAATTTAAAAAATCTCACATATTTAGACAAAACAACTCCCACAAGAGTAAATCATTACAATGACTCGAAGCAGAATAAAACGTGTCCAATAATAGTTTTACCTTCTATTTCATTTATAAAGTATGACCTCACAGCTACGCTAGCACTACTCAGAGGACGTATAAAGCACAGCAATGCACCTCTCACACTGACAATGCTAATATGCTGCTGTTTACAATGTTCGCTGTCTTAATTTTAACTTTAACATTCCCTGACGAGCACCATACAGTTGGAACAGCTGAGGCTGGTGGGAATGTCAACAATTCTGCTGGTGTTTTTACTCAGTTCTGCATTAGGACTAACATCATGGCTAACAAACATGAATACAATTGATTTAATGCCATTTGATGATCTATGTGTTGTCACGCCCACCTTACGTTACTGTTGTAACATGTATTCAGAATTCTGGGTCTTAATACCAAAACTCACATTCAGATTTTGGACTTTTCAGTTGATGTTGACTGAAGACTTTGAGCCAATCTGTGAGTCATTAATGAGTGACAGGGAAAAGCCTGCTTTAACAGAGGTAATCTGTTAATCAGTGGCATTAGGTGTGAGGGCAAAGTGACACCATGTGGGCCAGCTGATCGATGCTGCGAACCCGTAATCCTCTACTTTCAATCTGCTGTCACTGCACAGACGGATGGACTGACTGGGATCACATGCATGAATGAACACTTGCATGCTGATGCCTGTGAGGTTTGTTATGTAGCGAATGCTAAAACGTCCAAGAAAGACACACCCTCAGATGTAATTATTTATGTCATGAGTGATGCTGCAGATTTCCATGAGGAGACAAATTAACAGCCTGCTTACCAGCTAATCTGCCCTCAGACCACAGTCTGGGATAGACCGTGAACTCACAATACATTAAAACTTTGGGGTAAACCCACCGACACTAAGACAATCCTTTAACAGCCCAACTTGTTCATCGATTGGTTAATCTGTGAGAGGGTAAGCTTAGTGCCAGGTCCATGAAGGGATCTGACAATGAAAGCTGCCACCAATGCAATGATCATTTTACAACACAGTAAATTAGACAACAGCAGTGGTAAACAGGAAGAGCAAAAGACATTCATGCTACATAAAAACAGACACTGAATGCTAAAATAAATAAGAAAATATTGCTAAACTCCCTAACAAGTACGTACAGTGAAGCTAGTGGTAGTCTATGTAGCTAAATGAATATCTGATAAAGATATTCACAGTCCAAAAGTTCCACAAGGCCACTCCCCAAAACACAAAAAAGTGCTGCCCTCTGCTGGCTGTTTGAAGCAGAGGTTCCTGTGAAAACTACTTTAAAACAAGACTCCACTTTAACCTCAAATTAAGAAAGACTCCAGCTGTTACAGTTTTTTCTGAATGCTTAAACCCTAACTGTGATTCTTATAGCACAATTCCTAAAACTATTAACACTTATAGCAAAACCACTCACTGAGTTTGCAAAACTAAAAGCACAAACACTGCTTTGCACTCAGTTTGCAATTTTGTAACACACACTTTGCAAAACTGTAGGCACAACTCACTGCTTACACTCAATTACCAAATTTCCAACACACTCCTAGCAAAATTATACACATGTATGGCTATCATTAACACTATTTTGCCAACTGTCTGGCACACTTTCAGATGTGAAAACTGTTTTAGATAATTAGTCCACTTTGCAATCAGCCTAAGCACTATAAACAGGCCACAGGTAAGCTGTCTATGTGGAGTACAATGGAAGGAGCAGTAAGAGTGAGAAGAGTGAGAATCAGAGGAGGCCGAGGGAGAGGACGTGGAGGTGAAGAAGTTGGAGGAAGAGGACGTGGAGGTGAAGAAGCAAGAGGGTTAGAGGAAGTTAGAGGAAGAGGACAAAGAGGAGCAAGAAGAGGACGAGGAGGGGAAAGAGGAAGGGTAAGAAGAGTAAGAAACAGAATAACTGATGACATCAGGGCTACAATAGTGGACCATGTCATCAACCATGGGATGACCCTGAGGGAAGCTGGCCAACGGGTTCAGCCTAAACTGAGCCGCTACACTGTGGCAAGCATCATTAGGACATTTCGAAATGAGAATCGGTAAGTACTTTGTAGCACTGCCATACTCTAATGAGAAACACAACAGTACCATACATGCAAAAATACTGAAATTGTTACTTTACAGAATTGCTAGACGTCCAGATGTTGGGGGCAGAGGCAGAATGTTCAATTGACATCTGTACACAGAGAAAGCAAAAGCCAGATGTGTTTTGTATTCATACCATCAGTGTGCAGTTGGCGCATTGTGTGCTTAGTAGATGATGGCTTGTGTGTACTGTTTGATACGAAAACACCATTTTTACGAAGGTGTGAAGAGTTAATCTAGCTGTGTTCGCTTTTGCAAGAGAACTACAATGTTTTGATAATTGGGTGACAGGTTTTCTTATTTGTGTGTAGAGTTTTGCAAAAATAGCCAATAGTTACAAAAAATGTGCTTAAGCAATCAGAAAAAACTGTAAAACAATTTAGAAACATTTATAATGCCATAAAACTGCTGTTAAAAAGAGTAACACACCAAAACAAGAAAAACATTTAGTATCTTTTCAATGTTTAGCAGTGCAGCTCTGTAGCTCATTGCCTTTGAGTAAATAAAACATGTAAATCATATAACACCTTAACATGTTCATAATACTTGTGGCAAACACCAGACCAAATTGGCACCTACATGATATGAAATTAAAAATTAGGGAAGTCACACAGAAGTCAGTGAAGTATGTAAATAAATAAGTATTTAAATAAGTAAGTAACATTTATTTATTAAGCACATTTCTCAGACAAGTGGTCACAAAGCACTGTACACAAAATAAAATCAATAAGAAAATTAAATGCCACAGAAAAAGTACAAAAACAATAAATGAAATCAAAAGTATCAACAGAAATCCTGGGGAAATGAAAAGGTTTGTAACAGAATCATTTAGTTAACACACACTTTCTGATGTGAAGCGCTCTGCACAAAAAAACAGCAAGCCCATCTCAAATCTCAAACCTAGCCTAAACCCTGCCTACACCGATCTGCTGACTATCTCGTAGAAAAGCATGTCCATGTCTTAAAGTGCCTGACATGGGAAGCTTAAGAAAACGCATAAACAGCTGCAATATTTTTTGGTTGTATGTTTCTGTATCAGTCGATTTAAAGAAACTTTATTTGATAATTTGTTGGAAAAAATTGCTGCCCTTCACACTGGATTCATATACAATTGTTGACTTTTGCAGGTGTTTATATGTGTTTATCTTTGGGATTAAACAGAGGAGGAATGAGGTGTTGGGATGTGGGAGTTTGTGGGTGATCCATCATCTTCCACGGTGGCCCTCGTGGTGAGAGGCTGTTTCAGCTATTCACACCTCCTTACCACCATATCCGTCTGGAGCTGCTCCATCATGCTGGGCACACAGGAGGGAGAGCAGGAACAGAAGATCAAGTTTAAAGAGAACTGGATGTTTTTTCTTTTTTTAAAATTCTGCCTAATGTTGGGAAATGTGTGAAGATGGGCCTTGTTTGAGTGCTATAGGTGAAACTGGTATAAATATAAGTGAAAAGAGAGCGCACAACCAGGCTCCAGTTGAATCTTTGAAGTCACTTATAAAACATTCTTTTGAAGACAATGTTTTCAATCCACAGGATCTTCCCCAGGCATGTTTCAAAGAGTGAAAAACAGGCTCTTCTTTTACAGGCAATAATCAGCTCAGATTACTGTCCCTAGCAGGTGACAGTGGATCAAAACATCGGCTTCAAAAGCAGCTTTCTAAAGAGAAGTTAATTATTAAATTGTAGCCTAACAGTGTGCAGTCTGTTTCCCCTTTGTGGCAAAATATAAATGAAACTCCAAGTGAATACCAAATGAGGGGTGTGCAATAGAAATTCTATTTCACTATGAACTAAATTAGCAGCTCTGTCAGCTTTAGCGCAACGAGGATGTGAACAGGATGCAAATTTGTTTGGATACTGCAGAGCATCTTCTAAGCACTTTTTGAGGTCTAGCTTATTTTCATTGACTTCTCTTATTTCCTATTTCCTATCACAGGTTTCGTTAAAACTATTGTACGACTTACGAAGGCTCTTTTCATTTAGCACTATGACTTCCACAGGAACTACCTACCTGCACCTGGCTGCACCCCATAGAGTAAAACCAGCAGCTACTCGAACCCCCTCCCTGGCCTTGTTTCAGGGTCAGGCCCAGGTAAAGCTGTCCCAGAGTTGGGCAGCTTGCCTTGGGAGATCCTACCAGGAGCATATGTCCCTGACAACAAAGGTCCTGGGATCACAAAGGCACACAAACCCCACAATGATTCACAGAGGCTTGTCCGCATTGAAAGGAGGCAGTCGAGGTTGTTTGTGCATTTGACTAGGATGCCTCCTAGGTGAGGTGTTCTAGTTCAATTCAATTCAATTCAATTTTATTTATATAGCGCCAAATCACAACAAAAGTTGCCTCAAGGCGCTTCATAGATACAGAGAAAAACCCAACAATCATATGACCCCCTATGAGCAAGCACTTTGGCGACAGTGGGAAGGAAAAACTCCCTTTTAACAGGAAGAAACCTCCGGCAGAACCAGGCTCAGGGAGGGGTGGGGCCATCTGCTGCAACCGGTTGGGGTGAGAGAAGGAAGACAGGATAAAAGACATGCTGTGAAAGAGAGACAGAGATTAATAACAGATATGAGTCAATGCAGAGAGGTCTATTAATACATAGTGAGTGAGAAAGGTGACTGGAAAGGAAAAACTCAATGCATCATGGGAATCCCCGGCAGCCTACGTCTATTGCAGCATAACTAAGGGAGGATTCAAGGTCACCTGGTCCAGCCCTAACTATATGCTTTAGCAAAAAGGAAAGTTTTAAGCCTAATCTTAAAAGTAGAGATAGTGTCTGTCTCCCGAATCCAAACTGGAAGCTGGTTCCACAGAAGAGGGGCCTGAAAACTGAAGGCTCTCCCTCCCATTCTACTTTTAAATACTCTAGGAACAACAAGTAGGCCTGCAGAGCGAGAGCGAAGTGCTCTAATGGGGTGATATGGTACTACAAGGTCATTAAGATAAGATGGGGCCTGATTATTTAAGACCTTGTATGTGAGGAGCAGGATTTTGAATTCAATTCTGGATTTAACAGGAAGCCAATGAAGGGAAGCCAAAACAGGAGAAATATGCTCTCTCTTTCTAGTCCCTGTCAGCACTCTTGCTGCAGCATTTTGGATTAGCTGAAGGCTTTTCAGTGAGTTTTTTGGACATCCTGATAATAATGAATTGCAGTAGTCCAGCCTGGAAGTAATAAATGCATGAACTAGTTTTTCAGCATCACTCTGAGACAGGATATTTCTAATTTTAGAGATGTTGCGCAAATGGAAGAACGCAGTCTTACATATTTGTTTAATATGTGCGTTGAAGGACATATCCTGGTCAAAAATGACTCCAAGGTTCCTCACAGTGTTACTGGAGGCCAAGGTAATGCCATCCAGAGTAAGAATCTGGTTAGATACCATATTTCTAAGCTTTTCAGCGCCAAGTACAATAACCTCAGTTTTATCTGAATTAAGAAGCAGAAAGTTAGTGGCCATCCAAGTCTTTATGTCTTTAAGACATTCCTGCAGTTTAACTAATTGGTGTGTGTTATCTGGCTTCATGGACAGATAGAGCTGGGTGTCATCTGCATAGCAGTGAAAATGTATGCTATGTCTTCTAATGATGCTGCCTAAGGGAAGCATGTATAATGTAAACAGAATTGGTCCTAGCACTGAACCCTGTGGAACTCCATAATTAACCTCAGTGTGTGAAGAGGACTCTCCATTTACATGCACAAATTGGAGTCTATTAGATAGATATGATACAAACCACTGCAGTGCAGTACCTGTAATACCTACAACAAGCCTATTCAAATGGCGGCCCGCGGGCCAAATGCGGCCCAGAAGCAACCTGCGAGTGGCCCTGCCTGTGGCCCTGGCAGAAACACAGAGAAAACGCAAAAAATTAATTAATTTTTAAAAAAATTAAAAAATTCCTACAGCGTAGTGTAGACTGTGAATGCAACACTCCTAGTAGCCTAGCAATATTTAACCCACAATGCACCGTGATGTACACATATTAAACAATCATCGTAATATATGATGCGACAACAGCATGTCTTTCTCACTCCAAAAGCGCAAAATTGACAATGAAAACTGTCGGTTCAACCCTGCCTGGACTGACAAATACTTATTCATTTTACCGAGTTTAATAATCTTACAACCGGAGTTGTACTACCATTGTGAGGGTCCTGTACAACCCAAGAGAGAGCTGCAGCATCTTCCCTTCGTGTTTGTTTCTTGGCGAAGAAGAAAAGGCCTTTCACAGATTCTGAAACAGTGAAATACTGCATGCTGGCCGTGGTGGATGCGGTGAAAAGTGATGAAAAAATTAAAGTAAGTGTGACATCTGCTATTAAAAATGTACCCCTGTAGGACAGTTCAAATATTCGTAGAGTTGAAGTTCTGGCGTCAGACGAGTTTGAAATGCTGTTAGATGACCTGAAGGAAACTGATGTAATGTCTATAGCAGGAGATCACAGACAGAACTGATAATGCACAGTTGTGTGTATATGTCCGTTTTTTGGATGGGAAATTGCTCGGCTTACTACCGTTAGAGGACACACAGCTGGCGAAATAATGTTTGAGAAGATTTCAGCTCTTTTTGAGGAAAGTGGTCTGGATATGAAGCGTGTCTGTATACTTGTGACGGATGGGGCTCCATCCATGGCAGGAAAAGTGAGTGGTCACCGAAATATTTATTTTAATTTGAAAGGGAATTATCAAAATGTTTTTTGTTATTATTATTATTATTATTATTTCAAATGTACAAAAAATAGTTTAGTTATAGCTCCCTTATTTTTTTAAATGGACCGTTTGGTGTGCATTTGTGAGGTCACCAGATTTACAGGGGAAAAGGAATAAAAAAATTACTTGTTTTTCAATACAGTTGTGTGGGTTTGAAATTGATCATGATCTGCTGCTTACTGGCTTCAAAAAAAAAAAAAAAAATCTGGCCCAGATAAATTCCTCGGTTTGAAAATCTGGCCCAACTAACTTCGTAGTTGAATAGCCATGACCTACAGCATGTTCTAATCGCTCTAATAGGATATTATGGTCGACAGTATCGAATGCTGCACTAAGGTCTAGCAGGACAAGCACAGAGATGAGTCCACTGTCAGAGGCCATAAGAAGATCATTTGTAACCTTCACTAAAGCTGTTTCTGTGCTGTGATGAGCTCTGAAACCTGACTGAAACTCTTCAAATAAACCATTCCTCTGCAGATGATCTGTTAGCTGTTTGACAACTACTCTTTCAAGGATTTTTGATATGAAAGGAAGGTTGGAGATTGGCCTATAATTAGCTAAGACTGCTGGGTCTAGAGATGCTTTTTGAGTAAAGGTTTAACTGCAGCCACCTTGAAGGCCTGTGGTACATAGCCGATTATTAGAGATAGGTTGATCATATATAAGATCGAAGAATTAATTAATGGCAGGACTTCTTTGAGCAGTTTTGTAGGAATGGGGTCTAAAAGACACGTTGATGGTTTGGAGGAAGTAATTATTGAAGTTAACTCAGAAAGATCGATTGGAGAAAAAGAGTCTAACTTAACATCAATGGTACTAAGAGTAGCTGTAGATAATATTACATCTGTGGGATGATTATTGGTAATTTTTTCTCTAATGATAAAAATTTTATTTGTGAAGAAGTTCATGAAGTCATTACTAGTTAGCGTTAAAGGGATGGTTGGCTCAAAAGAGCTCTGACTTTTTGTCAGCCTGGCTACAGTGCTGAAGAGAAACCTGAGGTTGTTCTTATTTTCTTCAATCAGTGATGAGTAGTAAACTGTTCTGGCTTTGCGGAGGGCTTTCTTATAAAGCAACAAACTATTTCTCCAGGCTAAATGATGATCCTCTAAATTTGTGACACGCCATTTCCTCTCCAGATTACGAGTCATCTGCTTTAGGGTACGTGTTTGAGAATTATACCACGGGGTCAGGTACTTCTGATTAGAGACCTTAGTTTTCACTGGAGCTACAGTATCCAGAGTCGTACGTAGTGAGGAGGTGAAATTATTAACAAGATAATCGACCTCTGTTGGGGTAGCGTTCAGATAGCTGCTCTGCTCTGTGTTGGTACAGGGCATTGACGATGATAACAGTGGGTGGATTATATTCTTAAATTTAGTTACAGCGCTTTCAGAAAGACATCTACTTAGTAATGTCCTACCATTAAGAGACCCCAGGACAGACCCAGGACATGCTTGACATATATATTTATTATTTATATATATCTTGGCTGGCTTGGGGACGACCCAGTGTGACCACCCAGGTGAGCTGAAGGAGGTGGCCAGTGAAAGGGGGATGTGCTTTTCTTTCCTTACAATCCTACCAATGCCCATAGCTTTTAGCGGTCAAAGTGGGCGTCCATTTAGTTGGACAAAAATACCTTCAGTGCTGGAAGTGTGCCAAACTTTTCCTTCTGAAATACAAAAGAGGTGCTAAAGCTTCAGTACTAGCCATCAAAATGCAGCCAACATTGAATTACTTGACATCAAACCTGCACAAACATTTACTCTTTGAGTTAATTTTCCAGTTTAAAATAACTTTTAGCAAAGCAAGTAAAATGCTATTAAATGTAGATGTTGCATAAATTTGATTAAAAATCAAGGTTACCAAAAGTAGCCTTCCCAACATTGAATATTGATTAGTGCAGCTGTACAGCCAAGCAACAATCAACACTGACTAAGTCATGCAAATGTCTGAAACACACCGGTGAGCCTTCCACTGAACCGGACGACCCCTCACATTTGGTTTGTTCATTGTGCCATACAGTGGAGTGACACCTCCTGGCAGCTCCTGGACAACTCAAGCTCCATCACTCCTCTTTCTCATAATCACCTGCTCCAGAAGCGACAAGGTTACAGTCTGATGACACTGAGCAAGAAGCACCTGCCAAAAAAATGAAAGCTGATACAGGATATTAAATATATCGGGCATGTTTAGACCTCGTATTGAGGCTGCCATGGGAGCCAGCTTGGCTAAACATAGAGCCTGTTTGAGTGGGTTTAAAGAGCAACAATCACAGCGTGAGGCTCACTTGGTGTGCGTCATCTTCTGTTGCGCTCATGTTTGAATCAAAACAGTGTGACAGGCGCCATTAAAAAGTCATTTTAGTCTTAGTTCTGGTTAAGAGGTCGAAGAAGTTCTGCGTCGCTGTCTGGCTTTGTTTTCATGAGCTTGACCTTGTTAAATGCGTAGACCTCAACATGAGGAAGAACAAGAGCAAATCTCTGACATACAGTGAAGACCTAGACAATTAATGATATTACTCACGCCTTCATGCAGACAAACACACACACACTGTAAAACGCAACATTTGAAGCCAGCCGTGAGGTCATGAGAAAGATATCCTTTTGGCACCACAGTTGCTCAAATACAGACTAATACCAGGCAGAATACAGTATGTGTGTGTCTGTGTGCGTGCATTTACACATTTAGAGCAGCAACTGAGACAAACTGCATGTATGCTCGACCGCATTTCATGTTTCCAACTCGGGCCTTCTCCCCTATTCCTTTTAATGTAAACTAATGCTCTTTGTCTGTTTTCCCAGAGGATTAATCTCCTTCCCTGTCTTGTTTTTTATACGTGTTACCTGAATGAGCTCATCATTTGGAGAACAGTGTTTTGGCCATAGACTGCTTATATGGGTGTGAATAGTGAAGCCAATGGAGAAGCACTGAACCTGCTTTATTACTAGTGACCAGCAGAGGGTGACTCCTTTGGATGCAAAAAAAGTCAGATTGCATGGAATATTTTGAGGACAGAAGCCTACTTCTCACTTCGTTTATTACCAAAGTTGACACAAGTGGCTTGCAGATAATGAGTGCAAAGAAGGTCAGGCTGTTTCAAAGTGAAACAGCAGTAACTGAAATAACCACGGTAACCAAGGTCTGCAGAGTAGCATTTCTGAATGCACAATATGTCAAAACCTGAAGTAGATGGGCTCCAGCAGCAGAAGACCACATTGGGTCCATGTCAGTCAGTAAGAACAGGAAATGTTCAGAATTTGCATAAACACATAAAAGCATGGATCCACACTGCCTTGTATCAGCAGTTCAGGCTGGTGGTGTAATGGTCTAGGGGATATTTTCTTGGCGCACTTTGGGCCCCTCAGTGCGCCAAAGTGCGCCACTCAGGTAGGCAACAACACAGCCTACCTGAGTGTTGTTGCTGACCATGTCCATCCCTTTATGACCACAGTGCACCCATTTTGACAAACAAATCTGAAGCAGCTCTACGATGCTTTCATGTGAACATGGATCAGAATGTTCCTGGCACTTTCTTGAGTCATCCATGTGTGTGAGCACCTTATTTCGTCAACACCAAATGTCTGTAAAACACTAAAATCTCAACATCAATAATATTCTTCATCGTACAGATCCCTGAAAAAAAAAAGAAAAGAAACACTGATCCTGCATATTGAAATGTTTTCTTTTGTGTGCCCCCTTTTTTACATTTACAATCAGAAAACCCAGGTTTGACTTTGAATATGCTGAATCACATTTGGAATATTCACCTGAATGTACCCAGAATGGCAGCATGGCGCCCCCTGTTGATGAACAGATACGTCCCTGCTGCCCACTGTGCAGCAGTGTGGCTGCACATTTTTACTAATCCAACAAGAACTGATGCCAAAAAACCAAAAACAAATAAGAGATATTCCCCACGACTGTGCATGCAGAGCTATTTTTCTCCACTCGATACCAGTAAAAAGCATCATCAGTGCTCCACTTCTGAAATGCTAGATGGTTACTGAATCTGATGCCTGCCTCTGCGGAATAATCCATGTTTTGGAAACATGCTAAGATGACACTGTTACAGTTTCTGGCCAGTCCAAACATTTCATTGGATTGCATCATCCCGTTGAGAGGAGACCTAGATATAAAAAAAAAAAAAGTGCAACGGTGCTCTTTTTCATTAGACGCACATTTCAGCAGCCATAAGGCCTGCAGCAGAAATTCGCCATCATCCACCCTGCGGATTTACAAAAAACAGCATGCCTACATCTCAGCTGAAACATCTCTATTCGTCTCCAAGCGTAACTCCTCCGCTGCTCTGGAGGAGTTACAGCGTGTGCCTGAAGCTGTGGACGACTTCAGTGCAGAGGAATTCCCAAAACTGCTTCTCCTGCTGCTTTACACTAATCCTCGCAGGAAACATCTTCAACGGTTTTACGGCACCTCTTCCAGCCTCGAGGCCCAAATCCTGGTCGCTACCTGTTGCTGCGGCAACCGCACTGTTTGTAAACATTTCACTGTTTCTCTTGGACCAACGAAGGAAACCCCTCCAGCTGAGCGTGTTACTCTCTGACAGCCTTTCTCTGGGTGCTGACCTATTTAGCAGTGTTTAATAACACTTTAAGTGAAGCTGTATGAGTAGAAACACTAGACGTATATTTTTATTTTATAATGGAAACACTTTTCTTGAGAGGACCCACACCTTTCTTTCCCACAGTTTAAAAGTGTCCCTGTCCTCTCTAGTGTGCATATTTGCCCCTTAATGGGTATTACTGTGGCCATTAACGCACAGTGTGTGTGCCTGTATATGAGTAAAACACCTAGATGCTGTTTCGGTGTAAACTCGCTGACTTTTGTTACATTATTGGCCTCTAAACTCTTACACTCTTAAACAGTTAAATACAAAACAGCAGACCTCTGCTAACAGCTGTGAAGCTCACTGTCTTGAGATCACAGGCAAGCTTGCATATTTCCTAAGAGGTGGTTTTTATTTATTTCATTGAGTCTTTCTGTATTTTTGTCAAGTATTTTTTTTAATCTTTGATTTAAAAATGCTATAAGTAGTTTCTGTGGTGGCCCTGAGAGGTCACTCAAGGAAAGAGCAGCAAATAGAAAACTTTGTACAACAAAACACAACTCAAGTTAAATAAAACAATGAAAATAGACAAAAACAACAAACCCCCACAACAACACACTTTTATGGCATTTTTTCCCCCTATTTGCTGGTGTTTTCTTACGTTGCAGTCTGTTTGACCTTTCAGGGCCACCATAGCTTTTTCTCCTTTCTGGCCAAAAAGTGATTTCCGGTATTTAAAATGTTGTAAATGGCTTGATTGTGTATAATATATCTCTCATTATGAGCCAGAAAGGACATCCCTGTCACTAGGGAGAAGCTGAAATCAACTTGATGTAAAGTGACGTTTATATATCTTTTATTTATCTGGGTAAAAAGTGTCACTGACATTAAAATGTCTTTTTCAAGAGAGATCTGACTGAGAGAGCAGCAGAAATGGCAACAAATGAAACATCACAGTTCTATCAAGATATTGTAGGGGACAATAACACAAGGTCAAGAAGATCATTTCAAAACAGGTTATTTCTTTATGCACTGTGCAATCCATTGTAAATCCTGTTTACAGCAGTCTATTTACCAATATAAGCAAGGATATTAGGCATAAAATAAACACATATAAACATCAAAATCCCTTTTTTGGTGCAACTAAGTTTGAGCTAAAAGGAAAAGCGCTGATTTGGGATCTCACGACATTGTGACCTTCTTTGGCTCCAAATGCCTTTGCAGTTTAATCATCGCTGACCCTCAAATTCTATGTGTTCCTTTTTGCTATTAGAGCACATGGCCTTGCATACACGAAAACGCATAATTATGATTGTGAATAATGATGCACGTGATCGAAAACAAAGATGCCGTGACATCATTCAGCAGAAATGCATGCAGAGTAAAAGATGAATAAATGAGTTTATAATAACTAATGCAATAAACAGACTTATACAGTGACATGAAAGAACAGCATAGCTTGGACCAAACACTAAAACTGGACTTTGATTACACCAAACTTTGGTGTTGTTAAAAATAAGTGACATGTTACAGTTATGTGTGATAATGTACAGCGTTAAGGAAATTCTTCAGTTATTTCATTATGAATTTGCCTTCCATGAAGAACAACTTTCTATTTCACATCATCACTTTTAATGGTTCAAAGAGTAATTTTTTCCATCTTCTGGGAGTAGAATGAATAGAATTTCCTGTATACAGTAAACTGCTAGAACTGCTGTAAAATTGCAGGAACATTTGTACAATGTCCTGGTCTTTGTAAATACAATTTAATGTTGTAAATGTTAATGCTGTTGAGTAAAAAGACAGCAGCTGTAAAATTTTATTTTCAGTTAAGGAAAAAACTTAAACTTGAGCTCATCTAAGCAAAACAATGATATATCAAGTCCCAACACTGCCACATTCCTACGCTAGCGAAGTTTGAGGGGCTTCTGTTTTAAAATGAAATTCTCAGTTTCCTCTTCTTAGCTGATAGGATGGTGTGGTCTTTTGCTAATATACCCCATCTGTTTCAGACATTCTCTTCTGCATGCCTTGGTAGTAATGGGTTGATTTTTTGAGGGGTTTTTTTTCCCCTTTCCTATTATTTGAAACAGCCCAGTCATTCTCCTCTAACCTCTGGCATCAGCAAGGCATTTTCTCCCAGACAACTGCTGCTCAGTGAATGGTTTCTCTTTCTCTATAAACACTAGAGATAGTTGTGTGGGAAAATCCCAGTAGTTCAACAGTTTCTGAAATAGTCCAACATGCCAAAATCCACGGTTGTTGGAGTCCACTGTAAAATAGCAGCCTCGTGCTGGGAACGACTGTTTTTGTACAGCTTATAGTTACAGAAGCCTCACATTTAACATCTGTTGTTTCTTTTTAATAAAAGCTAACCTGTTGCTGCCTCAAAGCTGAAATGATTTTTCCCAGTGCTGGTTTAGAGGTGTATATTTTAATCTCTAACCTGGCTAACACAGACAATTCTGTTTGCGCTGAATAAAAAACATCCGTGTCAAAACTTTTTAGGAACCAAGATAAGCAAAAAAGCTGTTTTTGTTTTTTTTTTAGTAACACTGGGTATGTTCCATCCAAATCCAGTGGGATTTGGGAAAGGTTACCTCTTAAAGTGATTCTAAGTGGTGATTTAGTCCACACTCTGTTCAGTAAGCAGCACGCTACCAGAAGATCCTCCAGAGGATAAACTGCTGCCCCTCCGTCTTTCCCACCCCTCTCTTCCCTTTCTCTGCTCTCTTTTGATCTGCATTTCTCTTCCCCTCAATCATCCCGACAGCAGCGTGATGTCAGGCTGCAGGAATTTTCTCTGTAATTTCTCGGTGTATGTGTCTTTGCAGTGGTGGGTGTGTGCACGCATGCATATGTTCTGTGCGTGTCTGCGAGATTTCTGCTCGCATGCCACCAGCTTGCTGTTTGCATTTCAATGTATGTGTGTGTGTGTGATTGGCTGGAAAAGAGTGAGGGACCTTCTCTTTGTAGCACACCTGTTTGCTCACCTTTCACCCCAGCGACTTTAATGGCCCCTTTCCTCTGCTTCACTTCCAACACACATAAAAAGTGAAGTCATCACTTCAGTAAAAAAAAAAAGGCCTCTTTTATCTTTCAGGGATACCAAATGCTTATAGGAGAGAGTCCTGATGCTCTGATGAGTTGTTTTCTTAAAAGTTTAAATAACATCTGGGGAGAGGCTTTTTTTTTCTCGTGCCTTAATGTGGCACAGAACGGGCCTGGTCTAAGATTGTGAGTCCCAGCAGTCCTAGAAAAGACCTAATATCATAAAGCTCCATAATAATAAGCCTAATCGCTTTTTGAAGAACTCACATGTGTGATAAAATAACTTAATGGCCATTATAACTGGCCTTATAAGGCTTTATGAGTTAGTGACTGCCTGGCTGGCTGGCTTGGTGAGTTCACTGCGTAAAAACTCTTTGAATGAATGAGCCTTTTGACCTGGTAGGAAGTCAAAGAAACCTTGGTGGTCTCTGCTAGACAAGACTAAACTGCCAACTGTTTCCAGTAACAGCTCTGCTTTTGGCTTCGGCCATCGTCCTCTTTGCCTAATGAGAGCACAAGGTAATGGAAGGGCCTCGGGAAAGGCAGGCGGGAGAACTCATGGGTAAATAATTTAGCTCTTTTCATTAATAGCGCCACACCAGAATGGATGCCAGTGTCCGTCTGTCAGTTTGTAAGTACATCATTGGCTCCAGACAGATCAGCCCCAACATTAAAACCACTGACAGGTGAAGTAAACCTGGAGTCTTACTGTGAAACACACCACATGTCCAAACAAGCTCATAGATAGATAGATAGCTTGACACTTCATTAATCCCCTCAGGGAAATTCAGGTATCCTGTAGACATAAAGTAAGCACAGGCAAAGCATAAAATGTCCACAATACATAAAAGCAGTAAAAGAAACAAATAAAAGGTGCATATCATCCCCATAAAACTAATGATCAGTGTTATAAAATATAATAGCAGCGGGGGTAAAGGGGTTCAATATAAGGAGATATTGACTCCATGCCTCATGGCAATGCAACTCCACAGTGGCAGCAGGCAAATACCAAATGCAGTCCCCTCACATGTCCATCAGATCAATCATTCATGCGATGGGTGAGAGTGAACCCAATCCACGCAGCCCTGAGGACCCGATGGATCCACTGCCAACGACTTGGTGGTAATATTAGACCATTAATTTTAATGTCGTGGCATTTTTCAACAGCTGTTGGATGGATTACAATAAACTCTCTCTGTGTTTATACACCACTCTGTATTTAATCATTAGTCATTATTAATCTCTGGATCACTTCCACAGTCTGTCTTTTTTCCTGTCCCTACTTTACCCGGCCTCCCCTCTCTGAGCCTGGTTCTGCTGGAGGGTTTTTCCTGTTAAAAGGGAGTTTTTCCTTTCCACTGTTGCCATGTGTTTTGTCATAGTGGGGCGTTTGATTTTGGGGGTTTTCTTTCTAATACTGTGGAGTCTTTACCTTGTAAAAACTTGTTGAAGTGACTGTTGTTACAATTTGTTGGCATATAAATAAAAGAGAACTGAATTGAATTAGACTGAAAACAGACTTTTGTGGTGCCCAGATGATGACTACCCAACAAAACTGCTTGTTGTTGTCTACAAAAACTGAAACAATGTCAACATTGTTTCCAAATAGAGTAGATTACAAATTGAGAGCAGATTACTGCAAAAGAGAAATCAAATGCATTTGTTTTTGGTTGTGAACAGACATCTCACACAATGTTTTCACCACTTAAACTAATATTGCTGTCGTTAACTATTTATGGTTTTATACATCTAAATTCAATTTCAGTTGTTGCATGGTGAAGTTCATGTGAAGGGTTGTGAGCTTGGGCCACAACTTTGTTACTTTGCATTGTTTCATTGTTGCATTTTTTTTTATTTTTTTTTTTACAATTTTGTTTATTCATTTTAGTGTGATCTATGAAGACAACGGGAAATAATACTAACTTTTCAAATTAAGAGCATTCAAAAACAACAAATATAAAAAGACATAACATTAAATTTTCACCCTGTGGCCAGTTCGTGGTGGGGTGGTTAGTATAGCAAGAGGGTCCATTAATGCATGTTCTCCCAGTGTCTGCTGTAAACTGTCAGGGTTCCTGGGTCAGTGACCCAGTGTTTTCAGTTATGTTGTCGTTCCCACGTGTGTTCAGTTCAGCCAGCCATTCAGTCTTTCAGTCAGTCCTTTCGTTCCTGCTCTGTTCATGACCCGTGGTAGGTACCTATTTAAGATAGGACAGAGCCGTAGCCACACGGTCCGTTAAAATGGGTTTAATTTTAATACTAAATAAAAGTAAACGTAAATAAAAGCAGCACGGTGGCACGGTGGTTAGCACTGTTGCCGCACAGCAAGAAGGTCCTGAGTTCAATTCCACCATCAGGCCGGGGTCTTTCTGTGTGGAGTTTGCATGTTCTCCCCGTGTTTGCGTGGGTTTCCTCCGGGTACTCCGGCTTCCTCCCACCATCCAAAGACATGCAGCTTGTGGGGATAGGTTAATTGGAAAATCCAAATTGTCACTAGGTGTGGATGTGCGAGTGAATGTGAGTGTGAATGGTTGTCTGTCCCTGTGTGTTGGCCCTGCGACAGACTGGCGACCTGTCCAGGGTGTACCCCACCTCTCGCCCTATGACAGCTGGGATAGGCTCCAGCACCCCCCGCGACCCTGAAAAGGATAAGCGGAAGCGAATGGATGGATGGATAAAAGTAAACATGTAACAGCGGCACCTAAAAACAATTGAAAGCTTTACTTTATTAAGTACGGTAAAAATGATAAAATTGTACGATTGCCAGGGAGACAGGATAAGCGCTGCGGGGAACCTGTTAAAAACAAATCAACATATCAAACACATTAAAAGGGACGGCAACTCACACTGAACCCCACTGGGCAAAACACTATAAAAAAGGCAAATCTTCAGTGCCGTCTTCACTCAGGCCCACCGCGGTGCATGCAAAAAGCGGCATGACAAAAAAGGATTTGTTTTCCACACAGCATCTTCACTGTCTACAACGATATATATATATATAACCCTAGGCACGTGTGCCACAGCTGGCACACGAAGGGTTAACTGATGGCACGACCATAGCTGGACTGACCATCGGGCATACCGGGCATTTGCTCAGTGGCCCGATGATTTTTTTATTTATTTTTTTTAACGGTATAAACAATCAAAGGTGTTGGATTGGCCAGATGCTGGCCGGTGTATAAAAATAACTCGTTTGGTGGTGGCTATCGCGGAGCTTCCACAGATTCAGTAACATTAGCAAGTGGTGGAGGCCAGCAGGTGGATGAGGGAAAGGTGAGGCAAGAAGAGAGACTCGAGGCAGCCGCCGGTCCGAGTGTCAGGTGAACTGAACTTCAGGTAAGAAGTTATGACCTGCGGCCTATCTGGGTCAGATAGACTCCACCTAAACCAAGTTTAGGTGGAGTTTATTTTCGTTGTGCTGACTTTTTACAGTCAGTTACAATAACTTGTACTGCGTGCTAGCTAGCATGAACTTTATCTTATTCATAAGTTAGTAGAGTTGCCAACCATCCCGTAAAAAGACTGAATCCTCCCGCATTCAGAGAAAATATTATGCGTTTCGTATTGAGCTGAAAAGGAACACAGTTTGTCCCGGACTTCAGCTAGAATGAAAAAGACACAAAGCTGGAGTTATTCTGTCGTTACGCTGTCAGCTGCCTCTTCTTCTCTCATTCTCTCTCTCCTGTTTCTACTTCAATCATGAAACTGATCAATGATCAGCTGATCGGCTTTTCTCTCTTGTTTGTTTATCGCCCACTTTGCGCCAGAAAGAAGAAACCAGCGGATGTCACGCTAAACAACAGCAGCACGTTTAAGCTTGATCAGCTGTTGTTAGAATTTATTTAATATTACTTTCGAGTATCAGCTGATGTTTGCTGGAGCCACAGCTGTAAAGCTGCTGGTCATGATGTGGGTTTGGATATGTGGATATGTGGTGAGAGGGAAACATGAAGATGAAACCAGGAGATGTCCTTACTGAATCATCAGAGCTGAACAGGTGATGGAGAAACAGGTTTACCTTTTAGGTCACATGAATGAGTTGAAGGGAAGTTATGAACTGTTTCTGAGAGACAGATAACACCAGGATCCTTTTCTATGTAGGGGGGCAGGTAGGGCATTAACAGGGAGAGGGGGGCACAAAGAAATACTTTCTTATTCTCATTTAAAATGTCTAGCTTTTATTAAATAATTATCTGAATCTTACAACCAAAGTTTTTATCCGACGTAAAATGTATAGAAATCATACATATACCAACAAGATTGTACATCACTGTCACAACAGCGTTTGTTTTCATTCAAAGGCTTTATGGCTTTAATACCTGGGGGGCCGGTCTCTAGTCAAAATGCCCGGGCTGATTTTTTGTCCCAGTGCAGCCCTGGGCACGACACGCAGTGAATTAATCTGAGAACTTGCATTAAAAAATAAATGGCCGCACCAGCGGTGCACATCGCAAATTAGCTCGCATAGACACATTAGTTGTGCCGCTTCTTAATGACAGTATGTTAGCTACCAACTACCAACTACCAGATTCAATTTGTAATTGTCTAAAATTAATTTCACCTACTGGTGAGGGGGCGTTGTTAGCTGTCCATATTCCGCCACTTCAAAAGCTTCAGGAGCTTTCTGCTCAGCGCAGCATCAGCACCAAATACACGGATACATCCGTAGACTCGAGACAGAATTCACAATGTGTTTTTAGGACTTTCAGGTGTTTGGACCAATGTTTTATTTTCTGATCAAACCAGAAAGCTTTAATGAGCAGCTAGATTTGTCTCGCATTAACTGGCTGAGTTAATGCCAGTTAATGCAACATCGAAGCAGCTGGAATCCATACCTGTGCGTGTTCATGCAGCTTGCATTTTCACCTGCTGGACATCACTACCTGACAAGTTTAACTGTCTTCAGAACATTGCAGAGGCCTTATTGACAGTATTTGGCTCTACATGTCTGTGTGAGCAGATTTTCTCTCATATGAGTCCTCAGGTAGCCGTCTGAACGCTGGACACTCGGAGACCTGTGTCTCTGAGTGGGAGACCAGAGATTATATTAACATGTGTGTCTCTGTATTAACAAACATGCCATATTGGCCCAGATTATTTTTCTTATCATTGTTGTGAGGAGACCATAAATAGCATTTGTATTTTCTGTTGTACAGTTCATTTGCTGTTATGGATAAAAAGTGTCTTTTTTTGTTTCAAAATAGCTGATAGCTATTCGCTGATAGCTGCCAACAACTGCGAACAAATATAATTCTATGAAGTTCTTCTAGATAGTGTGTAACTGTTAATATAGAGCGTTATTAAATTTTATTTATTGCTAATGCAATCATATGGCACACTGACTTCTGAGGAAATTTCAGATGGCACTCATCATCAGAAAGGTTGCCTACCCCTGTGTATATATATATATATATATATGCAGGGTAAAACACTGAACCAGGGGCGGTTCCCAGACTCAGGTCTCACCTGTCACAAAAACAACATCACCCTGCACCATGAGTCCTGCGTTTGGGTCATCTCTTCCTCACCTCCACACACAGACACTGACATAAACAGGCACTCTGGCCTAATTCCACAGTCCAAAAACATACATGGGGTTAGGCTAATTGGTATTAATGGTTATAGGACTGAATTTAGATTTGTCCACTAATTATTTATTTAATTGATGCCCAGATACCCACAAAATTAATAAAATTTCCATCAGCTATGCTCTTGTGTAGATAAATGCTAATATGAGAAGTGACATGAATGCAGAAGTATTTTAAAATGTCATTCTGTCAGATAGTTAGCAGGGGGAAATGATTCTGGCTGCTTAAAGGTTGATGAGAAAGTGACCCCCACTGCTCACTGGACTAATGACTAGGGATGGGTATCGTTTAAGTTTTATCCGATAACGGTGCCAAACCGGTACTTTTGAAACGGTGCCGGTGCTTAAACAGTGCTCGAACCGGTGCTTAAAGAATGGAGAACACACACTTTGTCCAAAAACCTCTTATGTTTTTATTTTTAGCAGTCTCTTTTTTTCTGCAAAATGATAACCAAGTTAGCCTTTTCTGTTGATACAACATACCTCCTTTAGTTGGAACCGGTGCTTAAACAATGGAAAACACAAACTTTGAAGACAAGAAGACAGACAACAACGATGGTGTTTGCTAGTTCACCTTACATGCATTAATGTAATAACGTGGTTAGCCTACTCAACGTAAATTACACACGAACAACATTAAGCTACTCACCCAGAGAAGAACACCATCATCATCCATCATCATTTCTGCTACACTGGCAGGGCTAGGAGCCAGGACTCTCCTCTTTGGGTTCTTGGGGGATGTTGCTAACTCCGGGTCCGATAACAGGCAACCCACCTGCAGTAGATGCGCACGGTGTGAGGTGTCGCAGCAAGCTATCAAATACCAGAATCAGAATCAGAATCGTGTTTATTGGCCAAGTATATGTGCAGACACATACAAGGAATTTGGTTCCGGTAGATGGAGGCTCTCAAGCACAGCGATGTAAATCACACACACACACACACACACACACACACACACACACACACACACACACACACACACACACACGTCTTTATATACATTACACATGCATACACATACATACACAAAGCTGTGTAAACCAACTATAAATAACTAATCTAAACTTATATACATAAAATACAGAAATGAAATGAGGTGGAATGAATACTGCAGAATGTACATAAGGTGCAGTTGCAGTCTGGCAGTGGGAGCAGTGTGACAGGTCAACTGTTAAGAAGGGAGATGGTGAGGGGAAAGAAACTGTTCCCATGTCGGGTGGTCCTGGTCTGCAGGCTTCTGTACCGTCTGCCAGAGGGCAGCAGATCAAAAAGTCTGTGTCCAGGGTGTGAGGGGTCTGTGATGATTTTCCCTGCCCGTTTCCTGGTTCTTGAGAGGTACAGATCCTGGATGGAGGGCAGGGATGGCGCCGATGATCCTTTCTGCTGCCCGTACAGTCCGCTGCAGTCTGCTCCTGTCCTGTTTAGTGGCTGCACCATACCAGACTGTGATGGAGGAGCACAGGACAGACTCAATGACTGCAGTGTAGAACTGGATCAGCAGCTCCAGTGGAAGACTGTACTTCCCCAGTTGTCTCAGGAAGTACATCCTCTGCTGGGTCTTTTTGAGGATGGAGTTGATGTTGGTCTCCCACTTCAAGTCCTGGGAGATGGTGGTACCCAGGAACTTGAAGATCTTCACAGTTGACACAGGGCTGTCTGATATGGTGAGGGGGGGCAGAGTTGAGGGATGTCTCCTGAAGTCCACTGTCATCTCTACAGTTTTAAGAGTGTTCAGCTCCAGATTGTGCTGACTGCACCAGAGTACCAGCCGCTCAACTTCCTGCCGGTATGCAGTAAATACGGCGCATTTCTCGGCTTTTAAAAAAACGCTATGCGTCGCCAGGTATTTCCTCAGATTCGAGGTGTTACCTCCTTTGCACAGTATCACCTTAAAGCACTTGTTGCAGCTGCTGAGTTTGCATCTTTTGTTGTGAAATACAGCCAGACTTTTGACCGCTTCGCCTTGGGAATTTTTAATCTGTAGCTCTGCTCTAAAAGAACCTGAGCCCGCCTACTATCCTTGGAAAGGTAAAATGATTGGCTAGAATCCAAAGTGTATGACATCTCAGGGAAAAAAAAAGCTCCGAAATAAAGCTGCTTCTTGGTCTGGTTACTACCGTTTATGTCAGAACAATATCGCTACCCATCCCTACTAATGACCTCAGTAAAGACTTCTTTAGTGGTATATAGTTGGATGCACCCACTTCACCTCTACATTAACTCTGTGCCATGTTCATTTAGTGAAGTCTGCTCCCAAAGATGATAAAGCAGCTCGTGATTTAGGGCGGGGCTGTGTGGTGATTGAAAATCCACTACTGTGTGAGCCTGCAGCTCCCCTCAGCTTCACGGTTAGTCGTCGATCGTCACATTTAACTTCAAAATACCAAGACGGCACCTTCACCAACCAACAGGTGGTGGCATGGTGGTTCATACCCATCTTTTATATACAGTCTATGTCTACAAGCTGGAAAACTAAGATTGTTGTTGTTTTAGCTTACTCACTGTTTAGCTCAAAACACCACTTAGCCGAATTATATCAGGAAGCTGTGCCAGCATGGGCTCTGTGTGTGGGTACACACCCACATGTAAGTGTATACACACCTAAAAATGAGAAGCTGTTGAGATGTTTAAACCAAACACACACAAACACGCACACACACATATTAATTTTCCCTCTGTGTCCAATTGTGTTTGTGCTTGAGTGATTCTCTTTTAGTGTGTTAGTCTTTATTGCCAAAGAGCACACTGAGTGGCCAACTCTGTTGCATAAGATCTGAGCACCTGTTAATCATAACATCAACTCCTGGCACTGATCTTTGCTTGCAAAATGAAAAATGAGCAGAGTTTATTCAAATCGCGCTGACAAGCACGCCTTACTCTGGTTGGATGGGATTAGTGAGAGGACAAAGCGCGGTTAAGTCATCCCTGGGCAGTTTCACACATGTCGCACACCCATTCATTCATGCTGTTTGTGTCAATAAGCACTTTGGCAGATGGAAATGGTGATCTGTTGTTATTATATGAGAATCACAGGTAGAAACACGATAGCTTCAGCAGGTTGACAGTTGGATAATACGATGACTTCATCTGAAATATTGACAGGTCTGAACTGGTTTTCGGCTTCGAACACAGTCAAAGTTTTCCCCAGTTAGACTTTGGCCATACACAGAGGATAACAGAAACTCCCACCCATCCATTCATTCTCTTCCACTTATCCAATCAAGGGTCACAGGGGTGCTGGAGATTATCCCAGCTACCATAGGGTAAGAAGCAGGGAACACCCTGGACGGGTCACCAGTCCATCACAGGGGTAACAAAGGCAGACTCCACAGAGAACGATCCCGGCCAGATGGTGGATTCAAACCCAGGTTAACCCTCCTACGCCCCCCATATAGAAACTCAATCACTAAAATGGTCCTGACAGGGTTATCCGAGGTTTCTGTCCACACATGGTGGTCAGTTACCGGAACTTGGTCTTCACACCTTCTCTGCTGACAACAACAATGTCATGGAGAAAATATGGCCTCACACCAGCTTTTAAGAGCTATTGTTTTTCCAACTCCTCGGGTGATGGAAGGCCTGAAAGAAATTTTCAAACAGCATCTTTTTTTTTTTTTTTTTTGTTAGTTTTTTCTTGCTTTGTTTGTAAGCTTTGCTTTCTCCTGGCACTGCTGCCTTCCAAAGTCTATTTACATCCTGTGTTTATTTAGATTTGGATGGTGCTGCTGATGCTGCAGAGCAGATTATGGGATTTTAACAGTTAACGGCGATTAACTCCAGTGTTATCGTATCGATCAGCCGAAGTCTGCTCCATCGAATCGTTTTGTTTGTTTTTTTACCCCCTTACATTTAGAAAGAAAAAAGAAAGATGTTTTGTGCTTTGTAACTACAGTCAAACAAATTAGTTTCCCATCTGTTTAAAAATACATCAGCACAGCTGGCCGGCTTGCTTTCGCACACCCATTTGAATGTTTCCAAAGATTTCTTTGCTTTCATCTTGGCTTCCTGTAACCAATAATACAGATCAGAAAAATCAGGGACATCACTCACCCGAGATACAATGCTGATCTCAAAACTAATTTATTTGACTCCCACCAGGACTGCAGGGGAGTGATTTGGAGAAACATCAGATCCGATCTGATCCTGAGCTATTTTCCTGTTCCCTCAGTGAACATTTTCATTTTTTTTTATGAACTATGTGATGTATTTCTGATCCATCTTGGAAATTTTGCAGATACGTGATACTTGCACATGTAAGAATCCCAGCAGGGCTTTACATGTCTGTGACCCTTGGATTTGTTGCGCAATCCCTGATCAAATCTGCGCTCTCCAGCCCCAAATATGTATCTTGCATTTGTGAACTTGAACAGGCTGCAGTTGTGCTGTAGTGACTAATAGCTGCGTTTCATTAGGACGCTTACTGTTCTGATGATACAGGCTTAACTGCATGTTTGCTTTACATATTGCAAGCACATTACTTAATTCTTCACAGACACACTTGCTCACACATTTCGAAGAGCTCTGTCTATCGCCTGTAGCCCAGATCTCTGAGTAAGCCGATGTGGAGTCTGTCTTAGACTGCAGGGAATTACCTCAGCTCTGAATCATGTGGCGCCTTGCCTAGAGTGTGCACAATGCAATCAGCCAGCCATCTTTCTTACTCATAAACTGTCAGAGGGCCTCACACAGAGGCTGGACACGAACTGCAGGAGTCGAGTCAAACACACTGTTTTTTTCTGTGTTCCAATTGGGCCATATTAGGATTAAAAATATGACTTGAAGTTTGTGTTAAATAGTAAGCAGATACAGTTCAAACAGAGTGCACATGGGGACAGATCACAAGCCTAGGTATAGCTGGGGTATCACCAAATAAGCTGTGCAGGTGTAGGTGAGCCACACTCAAACATATGGCTGTTGGGCCAGACATCCTGGTGTGATGATGGAGGAGTACAACGCTGGAATGACATTTTGTAACTTTTGTAACTTTCATGGTATGTGTGTTGTTGGTTTTTTTTTTAAAAGCTAATGTGATCTGTAATTTTTAATACGAATGCACAGCCCTAAAGTTGATCTTCTGTTTTCTGAGTAGATGTTCACTGTATGTAAAATGCTTCCAGTAGAATTGTATTCAACACAAATGGAAGAGGAAACTGGATTTATTATAGGTGAAGTGAATGCAGTGGCTTTCCTGGTCAGGCAACTTGAGAATAAATTTAACGTAAATGACTCTGAAACACCTAAAACTACTCTTGCACAGTGTTGTACTGTAATTAAAAGTTCTGATCCACCCCTCATTTCTTCATACTTTGCTTCTGAGCTGTCAGATCTTCTTGTAACTTCTAAAGTGGTCTTGAGCAACAGTTCTCCAGGCTACTCATTTTTAGTCCAGTCCTTGTACCTGACTGTATTAAAAAGCTTTTTTATCTTTATTTTGAAGCCACTTAAAAATGTGGGAATCCTCTTAAAAACCCTATTTTCTTAAGCCTGCAGTGGGATATGGTCGGTGACTCAGCTGTTCTGACTGGAGCTTTAAAAAATGGGGCACACACCTACACAAACATTTTGCCTTGATGTTTGACATGTAAGATACGATTGTGGTAAGCTCAGATGTTGGCTGTCTCTACTCGTTTTAATCTGCAGTTTAAAGACAGTTTTAAACCGTATAAAGAAGCAAAAACCTACAACATATTTTTACTGCAAACTGTGTGTCTGAAATCTAAACACTAAGAGGATATGATAGAACAGCGGGCGCTGGAATGATTTTACTTTGACACCTTGACTTTTGGCATTCAGCGGTGCCCATGATAGTCTCCTTCAGATATGTTGTTATTCTTTACTCGTGCCTTAAGTACAGCACAATGTAGATGAAACATGGACTTTTAGTATTTCATTACATATAGTACTGTACAAAAGGTTTGACCTAATCTTCATTGCTTCCAATTTTAACATTTTTCTTTGGACATTGGCTGCTTTTTCACTCATTTTCAGTCCAGTCCTTGTACCTGACCATTTTCAGATAATCTTTTTGTGTGTTAAGCCATGTAAATCTGACCCACGAATCAGTCAAACATAAAAAGAATCATGTATGTTCGCACATACATGATATATATATATACATGATATATATATATATATATATATATATATATATATATATATATACATGATATATATATATATATATATATATATATATATATATATATATATATATATATATATATATATATACACACATATATATATATACACATATATATATATATATATATATATATATATATACACATGATATATATATATATATATATATATATATATATATATATATATATATATATATATATATATATATATATATATATATATATATGACTTGTTCTGTTATTAACTGTTTATTAATAGCATCTTACCTCCCTTTTCCTTGTCCTTGCTGTCATTTCGAGCTGCTTTAGTTGGTTCCCCTTCAAAGAAAACCAACATACTCTAATCCCAGTATTTCTGTCACTGTCCCTTTCATATCTTTTTACCAGGAGTACAGTATTGCATTATGTTATGTTGCTCAGTTACAAATGACAAAATAAATGTAACCAAGTATACTGTTGTGAAATATGTCTGTTAGCCAGAACTGCCACTTTTGAGCTCAGTTAGTTGGACTCATTTTGATGTGAGTAGAGCCGGATGAATTATGATCTAATGCCTTTGGGCAGCTTATTCTCTCTGACATCAAACACAAATGAGTCTCAGCATGTTTCAGTTCTGGTTTGTCTTTTGAATATATTTACTTTAGCCGAGCATAATGCTGAAAAAGTAATAAATTACTTTGCAAAAGAGCTTTCAAAGGGGTTTCTTTGCCCGCAAGCTTGTAGCTTGCATTCATCTATTTATCATAGTTTGATTTGTCATAGTCAATGAGCCCCTGAATAGCCCATTCCTAAACCAGATGCCACAAAGGCACACTGTATATGCCAAACAGACCTTGGTAGGTAGCCACGATGCTTTTTATTCATAGCACACAACATCATCTACCCTAATGTTAACCCTTTTTCTAACCACACTCTGGGCCCACCTATCATCATATGTAAAACTAACAGAGTAGGTACACATTAAAACTACAGAACTCAGGGGTCTGACTGATTTTGGCTGCTTTTTCTATGTTAAAAATAAATAAATAAAGCACTTTCTGGGAAAATTCACCAGCTGCTAATGACTGTCAGCAGTTCTGGGTAATTCGCTGCGACAGGACTAAAGGTCCAGGGTCCAAAAACGGTTCTGGTGCTGTCAGAAAATTGGTGGACTAATCGGGCTTTGTGGCCAGTGGTACGACGTGGTGATGATGAATCAATTCCGCTGAGTGACTAGTAATAACACAGCAGGGAATGACGACATGCCGCTGTACGCATTGCATATATGGAACTGGATGCAGGTCTAGTTTATGACCTACTTCTGGACGATGACAGGTTACATCTGATGTGTGTGATGGTGTGTGATGAGATCCGCCAGCGGAGTCCAGCATGTTAATAAAAACATGCTTCAGGATAAAGACAAGATGAGAAAGGTCCCCTCTTAAATCCTTTTCCTGTCATTGAATGAGTACTTCTGGTGGACTATTTTCATTGTTCCTCTGCCCTCTTTAAATATGCTTGCAGAACCAGTCCTGCAAGTGCACCCGTCAAGCATTTGAGGAGAGCTCTAAAATTGCACCATTACCCACTAAGGCCTAAATCAGGGATGTTAAACTCACTGTACAGCCCACTTTGATCTTAAGTGGGCCAGACCAGTGAGACTCCCCTTTCTTTTGGTATAAAGAAGTTTAACTACACCCTTAATCCCTGAGATGTGTTTGTATTAGAGAAAGAAGTGCAAGTCCTAATGTACATCTCAGATTTCCTGCAACAAAGCTACTGTAGTAAACTAAAGAAAGCTGTCACCATGACATGCAAAAAATTATACGTAATAAATGTGTAAAATTACAGAAGAAGTTCTGGTAGCTTGTTGCCATGACATGCTATTAAACTTTCTGTGGTAATTCACAGAAGATGTTGTAGTGTTCTGTTGCAGAGTGTAGCAACTCTGATTAAACACCTAGCTAAACCTTTGTCAATGAATGAGTAGAGTTGACCTTTTACTCTCAGAATCTTCATTTGACAAGCGGTGAAAACTGTAGTTGAAAAGAAATACAGAATAGTGTAAATGCCTTTAAGGCCTTTGAGGCATCACAGATGTTATCTTTTAAAAAAAATAAAAAAAATAAAATAATAATAATAATAATAATGATGTGGATCATTGTAGTAAAAAAAACAGAAAGGTTTTTGTTGTTTAATTACTTATCTATTACTGTCTGTTGTAATATGAATGAATGGCCATGGGGGAAAAGCTGGAAAACTAATGCAAATACAGTTAAAGGTCAAAACTATGCAATCCTTCACTTGTTTCAAAACTACCCATCTGAGTTTTTTGGAGTTGGAGTCTTTGCCAATTTTGTCCCCTGAGCCTTATGTTTGACACCCTTGGCCTAAAATATTTGCCCAGAAAATCAATGTAAAAGATGACGTTGTGACATTGTCCTTTAATTGAAGGTCATGAATGAAATCAGTTGTCAGACACTTTATATGTTCAGTTTCTCTTCCGTTTCTCTTGACTTTATGCAAAGACGAATGACAGAAAAGACAAATATATAAATGTACATTTATTTGCATACAGACAGTAACAATCGTGTTCCTCTTTTTCACTGAACAGGTAGACGAACATGCGATCCCGCAGCAACAGTCTGGAGGACGTAACCAAGGCCAAGCTGACGCAGCAGGCAGACACTCGCAAGAGATCTGCAGAGCGAGATGAGCCCTCTGGAAGGGCAGAGCGTCGCGGTCGACACCGCGAGCCACCAGACGACACCGGCACCATTCAAAGGAACAACAAGACTCCCAAGAAGAGCACCAGCGCAGGAGGAAGTGGGTGCAGCAGCAGTGCCAGCGGCGCTGCCAAGGGTGGTCGAAGGGAGAAGGGCAGGGACCTTTCCCGTGATGACCTTGTCTTTCTTCTGAGTTTGCTTGAAGGAGAGCTACAGGTAACCCAAACAGTAGAGATGACTAGGGGAATGTGGATTTAGCCCAGACAACATATAACCATTAAAGCAGCAGGTAGGCCTGCAGACATAGCACCATCCCCTGGCTTAGTGCGCTCTCAAGTTGGTCTGTGTTAACAGACAGCTGACAGCTGAGGCTACTTCCTGTTTCCTACACTACAGCCGAGAATTGCCTGCCAGTAGGAATGTTTCAGTTTCCAGTAGGAATGGAAACTGAAGAATTTATATTGATTCCGATTCTCATTGGCTCTATTTTGAGAGCCACCACCATTGCTAAGTAGCAGTAAAGAAATGACACTCATGAAAATGAATTGCATGCTGTGGGTCAAATGTTTTCCAGTCTGTTGAGGTATTTCTCCTCTTTGTTGTGATCAGTGTTGGAGTTATTACTCAAAAAAGTATTTTTTACAAATATAACACTGAACACTTTTCTTGAAAGTAATACAGTACCTAACTTAATTACTCCTAGTAAAAAGTAATTCTTTCTACTACTGGTTACATTACTCTAATGGTACTTTGTAAAACAACTGAAACACGCTGTCTCATAATCACCATTTAACAATATAAATCTGAGGCTACAACCCCACACACCAACACAAATCCCTAATGCAGACACACACGTGTCTCTAAGACCTTTCTCTTAGTAGAATACAAAGCTGGCTGCACAAAGCAAAGATGAAAACCAGCACATCTCCACAGTGATTCGGCTTTAGAGATGTGAACAGGTAGAAAGGGAGGCTGCAGCCTGACTGCTCACCTGCTTGTTACCTGTTGAAGTTAAGAGTCTGGCTGTTGGGCTCGACATTCACTCAGCTTTCACTCGGGGTCCCTCACTGGCCTTCTATAGCTTGCATAGCTTCTGAAACTTACTCAGTGTGTTTCACCGCAGAGAAAACCCTTGTGTGGGTTTCTGGCATGTGAATCTATACAGGAAACAGTAATCCTGTAAATGGTGGTGTTTAGCCTTGGTCCGTTTCATTTCTTGTTAGATTTAATCAGTTTGTGGCATTTTTCACTCATGTTAATGAGTGAAAAATGCTCAATATTTCTGTGATTTATCTGGCAATTTAGAGGAGGTGGGCAGGGATAGGGAGGTCTGGGCTTTTCTTTTTAGACTACTGTCCCTGTGATGTAGACACAAATAAATGGCAGAAGGTGGATGTATGCACAAAAATAAAAATTCCTAATATATTTGTCAATTTACTTCAACAGTGCTCCACAATGTTTCCATACAATCCGTGGTAACTGCAGAACGTAGACTCTTGCTGTCTTGCTGCTGCACATTAGCAGGAAAACAGTTTATTCCACTGCATATTAATCTTGCAGTTCAGACCAGCCACATTCTTTTTCTTCCCTCACTGCAGGCCAGAGATGAGGTGATCACAGTGCTGAAGGCAGAGAAGATTGACTTGGCCCTGCTGGAAGCCAAATATGGTTTTGTCACACCACAGAAGGTCCTGCAAGCTCTGCAGAGAGACGCCATCCAGGGCAAGTGTGACATCTTCCAGGAAGACATCTATGAAAAACCCATGGCAGAGGTAACAAACAGTCACTCAAAATCTCTAATCAACTAATCCACTGTCCAAGCAATGCAGTACAGTCCAGACATGACAGATGTTTTTTATTCGCTCCCATCACAGCTGGATAAGCTAGTGGAGAAGCAGAGGGAGACGCACCGGCGGATGCTAGAGCAGCTGCTAATGGTGGAACAATCACACAAGCAGACCTTGTACAAGCTGGAAGATGAGAAGAGGAACCACGGGGAGTTCATAAAGAAGAGTGACGAGTTCACCAACCTGCTGGAGCAGGAGCGAGAGAGGTCAGTGCACAAACTACTAGGAGAAGTTGGGCAGTCAGTCAGAAAACTGGCAGTCCCCCCAAAAATGGCAATCACAATTTGCTTCAGTATGGAAGTGTCTGACTGTGTTTATGCTGGTTTCCTTGGAGAAATCTGGTGACCTATAATCTGATAGCAAATACAGGAAATCTCACTCTGGGTTAAGGGAAAGGGTGTCAGTGTCACTCTATAATTTATAATGTCTGATTTAAAAGATTCTGGATGCCCTTCAACTGCATTACAGCAGATCTTTATTGCGCTATTCTTTTGTTGTGTTTAAAACGGGGTCCATGAGGAAACTTAAAGTCTTCAGCACAACTGACCTCATCTCAAGTGGCATCACTTTAGAACGCTTATCAGATTTTAGAAACCCAGAAGGCTTCCTGGAACTTCATTTACATGGACAAAAGTAGTCAAGCTCTGGAGTTCTTCTTGAAGTAGATGTTTATATGTGAAGTGATGTAAATCAAACTGTTGCAGGACAGCCATTCTAACCTGCACGTCATGTTTCATTGACCTCCAACAGGCAGCGACTCCAAACATGTGCATTGTATCAAGCTGAAGCTAGAATTACAGCTAATGCTGATTTCTTTCTTAAACAATAGCTGCCATCTCCAATTGCTTCACTGTCGCGGTGATATGAGTGTCTTTCTGAGTCAGTGTTGACGTTTTCTTTGGAGTGAGAGGTCCTCTTAACCTCCTATGACCTGGCATCCACATATGTGGACATCATATTTTGGGTTGTCTAGACCAAAATACAAAATTTTGCTCTACAAGGCCCTGATATCCACTTACGAGGACATTATACTGCCACTGTTCTATTGAAATTTAAAACAAACGTCCTCATATGTGGGTCTCATTTTTCTCAGAAACAAAAATCAGGTAAAAGAAAAAAAAAAAACCTCAGGTAATTCTTTGTTTTTACATTCGTCAGGTTCCAATCAGCCCAAATAGCAAAGAGAAATTAAAAATGAATGCCATGAAAGAGTTTGGGTCTTAGGAGGTTAAATCATTTTAGCCAGCAGAGGGGAAGTACACGAGGAGTGATCAAATCTTTTCCCTTGAACTGATAGTATGAGATATCGACGGACAGCCAGCCTCCTTCCAACTCAAGCCACTCAGTGTCACCAAATAAATGTAATAATAATAATTAATGTATTCATTAATAGTGTTAGCAATAAATCAGTGTTCTTTAGGAACATGAGGAAAATCCCCTATAAAAAACAAAACATCCAATAGTTTTGTTCCCATGACCTAGCCCAGGTCTTTTACTTTTACTATCACTTTTTATTGAACAACTTGGAACAAACCAAGAGTTGTTTCTGGAGTTAATCCAGTGACCAGGAATGGAAGGCAGGACAGATAATTTACATGTGCGCTTAACAAGACAAATAAGCTTTACATTTACAGTTCTGCTTTATGGTAGTACTGTGGATATTTATGAAATGGGGGGGACCACATCCCTGGAAAACTGTCATAAGGGCTAAGTCTGCATTTTGTTGCCAGTGAAGCTTTGAGGCAGCAGCTCAGCATGAGGGACACTGACTGTTGGTGCTGCCATTTCATGATGTGCTATGATGTAATTCTTTAAACTCTCCAAGATCAGCAGCAGTATATTACAACTGCTCAAATCTGAAGGTTTATACACACCTTTCTTAATACAGTGTCCTGTGCACTACAGCTTAGCACAAACCACAATCAGTTTTCCTCAGTGCAGTGTTGATGCATCAGTCCACCAATTTAATTTGCTTTCAGAGTAACATATTCTAACATTACCTAGTTGGACCCAGTGTAGTACAGGGATTTATAAAATCTAACAATGAATGCTATAACCACCACAAAGTTTACATTTTTGGTGTAGCTCTTCTAATGGCTTCAATAAAGCTGAAAAATCCCTTTACAGTAGATCAGCGGTCTCCAACCTTTTTTGCACCACCGACCGGTTTATGCCCGACAATATTTTCATAGACCGGCCTTTAAGGTGTCGCGGATAAATACAACAAAATAAAACTAGTACCGGTACCGAAAAAAAGAAAATTTATTCATAACACATGTGAAAAGGAAAGGAAAACCGAGTTAACGATAAAAAGGATAACAAAATAACGCTGAAAATCGATAAAACCCTCAAAACCATACATTTCACACCTGAGCCTCAACTCTCGCGGCCCAGTACCAAACGACTCATGGACCGGTACTGGTCCGAGGCCCGGGGGTTGGGGACCGCTGCAGTAGATCACATCGCCACAATGCCAAGCTCAAGGCCTAAAAGGTGTAGCCTAAGGTTACTTTGAGTGCAAAAATAATTCCTGACCGAGGTTGAGTGCGAATATGGGAAATTTTATTAGACTAAAAGACTGCAGTAAGACGCTGGAAGCTTGTCATCTCGGACTGAGAGAAGCTGCTCGGCCACTGAAATTCATGCCACAAAACACCTGGTGCACATTTTTGATGCTTATGTTAATACCAGAGGAGGTTTAAAGTGCTGCAGCTGTTGAGTCAGCAGAGCATTGCTGTGGTTCCTTAAAACTTCTACTTTGCAATAATACCACTTACAACTGATTGCGAAATATCTAGGAAGGAATAATGTTTAGAAATAAACTCGGAAATAAACTGTGGCATCCTATTACCAAACTCTGGAAGCTCTTTACAACCATGCATTCTTTCATTAATGTTTGTAAAGGCAGACTGCATGGCTAAGTGCGGATTTTATAACCCAGTGGCAATGGACTTGAAAACATCTGAATTTAAAATTAAAATGTGTGGCCCAATACTTTTGTCCATATGGTATTTGGTACTTTAAGCTAATTGTTATTGTGTCTTTATTTCAGACATATACAGAAAAAAACAATATATACACAAGTACACATACTTGCATTTACAAATACAAATATATATGTAAATACACACGTATGTGCTCAGACAAAACAAAAAAAAGAAAATAAATAAAATAAAACAGAGTCTAAATGACATGAAATGACAATTATTAAGTCTGAAATGGTAATTGCTATCATCGTCATGCGGTCTTGGTCATGACAATGTTAGCATTTAGTCCAACATCCCTGAATGTATACTTTTGAATATTGCAGAAGTCCTAACACTTCCAGTGGAGAAAAATATTGTAATGTGAGATGAAGCTACGATGAATTATTTAGCAGTCATGTTCAGCACTGCAAGCCAAGACAGAGGCAGCTGGAGGTCTGAGGTGGAAACATGTCTGATTTCTTCTGTAAATGTCACATAGAGAGCAGTTACTGGGCCGCACTCTTTTTACTGCTTCCTCAGCAATATCACATATCATACACAAGCACAGTGTGTGCACTAACCTGGAAACTCACCTGCAACACACACACAGGCAAATAAACACGCACGCACACACACACTATCTCGGCAATTAATCTCACAAGGGAAACACAGCTGGACAGCGGCCCGTGACCTATTTGGGACAATCACATCATTGCACTTCAGCCATAGCAGAATGTTTGAGTTGGATCGAGAGGGCAGTGTGACGATGGTCTGGGCTTTGTCAAAGAGCATGTCAGGAAGGACAGGCTGCCATGAAAAATAGACCCCTGTCCAGGGTCGAGCTAATTACCTTGTGAGAAAAGGCAAAAGATTTATATGACTGAGAGAACAAAAAAAAGAAAAGAAAAGAAGAAAACTTACCCAAAAGCTCTGAAAAGTATCAGTCATAGTGCATGTTCAACAACATGCCAGAATACCATGGAAATAGTGGACAAGGGTCTATTTTTTAAATAATGAGCTTGCCAGTAGACTTTAGCATAAGCTCAAGTCTGTGTGTAAAGGCATTGAACATTTGCCACTGTCTTCTGGCCTCTGGATTGTGTATTAGCTGAGTATGTGTGTATCCAACATTATTAGGCAAACGTGTGTGTTAAGAGGTGTCCTCTTACCTCCCCTCCCCTCCCTGTTTGTCCAGACAATCCTCACATGAGACATTATAGTTCTCAGTGTCGCCACTTGGATAATTATAAGTTATACTATATGGTAATGATGTAAGTGTGCTCTCTTGAGTGACTGTGGGTAGCTTTTCTGGTTCATAAATAAAAGGGCATATAGTTATCACAGCCAGCAGGAAAACCCAGTTGTACACTATGCTATGTATTTATTAACAGCTTCATTTGTACTTATTGAGTCTTGGCCAGCATTTCTATTGGTTATGATGATGCACTTGTCTCAAACAAACAAGACCTGCTAAGTGTGGTGTAATTGCATTGTACAGTAGATGTTAATGCAGCCGGTCAGTGTAGTTAGGCTGATGGCAGCTAGAGGGCGAGACCGGTGTGTGTTTTGTATAGAATGTTGTGTTATGTGGGAGCAGAGCAAGAACAAGAAACTAAAGTGTGGTTATGAATCGTACAGTGGACCCGCGTATAATTGAATAACACGACACTAAGCTGCTAACATCCCTGTTTGAAAGGGAAGATAAAGGTTTCAGATGGGATTATGAGTGGCAAATAATGGAAAATGACTATGAAGAATCTGTAGGCACGGGATGATATTTCTTACCTTCTGGTTTTCATTTGGGTTAGTCCAAGTTCTACTGAACATGTCACATTTGGGCAGGTTTAGCAGCTAGACAGAGTGAACAATGGCACATGGAACAAGAAGTCTGGAATGTCACTTTCTTTATCTGCTATCTAATATCCCGACTACACCAGAAGTCCCGTAAAACTGGCTCTCATTCACAGAGGCCAAGTAAGCAGACTAGCTGGTGGGTTTTCAGAGTTAGTGCACAATGAATTCCTGGAACTCACTCTGCTAGTGTTGATCACTTTCCAACTATTAGATTTTTGGTTAAATGCTACAAAATCAGATTTAAAATAGTCAGCATTTTTGTACAATTTGATGTGATGAATCAATTTGTGAGCTCAGGCTTATGTACTACACATCTGATATGGAGTTAACCAACGATCAAAGAATACAGCCAAAGTTGTCATTTGTGGAAGCTGTTACCTGCTGAGGGTTCAGTTACATGACCCGAAATCATATGTCAGTAACTTCGCCACCTTTTCGTATGTGTGCCTCTGTAAAGTCAAGTGAGTTAGGCCTCAGTCAAACAAGCCTAGATAATGGTCTACAACCATATGGCAACCAGCAGTTGCAAGTGAAAAATTAGTATTCCTCTACCAGTTGGCAAACTGTCACTATCACTATCAAATTGATTGCTAAAACCCCAGTCATGCAGGCCTTAAGACCAGTCAGTGACCCCTTGGTAACCACTGGTTTCTAGAATGTTCATTCCAATAGCAATCATGCAAACTGTGGGCAATCAACAGAATCTGCAATAGACCAAATCAGATTTCCCCAATTGCCCACAGTTTGCACCATACGACTTGTCTGCAAACACTCGTTAATTACTCTCTGAGTGGTAGTGAAAAGGTGGAAAAGAGTGCAGTGAGGACCTGAAGCAACATTGCAGCGTTAACCTTTAAAGTAAAATGTGTGCCTTTTAAAGCATGGTACTTGTAGCAAGGGATGGGTATCGTTTAGGTTTTATCCGACACCGGTGCCAAACTGGTACTTTTGTAACGGTGCCGGTGCTTAAACAGTGCTCAAACCGGTGCTTAAAGAATGGAAAACTCAAAATTGGTCCAAAAACCTCTCATGTTCAGCTGTTTTTTGTAAAAAGATAACCATGTTAGCCTTTTCTGCAGCTATGGGGCATATATGGCATCACTCTTGGCTGGAAGCAGTGCTTAAACAATGGAAAAAACACAAACTTTGTCCAAAAACCTCTCATGTTTAGCTGTTTTCCACTTTTTCTTTGGTCATTTTAGCCTTTTTGGCCAGGGTGAAGGGAGTATCTGCCATCAAACAAGAAGACAGCCGCATGTAACTACGACGGTGTTTGCTAGTTCACCTTACATGCATTAATGTAATAACGTGGTTAGCCTACTCAACGTAAATTACACACGAGCAACATTAAGCTACTCACGCAGAGAAGAACGGCTGTTGCTGCATCATCATCCTCATCATTTCTGCTACACTGGCAGGGCTACGGCTACACCCGCAGTAGATGCGCTCGGTGTGAGGTCTCGCAGCAAGCTGTCAAATACGGCGCATTTCTCGGCTTTAAAAAAAAAAAAGCGCTATGCGTCGCCAGGTGTTTCATCGGATTTGAGGTGTTACCTCCTTTGACAGTATCACAGTATCAGCTTAAAGCACTTGTTGCAGGCTGCTGAGTTTGCATATTTTGCTGTGAAGTACAGCCAGACTTTTGACCGCTTCGCCTTGGGCATTTTAATCTGTAGCCTGCTGTAAAAGAACGTACGTACCTGGACCCGCCTACTATCCTCGGAAACGTAAAATGATTGGCTAGCCACTTAAGCCCCACGCCCCCGGTACCGGGGGCAAAAAGGAGGAGATCACGTTTAATCGGTTATAACACGGGTTGAGAAATATAAGTCCAGACATGTGTGGTATCCACAGAAACCTCAGAATCTCAGCTAAAATATGATATAAACCATTTCTACAACCACCAAACACACCGAAAACAAGCCGTGATTAAACGAGCAGTTACGTAAATGCGCAGAAGTCCGCTAAACAAACAAAACCGAACCAGAAATTCTTCAGACTTTGTGTAACCGGCTAAGGATGGGCTGGTTAGCTTCCAGAGCTATCACTGACTCCACACACCAAGTTTCACCACAATCAGACCAAAATTCACTGAATGAGCCGCAAAAGAAGACCACAAAAACACACAGCGGCGCAAATGCGCTAAGACAGAAATTGGCTTACCGTCCCGATTTCCGGTATTTACGCCGGTAGCCGGTAACCACGTGACTAACAGTAGTTACCATGCCTACCTAGCCGCATCAGAGCTGTCAACAACCTCCATTTTAGACCCACCTACAGACACGTGACTGAACAGACACCCATTGCAGTAAATTTGGGCCCACGTGGGTTTTGGCATCACAACGTCTGATTGGTTGACGTGACGTGAACGTGGCATCGTCACTGTGAATCTATTGGCTCAAACGATTAAAAAGAGGTGTCAATCACGCAAATTGACCAAAAGAAACCAAAGTTACAGCCCCTCGGAGTTTAAAGGGCCAGAGGCCAATCAAACGCTCTATGCGCAGAAAAGGGCCGTTGCCATGTAAATGTATGGTTAATTCTTCAAAAATATATTTAAAAAAAAAGCGTTTTTAGGCCTGTTAATAAAATTTAATAATTTCTGCTCTTTAATACCTAAAAAAAATCAACTGGCATGGTGTCCAATTGTGTGCCAAAATTGGACATTTTTGTACAACGCCTGGATATTCATGTCTTGACAGGGCTGTAATTTTTCACTGTTTCACTTTAGAAACATGAATCTTTGCACAGATGATGTTTATATGTTGGTTACTGAATTTCTGGAACCAAATGTGATCTGAGGCATATTTTTCCAAGGGTTATATGCTAAAAATTAAAAAAAATAATTAGGCGAGGATAAAATCTACTCACGTTTTCTGTGTTCCAGTCTCAGTAACTTTGACACAGTAATCTCTGCTTCAATATTTACACCTCTGATGAAATTTCCCAAGTGTTAGCTTTATTTTGATACCAAGATTGTAAGGACAGAGTTTGTAATTGCAGAGAAATAATCAATTAAATTTAGGCATTACATTTTCGAGCGGGAAGCTCAGAAACCCCCTTGGGGCTTAAGAGGCTAGAATCTAAAGTGTATCACAGCCGGTTGTCCGGGGGTGGGCGTCCGGGTACACACCGGCTCACTCCTTGGCGGCTGCTTATCGGGGCCTGGAGCCTGGGGCTCGCTTGGGCCACCTCGGAGGTGGGGTGCCCCCGGCCTCTCGGCCTGGGGCTCGGTCACTCAGGCACAGCTGGCTGCCGGCGGAGCTCACGGGCACGTCACTGCAGCCCCCCCTGGCTTCTGCTCCGTGGCTGCTGGGTGACCCCTCATCTGGGACTCTCCTCAGCTCTTTCTGGGACAGTGGCACGGCTGCCCCTCTGTTGGTCTTCCTTGGTCTCTTGTGTTCTGGGGGCCTCTGGATGTCTGGAGTTTTGATCTCCTCCATACCTGCTTCATGCCCTGGAGGACGGGGCAGTGGCCCCCCACACCCTCTAGCAGATCATTACATGAGGGAACCTTTTAAGAAAACAAGCGCGTCCATGCTCACAGGTGTACACACGGGTGATCACACACACAAACTACACCCTTTTTGGCTCCTACCTCAATGCACACTGTGCTGTCGATCTTACGTGCTGCACAATAATGTTTAATATTTAGTAGTTACTGTCATATTCCCATATATCATTGTGATGTGGTTTATTGTATTACTCTCGTTTTCTTCTGCTTGTTTTCTTTTTTCTTTCTCAACAGGTGATCCAGGTGATCGATATATGTATTTATTTTTTTATTTATTTATTTTTTTTCTTCTGCTTATTCTGTTGGTTTTTGTTTTTTGCCCTTCTCCCCCGTCCCTCTTCTCAACTGTTTTTCTTTCCCTCTTTCTTTCTCCCTTTTCTTTCCCCCAGTCAAATCTGTCCCGTATTCAGCAAGTGAAAATAAAATAAAGAATAAAAGGTGAATCAAATGGACCATTACGGCAAAGCTGGGATGGTCAATTTGGTAAAGAAAATCCGTTGGGCATCTTTCTTCGCCTTTAGACAATAATTCTGATGGCAAAAGAGCCAAACGGGACAGGCAAAAAAAAAAAAAAAAAAAAAAAAAAAATAAAGTGTATCACAGCTCAGAAAAAAAAAGCACCGAAATAAAGCACCGAAATGTGCGCTGCTTTTCGGTCTGGTTACTACCGTTTATGTCAGAACCGGTGCCATAATGGCACCGGATACCGGTACCCATCCCTACTTGTAGCACTGAGGCACAACTTTTACTTTGAAAGCAACCATTTACCGTTTTCGGTGTGCATCCTGCCTTTTCAAGTTTGAGTTTGCAGAGAAGTCTATGTCTTCTATGCAATGTGAGAACATACATACAAATTTCCCTCGTGACCAGTGGTTGTATCACAAAGAATATAGTTGACAACGTACAGCACACAACATCAACCTCAATAGTTCTATTTTAAAGTAAACCTCTACTGGCTGTGTAAAGAAGCAACAACAACAACAAAAAAAAGCTATGAGGAAAAGTGAAAGTAAGAAGCAAATCAAAGTGAAACTTAAGAAGGTTGTGAAATATCTCCTGATTTATATTTCTTTCCTATTTTTACCCCATGTCAATCTTAGCACAGACTTTCACAATCGTATGCGTCATATCTGCTATGCTTGCATGGATCATATCATTCGTTAGGAACCAATGGTGACGTAATCATTGTTGAAGGACTCGATCGGTTTCTGGCAGCAGCTTCATAATAAATCTTTCATGTAAGTCTAGTGAATAAGGATCTCAGTGCTGATCACAAGGCAGACTTAACGAGATCTAGTGAACATATTTTCTGTTATATAACCATTCAGTCACCCTTTAAAGAGGCAGACATGTCATCACAACTGCCTCATGCAAGAAGAAAGGGAGAATCCCCTGCGGAGCTTAAGTAAACACCATTTTAGTCCTTCTCCCATGCACAAAACACAAAGTTTGCTCAGTGGTTTCTGCTAAACTCTGCGCTCCTTCCAAAATATTATTATAGAGGGCTTGAAATAATAAAAGAAACCCCAAAACTTTGACTTCTGAAAGGAAAAAGCCACTTATCGCTTGTCTAAGGAGAGCTGAAACAGCCGTCTGTGTTTTAAGAGCGCCTGCCATGGCTTCAGCATGTACAGTATGAAAGACACCACATCACACCGGGCTTTAATTCCACTCTCGTTAATCCACTGTTATATGACGCATTTTAGCTGCATGTAATCATTTCCTTTAACTGGGTCCTAGAAAGCTGCAAGTTGTGATTGCATCCTGGGGTAATGTGGAGCAGCGTTTGGAAGTGGACAAACCTTATTCCCCCCCATCTTTCACTAAATTCACTCACAGTTCAGCCTGTATGTTTAGAAACGCCTCATCGCCCACGGCGATTTTTTTAATTCTTTCACTCTTTTCATATCAGGAGGCCTGTGATTGACCTCCTCCCTGCAACCTCTAAAGAGGATGTAAATCCGGGCAGGGGGTCGGGGATGAACCCGGTTCCCCACCGATTAATTGTCAATTGAGCAGCCATACATGAGTGATGACCTCATCGCGCGCCGAGCACTGCAGGAGCAGCAGGGGTGTGAGAGCAAGAGCGGCATCTTAACCTTTAACAGATGTTACTTTAAACATGACTTCAGCTCGCTGATACACACAAACACACACACACACACATCTATGCCTCAACAAGCCATTTGCTCGCCTTTGTTCTTTTGCAGAAAAGAGCAGGGAGGGAATTTTATTACCACGAGTATCTTCTAACTGATGTTAGTGTGACAGGTTCCAGCTTATGCTGTCATGCATTGCCCTGAACTGAACATATAGAAGAGTCAAACATCCAAATCAACCTGCTGTCTCTATCATTTAAAGTTTGCACAACTGTCGGTGACAGCAAATAAACCAATGAGACAAACTCAGAGAAACTCTGTGAGGTAATGTCAGTGAAACACATAACAAGCATGGTTGTTTGAGATTATTTTATAGTCAAAAAAAGAATTAAAATAGCTTTTAGGTAGCGACTGTAAAGTTTGTATTTTGCCTCTTTTTTTTTGGATCATGTGAACATACCCGGCGCCAGAGTTTAATTGAAGAGGAAATAAAAGAAGCCAGAGAATCACAGATGACACAGTGAAACAACAAAAATTAAGAAACACAATAAAGTATATCTCTGACTAAAAACTCACAAAACCAGACATTGCGACAAATTCTAGATACTTTTACTAGTTTATGCATTGAATTACACAGACTAGGATCACAGTCTATTACAGCAGTGCACAAGTAATTTTCCCAAAGAGCCTCATGAGAAACTAGGGCTGTTTTGGAGGGTTCAGCCAAAAAGTTGAACTTAGATCTGCTCAATGTGAATTTTATCTCTTCACTGGCTCCCTATTAAATCCAGAATTGAATTTAAAATCCTTCTCTTCACATACAAGGTCTTGAATAATCAGTCCCCATTTATTTTAAACACCTCATACTACTGCATCACCCAATCTAGAGCACTTCGCTCTCAGACTCCGAGCTTACATGTGGTTCCTGGGATATTTAAAAGTAGAATGGGAGGCAGAGCCTTCAGCTTTCTGGCCCCTCTTCTCCCAGTTTGGATTCGGGAGACAGACACTATCTCTACTTTTAAGGTTAGGCTTTGATAAAGCTTACAGTTAGGACTGGATCAAGTGATCACGTTGCTGGGGGGTTTCCCATGATGCACTGAGCATTTCTTTAATCACTGTGTTTATACACCGCTCCGCCTTTAATTATTAGTTATTATTCATCTCTGGCTGTCTTCCACAGTGTCTTTTGTCCTGTCTTCCTCCTCTCATTCCCAACCAGTGGCAGCCTTCCTGAGCCTGGTTCTGCTGGAGATCTTCCTGTTAAAAGGGAGTTTTTCTTCCCACTGTCGCCAAGTGCTTGATCACTGGGGGTCATTTGGTTTCTTGCTATTACTGTAGGTTCTTTATAAAACTGAATTGAAGTTACAATTGGGTCCTACCTGTGGCCCTTTAGAAACATTAATCGCCCACCCCTGTCATATTAGAAAGGCTCACTTTAAGGGGCATTTTCAGAGGATTAAGGATATCTTACATCAAATAAAAAGCATTGTTTAAAAATTCATTTTTTGCTTTTATTCTTGTTCTTTCTTAATACCTTTATAATTTTATGCCTTTAAATCTTTTAAGAAAAGCAAACTTTTTGGTCAAACTTAAAATCGCCTCTTCGAGGCCATTTCAAGTGGCCATAAATGCAGCTCAGTAATATCACTTATATCTGTATACATGTTGGCTGAAAGTAGAGCACACAAATACCAAATATTTATTTGTGGTATTTTAGAGACAGAAATCGTGCTAACTGAATAGATGTTTGCAGCTGCTGTCATTCTATTACAGCACAAGTTGATGATTAACACTAATAAAACGGGCGCACTTTCCAATAAAAGTCCTTCAGTTGTAACTGTATTTTACAAGTTCTCGAAAAATGCCTCAAGACCTTTATAGGAACGAACAAGGTGGTGTGACAGGAAATAGCCTGCAGATAATTTGAAACAACAACTTGTTGATGTCATTCACTGGCACAGTGGGTTATTATCAGCGGTATAGTGTATATATAAAGTACAGTAGCTCCAAACATAACACCACATAACCTTCATCCACCTCTTAACAGTTTGCAGGGCTTACAATACATGCTCATGCCATCTGGTTGACTTAACAGTAGCGGTGGTGACATCACTCCCGTGGATCAAATTGAGAACATTCTTCAGCGATTTCTTCATCATCGCTGAGATGTTATTATCCAGTCCTGCCCTGTTTTTTGAAACCGAACACACGGGTTTTTGATTTTTTATGATCTGGGATCTTTGGTTATTAATGATGGTCCTGCCTCTGCAAGTTCACCTTAGAGGCAGGCTGTGAACTCTGCAGTTTTATGCAAATAAATGAGCGTTTTTGCATGAATGACGGGGTGTTTTAGGAAGTTGTTGAGCAGCTGCCGCGCCGTATGAACGCATATTCCCGTGGGTGCGAAGGATCCATCTTCACCTATGCATCGTTAAGATATTATCAGTGTTGGCCTCATTCATCAACTGTACCTGACACGTGATGCCTAAACTTTTTGCAAAGGCTGTTATTTCTGTGTTGACTCCACGGAACAGCGCACCTGTAGTCCTCCCAAAAATGCTTCAGCCTTGCGCATTTCATACATTCCTGTACCAAGCAAAGTTCAAGCTTTTGGTATGAAGGTTGAGAAATTGAGAAATGTGATCTGAAATGTTTAGAAACTGTCTGGTTAGTTTTAAACTGTGCAATATTTAACTTTAATCAAATGTTAGCTTGGGAAAATACACATCTCAGTAATGAACAGCTGAAGCCAAACAGTTCCCTCTATGAGAAGGAAAGCTCTTCTTCATGCTGACTAGTGCATGTACAAAACAGTCAGTGCCACCTTCTACATGAAGCCAGTTATCCATCCATCTATTCGCTTCCGCTTCTCCTTTTCAGGGTCGCGGGGGGCGCTGGAGCCTATGCCAGCTGTCATAGGGCGAGAGGCGGGGTACACCCTGGACAGGTCGCCAGTCTGTCGCAGGGCCAACACACAGGGACAGACAACCATTCACACTCACATTCATTCGCACATTCACACCTAGTGACAATTTGGATTATCCAATTAACCTATCCCCACAAGCTGCATGTCTTTGCATGTCTTTGGACGGTGGGAGGAAGCTGGAGTACCCGGAGGAAACCCACGCAAACACGGGGAGAACATGCAAACTCCACACAGAAGGACCCTGGCCTGATGTTGGAATTGAACTCAGGACCTTCTTGCTGTGCGGCAACAGTGCTAACCACCGTGCCACCCGCCTGTTATATTACAGATTTTTGTAACACACTTGCTTGACTTGCACATTCAGCATCGCAAAGACTTTATGGAATTTGTTTTGGTTTAGTTAGACATCAGGAATTAAATCCAGAGAGAGGAGAAGACAGACAAGCCAACAATGTGATAGCAGTTCATATCTTTGTGGCTCAGTCACTTAAATTTACGGTGATGTCGTCTTTTCTCAAAAACTTGTAGTCTAGTCAGTTTAAAAGCCATTAAAAGATGATTTCAGCGTCAGACAGTAAAAGACAAGTAGGCTTATACATTTTCTTAAGTAATGTATTTAAATGTATATTCAGAGATGTTACATGTGTTAGCTCTGCTTCATGGATGGGAGTTTGTTTATGGATAAAAAAAAACATTATCGTAGAGACCGAAAAGTTGCTGCCTGTTGCCAGGTAAAATTGGGTGGGTACTACCCCAAAAACCTCCTTGTGATTGCAATAGTTGCTAGAAGATTGCCACAGTCATCCATAGTTTGCATGGGAGGCATGATGTGCCTTCCAACATGTTTGAAACACTGCACCTTTTACTTATGTAGCCAAAGACACAGTTTTACTACCATTTGGCAAGTGTTTGGCAAGTGTTTGCAGACAAGTCGGCACCTTCCTGGAAAGTGCTGCAACTGCAGCACTCTGCAGCTGTCCACAGCGATTGCAAGCAGGTTTTCTGTGTAGAACCTCTTACTTCTGTGTGAACAATTTCACACAGCAACTGCCAGCAGCCACCTAACAACACCTATTTTTTGCCCAGGGGGGCCACCAACTGGTCTCTAGGCCCGTGTGACCGAGATCTTAGGCCTGTTTGATACACTTCTCAATCTAACACACAAGTCATAAAAAATCACGAACACACAAGGACATACTGTTGATGACAGTCAGCACAGTAGGAAAATAAAACATTCGCTTAGACACGATGGATGATTGAGAAATAGAAATATGATGAGATTAGATGAGTCCCTTCTGCGTTTGCTGTCTTGCTCTTTGTTTGTGTGTCTTGATGCTCGTCACTGTATTGTTCCCACATTGTAGGAAATACTGAGTGGCTACTGACCTGATTCGTGCTGGTCAGCCAACACTCCCTTCCCTGCTTTAGCCAGATAACAACCAAATGGCTTCACAGTCTTCTTGACCTCAGCCTCATTTATCTGAATGTACTGTAACAAGGTTGATGGGATTAAGACAAGCCCGTTCATTCATTAACCTTTAAAGCTTTTGGATTTCATCAACTTTATCTATTAATATTAACAGAAGTACTTTCTAAGGAGTGTTTCCTTATGGATAATTATGTTTTGTTTTAAAGGAGTGATAACTTAATCTAATTAAGTCCAGTGACTGACCCGGCATTTCACTAACGGATTTGTGTTTTTTTTCTAATTTACTGTGAAAAAAAAGTGAATATATGAAATCTGCATGATTAGAATATACGGACCGTTTTGTTTTGTGATTTTTGGTTTTTGAGCTTTTGAAGCATTTTTTCTATTTAATGTTGGATGTGTTTTATGTGCTTTTGGAACATTTTCCAACATCTGTTTGCTGGTACTTTCTGGAGGTGCAGTGCATTTGACGTCTTAGAGCCACCACAGCTTAATGTCTGACCCTTACAAGTACCTATTAATGCATAACCTTAAGCACACAACATGTTTGTAGTTAAGAATATATTGATGATATATGAAATACTGCGACAGGAAGGACTCAAACTTGTATTGCTGGTACGACAGTCTGCCAACTTAAGCCTGCATCACTCCTCCAACTTCTTTTGCTTTTTAATGAGGACACATGAGAACAGACTGGTGGAAAAATAATTTTAAGGGAGATGAAATAATGTTGAGGAATTTAACTTGAGGAACACCAAAAAATATTTAAAACTCGTGTTCAGAAACATGAATTAATACATTATAGGTCATGAGTATATCACAACTGGAAGTTAAAAGGTGTGCCTTGGAGCATAATACTTTCTTGTGTCACAGCTCCATGAACACAGCAAATTTTGAGCAACAAGTCACCGTTTGCTTTTGTTTTATTAGGGAGTCATCAAAGACAAAAATATGGAGGTAATCTTTAAAAAAAAACAGAGACAAGACACTAACAGATGCATGGTTTAATCCACATGCTTTCCATCTCTGTACTGCAGATGTGCAGGTACGAGTGCTTCACAAGGTGCTGGGAGACAGAAGCCAAAGACACAGCTCACATAAAGCGTACTTTCATGTGCCATGAAATGCGTGTGTCAAAATATTGCTCCGTTACATCTGTGCACTGGGTAGTAATTAGGGCCAAGTGATTCGTCACTGCATGGCGTAATGTGATTACATCTCCCTGACAGAATGTAGCTATTAGACCTCACCAACCACAAGGACTTGGGGCCTTGCAGCTTGTACTTTTCCAGCCTTTTTTAGACTTGTTATAAAAGAGGAATCCAGCTTAAAATAGCACTTACGTGTTGTGTTCTATTTCTGTAGCAGTGCAGGTAATGGATTTGAGTGTTCTCCTAAAACATTACATTTCTGCTATAAAAACTCAGTGCTAATGTTTTGCAGTGAAAGAGGCACATTTTCTTAATTTGTCTTTTTAATTCTGTAGCAGATGTGGGATGTTTTTAGCGCGGCAAAAGGTATTGTCCCCATATTATTCCACACTAACAATGAGGAGAAAAGTGCCTTTGTAACCAGTGTTTATACGAGATTGTGTAATTTTAGGGTTCATTTTCCTTTAAATCGAACAGTGAACACCTCAGAGCTTTTGCATGAGCCTTGACTACATTAACAGACTCAACTGGATTGCAATCAAAGAGTGCAATTAAAAACAAAGCCGTGCATGATATAGCTCTTTGCGATGATTGGTGAGCTTGACTAACTATAATAGAGTTTTCCAGTAAAACGAAGAGAGCCAAAATGTTATTTGAGCATTTCAACAGCATATTTGTAACTTAGAACATCTGTCAGGGTTATACAAGAGCAGGAACAACTCAATGGTGAACTGAATAGAGCTTGACAAATGATTACGCTGACTGGGAATCCGCAGGAGTGATGTATGAGCTAATCTTCTGTTTGTGAAAGGAAATAGCACCGAGGGTGGAGAGAAGGAGGTCAAGGAGGAAAAAAAATGCGGCTAATGTAGACTTAGCATGACATTTCTACGCTTGCTGTGAACCGTGCGTGGCCCCTGCCAGCACTGGAGACAGCGAGTGATGGCCAGACTGAAAATGCAGCAGGCAACAGAGAAAATCCGACATGCAGGCTAAACACTGTGGAGGACACTTTTACCCGCCAGCGAGGGCTAATCGCTCTGATTTACTTTGTTTCTCACATTTGTTACAGCAGACACTGTGTTGAGTTATGGCTTGGCAAAACACCGCAAAGGGAAGCCATTTTTCCCCTCCTGTCCTGTCAGGCTGGAAGGAAGCGACAGCGAGAAAGTTGCACTTTTTACGTCCTTGTTGCTGGCAGCTGCTGTGTCTGAACAATGAGTGCACGCCTGTGCTCCCAGTCAAGTCAGTGTTGAGATAGTGAGTGAAATATGGAGGGAGGAAAGAGCCTGCCTGTATCTGCCAACTCCAATGTCTCACAGTGGTGAATGGGCTATCTGGACAGGGCCACAATGAACTGAGCAAACAGGGAGAGAGTGGTGACATTTTCTTTTTAACAAAGAAAGAGTCACCGCTGTGCTGTTGTTATTAAGCAGATGGGATATTTCTTCCTCTATCCAAATAGTAACTGTTTATATGCTAAATCATTTTAAAAACAACCTTTGTCTTTCTAAGCTTCCAATCACATCATAGCTACACAAAAACACATAAAAATGGCCTTTTCTCTGTGTACAAGCGCATGATACTGTGTTAAAAATATTTATTACTCGATGTTAGAGTGGAACTTTTAAGCTGGCATGTGAAGTTAAATAATTCACTGAACTCTATGCAATCTTGTGTAAAGTAGGTACCCCCATGCTGGTGGTACAGGAATTATCAGCCATGCGCTCCTAATCAACTCCACTTCGTTCAGTGTGATCAGCAGCATAAAAACTGGAGCAGGTGTGTTTAAAGACAGCACCACAACCTTCCCAGGTGTGTGTTACCCAAAAAACACAGAGAAAATGCAAAAAATCCAAACGCTACTTCTCAGACTTTACAGGCCTCAGCTAGCATGTAAAATGTTAAATTTCACGACAGAACAAATAGTAAAAGATGAGATGAGACCAAAGTGCAGCCATTTCCCCATGATGCACTGCAGCATGTTTGTCAGCATGGTGGTGGAGGGGTGAGGATTTGTGCTTGCTTTGCAGACACAGGTCCTTAGCACCCTGCTGTCATTGAGTCTGCCATGAAGTCTTCTTCTAGAGTCAAACATGAGACAGTCTGTCTGACAGCTTGGTTAAAACTGGATCAATGGGACAATGATCCCAAACACAGAAGCAGCTCTACAACAGCCTGAAAAAGAAAAGAGTCAAAGTACTGCAATCATTCAGTCAAAGTGCAGACCTTACTGACTGCAATGCTGGGGTGGAACATTAAGCGAGCTGTGAGTAAATGAATACAAACCTCTATTTCCTCCACAGTGATGTGAGACTGATAAAATCATACAGACAATGATGACTTGTTGCTAAAGATGCATCTACAAGCTACTGAATCATGGGGTGGACTTAGTTTTTCATGACTGCATTTACACTTAAAATATCCTGTTATTATCAAACCTCATGCTTCAGAATGTTCCCCCCTCCTCTTGGCTCTGTATTATGTCATAGTGATATCTTTAATAAGGCTCTCAGGCCTTCTAGTTGTTAGTGTTGGGGAGTAACGGAATACATGTACCGCCGTTACGTATTTAAAATACAAAATATGAGTAACTGTATTCCGTTACAGTTACCGTTTAAAAAGGTGGTATTCAGAATACAGTTACTTTGTTGGAATAAATGGATTACACGGCGGTACTTCCCTGTTTTATATTGTGGCGGGTCAGGACTGTTTGGGTTTTGTTTGACAGCTACGTTCTGTTGTTCCAGGTGGCAGCGTTACGGTTGCCATGGTTACAGGGTGACGCTCTCTCTCTCTCTCTGTTTCCTGGGTGAGAGAGGCCTTTTTGTTGTTGTTGTGCTAAGCTAATAGGAAGAATGCTACAGGTATAGCTCTAAAGAATGTAGCATCATAGGCAGTGTAGTCCGTGCTGCAGGGAGAATGGACTGCCATACCCGTTATGTGTCTGTGAGCGAGGGAGGGAGAAAAAGGAAAAGTACGAGCTGTCATCGTGCAAAAACGGGAGCTGGAAGCATGTAAATATAATAATAACCACTGCAGCCAAGAAGAGAGCCTGACGAGCCCAGTTGTAAGTAAGCTATTAAGACTCGACTGTACACCGTGTTCGTGTTTTCCTCCAAAAACAATAAGTTCAGTTGGAGCAGCCTTTCAACGCCTCTCTCTGTCTCTCGCTAGCAAACTTGACCCAGACAACAAAGTAAAGCTAGTTTTCAGCTACGAGCCGACACGAACCCACCGTATTAGCCAGAGGTCCCTTTACTACGGTTCGGAGCCGCGGACCTTCAGTAACAGTAATAAATCACAGCAATAGTACATTCATGTAGTTGTAAACAGCATGATAATATATTAAGTAATCCAAAGTATTCAGAATACGTTACTCTCAGTAACGTAACGGAATACGTTACAGAATACATTTTGGGGCATGTATTCTGTATTCTGTAATGGAATACATTTTAAAAGTAACCTTCCCAACACTGCTAGTTGTACAGCCAGTCAGAAAAAAACTAGCTTAAGTAAAGGTTGCCCTTAATGGAACAGGAGCTAAAAGGCTTGAGTTCACTACAAGAACACCAAAGATAGTGGTGTAGTTGGAAGTGTGAATTGTAGAATGACTGTAAAATAATGTACATAAAAAAACTAAACAGGTTGATAAATTTGATTTAGACAGAGCACATGTTCAAATAGATTTCTATACTGACAAGTCTATGAAGGAAATACATGTCAGCACGTTTCACATCCTGTTTCAGGCTGAGGGACAAGGTTTCAGTTAAGCCAGGCCCTACAGGAAACAGAAATCCACCAGTGGGAGCGTACTTGACACAAATACACTTTGCTTTGGTAAAAGGTTGTTTTCTTTTTTTCCCCTTCATTACAGTATGGAAACTTTTGCCACATCTCACCACATGCGCCTCGTCTTGATGAAAGACACTTTTCCTTGTAAACAACGCATTGAGCCGAAGAACGCTGCGTTTCAGTGATTTCCACCAATAATGTTGCTCTTAACATCATCCCAAATGCAGCTAATCACACTTCCGTCTAGAAAACACTGCCACGAAAAAGCAAGTCATAAAACACCAAAAACGAATTCCTTTTTAATTGTGAATAATTATATTTTTAATTCATGTAAAAATCCTTCTACTTTCTCTTTTCTGTCACCCATTAAACTAATGCCGTTGCTTGAAACACTGTGTGCTGTTTGGATTTGTGTAAAATTTGAAATACTTACAGGGTGCTAGGAGGTGTTTGATTTGGAGGCAGTAATAGTGCTAATTAGGGATGTTTACACCGACTGGGGTTCAATTTACTTTTCCCTGACGAGGTTTGTCTCCTTATTTTGTGGCTCAGGGAGATTGATTTGCACAATATTTACCATTTGTCATCTTAAAGGAATTTAAAGATGTCAGGTACCCGACACCATAAATCCCCCGTGCAGCCTGAAGAAAGAAAGCCAGAAGTTGGCTCGTGGTTGTGTGAAGGTAAGAAAAATCTCAAGGACCTGCCTTGAGAGGGAGTGAGGTAGTCGGGGAGTCAAAGCTGTGATACTGAAACCAAAATTTAATGCTTTGGGGACTGACTCTTTGGAGAGGGAACAATAGAGATCTGTCAGAGGGACCACCCTATCCCAGTTCATCCCAGCTTTTGACAAGAAAACCCAGAAAGCAGGAAATAAGAGCTACGCTTTAGGGTTTTAAATTCCCTCCACCCAGATCTGCTGCAAGGTGCTGGGGATGATTGATGAGAACGTTTTCCTGTAAGGTTATGAGGCTGGAGAATAGCTGGCACCGCTGTTCTTCGAGGTTGAGATACAAGGGTAAACACTGTCTTTTCAGACCCACATTTCCCCGCTTGATAATTCACACACATCTCAGGGGAAATTAGTAAAAACTTCATAAACATCTGCTAGAATAAAAGAATGTGGAAGAAACGTTTAAATCAGTTTAATCTTTTACAAGCTCGACAAGACTGCAGAAACAGTGCAGACGTGTAATTTAACTTTCAATAAGATGCATGACTACACACAAAAACAGATTGCTTCTTTTTTTTCTTCTTTTTTTTAATGGCAGGAGGTGAGATCATCGCCAAGCTTATTAACCAGCACAAACAGCGGTACAACAAGGACAATGGCATTGTCATAACAGCAAAACAAACACAATCCACCTTCCTCTGCCCAAAAAACTCTGAACCGCACTCTTCCTCGAAGTCCTTTCCAGAGCGGCCCTTTCTGATGCAAACCTCAAACCTCAATTACACTGTATTTTTCCAAGATGAAATTATGCAGCCCATTTAGTTTTACTCAAAAATCTCCCATCCCGATGTCGTGTTGACCTGGGGAGGAACTGCAGCCTGAGCGAACTATAAATGGCTGGCATTTATAGCGTGTAACAGTGATGGATGGAGATGTCCAGTGGATGATGTTTTGAGTGGGTAGCAGCGGGATTTAAGACGGCTTGTGCACTTTGCCATAAAAGATTAGAGTGATGAAACCAGACTGTTGTCAGAGTCCACAGGCTGATATCTCAGGACAAATGTTTTTTGGGCCTGAAACTGAGAAAATCCTCCTGGCAGTGGCAGAGGTGCGGGAGAGTAGGCGGGTTTGGAGTATGACTAAAAGGGTGGAAAAATGGTTTAAAGGGTCTATCCAGTTTCAGGAGCCTCTCATGGCTTAGCGAAGGGGAATAAAGAGGAAGTATCCATATCAACAAGGAGACAAGTAGGGTTGGACAGCAGTCCTGCAAAGAGGTGCGAGAAAATGTATTTTTTGCTTTATCCACTTCAATAAATCCCCAATTCCTTATCTCACTCCCCTCTGAAAGACACTCATATTTTGTTTTATCAGTCTGCGTGTATTACAATGTCTCAGTGCCAAAGCAAAGAACGTCAGTGAGCCTTCTTTCCTTGTATCACCTATAATCTGGTTAAATGGATCTAACAATTTAAGAAGGCTTGTTGAGCATGGCGAGGAGGAGGTACGCAATCTGCGGTTTGGACACAGAGCAAACACAAGACAGAATAAATGCTATGCCTGGATCTCTCTAATTTAATGTAAGTATAGCGTGAGCTCATTCCTCAGGCACACTCTTTTGCTTTTTTTTTTTTTTCAAACAAAGAAAATTATGAGCTCGCATTTCGAACAGCCGCATATTACAGCCAGTTTTGTGCTCAACCCGATATAACATAAAAATCGGATCGAGCGGCTATTCTTTTTCTTTGATCCATTGGCCCCTTGGCTTAGATTCAGAGGGACAGTGCTGCATCCAAACTTTAATATTACATTTTAGATGGAGGCCTTTCTGTTCTAGCTTGAAGGGATAAAATTAAATTGATTTTAGTATCAAATTAAAACCTCGTTTAGTCTGTTTGTTTTTGAGGCCAGACACAAATATATACTCAAATACAGATGTTAGTCCTCTTTTTTGTTGTTGTTAAATTATGGTTCCCCAGCTTGAGCGCTTGGGAGACCGAAGTGTGATGGAAGGGTTCAAAAAATGCTTCCTTGGGTTCTCTGGGGAACTTCTGGAGCGGCTGCTGGGTGGTTGTAGAGAATAGTAAAAGACTGGTGTTGCATAAAGAATTCCCAAAGTGTGCGTGTACATATAGAGTGTGTATAATTCTGCAAAGTAGAGCGTTCAAGTACATGATTTGCTATTCAAGAGCATGACAACAGGAAGACCTTGACCACTATGGCATGTAAAGTTTTTAACTACATCCTCGCAAAACTGTAAAATAATTGAACTAGCATTTAGCCGTGGTGCGGTCGGAAACCAGTGACTCCAGTGGCTCGAGGCGCAGAAAAACGATTTTTATGTTTGTACAGCACACAGCTTGGCACGAGCCAAGTGTGACTGATCCATGCTGTGATAATGCCACAAGGCCAGTACAAATGAGACATTCACTCTGCAGCTGGCATGTGTGGCAAAATGAAGTAAAGTTAAAGACAGCATGTCTGAATTCCCTGACTTTGTATCCCTGATACAAAGTATCGAGACACTGGAAGAAAAGCCGTCCTTGGAACGAACAAGGCCTGAACAAACTTTTTTGTCATTTCTTTAAGTCATCTTCAAGAATAGTTCTTCAGGCTTCTTGAAGGACATTCAAAGATCTTCTTTGGATGTTTCTGCCTTTTGTTCTGTTCTCTGTCAACATGATCCCACACTGCTTCAATAATGTTGATGTTTGGGCTCTGGGGAGGCCAATGCACGACTGATAGTGTTCCACTGTGTGTTTTTCTATACAGGTATGATTTTACTGGACTGGCAGTGTGTTTGGGATCAATGATATGCTGAAAAATAAAGCTGCTGTCAATCAGATGCTTTCCAAATGGTATTGCAGGGTGGATTAAAGCCTTATGGTACTTTCGGTGTTCATTTTTGACAATATCTTCAACACCACTGATTGTAATGCAGCTTAAACTAAGACAAAGCCTCCACTGTGTTTTACATGGCTGTAGACACTCGCTGTTGAGCCTCTCTCCTGACCTCCCCTGTACACACTGACAATAATTTCATGCAAATATTTCACATTTGGATTCATCCTCACCTGTTGCCACTGATTGTCAGTCTAGTTCTTATGCAATGTGGAATACTCAGGCCTTTTCTCACTGTTTCCTTTCCTTAAGAATGGCTTCTTCATAGCCGCCCTTCCACTGAGGCTTCAGTAAACAGTAGATGATCAGCTGAAGGTCCAGATCCATCTCTCATGACTTAAATGGATTATTTGCTGTTTTTTAAGGACATGCCTTTCAGATACTGTGTATCTCTAGATATTTTTTATGCTGGATACTTCCTATTGTGTCTTCCCCTAGAACAGTTTCCTACATTTTTTAAGTACACACAGCCATGCAATGTTGAAATATCTCAATTTTTCAGCTAATAGCTCTTTGGGAATCACCTTGTTGGTGCAGAAGTACAATTTTATTTTATGTCTGTCAAATGGTGTATATATATATATATATATATATATATATATATATATATATATATATATATATATATATATATATATATTTTTCCTTCTTTTTTTTCTTTTTGGACAGGCTGCTAATAACAAAGTGCCAAAAGATTTAAAATCATCTTTTTCCTAAGTTGCAATGAATGATGTTGGTTTTGAGTTGAATCCTCTTAGTTTAAGTCCTTTTTCAACTGCTTGAATGATCCATAAGTCAGTGTTAAGTGGCTCACATTACTCTGACAATGGTCAGGTACAAGGACTAGATTGGATGGTTTTTCACTATTTTTTTTATTATTATAATTATTTATTTTGCTGCCTTGTCTACTGCTCCTTCAAACAGAACAATGATTCCTGTGAGCACAGCAAACGCTTTGTCCTGTCAAAAGTGTCTTTAGTGTTTTATATAAGCATGTAGGAGTACGTAGAAAGATAGCTCTATACCTCTACAAATTTTGCAGTAAAAAAAGTTTTCTTAATGTTGTAAATGAGAAAAAAAACAGAAGCACGTGTAAAGGTCCATGCAACATTGCCAGACGATGTTTTTTTTTTACATTTTTTAAATATCTTGTAAAACCTCTCAAGACTCGGCACCCTGCCAGAGCTAATTGCACCAAAAGAAAAGAAAATCACCATCGATCTTCATCATCACTGGATGTTAGTGGACAAAGCTAAACCTCACAGTCCTCAGTGCTAAAATGCTTCTCTGGAATCCCTCCAGATGTGAGCCATCTGTTGTGTTCAGTCACTGAGGTGAGACTGGTCGTGTCTATCCAGACGGTGACATCACCCCGAATAGAGACAGCTAAAATCCAGCACTGTTCATTAATAACACCGCTGATCCAAGCCTTTCAGGCAAGCTCTCAGCATGAATTGAGGTGTCCCACTGGTGCACTTCATCAACAGTATAAGTGCTTTCTGCCACAGCGAGCCTAATCTGGCCAGGAGACCTGAACACCAAGGCCGCGCTGTACAACAGTTCCATAACATGTCGCTCTGATTCTGCTTTCCAGAAGGTTTCGAATTTTATGGAGTGACATAAAGTCATGGTTAAAAGTACTTAAAAAACTAGACCCGTTTAAAAACAGGTTGCAGGATAAAAGGTGACACAAGGAACATTAAGAAAAGATATCAGTTAACTGGCTTCAATGCACACACAGTCAGAGATGTTTTTTTCTGCACCCGCCATGCAGTACCAACTTGCTGATTTCTAACTGCAGATTTTTGCAATATTTTGAAATAAGACTAAAAAAAGGGAAATATTAAAGAATGATAAAAACAACATCTCACCCAATATAAAGGCTTTTGATCAGGATCCACCTTCACATTTTTATCACACTGGGTATACTTTAGTGTCCTTTTTCAGTAAGTATTTCAACCCAAACTGTGATCATTTCCTTAAAAACTGTTGTTTTTAAGACTAACCAAGCATCAAATAAAAATTGAGCAATAGACAAAAGACGAAAGAACCACGAGAAGGTCCTTCTTGGACTCCATTACTGCTAGGACCAGGGACAGTATAAAACATGGAAATATCTTCTGGGCCAAAAAATGAAGCCAAGGCGGAAGTGCCTTAAACCTCCAGTCTATTTGAAGGCCACCAGATGGTGATAGCTATGGTGACTCATGTCAGGTCTTATAGACCTGCCCTGATCTTTGAAAACACTTTCCTGTTGGGTTTATGGTCTTTTTTCATAAAATCTTGTATGTATAATGTTTCAAAAAGGATTATTTGTGCTGTGAAACCACCATGGGGTTAGCCAATGAGCCCCTCCTGGTTACATCCTTTTTTCTTCCACTGAAGATGACGACAGTGGAAGCTTCAAAATGGGAATTCAGAAACCAGTGGGTGACATCATGGTAGCTACGGCCACCTTTTATACCGCCAATGGATCAACGCCAAAGGACGTCAGCTCTGCTAGTTGCTATGACAAAACAGTACTCTGTGATGCCCTGAGAATGAGACTATGATGAGTCCCCCCCCCCCCTTTCTATTCATTAGAGCATAAAACAGTTTTTTTGTTGTTTTTTTTAGATCCACTGGTCATAACAATGTAAACAACGCAGTGCAAGTGTCTGACTCAGACAGACTTCATCAAACGTGTACAATGGAAAGCTTTGACGACAAAAACAAATGTGTCTCATTATAAAAAAAGAAGACATCACACACTGGTTTGTAGAGCTCCCATTTTAGAGTATTACAGTTCACCATTTTGCCCCCTCAATAGCTCTGACTGAGTAACCGAGGAACATTGCAAGGTTGCTGAGCCCTAAAGCGTCTTCTGCTTTATCACCTATTTCACTCTAAATGGGACCACAATGCACTGAATGAATATTATGTTTTGTTCAATAGGACCTGAAACTAGAAATTGAGACTATAAACTACATAAAGTGTGTAATTGGGTCAATTTTATGACTATAATGTTAGGGAGTGGAACCCCAAGGATACACTAAATGGCATATTTCACTCAGTGGAATAAATTAAAACTCAACAAATGTGACACAAAGAAAGTAGCTGTTTTAGTCGCCTCATACTTGATTGTATGTTTGTAATCGCTGATTAATCTTTGAGCTCAAGCATACACTGATCCTTCAGAGGGTGAAGCCACCCTGCATGAATCACTCAACAGCTAAATGAAAAAAAAATCCCTTGTGATATAACTTTTTTTGCTCTCAAATAACACCGTGCCAACAGAAACAGATGTGGGGATGACATACGGCAATCTGTGAGAACGTCGAGCGATGACGTGGCAGCCTCGGTCTGCTTGTCTTCACATTAATTCAGAGTCCGAGACATTTTGAGGCGGGCTGCCAAGCAATTGGGATAATGAAAGCCGAACAGGAAGTGAGCAGACAATAGACAGAAGTCATGTCCAGGATCCCAAAAAACGCCGCCCATCCAGGCTGTCATAGCCCTCTGATCGCTCTGGGAGGGGAGTGATGTCACCTTAGCATAGATGATAACACAGACACACACTCACAGCCCATCTAAGCAGCGTCTCGCTAAAGTAAATTCCAGCGTCACACCCCACATCCCAAATGACTATCATTTACATTCCGAAAACAAAGAGGTGAGCAGCGAGTGGGAGGATCCGGGCTGAGCGAGCTATTTGGCTGGCCGGGATGGAAACGCTGAGAGGACGGAGCAGAAGGGTGAGAACAAGAGAAGAAAAGGAGAGCGAGGGCAGGAGGAGAAAGGGGAGAACGGGAGGAACAATGCTGACAATAAATCATGTAAAGGAAGTTGTCATAATAGGTGGTGGTTGCTCAAGTGTCAAAATTCAGGAAGGGACACATTTACAATCAGTAGCATTTGTGCAGGTAATGCTGAGCTCACTATTAGCGAACTCTTACTCAGCACACGGCGGTTTAAAGGAACAAAATAGAGGTTTTTGACAGGCTTGCATGTGACTTGGTTCTCTCAGTATTTACTTAACTTGAGCTTGTTTTATTTCTGACTAAGCAGGCAGACCATTTTCTTTCTCTTGACACTTTCTTTAAAGATGTAACACTTTTTGTGGTCAATTTGATGAAAAGGCTGATGTGAAATGAAAAAGTGAGGTCTGAGGTCAGTGATATTTGGTTGCGAACTATAATGTTATGTTTGGAATATCCATGTATCAGTATATCATTTCCTAAATGCTGCTAATATAATACAAAGGCAACAGTATTTTTAACACAGTTTATGAAGGTTGGATCTTATTTGACCTTGATGAAGAGGTCAAGGTTCAAACTAATGTGATATATAGAATCCCCATATATCATTTCCTATATGCCTATATGTTGTCAGTACTAACAATTGCAGTAATAGACAGCCCTATGTAGCATTATTATCGCGTTGACCATCGGAGATGGTTAACTGTGACATGATACTTAAATCTTTATATCAGTACTTTCACACTTAGTTTCTAGGTTTTAATGCTTTTTTGTTAGTTTTAGACGGATAAATAATTAGGTTGACCTTGAAGATCTCAGTGGATGTAAGCCAAATTTTAATGGATTAAGTTGAGTTTTATCAGAATTAATTCGAAACTTTTTGAGCTATTGTGTTTGCAGGTATGTGACTTAATCACAATTTGGACCTATTAGAAATGCAATTTATTTGAAGGTACTTCACAGGCTAAGTTTCACGAAGACTGAAGGAGGAGGAGTTCAGGATCAGACATACAGACAAATGCTACAATCCAATGTTTAGGTTTGTTATAATTCTACAGACTCATTGATGTATTAGTAATGCTACACGTAGTCATCCATATTTTACTGTCTGACTCATAAACTGTATATAAAAGACGGGCATAGCCAGCATGATGTTACCCACTCGTGTGTGGGCATTTTGTTAGCATGTTACTTTCTCAAGTCTCACATGACCAGTGAAGGATGGATCTGTCTGAGATATTGAAGACATTGCCCCAGTGATAGCATAACCCACTTTATAATTTATTTGACTCTAAATAGGGCGACATTTTTAAAATTAACATTGTCCTGTGTTAAATAAGACTTAATATTGACCAGTCATCCATCCATTCACTTATCAGGGTCACAGGGGCTGCTGGAGTCTATCCCAGCTGTCATAGGGTGAGAGGCGGGGTACACCCTGCATATCAATGACTTAAATATATCTACAATCTTATGGTGAACAGGGAGAGATACCAGCCAGAAACAGTAGGGCAGGAATAATGTGTATCAGGCTTTGGCTACGGGGACAATACTTGTGAGTCAAGTTGGTTTTGGGCTTCTCGCAGGATTTGGAACATTGCCAGACTTATTATTTAATCACAGGGCTTGTGAATAAGTCATGAGTGGTTTTGGAAGGCACTGACTAAAACCTTTTGTGCTGGACATTTCGTTCTGCCAGATCAGCAACAGCATTTTTTTTTCTACTCCTCATTTTGGTTTGACAAGTTGAATCTTCTTCCTACATACAATGTGAACCAATGAAACTACGCCTTTATTTGTTGTAATCTGATAACATTTCTCCCCCTTGGGCCCAACAGATGATCCGTCATTTATTTCTAATCACACTAATCCCCTCACATGTGAGCCATTATTTCTGAAAAATGAAGTGTGTCATCTGAGGTCTTGCTCCTGCTTGGGAAGTGAACAGAGCCAAGGCCTTATGAGAGGGTTCAGATAAATGACGAATGAGGACATCTGGAGAATTTTGTCAGGGGTGTGTCATTGACAAAGATACTGTAGAGACACAGACAGAGAGGAGGACAGACGGGCCAACCGAGAGGGTCAAAGGATGATAGAGGTATCAGATGGAGGTAATAATAGGAAATATGACAAAGAGATCTATGAATTTAATATGTGACTCATCTACAAAACAGCGTATGAGAACATACTTGACTGATATAACATTATCAATAACTTAGATCTGAGCAGGCTGTTGGTCCACATAAATCTAATGTGGCTTAACTGTAGGTAGGATTACACTGTAAATGGTTATAAGTTATAATCAGCAGGGTAAAGATATAAATGCAGCTACACACTAGATTCCTTTCTGATTATACTACCAAGTGCTTGAATACAGTGCTCGATAACATGAGGAACTGCCATTGGCATGACTTCTTAGATAAACTTGTAAATGTTAGGGTTTTGACGTAATCTAACCAAACACTTGTATATCCAAGGTGGAAGTTTTCCAGAGACGTTAGGGGATTTATTTATTTTTAATGAGGTAACAAACCATTTTTATCTGAACTGGGCATGGAAAGTAGGCGGCGATCTGTGCAGCTGGAAAATTTCGCCAACTTAGGAGGTGCAAAAAAACTACATTTCCTATAATGGCCACATGAGGCAGGCCAGCTTCAAACACCCTGTGTTAAAATTCCCAACTCAGGAGAAGAAAAAAAATGTTTACCTCCTGACAGAAAACCACAAAATCTCCCCATTTTTTGCCTTTTCTGTTGGTGAAATACTCTTTTTGATTGTATTTTACGATTTAAACCTACCACTTTATTTATGAGTATGGCTGCCCTTAATGGCAAGTGGGAGGTGTAGCCGCTTTGATTGACGGGTGTCTCACATGGAGCTGTAGATGCCAGACCTGAGGGGTTTTCTATGAAGGAAGTTCAGTATAGTCAGGCTTTCTTTGTGTTAGCTGGCTTGATGAAACTCCAAAACTTGGACATAATGGGTATCACGTCGTTGCTTATCAGCTTTTCTGCTATCTATAAAGAATATGCAAAATATAATGGCTCCACATTAGAGCTTGAAACTTGAAAGTGAATACATTTGAAGATTAAAGGTTCCTGAGGCATAACCTACTAAAGAAGACGTGGAAATCGGTTTAGTTTGGCACCAGATCAAAGTGAAATTAAATTTACTGATCAACTCTGTATCAATGGTTTGATCAATTTTCTGATGTGTGTTCTATTACCTGCAGTTCCAGCAGTGTAAAAGAGACTTCCTGACAGATTAGAATAAAGTAGAAAAACATTTATACAATTTCTGGTTTTGAATTCATGCAGACACTAGTGACAGTGTGATGCATAGTGTACACTGTTGTAACTACAGCAGCCCTTCATTTGTGACTGTGGCAGCAGAGAATCTACATTAACATTAAAACAGGATGCAAATAAAAGAATCAGTGAAAATGTGGAACTTCCAGTGGATTTTAAAATTAAATGTCAAACATAAACTGTTCTCAAACACATCGACTTAGCCAGGTAAAAAGCGACCCACTTACACCCCTCAGATCTCTTAACTTTGTGGTGAATAACTGTAGCTACAGCTTGTCTGTACTGTGCTTTACTTTTTCCTCAGTGAATTATATCATATTATTTGAATGTCACCTAGGCTTAATTAGCAAAAGCATGCGTCCAAGCAAAGCACCAACCCTGCTTTGCTAACCAAGCCTGCTAGCCTTAGCTGCAAACCTAGAACTCCATATTCTTGTCCAGATATATGAACTTCTAGCTCTAAAAACAACAATAATAAAAACATATTCTATTCAAAGCCAGCAGATGACATCTTATCACGTCATTCAATGCTATAAACATCGCTCTCTTGAGTATGATTGATTGGATAAAGTTGAAGGTCCAATGCTAGAAAAACGTGTATCGTTTAAAACAGATTCAAAAGGAAAAGAAAAAAAAGTCACACAAACCCACATAAATCCACTGCTGTTGAAAACAACAACTTTATATTATAAAAGGCACTGTAGAAATTATCCACATATCTCACTTATCTTAACTGCACTACTGTATAATTCTGTGTAAAAAAACATTCTGTTCAATACGATAATTTTTAAATCTACAACTGTTTATAACCTGCATAGTTCACATTTCTGTATAGCTGTATATCTCATATTTCTGTGTAGTTTTTCATATTTATATCCTGTTCATAGCCTGTACATACTTATAGTTATAGCATATTCATAACATACTTCATACGTGTACATTATAACATACCATAATAGACCCATTTCTGTAATATACTCACATATCTATATTATTGCTAATACATATTTGTAACATATCTATATCATGGCTAAAGCACTTCTGGATGGATGAAAACTTCATTTCGTTGCCTTGTACCTGTGCATGTGCAATGACAATAAAGTTGAATTCTATTCTATTCTATTGTAACAAGTAAAAGGACTCAGTGCCGTGGCCACAGAAACGACTCCGCTAGGCCAGCTTGACATCGCACAAAGAAGGGACACATCGATTCAGCCACGATGAGGCCTGCTTCCCAAATGCCAAATGTGTGTTCTCATTAATGTTACGTAAAACACTTGTTTTGTTTTTTTTTGTTCAACTTTGCTGTTCATCTCATCTCTGACAGCCTGATGCGTCACTTTATTTAGGCCAGTGTTGAAATAACAATGTGATGACACCCGTTATCATGGGACCATATTTCGCAGCGGACTGGGCTTGTTTTCCATTAATGCAGTTGTGAAAGGGTGACCAGATTAGGAAACCCATTTCCTGTGTTTAAAAATCCTGGACAGTGCACGTCAGAGAAAGAGTGAATGAGTATCTGAGTAGGAGTTTGGCCACGCCGCACTAATGGCAGATTTGAGAATTTCCTCTGCTGTAGGTCCCCTATTCAGCAGAAGTCTATTTTCCCTAAACTGTTATGAAAAGAGTAGGTGGTTAAACTGAAAATTATGCTTGTATTAACTCAGAGAAATGAGCTAGCGTTTACTCCAAGCACCTTGAATTCAGCTGGAATGACCTTCAAGTAAACTGCTGCTTTCATTTCTTTTAAACTGCTCCCCTGGATGGTGGTCACACTGTAATTTTGCCTCAGGTTAAACCAGCATTTAGATGCAGCATATATGCTCCCTCTTAAACACAACCTCCGCACTGAAGGCTCAAGTGCGGCTATCTTTAACTGCGTAAACACAACCTTTGTTTTGGTGAAGGCTCGGGGGCTGCTTATCACAGAGGTAAGGCTGGGGATGTTAATGCTGCCCCTGGGAAGGCAAACATTAAGAGATTACCCAGGTAGTGGTTGCACTGTTAGTCAAATGGCAGCTTCCTCCTGCTTATTAATTATCTTGAATAAACAGTCTCCCAACAAGTTTGAAAATTTATGAGACAGGTCTGCAAACACACCTTTTATAGCTCAAAAGAATAAGATTACCTGGTTGGTCTATGGGTGGGAAAAAGACAGGCTTTAGTGGCAGAGACCAGAAAGCAGCTCTTGTATGCTTCCACGGACTGTTTGATATGAATGCTAATCCACCAGGAAACCATCAAAGAGCGTCTGGAGGCACCCCGCTCACCTGACAGCTGGGCAGATTGTGCATGTGTGTGCCACTTCCTTTCTTCCTGTGAACTGGCCACCACCTTACGAGATCTGTGGTCAATTGTTTCTCTAATGTATTTCTAGAGTTGTCAGTGAATCTGAATGGACTCATCATCATAAATGTGTGTAAGTTTAATAACAGGAACCTCACTCAGAGGCTCAAATTTCTGTTAATAGTGATTCCTCAACCAAGAATATATATGAACCCCCCCAAACCAAAGGGGACCTCTTTGCTAACCTTTTTATTGTAGTTTAATTTTAATGGAGGGAGACAAAATATCAAACAAGTAGAAGTACACAGTACATAAAAGTTATAAATTTGAGCCAAATGTCATTGAGTGAAGTATGTTTTTGATCCTTTTACAACCTAGTCACAATTCTGGCTGCCACGGATTGGCTGTGTGCACACAGATTACAATCAATCAATCAATCAATCAAAGATCAAAGAGCCGCCAAAGGATGTCAGGGACAAAACTTTAGACCTGCACAAAACTGGAGTGGGCTACAAACTGTTGTGACAACTTTTGGTGTGATTCTTTGGAAATGGAAGAAATATAAAATCACAATGAGTCTAGAGATCCATGCATGGGGTGAGGTTGATTATGAAAAAGGTGGTGGATCAGCCCAAAACTACATGGCAGATGAAGCTTGATTGGCCAAGCAATAGCCAAGAAACGTAAAGGTAATGTTTTGTTTGGAGATTAAACACGTATTTGAGTCACTGACATGCTAATCAGTTTTTAACTTTTTTGTAATATGTTTTTTCTGGATTTTTGGTTGATATTATGTCTGTCTCCATTTAAATGAAACTAACATTAAAATTACAGGGCTTTCATTTCTTTTTTTCCTAATTCACCCGGGGATCAAATAATTATTTCCCCCACTGTATTATCAGTAAGCTGTAATCTTCCACCTTACACTGGCACACCTAACATCAATCTGAGTAACAGCCCCTGTGTTCACGGGCTGCGCTTCTTTATGTAAAACCAGCTGGTATCGAGTTCTTGCCATTCTGTACATGTAATGGCTGGTAGTAGATGTGTGGCCCTGGGGCTTTGAAATCCACCACATCTGAGCAAACACAGATCGCCAACATCCCCCTTAAATGTTTGTGATTTAACCCATAGTCCAACGATTTTGAGGGGTAATGATTATCAGCTGTACCAATTGAGGGTATCAGACACACGCCTGCCCTGCTGACTGAGATCACACATACACACACAAACACTTGTACACATCTCCTTTGATTTCTCACTACAAGCGCAATCCTTTTTTAGGCAATAGCTGTTGTTAGTTTGTAAATTACAGCCTCTCTGTCTGGCAGAGCTTCACTCTGAAGCAGCCATGATTGATTCCTGCCCATAATCTTATATCCCTCCATCGTGGGATGACGTGTTTTACCTGCTATGCACTGGCAATTAAATTGTTTCGTAACTAAAGGACAGTGCACAAAAACCACAAAGCCTTTTTTGGGTCGTAAAAATGCCTTAGGTGCTACAAAATCTCCCCAAGGGAAAGAAGATGTAAAATGTCAAGGTTATCGGCTACCATCAGTTTCCAGTCAACAAGCTGATGGATTAGATATAAACTGAGGACCAAATAGTCTTCACTGTATGCCAGCAGCATGCACAGTAATTAAAAAGTATACTAAAGGCAAAAAAAAAGAAAAATGCAGGCTATAGAGGGGGAACCCAACCACAGGAGAATCAAGCTCACTTTTAACATGCAGTTACAGATATCTGGATTCTACAGTATGTCATCACAACAATAAGTGAAAGGCCTTCAGCCAGAGAACGGCCATAAAACCCAAGTTTGGCCATAAAAGGCCAGCAAACATCCACGTGGGATTTTTTAGGCTGGCAATCCAAATCATGTTCCATTTTAACAGAGCTCATGCCGAGGCCTGCGCTAAGATGAGAAACAAGAGACAGATGGAGGAGGTGGGCAAAAATAGGGAAAAACTGGTGAAGCAGAGGAGGAAAAAGAGGAGAGTGACAAATACGACGAAGGTTAAGGAGCCACAGGTTAGATGCAAAAATGAGACAACCCTGTGTAGGATAGACCTTAAAAGGAGGAGGTGGAAGAGGAGGGAAGCTGACATATGGATTTGATTACAAGGCGATGATGTCATGTATGTATGTCAGGTAATCAGCCCCTGGGCTGTGTGTATTGTACACCTACGTGTGTGTTAGACAGCCCTCAAGTGCGCTGGGCAAGACCGGGCCTTGTCCGTGATGGCTGCGGAGAGGCTGTCTGATGTGCAGCAGAAACCACACTCAGTGGAGAGAGTGACTGTGTGTCTTTGTCTGACTTTGTCTGCTTCTGCTTCATGCAGCCGGTTGATCAGATCCTTAAACATATTGCTACGGGGCAAAAAATGTGCACGTGTTATTTGAAAAAGAAAAAAAACCACACTCTGCTTTATCTCTGGTTTCCATCTGGTTTGGACATTTATGGTTTTATCAGATTCATACCTTGTATCAGGCACATATATGCACAAATATGCACTCAGAAGCACTTCCCTGCTTCCCTGTTATCTGTGCAACGATTTAACAGCACTGGGAAACCTTACATTTAAAAGTAAATTGTTACAATATAGCTACAGAGCAATTACCGCAAGCCTGTTAATTTCCCTTGTAGTGACCGCTTTAGATGAACTAAAACTTAGCAGCTGCTGTTCAGGACGGGCCTCGACGGTCCAAGTTCGCCCAATAAAGTCACTGGATCCCCTCAACTGAATTCTGCTTACATACTTAAACTATAAGTTACACTAATTCATGCAATTTGTAAAAACCTAAACACCCACACCGCCAATATCACCAATATTGGCCCTGTATTTAATTGTTATTGGATCAATACCAAAATTTACAGTATTATGCATGGTATAGTGCAGTACAGCACTACTCTTTGAATCTAAAAAGAGGTCTTTCATCAGCTTGTGCAGTTGACTTTAAGCATAATACTGTGCACACAGTCAGCTGTTCGAGTGCGTGGTGAGTTCATGGATCCACTTCTGCACCTAGAGAAAACGCTTCCCCTGTGTGTCTCCAGCTTTCAGTGTAATTCAGTTAAATTTGATCTGTATAGGGCCAAATCAGCCTCAAGGTGCCTCATGTTGTAAGCTATTATGTGTATTATTATGTTTTAATGTGGGTGTCAGTGGTTTTATCTTGTGTTTTCCCCTTTTGTTTCTGTACAGCACTTTGGGCAAACCTTCTGTTTTTAAATGTGCTATATAAATAAATTGGATTTGGATTTAAATACAATAATACAGAGAAAAGCTTTGCATCTGCAATCTAAGACAGATATTTTTGCATTTTTTAGAACTGTGGCTACATTTTTCTGACTCTACCATATTATATATGGTTGTAATTATGCACAGATTGTGTGTGAGTACAGGTGCATGTGTTTTTTTAATGGAATAACAAAATGACTTGAGTTGATCTCCCCCCTGTCAAAGTTCCCCGTCCAGTTCATGTGGTGTGCTGCTGACCGTGGTTCAGGAGAATTGTCACCTGCACACTTCTGTAGAGCTGTTCTTAGGCTGCGTTCACACTGCAGGTCTTAATGCTCAATTCCGATTTTTTGATCAAATCCGATTTTTTTGTCTTCTCGTTCACACTACAAATAAAATGCGACAGCAAACGCGCTCTAGTGTGAACGCTCAAAGCGGCGCATGCGCAAAAGAAGACGTCACACACAACGCGCTCTGTTTAGACCCAGACCAACAGTATTGTTTGACTGATGGTCCTTAATATAAAGACTTCGGACTTTACGTTTCCCAATTTTTGCTTTAAGTTATTTTGTTATTTACATAATAAAGTAGATAACCTAATAATGATCCTTATTGCTGTTTTAGAGGAGCGGTGCTTCAAAGGATAGTTGCAGATTTCTGTCAGAATCTGCAGATTATGCAGTACAAATAAAATGTTCACGTTTCTCCAACGTTGTCTTCCCTACAGTTTCACCGGATGGACAGGAAGCGTTCACGATGTCTTCTCCGGCGCTGATAATTGGCGTCTGTCTCGTGTCAGTGACGTAAAAGACGGATTTAATGCGACATGACCGTTCACACAGCAGTCGCTTTCTGAAACATCGGATATGTATCGGATTCAGGACCAAAAAAGTGACCTAGATCGGATTTGAAAATATTGGATTTGTGCCGTTCACACTGTCACACCATGATCGGATATGAGTCGCATAGGGTCAAAAAAATCGGATTTGATGCACTTTTGTGTGAACGTAGCCTTAGTCTTCAAATGCTTTGTGTAAATGTCATGTGTCTGACACACACTTATTATGACCCTGACATAATTTGTACTTCACTGTGATGTTATTCTCATTCTTTCCCCCCACAAATTTGAAGTAATTTTGCAACATGTGCTTCGGAGTTGATAAAAGACTGATTTTGGTTGTGCAGATCCATGTCCAAAGATAAACCACAAATTCAGGAAGTCTACTTAGTGATGAAAGTTTCACCGTAAAATCATTTCAAGCTGCACCTAAATTTACAGAAGAAAAGAAAATGATGTTATGAAACAGGAACAAAAAAGGAACACACAATGTCGTTAAATAATGTTGAAATAAAACATTGTTTTGCATAAATATATTTTTAAAAATCATCTGGTCCTTAGGAACATCTAAAATGATTTAAATCTAACCTGAGGTGTGAAACAGCATCTGGTAGATTTCACCATTTCATTGTATATTTAAACAAAATGAAGCTGAAATACAGAAGCAGTGTGAAAAGCTAAGTACATCCCATCCTTCAGTAGCTTGTAGAGCCTACAAGTTCTTTGTCACTTTATCAGTCCGTTACATCATTGTAGGGGAATTTAGGCCCTCTCTTCTTTATAACATCACTTCATTTTCCACCACAGTATTTCCGTCAGGTTGAGGTCTGAACTTTGACTGGTCAGCTATTCAGTTGTAGATCCAGGACAGATGTCCTAGAATACTAGTCTAGAATCCTTTGACATGCAGAAGAGTTCATGGTTGACTCAATGACTGCAAGGTGTCCAGGTCCTGTGACTGCAAAACAAGCCCAAATCACCACACCTCCACTACCGTGCTTCAGACTATATAACACACTATATGAGCTCTTGGGGTTTTTTGCAGTTACTCTGAGCATTGCACAGTCTGACTTTGGAGTGAATTTGCTGAGACATCCACTCCTGGAAAGGCTGACAGTTATCTTAAATGTTTGCTGCTAGTTAATAATCTTTCTCAATACAGGATGATTTCAAATTGTTTGGAAATGGCCTCATAACCCTGCCCACATTTATGGGCTATAACTGCTTTTCTAAGCTCACTGCTGATGTCTGTCCTTGGCATTGTGTTAACACACGCCTGAATGCTCCAGAGCAGCAGACTGCCCAAACTTGTTTTGTAGTTTATCTGAGGTCATATTACCTCATTTCAAGACCTGGTGATTTATGTTAGAACTCAAACTCGGTGTGCTTCCCTTTAACCACGTAAATAACAGAATCAGCCGATTTCACGTGACTTATGTGTCATGCATCTTTCCATCATTCCTTAACCAATACTTGTACACCTCAGCCAACTTCAAACTCTGAAAATAAGGCTTTACTTTTCCTCCACAGCTGTAGGGTAAACAGTACAATTCAACTGTTCTTGTTGTGATGACAAAGATGTATCATCCCCAGTCAGAATCACACCGGAGACCATGATAGTGTCAGTCTGAACAAAGCACTAGAAAGCAGGCCATCAGTCTTTCAGACCCACTAATGCTTCATGTACGAGATAAGCACATCATGTGTCATTCGTACACATCTGGAATTCCCACTAATACCAGGTCCAAAAGAACATGTCGAAATGGCCTTGAGACTGGATGAGTTCAAAAAGCACACGTTGCTCATCCAAACCAAATCCCAAACCTTCATTCTTCTGTGTATTGTCAGCGCTATAGTCATTCCACTGAGGTTTCATAACACCTCTTCATCCCCACACTATTTGTCATTTGGCTTGTCACAGCAAACATGTTTGTGTGGCCTGCTCTTGTGTTTGATCCTTGACATCTGTTTCAAGTGTACAGTACTCAGGGCTCCGAATATGTCCTGATTTAGAAACAGGGTCTTATTTTGGATGACCGAATTGTTTGTTCCAAGAACAAACACTTTATTGCAGGGAAATGGGGAAAAACACATTGCTATAACAGATCGTGCTGATGGTAATCCGTCACACTAAGTATTGCACTGTGCAGATTTTCAACAGGTTGAAAAAAACAGCTCGTCTATGAAATGAGTGAAGACTTCGGTCTCAGAAAAGTAGGCAACAATGCCTTTCTGCTTGTGCTTTAGCTTCTCTTTGGTCTTTAGCTGTTGAGTAACATGTGACAATTCCCATGCAGAAAGCTCTACCCAGTCCCTGTCTTTTTAGCTGGTGATATATAACCTGTTCAAGACACCAAACAAAATCACATTTTGTGTGTTTGCACAGGAACCTCGTGACCTGAAAGACATGCTATCTTTGGCTTCTACGAGCACTCTTTGCACAGACTTTTCACACAGCCTCATTCGTTGTCCTCCAACAACAGTCTCCTCCAATTGGTCAAAAAACACTGTGATTAATTGGATTCTTTTTTTAAACATAACTTGTTGTAATGTTTTGAGTTTACTTCCTTTTAGGAATTCGTGAGTCGTGTCTGGCACCCGCTGCGACTCACGAACGTTGCTCCGTGCGCTATTAATGAACAGACATCGACTCAGATTGTGTATGCTGGCATCCGCTGTATCGGCTAAATTGAATTTTGCTTGGAATACGCCACTGGACAAAGTTTGGGTTTTACATTTCCGGCCTTAAAGTTGTCCAGACTCTGGTTAAAACGCTTCCTAGATGCTTGTGGCCTTGAACGCTAACTCAATTTGAATGTAAAAGCCTCATTTCCAGTATTATTGCATGGTCACAATTACATCCTGTGATGCCAGAAATAAATGACAGTACCGACTTTTCCTCATACTGCATAGCGTTCAGCTGACAGGAAGGGTCATAAAGTGAGATGGGCGTGTAGATTGAACACTTGCGAGCCTTTAATCTGTATCCTGGTCATCAAGTAAGTTTAACATGGTCATATTTTTAACATATTAATCCTGCCCTACTGTCGCTTTAAATTTACCCAGAAAATCCAGTTCCTTCAGCTCAGTTGGCAGAGCTCGTAACATTTAGCAACAGTGACCTCAGCCATTGTGAAGCCATGACATATTGTATTTAGTGGGCAGGAGACAGGAAGACTCTTGCCCTCGTTATTCCCTTACACAGCTGGAATCACTTATAACTGCGACTGCCTGAAGCACGTACTCGTAGAACATGCTTTGTGTTTTTACAAACTGTTATGTAACTCATTTGCTGTCTGCCATGCATTGTCACCTTACACCGAGCATGAAACCCTGCCGTTCTCGCACCATGTTTGTCAGGAGCTAGTTATGTCACTCGCTGAAATGCTCCTGAAGTGTCATCACTCCTATTGTCTTGAATATACTGGGCACATTTATTCCCACAAAAAACTGGGAAACCTCACTTAAAGATTAAATTTGCGCCCCTCATGTGACAATAGGTGACACACTGTGGCTTCTGTCTTCAGTTAAAGGCTGAGAATTTTCAGAGTAAGGTGAGAACACCCCCGATGAGGAAAAAAATAAAGACTTTGGCGTTATGAGCCAAACAATGCGCCACGGATAAAGACTGATGTGCGCTGACTTAAGCTGTGATTACATCACAGTGTGGAAAGCCATTGTTTTGTTTGTGGAGCCATTAGCTTAAAGCCACTTTTCACCACACAGGTAAGATGTTTAACCACCCAACCGTTGCTTCAGACTTTCTCATAACCTGGCTCAGTCCAAAGGCAGAGCTCCAATGTGTAATCTTCATACTTTGGATTTTGAGAAGATAAATAAGCAAATAAGTTGTGAAAAATATGCTGGGAAGCAGATGTTGTTTGCTCCTGGGCCATGATGGCTGCTTTAGTTTCTATGTTCCAGCCTCCAGATTCATATTTAATAAAAACATATGACCATAGTCACACAAGTTTATTTTACTAGAGAAAGTAGTTCTGATGTGTATAAGAGACATTTCTCCCCATACTCAGATCACTCGAAATACACCAGCCCACTAAGTGTGGAAAATTGTAATACTAAAACCCCCCCATCATCAAAAGCAGGCCTAAAAACAGACAGATATCCAATTACGTATCTAATCATCTTACTTAAGCCTTCTTTCTATTTCTGCATGAGACTAAACAACAAATGACTGGATTATTAATTGGCTATGACTCAAGAACATTATCTGCATCTCAATCTCAATATACTCTTGCTGCACAGAACAAAACTTCTACTAGCTCGCTCCAAATTTGTAAAATGTAAGCTTCTTACATGTAAAGTAATCATTCTTATTTTGTTGTGCCATCAAACCACTATATATCCACCGCAGACAAACCTACAGTGAGGGAAACTTTGCTTTTTAACCAAAGTTTCCCTCACTATAGTCCCACAGACAAAAAGTGGGACTATATAATAGTCCCACTTTTTGTCTGTATTTAATACAGTTTGCACACGCAACACACACTGTTTTTATTAATGAGCTGCTTTTTTATTTTTACATATAAACTGAGCAAAATATGTTAATTTTAGAAAAGAAAAGTACATCAATACACTACTAACTTACTTATACTAGGCTATATGCAGTCATGATAAAATCTTGTATGCTAGCTAGCAGCTACCATATTAGCATAGCTATTTTAGATGAATAACCTGAAGTTTCAAATGAAACTAGGAATGTAGCCAGAACAAATGTTCATGATACCCTACACTATGTTGGCTACCCTACCCTAGGTAACATAGGCAGCATATAAATCGAGCGCTCTAGTCTATCCTTATGCGCTGAAGAAGGAGGGTGCCCACAAGCACAGGACAACTATACGTGGAAGATGGTGACCAGTACAGCTGCTGCAATTGAGGTTTTGCAGACATGTGACCACAAACCACACGATGTTAGCTTGTGTGCCATTTTTGAAGTGTGAGAATCATGGTGACAATATAGGATCGAGTGAATAAGACCCCAGTCATGCAGGTCTACAGGCCAGTCATTGACCGCCTGGCACGTGTATTCCCCAACCAGTTGGTAAAATCCTCCCAGTGATTGTTTTGGGTGCTGGGATATTGCTGCGGTTGTAGTTTGAGTGGAACTGACTGACTTGCCCAGCCACTCTCCAAGCTGTAGTGAAACTGTCCAAAATCGGATGCAAGGCGAATCCAGTTTTTGTCACACTTTTTCAAGTTTATTACAGCTGAGCTTATAGTTATTATTTGTAGAGAAATAACTACAGGAAATCTCAGCAATCCTCTAACAACAAAACCAATTACAGGAGGTTTTTGGTACTGCTTCTTTACCCAATGACAGCCAGCAATGCCCCGGAACTTCTGTAATCAGTTGGTGAATACACATTTTCCCCTAGCAACCGGTGATTGTATCATGTCCAACTATTGATCAGTTGCCCACATGATGTCACATGAGATACTTCAATAGCTCCACCCTTACTCATTGATAAGAAAAGCAGTAAGAGTCGGGTATGGAAGTGCTTTGTGTTGTAGGTGGATGAATAAGGGGTGATAATTGATTTAAAAAAAAGGCAATATGCAAATGATTCTTTAGTGCTTTTCTGACAAAGGAAAGGGATATTTCCAGCTTAGCGAAGCACCTAAAAAATGGCATCCAGATGTGTTCAATTCAGCATACAACAATATCCAAAGTATTATCATTCTTATGCTGAAATACACATGTTTATTTAAGATAGCTGGAACTGCTGTTGCGAAATCAACTTTGTTCCGTCTGCTCAGATGTTTGCAATGAATAACATTATATAAATGCTTATACTGACACAATGTACCAAACAAAAAACAAGACTTGTTTTGGCATCGTATTAGGTAAGTCAAGCAAATCTACTCATATTGGTACAGACCGCCCCCCCCCAAAAAAAAAAAAAAAAACTTCAAAATTAGGGTCAAGCGATCCTTTTCCTTTTCAACAGAATTAACAGAATCCCACTGAGCATGTGCGGAGAAATACATCTGACATTTATGAAAAATTGCAAATAGTGCTTAAAAGTTTTTAAAAAAAGAAGACCTGGCTGACATAATGGGCCGTGTTTGTTGAAAGAACAGGTCAGTACTTGGAAACTAAATCTGCCACTATGTGCACAAAAACACTGCCTAGGGAGAAGAAACTACATTTTATGTTTTTTCATCACTCTAATATACTTGAAACTAAATAGGTTTTAACTCGAATTTCCATAATACAGCATACTAACTGTGCTCACCGCTCCATGACACTAAACAGGTTCTGCTACTAGGTGGCTATAAGGGAAACACTCCCTGAGCTTAATCAGCATCACTAACAAACTTTTTGAGAGACTAAATGCCAGGGGATCTCTTAGGAGTGGGCTGTGTATACATTTCACAAAGATACAGTATGCGTTACAAGTCTTGTCATGTTCTCCAGCACTGGTCTCAGTTACAAATCCGCATCCAAGAATCTCTTATTAACTTTGCAAGCTGATTATTTTTCCCCCTCTTCTCCCTTGGCTGAAAAAATGAGTTAAGCTGACAAGACCCATAAGGACATACTGTAACTCGAACTCTTCATCTGTCCTCGCTTACTGTTCGGCCTCTAGAGCACTGACAGACCGTGCAGATATTTCACACATTACATACGACAAGGCATACCTTTTCCCTTCTTATGTTTTTTGTGCCACAACCTTTAGTTAAACAGTTACTCCAGCAGGCTTGCTCAAGCGCAGTTACACATGCGAGCAAGCACACCCCCTTCTTGTGAGCCTCTGTAATGCAAAGCTCCATATAAGGACATGTTGATGATGTAATGGTCCATAGGCAGGGAGCACATCCCTTATTGTTTGGTCTGACTGCAGGAATGCCCACATTACTGCTACTAAGAGTCTGAGAATCAGAGAGAGAGCGGGAGAGCCGAGAGCCCGGGTGTTGTACGGCAAGTTGATCATGAGCTTGTGGCTGTAAAGCTGGGAGAGAGCCGCTGGCACAGGTAGGCACACAAAACATTGCCTTTGAGGAGAAGAACTTTCAAAACTTTAAAAGAGCTGCTCCCTTGATGAGCCTGAACACACACATATTTTCAGGCTTGCATCTTGTCATTCTGGTTGTTCTTTTAAATTATATTTTGTATAGTTACATCTGAAATGCGTCTTCTTTAAAACAGCTGCATAGGAAAATTAAGACATTAGATTCTACTTAATTAGACACCATTGTGGGGGTTTTAATCCCCAAGTATCTTTTTGTATATTTGCTGAGAAATTCTTATAAAAGTTGAATGAATTTAATAGAAATGATCGGAAAGGAGCCCTTAATATGACAACTAAAATATGTAGACAGGGAAATCTAAGGTAAGGTCCTAAATGTTCCTGGTTGTGTACTATGTAAGTCACATAATAAGCAGAAATTAGTACACAATGTACGCCTAATTGAATTACACACAAATATTTGGGTCCCATGTGTAACAACAAGAAAAATGACTGTGTGCGACTGAGTGTGTGTGCAATAGCAGATGGCATAGTTCTGTGATGATAGTAATAAGTATATTATATTAATTCAAGTCATACCCATTGAAATTACGAGTAATGTCATTAACTGCCTTGTATAAAACAGCAGCTGTGTTTAAAGTAAGTAAAACAGTTTTGGTGCTTAAGACCCGAATGTTTCAGGAGAGTCACATCCAGGTTTGGTTCACACCATGTTATTAATCATAATACCACTAGCAGGAAGTTAATAAATACCCGAACAACATATATCACACGTTTTGATTGCACTCTGGGGGCATATCACAAGGCCTGTGCGGATTTTAAATACAGTCCGTGGACCTCATCAATCAGTGTCCTCCCTTTGAACTGTTGTCACACCAGCATCTGTTAAAGAAGGAGGAGATGTTCATGTATGTGCACAGGATATATTAGTCTATACATACATGACCTAATCGCTTGCGGTGAGGAAATGGCACAGCAACCCGCAGAGGAGGCACAGCGGCACTTTACACACAGCGGGTGAGCCACAGTTTCCAGCATAAAAACAGAGGGAAGCCCTCGGCAAAGCTGTAATGTGTGCTAGTGTGTCTCCCGTATGGACTTGGCTGAGAGTTCCCGACTGGATGTTTCCTTTTCTTTGAGTGCATTCATGTTATCGTACATTTGAGAGAAAAGGAAAATATAATATAACATTAAGATATCCACTCAAGGACCCTAACACACTAAATCACTCAGCACAACTTGTTTTTCCATGACACTTAACGACTGACAGTGGTGACTGTGCATCTGTCTTCCTGGGGAAACCGCTCTGAATGAAATTAGTACCTGATGCAAAGTTTGCACAGGCTGCTCCATGAGTAATAATAGTGATAGCTGTTAAACTGTTATGTGACCAGCTCTTTTTTCAAGAATCACAGATCTCTGTGTAAAGGAGCTACACTCTTGCAATGCTGAAAATGTAGCGTGATGGGGTTCAAAATGTAGCCCTGAAAAAATGCAACACACATTTGTGTGTTGCAGTAAATTAGATGGTGACAGCAGGTAGGTTGAGCTACTAACCATCATTTAAAAGTTTGATTGTACTTCCTTTAGGTGCCACCTGAGGTTGGCTCCACAAAGGAGTCAATCATGGAAGGCTCCAATTTTAAAATGGAAGACCAAAGCATTAGAAAACATGTTTTCAACTTTGACCCAAAAAAAAGAGAAAAAGAAAAAAGGTTTTGGCCTCTATGGATAGTTTCCCCCTCTCATAACAACTCTAAGTGGGATAATTTTTTTAATAACTTATCCAGCTGGACAATTGAGCTTCCCTGACGCAGGTAGTTGAAGCTGATCGGAGTCTGCTAAGCCTCATCCACTACTTTGAGTCATTAAACTGGACCTCTTCACTGTATGTATGTTGCATTTTAATAAATTATCTGACTAATATTAGATTATTATGGTACAGACCATCCAAAAAGTTTGTCCTTCAGATGTGCTGAGGGAAATTTTACTACTCTATTATTTCTAACTACACTAATTACACTAATTAGCTGATATGGGTCTGTTGTGTTACACTTTGTGAATGCAGCTTGCTAACCAAGCTAGCTAGTATTAGCTGCTAACTTAGCCATCCACCCTTTTATCAATAAAAGCTAACGTCTAGCTCAAAAAAAAGCTTTGGCTAATATGGCAACGTTGACAGCTCAAGGTGTGGAACAATGGGTGACATCACGAGAGATAAGTCCATCGTATTTTTTTTCACCAAGTGTCACTATGTTTGTTTTTGCCCCATCCATGCAACACGCAGTGTGCTCTAAATTATATCTAACAACCCAAAATGGTCTCAGATGTTGCTCTGTTGGCCAATTACATTCATCTCTCTGTGTGTCCCTGATGAGAAGAAGTCCGGGAACAAATTTTCTGATTTAAAGATTTTTTTCTGTACCACAGAGTACATCAGGCACAGAGTAATATAGTCCTACAAAGGAGATAGAATTTGTCTTTAGTAATGCAAAGTTCTCTTGCATGCAGTAATTTGGATTAATATCCATTTCAGAACTTTTTTTGTTTGTTTTTTTAAGCCAGAGTGACAGAGCTTCCAGTAATACTAGGGAACAAAGTATGTTGATCTTTCTATTTTCGCCGATGACATCACTAGGAAAACAGTGGGGACAGAGATAAGAGATTAAATAAATAGTGATTACAGACTGGTTTGAAAAGGACATGTCTGCCTGCTGTAGAGGAGTTTTGCTTTGCAGCTTTTCACATGCATAATCTAATCAAACGCAACCTTTCAGCACATGCATGGCTCCTAATGAGGCGATAAGTATTTTGATGACACCACTAGCAAGCACTCTGTAGTCCTGGGCTTGATTTGCAATCAACATGTGTAGGAGATAGGATTAAAAACAAGAGCAAGCTATGTTGATAAAACCCAGACAGAAAAGTGCAAGTCCTTGGGGCTATCAGATACCTTGAAATGAAAAAGTATGATTAGAGATGTGTTTAATACACTGTTGAACACCATGCCACCTAATAACCCCAGCATAGCAGCCATATCAATCCTCTATATGCAAAAATCAAAGTAGTTTATTCAAGACATAAATCATTTTTTTAAACTGACATACATGTAAGTGTGTATTAATATATACCACCATATAACTTAAACTTCTTCATGTAATTTCACCAGAATAGATCAAAATGTGTAGATTGTCTCTGTTTTAAGTTAAACTGGAATATAAGTAGTAAAAGTGAACAGAGCTTTTGTAGTTGTATAAATGTAATTGACTGAAGTTTAAAGTAATATACCGGGGAACCTTTTCAAAAAAATGGTACTAAAGTATATTATTTGAGTAAATATACTTTGAGTTTACCATGAAAAGCTAAACTATAAAGGATGGTGCAATCTTGTGTTGTGTGATGCTATAAATTTTGGTATCGCTCGGATTTCAAATACAGGGTCAGTATCGCTGATACCAATACCGATACCGATAGAGCAGGGTGTCATGATTTATGAGATGAATCTTCATCAGTTTGGAAATTATTAACATATGTTAATGACCAATAAATCACTGTGACTTTTACTTTCTACAATAATTAGTTAGCACTGAAACTGGGTGTTTTTAGCACCTTGGAATGTAAATGTGCCTGTCTTTGAAGCGCTTTGGGTCACCTTCTGTTGTTTAAATGTGCTATAAGCAAATAAAACATAAGAAACAGAAAGGTTCAGACAATTTTCACAGTGTATGTTAGAGTTATATTTATATAAAGTATCAACCCTGGCGCTTTAGTATCGATACAATACCGATACCAGCGTTGCTATCAATACTATCAATATTTGGATTGATCTAACCACCTCTAGTGCAATGCTCTACTCTGACTATACCCAATATTACAATGGTACATCTTTGTTAGAAAATTTCAACATAATTTACTATAAATAAGTTTATTTTTTCTTGTCCATAAAAAGATTTCCTCCCATAATGCATTACAACCACACTAATAATTAGGTCTTATTATTAATCATACAGATTTATATGTACTTTGTTGGGTGTTTTTCTATGTAATAGCAGCACATGGATCTAGTTACATGTGTCCCCCTAAATCCAACTGCCCTTTAGCAGCTACTGAAGAAAGAAATGACATACTGCTGTAGAAGTGACCCACCCTACTGTACCACACTTACATCATGGCCCACAACCCAAGTGTACATGTGGAATTTGTGTGTGTGTGTGTGTGTGGGGGGGGGGGGGGTCTTCTGAATAAACCCTGCGGAGCTCTAATTGCTTTTGGAAGCAGGGGGAATTCCTTTAAAAGTATAAGAAAAAAAAAAAGCAGGGTGGGTAGGTGGTGGTGGGTTTAGTGAGGGGGAGGAGGGTTGGTAGTAGAGGAACCCCTTAATTAAAGGATTGTTCCATGCCAGTGGGCCATCTGTGTGGAAACGCCTGGCAGAAGCACACTCAGCAGTCATAACATATTTCCTCCAGGGGCTGTAGGCACTTTGGTGATGCATGCATGTGCCAGACGCCTTGACCCTGGCTGCACACTGTACTTAAGGGACTACAGCTGCATCACATGGCACACATATTCTATAGTATAAAAATATGGGATTTCATTAGTTGTGGAAATATAAATATTACATATGCTACCCTGTCGGGTCTTATTTTTCTTAAACAGACTGCTTCCGATTTTATTTTATTTTTGTCAGTTTGTCAGCTGTGACAGACATTAAAAAAGTTTACATTCTAAAGTGTTTCTCATTTTTGCTTGAATCCTGATTTCCTGATTTGCTCTTGTGCAATGATGCAGTTATTTCCTTCTATGAGCTAACAATCAGGCCTCAGATTTAGATTATAAGTGGGTCACAGACATATTTTATTGTGCTTGCAATAAGTCATGTTGTCCAGTCAGATGATCACTTTCAGAGGTCAGCATTTGGCTGTGTGTCTCTTTTCTGACAGGGGACGTAGGTCTTACGCTACCCCCTCACCCACTGTGGAAACTTTCGGAAATTCACTGATTGTTAAACTTAAGACCCACTATTTAGAGTAGGAACTCAGGTTTCCAAAGCATATGAGAATTAGCTGGCACTGAGGGAACAAAAATTAACCAAAGGTATTTCAGAACGTAAAGTGATGCTTTTTTTTTATTATGTGTTAAACTTTCCATGACATAAGAACTTTATTCCTCCTTAGAAATGCTGGGAAAATAATAGTGTTTATGATGTGTCAGAGCTTGGAAAGCTGGACTGTATGGATAACAACAGTGAGGGTGTAGAGTTCCTTTAGGGGTGTTCTTATATAATATTAGTGGATAAACAGGATTAGCATTTTAGATATTTAGGTTTAGGATGCTCTATTTTTACCCTCTATGGAAGACTTAAGCAGCCAAAAAATAAATAAATAATAATTGAGAAATTATCAAAAGACAACAAAATACAAAGGTAAATATTAAAAGGAAATATCAACCTATATAAGGTTTCAAAAATTAATTAACACCTATTTTTACATTTTTTTTCTATATTTTGTGCTTTTTAATTAAATGACGTACTTTTCTCAGGAAAAAAGCTAACTAATCAAATTCCTAAAAATCATGTCACTTTTTTTCTTTCCTTTTATTACAGGTTAAAGCTGTTAATTGATCAGGAAAAGGCCTACCAAGAACGCAAAGACGAAGAAAACAACAAAAAGGTGGCAAGCCTCAAGGAGGAGCTGACAAAACTCAAGTCGTTTGCATTGATGGTTGTGGATGAACAGCAGCGTCTTACCGAGCAGCTGAATCAACAGACAGCTAAAGTTCAAGAACTGAGTGCCAGTTCTTCACAAGCCCAGGAAGAGCTGAGCTCAGCTAATGCTCGTCTGCAGGAAGAGGAGCAAAAGGTCTGTCGCTTGGAGGCTGAGCTGCGTGACCAAGCCAGTCGATACCATCAGGAACAGGAAGCCATGACTGCCAAATTAACCAGCGAGGATGCCCAAAACAGGCAGCTGCGTCAGAAGCTTTCAGCTCTGAGCAGGCAGCTTGATGAGCTGGAGGAGACCAATAAAACCCTGCGCAGGGCTGAGGAGGAACTGCAAGAGCTGAGAGACAAAATTAGCCGTGGTGAGTGTGGAAACTCTGGTCTCATGTCAGAGCTTGAAGAGTTACGAAAACGGGTACTTGAAATGGAGGGAAAGGATGAAGAGCTGATCAGAATGGAGGACCAATGCAGGGACCTCAACAAAAAACTGGAGAAAGAGGCCAGCCAAAACCGGTGCCTGAAAGCTGAAGTGGACAAACTGAATCAGAGAATCATGGACTTGGAGAAACTAGAGGATGCATTCAGCAAGAGCAAACAAGAATGCAGCTCACTGAAAAGCAACTTGGAGAAAGAGAGGTCGGTGTCAAAGGTTCTGACCAGTGAGTTGGAAGTCCTCAAAGTCAGAGTCAAAGAATTGGAGGCTGCTGAAAGCCAGCTGGGAAAGACAGAGCTGACTATGAAGGAAGATCTCACCAAGCTAAAGACTCTCACAGTGATGCTGGTGGATGAGAGAAAGGCAATGGCAGAGAAGCTGAAGCAAATGGAGAACAAAGTCCAGAACAGCACAGGCAAACTGCAGGCTGAACAGGACAGAGTTACATCAGTTACAGAGAAGCTTATTGACGAAAGCAAGAAAGCACTGAGATCAAAGGCTGAGCTTGAGGAGAAAATCTGCGGTGTTACAAAGGAAAAGGATGACTTGAAGGCCAGGTTAAGAGCTGAGGAGGAGAAGAGTAACGATTTGGAGTCTAAAATAAGCTTGATGAAGAAAAGGTTGCAATCACTTGAGACAATAGAGAGAGAATACCTGAGAAACAAGGCTAAAGAGGAGAATATCAAAACGCCAATTGCTAACCGCTTCCAGCAAGAAGACAACAAAGTAAAAGATTTGACCCAGGAAGTCGAACGCCTCCGACGCAAGTTAAAAGACATGAAAGTGGTGGAAGGCGAATCATTAAAAACAGAGGCGTTTGAATCGCTGGAGAAAAGATTTAACAACGAGCAAGAAAAAGCTAAAGCCTTGATGGAAGAGCTGGAAGTATCTAGAAAAGAGCTTTCGAAGTACCAGCTGGTTGAAAAGAAAGAGTGCAACCAAGAGCACGTCCTTTACAAACGCCTTAAGGAAGAGGAGGCCAAGTCCAGCCATTTGACCAGAGAGGTGGCAGCTCTGAAAGAGAAGATTCATGAATACATGGGAACAGAAGAGTCCATTTGCCGCATGAAAACTGACCACTCGACACTGCAGAGAAAACTGACCCAGCAGGAAGTCAGAAACAAAGAACTGGCCAGAGAAATGGAGACGCTCACTCGAGAGCTGGAAAGATACCGACGGTTCAGCAAAAGCCTTCGCCCAGGAATGAACGGCAGGCGCTTTTCAGACCTGCATGTTTCCACTAAGGAGGTTCAGACAGACCCACTTGATTTCATGTCTCCCAACTACAAGGGTATGCCACCACTGGAACGTGCAGTGGTGAACGGCAAGCTGTACGACGAGAACGAACCGGAAGAAAATGCAAATTACAGCAATGAGCTGCAGCTCACCAAATGTAGCCCCGCGATTATCAATAATGTAAATAATCTTAACAACAACCTGAAAAGAGCACGAGGCCCACTCCTTAAGAACAAAGACGCTCCTCATCAGGTCAATGGAAAAATGCAACCGCGGCAGAACGGCAGCCATGTTCAGCCTGGAGACGTTGTGCTGACCCACAGTCCTGGGCAACCTCTGCATATTAAAGTGACACCTGACCACGGACACAACACTGCAACGCTAGAGATCACCAGTCCAACCACAGAAAACACCCAGTCATTCACCAGCACTGCTGTCATACCCACAAGCGGGGGTCCACCCAAACAAAGAATTACCATCATCCAGAATGCATCTATATCCCCTAATGCAAAATCCATTTCCCCAACAGCAAAATCTAAGAGTTCCTCTGCGTCTGATGAGCCATGTTCACCAGATAGGGCCCTGTCACCTTATACTATGGCTACATACTCCAGAGCGATGACCCCAGACTCTTGTGGCTCTGTAACCCCAGACAGAGCCATGTCACCAATACAAATAGTATCAGTGATGACAGGCACCCCAGACCGCTCCTTATCCACGGAGCCAGTCGAGGTTGTTGGAGGACACGCCGTCTTCCGCGTGACCCCTGAAAGGCAGAACAGCTGGCAGGTCCAGAGGTCCCCCAGCTTGGGGCCCAACGTCATCACCACAGAGGACAACAAAATCCACATTCACTTAGGGAGCCCATTCATTCAGGGCATCAGCACTTCGTCCCAAACGCAGAGTCCATGCCACACGCCTGGACTTCCAGAACAAAGGACTCAGGTCCTTGCAAACTGCAGTTCTCCTACTGTCAAAGCCAACAGCAAAATCACAAGTAGCATCATGATTAAGCCCACCTCCACCCCAATCCAAAGGCCATCACAAATTACAGTAAGTAATGCCTACAACTGACCTGATAACCTCCAAAACCTTCCATCCCATCCTGCCCATAAGATACCTCTTATACCCCAACTCTATACCCTAAAAAAGTCTGATTTGCTTCATTTTTGAGCTTAAACGGTTGAATGTTTTACTTTTCATTTTTGTTGGTTTGCTTGGTTCTGTGTGATAAAGTTTAAACAACTGTGTGCCTGCATGAAAAAATAAAGCACTAGAACTTGAATTAATCTGACATAACACAAGGTTTTAACTTAAGTGCACTTACTGTATTGTACTCAGTGGCACATTTGCCATGTAGTCAGACTATTCACACTGATGTATCGTACCAATTTTTATACTTCATACTCCACATACTGCATTATTATTAAGTTGTTTTCTTTCCTGAGAATTAAAGTGTGCAAAAAGAAGTATGTTTTAGTTTGTCATCCATGCTTGCCTATTTCATTTATTCACTAAATCCAGCATGTTTTGAATTTTTTCTTTTTAAAAAGACATATAATGTGGGAATATGCCAATAGATTAAAATCAGCTCTTTGATTTGATTTGTGCTGCATGCACTGTAACGTTTTAACACTTAAAGACTTGAATCCAGTAAGTCAACGTCAAAATGTCTGCAGATCACTTTCCGTTAGACTCAAGTGGAAGATTTTTCAGAATAAAAAACACAGTGCTTATGTTTGACCAGATGACACAAAAGCAAAGTCAAAAACCCCTCAGGGATTCTCACATGGTTGAGTTAAAATCATAAGCTGATGTCATAGTTTCTTCTTCGGGACACAGAAACCCAGTAACTGAGAAAGAAAACCACAGTTGTGTGAACTTGGGAGTTCTCTTAAATGACATAATGGAAACTCTGCTTAAAACCTTTAAACCTTAGTGCAGCGCACTGTAAAGCTGCTGTGGAAGGTGAGTCTTGTACTTTTAAAAATGCAACGGCCGCAGTTGTTCTTCAGCAGTGGTTTTTCAAACATAACTGAAACAATCTTACATATTCACTGGACCATGAAAACTTTTAGCATCAATCGTGTATGCAGCACTGCAAAGGGTACCTGCTAGATTACAGCAGTGTTTATTACAGTGATTTCAAACCAGGGGTAACAGCACAAGAAAGCCTGCGGGTGTATGTGCAGAGACAATGGATTACGTGGGAAGACTGAGTGTACCTGAATAGGTATGAATAGAAGCATTAAAACTCATATGACCGTAAAGGATAAACAGTACAAACAGAAACCCAAAAGCAATAAATACATCATACACAGATGAGGATTAGGTCCACTGAGAAAAAAAAATGTAGGGAGTCATGACTTTTCTTTTTCTCTGAAAAAACACAACACAAAAACTTTATATATAGTTTTAATTATAGATGAATATAAAAGGGACATAAATGTGAACAAATACTTCACATATAAAGATTAATACTCCGCATCTAATTGGAGCTGTAGCCTAAAGTAATGGCTTATTGTTACTAATAAGCTAACTATAACTCCTAAATGGTCAGATGAAAGCAGTGGCTAACGGTAAACATAGCTGACACTCAGATGAAACTCGCCTAAACAATGATAATTCAACTGGCTGAAAACTTATTTTAACAACATACATTTTTATATAATTAAATGTGAAAACAAGATTAAGTTTAACCTCGATTTAAATGAATAGATCTCAATAGATGATGATGTGATGCAGGCTTGAAAAAGGTTGGGAACATTTCAATCTCACATGAGGGTCGGAGTAAAGAGAAGATGATGGAAAAGGGCAGAATGAGAAGGAGACAGAAGACCCGTGTGGCAGTCCTTATAGGCAGCAGTTGAAAGAAGATGTAAAGTACAATTCTGGAAAAAAAATCAAAAAAAAAAAATCTGGAAAATTATCTACTGCAAATTTAGGGTAAACTATGACGAGCAATGTTTAAAAAAAAAAAAAAAAAAGATTACAACAATACAAAAACTTTACATTAATAATAACAGTCTAAGTTGTCCAACATAGCAAAAAATATAGTAATATAATCATAACTTATACATATTAAAACTGTTTTAATATTCTCTTAAGTAGTAAAGAAAAAAATAAATTAAAAAAAAGACCACAGTATGTCTAGGTTATCTGAGGTAGTCCTGTGCTTAGCAGTTGGTATAGTTGCCCTTACCAAGAGGTAAACTTTTCTCAGACTTAATCTGGGACTGTAAGAGAAACAACAGTTTTTAGACACAAACAATTGCATTATCTTACTAAGTTAACATCTGCCTATATATGTTACAAATGGGCAGGACTGAAAATATAGCTCTAAATGCTAGCCGCTACTCGCTGATCCTCACAGCTAATGTGGCTATTGGGCAACTGCTAATAGTTAAACAGGTAATAGTTAAACAAGTAATGCTAACATGCCATTGCCCAGGTTAACATTTAGGATAATTGTTAAATACTTCAACATCGTTGAACAAAATTACTTATAAAGAGCCAGATTAACTAAACGGGGTAACTAGCTTGTTAGTGCAAAGTGTCTTTAGTTTTAGTTTTATAAAAGTTGTGCTGTGTTCAAAATACAGGCGCAGGTATTTAATTTCAATATAAAGCACAAAAAAAATAAATAAATAAATAAAAGACATCCTTTTTGTCAGCATTCAATATCGGCACAATTAGCGGTAAATTATGGCTCACAAACATCGGTGAATCCGAGTCCAATTTAAATATTCTCCTCCTTATACTTTGTCTGTCACAAAAATCTGTGAGTTTACACCTCATACCTTCTCATGCTGCTCTTGTTGGAAATACCAACACAGCACTTGTTTTTTTTGTTTTTGTTTTTTTTACCTAAAACCCAGTTTGCACTGGTTCAGTGTTTTCATAAATCTGGCCCAAAAATGTTCAGTGAACAAAAACGACTGTAGCTGCTCCTGAGTCGAGGCCCTTTGTTGTGCCTACCTGTATGCAGCGGTGCTGTATGAAGTTGGGTGTGAACTGTAGGAGGTGAAGACAGCACTGCTGCTCACTACTCTGAGAGGAAGACGCACCCACCTCTAAGCACTGGGACCAGAGGGCACTGCACTAAAAGTGGACGATGTTCATCCAAACATGCGGCGTGACAAAGAAAATCCTAAAACTTGTGGTGGAAATAGAGGGGAAAAAAACTGCCTTTATTTCCCAATGTTATGAGCATAGCAACTGAATAATGCACTCCAGGAAACATACTGTAAACATCACAAAACCCCTTCAGAAAACCTGATACTGTGTTTGGGTCACAGGAACACAAACGTATTCGTTGAAAGTTCTTTTTACCGAGCGTGCCTTTGACTGGGTAGAAAACCAAAACGTTTATTTTCTTTTCTCCCATGAATCACGTCCTTTGAGATGAGTCATCTGTATAGCCTACAAATGTTTTCTATGTATATGAATTCTTCCACATGGACTGAAAATGTTACCTCGTACGTGCGTTTCACTTCACGTTAAATCTGTACCAAAGGTCAGAACTGGATGGTCGGGGAGGGGAGGTTGATTGAAAGGCAAGAATGAAAGGATGCAAGAGGAAAAGGTAATTAATTTCATGTCTTAAGGAAAAGATAATGAACGCCTCAGATGGGCTTTCCTCATCGCAATGGCATTTTATGCATGCGATGAGGAAATACAATTGGCTTGTTTAAAATCAAACACACAGAAATAATCTTAATTATTTTACTCTGTATTTCCAGCTGGATCAAAGCCACCAGATCCATACTTTAATTGTTAGGTGATTCACACCTTTGTTAACAAGTAGGGCAACAAATTAAGTGTTGTAAGGGGTAGAAAGACAAATTTGAGCAACTTCCTTGCTTTTCTTTCCATCCCTGAGCCTTCCTCTTTACCCAAAGTCTTACATTTTACCAATAACCATTAAAAACTAATACACTTTAATGAATTACAAACTCATACTTTGATTTTTCATGGAGCGAGGCAAGTACTGCAGGAAAACTGTTGAACCTGACCCAAAGGCAGACGAGCCGGTGTGGCAACGAGGCGATGATTAAATCAAGCATTAAATCCAATGAGTGAGAAGGAGCACAGCTGTGGAAACCAGATCCAAAGCTCGCCTGGGTGTGATGAAACGATGCAGGGGCTAAACAAGATGCTATTCATTAGACCTCTCCTTGAGAAAAGCATCCAGCAGCTGGGATTACTGTCTGCGACCTTAATTACCCCCTGACTCACTTTAAACTTATTCGATTCATAAAACTCATCTGGTTCAGCCAAGGAAGACAGATCTGTGCACGGTATCCCAGCCAGACTGGGAGAATGAGTATCATGTGACACACTGGAAGGCAATTTCATTTAAAAGCCTGCAGCAATGCTCCCTTCTGCTGGGTGAGAGCGAAGCTGTAATCACACTAAGCTCACAATGATACTGCTGATTAAGAGCAGAGTTGTTCAGGGGTGAAAGAAAACATCAAAAATGCCAGACATCCTGATGTGACTTTTGAACAATCAGCTACTGATATCAATCAGCCAGGGACAGGAAAATTGAACGATTACCATGGCGCGAACAAAGAGAGCAGATCTCCGTGCTTTAGCCCACCTTGACCCTTAATAAACAGCAGTACTGGGGTTTTGTCTAAACAAAAGGCTTCGTGAGTGTGAGAGTGCAGACATTGTGAAAGCAAGCCTCTCTCCCACCGCAACGCAAGCACCAAAACAAACCTTGTGTTTGGTTGCCACAGAAACAGCTGTGCCGGTGCAGAGTGTGGGGCAGAGGAGGAAGTACTCAGCTGAACTCCTGCTGTACCGCTGATATATGAGAGGACAAAGCCGCACATTAAGGTCTCTCTCCATGTAAAATCAACAGCACTCCCATGACGTGGGTCAGATTTTCTGGACCATTAGCTCCGCCAAAGCATGAGGCCCTACTTATTCTGAAATTTATACCCCCGTATGAATATTTAAAGCTGTAGTTCACTGAATATTTCTTAATTCTCTAAACCTCACGAGCGCTTCTCCTAAGTCACAGCATGAGGTTTGGAGCTCGGCAGGGAATAATATCGGTGAAGTGATGAAACTCGTGGAAATACTGAAAACTTTCACTGGGCTGGAGAAAAGGATACCAGATCGATGACACTTTCATACAAAGAGACGGTTTCGGTTTTTATTTCTGACTCCAGTGAACTCCAGATAAAAAAAGTTAAGAGGCCTGGACTGAAAAGGGCTTTTTAAACTTTTTTTTTTGCTAGAGATATCTCAAAATGCTTTCCTAATATCAATTCTGTTTTAGGGATGTTTGATGTAAAGTACAGACATTTTTTGCAGTACCAATCAGCTTTTGAAAAATGAGGAAAATGTGTAAAAGTCCTGAAGCATCTCTCATTTCTTAATATTTTGCTAAGCAAATGGGAAATAGGTGCAGTGGTTTATTTAAATGAGCCAGTACACATGGAAATACAGTATATGAGGCAAAAATGAGCTTTTTACAATTCTAACAAACCTGAAAGTCAATATTTGTCGTTATTTAACCCCCTTTATTCTTCAGCCCAGTCTGAACTCTCTTAGGCAGCTTTCTTGTCATTTGTTTAATTAGTCTTCATGAATAGTTCTCCAGGCTTCTTGAAGGACATTCAAAGATCTTCTTTGGATGTTTGTTCTGTTCTCTGTCAAGACAATGCCACACTGCTTCGATAATGTTGATGTCCGGGCCTAATACCCAGCCTTTTCGCCCTGTTTCCCTTCCTTAAGAATGGCGTCTTAATAGACACTTTCACTGATGCTATTTCCTGGCTAATAGCTCTTTGGGAATCCACTCGTTGGTGCAAAGATAGTATTCTATGTCTGTCAAACATGATCATAGATCAACATTTAAGTGGCTTAACAAAAAAAAAAAAAAAAAGCATTTGTCTGAAAATGGGTGCAAGAACTGTATGGCGTTATTTTTGTGCTAAGATTCTGAGCGCACGTAAAAAAAAAAGTTAGGGTAAAAGGGTAACAGGCATCTCCGAAAACGTCAGAGCACTTATGCAAATATGTGACGTCTTGATGAATCGAGCAGATATTTGAAGTTTACACAGAAACATTCTCGCATGAAAATATCTTAAAAGTTTATTTTGTGACCCAGACAGAGTAATATTTCAAACTCCGCCACTCTGTGTTCCTTCGCCGCTGCCTCGTTTGAGTTTTGGACGAAATGGATTCTGGGATATTACATTTTGTCATTTCGAGCTGATTGGAGACCAGAACAGCCAATCAGATTTTTTTGCATCCAAGTCTGTGATTGGCTGGTTTTGTGGCACAAATATAACGGTGTACAGAAAGAGTTGAGCGCGCACAGGCAGAAATGTTGAGAGCGCAAGCAAAACATTGCGAGCAAGTGCAAATGCAAAAACTGAGCAAGAGGGGCTGCTATTGTGCGTGTGTGAATAATAGCAAACACTGAAATACATTTTTTGCACGCAGGAATGAATTTTGTTCACTCAAATTCAGTTTTTCTTCGCTCAAAATAAATTTCTCCTCAAAATACAACACTTGCACCTGCAAACTTTTTTTTACGTGCGCTCAAATTTTTTTTACGTGCGCTCAGAATAGTGGCACAAAAGTAATGCCATAGAACTGGAGTTAAAATGAATACAAACAAAGCAGAAAGAAAAACTTTGAAAGACTTTGAAACCCATTCAGAAAGCCTGGAGAGCCATACAACCAAGTCTGGCTCCTTGGAGGCAAAATACAAAGAAATGAGGGCTGGCTCGAGACTTTTGCACAGTACTGTGTGTGCCATTTTTGTTTGTTGATTACTCTAAAGAAGATAACCACTTGCTGACTATCGCCACATAGGGATTCAGTCACTGTTTAATGGATAAGAGGATCGCACCAAGATCTTCTTATGCTGTCCTGAGCTGAGTGTTTACAAAAAGAACATCATGCAGCATCAAATAAGACTTGAAACTAGCAATTCAGGTGGAAAATGCATACTAAAGTGACCCAAGTGAGGCGTTGGGTCTCCTTGTCTCTACAGTCAGACCTTCTGCCACCAGAGGAGTCTCCCCCTGCTGGACATTAGAAGCAATGCAGATTTAAAGCACTGGCTTAATCCATCTTTCTTATCCAGTCTACTGAGCATAAAAACTACACATTTAAGCAAGTGCATTAGATGACAGCAGTGTTTATCTAAATCAGTGTATCCGTTTCTTGAAATGCCAAATACTAAATAAACATGCTACAAATACATTTACAGAGTATGCCATCTGTGGCTGAGGTTCCTCATAACTGTGGAAACATCTTATCACTGTACTGTAAACAGGACATAGTTTCTACTGTGCAAGGACCGATCCAAAAGTGATGCACCCCAGTGTGCTGCCCTGCTGCTCTGCATGTAAACATGCTCATTAAAAGTGATTGCACAGTAAGTGGAGCAGTAAGTTGTTTAAGAAAACGCGAAATGTGATGTGTCTCATGAGATGCCCTGTGAGGACTGTGATATAAAAGCACTGGTTTCTAAGCACAAGTTACACTGTTGGTATCATTACCAGGATGAAGTGGAACTATATCGGGGCCATTAGCAGTTTGCAGAAAAGGTTGTTTTTTTTTTTCATTTAATCATCAAATCATTCTCAAAATACCTGTTACCATTTATTTGATTAACTGCTGGACTTAACAGCTTTCACCATACTTGTAGTTTTCTTCAGAAGAAGCACTGATGTGTATTAAAGTTTGCACAAAACTGTCTAAATGTATCATTAAACATATTGTGATATTGCTGAAAGGATGTTTAATGCATTTTAAAAATAGTAGAAACCTTTTCCTTTACTGAAAATTACTCTATTTCATGTCAAGTTACCATATTTTTAAGCTACAAGCACAAAATACTGCAGTCATGCAGCAAAAGTTTGGCAGTGTGTCCATAAAATGTGATGTGATATCCTCTAGTGGTCATTATGAGTATTACAGTCGGTCTTTGCTGAGCTCAAGTAAAGCCTTCAAACACACCTCTTTTTCATCTACTGTATTCACTTCTTTCCTCATTGTCGTTGCTATAAGTCATAATGGAGACTTTAAAAATCTGTCGTTGTTCCCTCAGCAGATACCTCTAGAAGCATTCCGACGTCCAGGACCGACAAGAATCCCCAAACCGAAGGGCTTCTGCTCCCAGAAAGGGACAAACAGCACAGCAGGAAACCTGGGACTGCAGTGCAAGAGTCAGCCGCCACGGACTCACGTACCTGGTGGGAAAGAGCAGGCCTCACACACAGCTGCATCGCACAACAACAACCCAAATCTAGCAAACCGGAGACTGTGAAATCAATCATTTCTCTTCAGGAGGAAAGCTTTCAGTATGTCGACGCCAAAAACATACCCGTAGTTAGCTGATATATTAAACAGGATAACAATCATTTTAAACTGATGAAGACTTTAAGAGAAGATCCATCACGACCCATGATTCATCTGTGGCGCTTTCAAGACTGCAAAACTGCAACTGTTCAGCGTTGCACTGCAAAAACTAACAAGTCACAGGAAGTACATTAAATGTGGATTCATTTAATTATTCACTGATTACAAACCAGTAAATAACTTTTTCTGTCAGATTTATGTGGGGAAGCCACTGTGAGAATTTTAAAAAAAGAAGCGTAACATTAGATCAGCAAGCGTGTTATATGTTGTTTAATTAAATATTTATTTGTATTGTGACTATTTTGGTTCCTCTTTGCTTACTTTTTATCTGTTGTCGGATACAGATGATGAAACAGCCTTTTATTCATTTCGCAGGATAGAACATGTTTGTATTTTTTAAGTGACAATAATGTACATACTGTAGGTATATAACTGTTGTAATGCAGCTCATTCATAGTGATTATGTGTAAATTGTGACATTTGTGGGGTTTTTTTGGTTATCAATAAAAATCTTTTTATACCTTGAACTCGAGAAATGTTTCCTATGTGACTAAAAAGAAAAACTTATCGACTGAGAGCATAAGGAGAAACTGACAAAGCCAGCAAACATTATAGTGCGATAAGGCCAGATCATATGGATACTTAATAAAAGCTAGCTTAGAAAAAGAAATAGAATGTTGCCTTACTATGGTCATTTTAACTCACGCAAAACTGCAAAAGCAGCTTTGCGTGATACCTTCAGTACATCCATTGTGCAGCAGGAGCAACAGTTTTTCCAAGCAGGGTTACTGCATACACCATATAGATATTTCACTACAAGACAAGAGTGGACCAGAGAAGATTGTAACACACATACATACGTCAAAATTTAAAAAATCTAGAGAAATGATGTGGAAGATTTTCAGGAAATAGCAATTTTGTATTATTAATTGGTCGACGTTCAGCAGCTCGCACAATGCGGGGCTTACGTTTAATTAATTGTGACGCAGTACAGAAAAGGTGGCAAAAGATGCAGACTGTGAACACTGGCTGCATACAAAAACAGCCAAGCAAGGACACAAGAAAGAACAGCCAGACTTTGCAGTATTGTCAATGAGAGCACGACTGATATAGAATTTTTAAGACCGATACTGGTACCAATATTAGGTGATATTACAAATCTGATACATTGATCGACATTTTTTTTCCATTCAAACACACGAATCGATTTGTCTAACATTTCCTATGAGTAATTATTTGAGTGGTTACTAAGATAATATAACAACACTGCTTAAATATCGACTCCCTTACTGTCTGCTCGGATTGGCTGGTTGTTGTTTGAAGCATTTAAAACACGTGTTGCAAACAGGAAAGTTGCAGAATGCTCTATGAACGTGTGTTTGAATAAGTAAATAAGTGCTCAAACAGAGTAGAAAAGCGCTCCACAAGTAGTGGTCCATTTTCCATAAATGAAGACAATATAATGGCAGGCCGCTAATATCGGCCTCTGTTTCCGTTGTTTGTTATCTTACCTGATGTCTTCTACAAACAATGTCCAGAAAAGCTTATTCAAGAGTTTCTGAAACATTAATTGCAAATAAACTTTTCTGTCTTTAGCCTATTGCGTTAAGGCTGTTTGGATGATTTCTTATAGTTTTTATTGGAAGTTTAATCATTTACAAATGTGCTAGAAAGGATTATTTATCAGTTTCCCCCATTAATAAATGTATCTTTGATACAGAATTTAATACAAAATAAAGAAATACTAATTAACAAAATCAGTTTTTTGCATGTTACTCTGCATGTTTTGAAATTTTAGGAACATAAGAAAGGGGGGAAAAAAATGAAACTTTTGGACTGTGGTTTTTTTCACGCTGTATTACATTTATTACACCAAAAAACAAGACTTAGAGCACCACTGTTCTTTATCAGACCTTTCTCATATCATATAAAACTACCAGAAATACATCAGTTGAGGCAACAGCCTACTTTACATTTTTCAGACAGTTACCTGTGTTTTTCTCACACCAGTCAGAGATTACACAGACTCTGAACCTGGGAGCTGGCAGGATGAAGTCTGTTTAATGTCTGATCTGACTCAACATACAGCTCTGCTTGGTAATGCTAAGAAAAGGTCAAGACAGCATGTGAAACTGTGTGAAAATGTCTAATGTCTAATGAATAACTGTATCGCTAAATGGAGTATAAGGATGTAATAACAATTCAATTCAATTCAATTTTATTTATATAGCGCCAAATCACAACAAAAGTCGCCTCAAGGCGCTTCATAGATACAGAGAAAAACCCAACAATCATATGACCCCCTATGAGCAAGCACTTTGGCGACAGTGGGAAGGAAAAACTCAGAACCAGGCTCAGGGAGGGGCGGCCATCTGCTACACAAGATGTAAGTATGTGTAGAAATGTGTACTGAGTCATTTTTCATCTTATAAATGCAAACATATGAGATTTCTAATACTGCATATTTTAGAACTATCCAGCTCCAGAAGTACAGTCACAGTAAAAGTAGCATCAATTAAATATAAACACTGGCAGATGGTCTACATATTTACACTTAACTACGACATTAAAATAGAATTTCCTTCATAAATTTTAGTTTCCAAAAACCTTTTGACATAAAAACAGTCAAACAGTCAAACCTCGCTGTCACTGATGTCCTGCCAAAGCACACTCTATAGCTGAACGCAGCACAGATAGGAAGTGCCGTCTCTCTTCGTCTCTCTGTGTGGCACAGACCCAGGAGTGGCAGGGACCCTCGAGGACAAAGGCATGGCTCACATCTACAGAGAAACACATGAATAAAGTTGTAAGCTTTAGAATTAAAGGTGCTTATTTTACCCACTAGAGGTCAGCAAACACTGAAAGACTCACAGCGTGTGTGCCTGATCTCTCTCACAGACAGGCTGGTGAGAGCCACAGAGGCCAGAAATGTGTGCGTGCTCTGGTGAGCCAGCGTGAAAGGTGTGTGCCGCACATTTTGCCGAGTCAACACCAAAGCATTGTTGAGCAGGAAGAGGCCCACATCACAGACGTGCTCATAAGTCCTACGGCAAAGGATTAGTTCAAAAACATTTGGTAGCACTTTATAATACGGCCTGCGACTAAGGGTGTAATTCCCCTGTGATAAAATGGAATTTTAAAGTATTTTATCTCAAATTAAAATGTAATTATACTGTGTACTGTAAGTAAATGTAAGTACTGTGAAATAATTTCAGGTAGTGTGCAATGTCATGGCAATTTTGCAGAAAAACAAACACTATGTCCCAACTTGCAACTTTCAGTTCAGAGGACGTACTATGGAGTGTATTAAACTTGTCTTTTGTTTTTACATCTTTATTTTTTTCTTTATTTAATATTCATTATGTTGATGTACTTGATGGACATTCTATTGTTCAGTTGAATTCAGTTAATTCTAATATTTCTTTTATTTGACCAATATAAATGTCATAAGGTAAAGCAATAAAAAGTAAAGGTGTGCTGGGGCAGTGGCATGAAGACAACTGATGCCAACAGGCAGAACAAGCTTAAAAAGGCTGGTTCTGTTCTGGGTGTCAGACTGGAGAACCTGGTGTCTGAGAGGAGAATGCTAAAAAAGCTTCTTTGTATCATGAACAACTCCTCCCACCCCATGCACGCCTCCATTATGGACCATCAGAGCACACATAGCAAAAGACTCATCGCTCCGAAATGCAGAACTGACCGCCACAGAAAATCCTTCATACCGGTGACAATAAGACTATACAATTCTTCGTCGCTCTGTCGGTAATTTTCCTGAGGATTAATAGCAAAGTTATTCTGTTCCCATTCAAACCGTGCAATATCACCCAACAGTATTTCATCGAATGTTTGTTTCATCTCCCCATAATATGCTGCTACTCTCTTTTATTCAATTGCACAATACTATGTCACTTTTAGAATCACCTGCACTGATAGCTAAGATATTTATTTTTCAGGATATAGTTATATTGTTACTTTGTTAGAGTTAATTGATATTATATTTTGCACTTTCCTACTGTATACTACTATTCTTATTGTATATGTTATTCCTCTGTTCTCTGTCTCTCTTGCTGCATTGAGCATGTGTATGACAAAAGAATTTCCCTCGGGATAAATAAAGTTCTTCTTATCTTATCTTATCTTATCTTATAATGGAGCCAAGTATAACCTTTTTTTTCTCTTTCACAAACATAACTTTTAAAGGAAGTGTCTTCTTTCATGTAAAATACCTGGAAGTTAGGCAAGATTAAGCCACCACATAATATAGTCCACACCCAGAAAAGTGCAGCGTAGTTAGCTTGAAAGACAGGGAGATGTTGGGTTTTTTCACAAAATTAACAAAACATTAAACAGCACTTAAAATTACTTACAACGCAATTCTTCTTTCTTTCCCGTAAATACATGAAGTTATGTAATACTTAAAATACTTAATTAAAATTACTTACAGTCTGCTTAAATGTGAAATTCCATTTAATTACAAAGGAATTACACCCTCAGTTGTGGGCCGTATTAAAAAGTGTTACTAAGCATTTGAATGAAACAGACAAAGTACATACGCATGCAAAGTTACATAAAGAAGAACATTATTAAACTGCAAATATACACATGGTTACAAAATAGTCTGAATCTGAGCACGTAGCATCGTGAACATTGAAGAATGTAAAAATATTAGTCATACATCTGCTGTCTGAAAGAAAATTGGTGTTTTTACTTGAGAGAATCCGGTATCTGCTCATCAGGGCTCCTGTGCAGAGCGGCATCCTGAGTCATTATTAGTTGCCTGTTTTCTTCACTGAGGTTCTATACACACACACACACACATACACACACACACACACAAATATATGGTTTTGAGTATATATGATAAATTATTAAAGAGTTAGAGGCATGAAGAGAGAGGAAGAGCTATGTGTGTTTTTTGTATTTTTTACCGGACAGCCTTGAATCTGTCGCTGCGTTTCCTCTATCAGTCTGTCTGCCTCTGAGGTGCGCTTTAACTGAACACAACAAAGTACATATGCATAAGAGGAGAGCCAGCACAGCCACAACAGAGGCATTTACATGTCTTATAGCTCTCTGTTCATGCGTCACCTTGTGTATGAACTCTCTGAACTGGAGCAGCGTGTTGAGGGCAGAGCGGAGATGCGCGTGGTCAGGATGACCGGGGTGTGTGTGCAAGGACAGAGCTTGAAGCAGAGTCACATACTCCTGCATCCTCCACACTGGACACAGCAGCAGCTCTTGTAGGCTTCATAAACACAGACGTACTTTGAAACACTGTGGTTTGATACATGCAGGCAGGTATGCATAATAGCAAATAAAAGCTTTGTGTCTGCTCTTACCTCAGCATGTGAGTTTCAAGTGTTCTGTCAGATCTCTTCAAGAAAGCTCGAAACGATGGTTTGCTCTCCCTGCACTGACGCAAATACATGAACAGATAAACCACAATTAAATTCAAATATATTTTTGTGTTTAACTATTAGAGCCGAACAATAGTGTGTACTGCATCTTCCGTAAACCAGAACAAACTCGTTTTAATCGTATCCTTTATTCGTACCTGTATGAGCCACTTTGCATGGCCTTCGTAAAGGGAAGATTACTCAATAAAAAAAAATTCAACCTCAATCAAAATAAAAAGAAAAAAAAAATTTCTTTTAGAGTAAAAACTACAATGTCACACACTCTCGACGCTCAGCTAGCCAAATCTGAAACCCAAAGAATACATTATGTACCATTAAAATTATTATAAATTGCAGTAATGTTTGACCTGTTTCTGCTGCTGGCCATGAAATGAAAACACTTATATAATGCTTTTATAAGAGGTTAAAGGAGCTAGAAATACTAGAAATTGGTTATTTTAGCCCTTTCGTAGGTGGTTGCTATGCAACATGATGATGGCATTGATTGTTAATTGTCATGTAAACCCTTTCTGCTAAATTTCAAATTATGTACGATTAAACAAATGTTCTTTGTTTAAAAAGACACTGGCTTTACCTTATCAATGGTGTGGATGGCAGTGGTGTAGTTGTTGAGGTAGTTCGTGTAGACTTTAAGTTTTGAGCAGAACTTCACGAAAACATCTCCAATACACTTCTCTGCACCCCACTGCTGTAGCCGCACCTGTAAATCAGCCTGAAACACCCTGTGAAGTACACACAAACATGTCACCCGCATCATATCCACACAGACAGACAACTTAAAGGGTGGTTAAGTTGACTGTGTTACACCTGTGTGGCCTGAGAAAGCCATCATTTCCCTCGATCCCTTCGAGGAATGACACATCCAGGTTTTGTTTTTTTCACACTAGTGCCAATACCAGCACGCATACATTTCACTCATTTGAGCATTCATTATCCTAACATCTCCTCATATCACATGTTTATTTATTTATTTGATTTAGTGAATAAAATAATGATTGGCAACACGCCCTGCTTGGTCTCACATCCTTGTCATTGGCCGGCTATTAGGGGCTCGTCCGGGATCTAACTGATGTTTGGAGAGAGTTTGCTTTGTCTTTTGACTCTTGCTCCAGGTCAGGTGGATACCGTTTCCACCTCTGACCTGGAGCAAGTGTTTTGTGGAGATTTGGCTTGTTTTGAAGTCACCTTACATATTCAATTAAATTCTATTTTATTTATATGGCACCAAATCGCAACAACAGTCACCTCAAGGCACAATTATATGACCCCCTATGAGCAAGCACTTTGGCAACAGGGGAGTCACTACACCTAGTGCTCCGATTACCACTAGGACCACTGTTACCTTCACCCTCCACATCTTCTCGAGCTCTTCTCTGAGCCCTTGGTATTTCTCGAGCTTCTCGTGTTCCTTCTTCCTGATGTTCCTCTCATTCGGAACAGCTACATGTATATATATAAATATATACGTGTGTGTGTGTGTGTGTGTGTGTGTATTTGTTTGTACCTGTTGAGCTCCAGTATTTGTGCAACAGGACTGAGGACAACATGGATGTCAGCATAGCTCAGAATGGCTCTGTTGGAGTTCAGAGCTGCTGTGAGAGGCTCCTTGTACACCTTCAGCGCAGACGACACATATCAAATGAATATTTCTAAATACTGAAAGCTTTCTTCTCTCTGATGTCAACATAAACACTGTAAGTGTCAAAATGGACAAAAATGGACTTGCAGGGTTGTGGTTGCCCTTAAAATTCACTTTGTGTGGTTTGCATATATTAAATAATCGATGCCTGTATTCTGGACTTGCTCAGACAGATGTATATATATGTTTTAGTTCTGAAGGAATATTGTTTTACCACTGATTGTTAAGGTCTGGCACTTGCAGCTAAAAACTAAAGTATACCTTCAGCACAGCGCTCAGCTTTCCCAGATAAAGACACTCGCTGTGGTGCAGCTCTCTCGCAGCTGCACCTCTCCAATCCAGAACCATCTAAAACCAAAAGAAAGAAAAGATGAATTAATTGTTCTCCTTGAGTTTCCACTACAAGGGGCAGTTTAAAGCAGACACACCTGTGGTAGATCAGGTATCACGGTGAAGCATGTCTGTGAACCACCATCAGCTCCACTGCTGTCCTGTCCATTACCCTCTTCTCCCTTCTTCTCTTCATTCCAGTTTTTCAGAAAGATGGAAAGAAACTCCACAGGTCGGGTCTGAAGGTGTAAGAGAAGGTTAAAAAACACACACACAAACACTCTTATGTGAGTTATGTCCAATTACTTTTTTCTTTTTCTGTTGAACTTGTGCATTACACAAACTGCTCTACAGTAATTCCCACCTCCTCCTCTCTGGTCAGAGCAGTGAGTCCTTCGATCAGGGCCTCGCTGAGATCTCTGGACACACAAATCTCATCAAGGCGGATTCTCTCCCACAGAAAATAGCCTAGAAAAATAGAATTTAACCAGACTGCTACTTATATAGTACTTTTCTATTTTTATTTAGCACTCAAAGACGTTTCTTATTCATACAACACCTTATTCATACAAATGCTTTTCTCTACAGTTAAATCCTTTTAACCAGGGGTTCAGCATCTTGGCCAAAGATCCACTGCACTTCTAATTAGCAGACGATCTACTCTACCTCTACACCACGACACAAATCAACACGTATATGAAACTCACCCAGAGCTCGGCCCCTGGCCTGGAGGCTGGTCCACTGTAGCTGTAGCCCTAAGGTGCTCCTCAGCTCTACCAAAGCCTCCTCCATCCAATGAGCCTGTGTGCACCAGCCCTGCAGTACAGCCTCACACACATACTGCAGGGCCGGGAGTGCTGGCTGGTTCTCTGAGAGGCCAGTAGGCACACTGCCATCAGACCACTCGCTGAGGACTGGGAGAAGATGAAGTATGTTTAAAGAAACACACACTGTGAGGGATACTGTAGTCTACGAAACAATGACAGGGGAGGGGAATATTCCTATGCTTAGGGTCAAAGTTTAAGGGGTTACGCACTGTTCTGGAAATTCCCGGTGGCCACACCCACCGGTGCCCGAACCTCCAGACCAGTCAAAGTGGAGAGATTCTGGAGGAGAGTCACTCCTGATGCTGCAGAAGAGAAAACAGGAGGCGAAGCAGGAGGGAGCTGACGTTAATGAGAAAATGCTGATTAGAGAGAAGAGTGTGTGTGTGTTGTAACATCTGCTACCAGATGCAGCCAGCGGGCAGAATATGTCAATCCCTCCTCCTTCCTCAGTTGGAGCCACCATGCCACACAGTTTTTCCCAGAATTCCCTATGATCAGGAGTCAGTAGAGTCTTCTCTGATAGGCTAGAGTCTGAAAAGTCAGGGCAGAATTACATAGTAGGTCAGCAAAATAGTGTAATAGAGAAGTAATATCTCTTGGGCTAAGTTTTGGTCAATGGATTAAAATGGCAGGTACCACTTTGTTAAAATGTTTTCAAAATGTCAGCACAGGACTTTAGTCCAGTTAGTCCAGAACAAACTCCTGCAGTGTGTGCACATGAATTTACTCATTGTGATTGAGTCTCACTGTGAAGCAGGTGAATGTCCTGTGTTCCTCCGCAAGCTAGCAGGCCAATCCTCTGAGCTGGTTTCCCAGAAATAGCCCTCTCCACCTGGGTTAGCAGAGATGAGAGAGTCCCTCTATGGTCATAGAGAACCGCAGTCACACCGGGCTTCACTCCGCTCAACACCAGCTAGATTAAAAAGAGCGGACGGGGAGGAATGTTATTTATTCATCTTCCCATTGTGCATTTTATTTCTGCACTCGCGGGAGTGTTTTATGTCTGCTCTGTTTCAGGAAAAATAAATAAATAAATAGATGATGATGTGGATTCACCTCATATGCAGGAATTCTGTTGGAGATGAGCAATAGCAGGGCAGGAGCGGATAGGTGAAGGGGAGAGACTGTGTGAGGCTGTGCAGGTCTGTAGATAAAAGACGACAGCGCTCCTCGGGTTTTGATCAGTGTTTCGCTGAAAGATGAAAATGCATGTTGCTTTCAGCATACTGTGACATTATATTATACAGATGTTTTCACATGTGCTCACAGATAAGTTAATCAGTGTATATAAAGTATTTTGTACACTTCAATCGATTCAAAATAGACTTTGAAACCTCCAGAGCCGAAACACGAAGAAGTGCCGCTCAAAGCTGGCTACAAAAATGAGTCACTCCCAGTAGACGCCATTGTAAAAAGTCAAACTAAACAACAGAAATAAACATGTATACAGGATGCTACAAATATGGCTTTGGTCTCCAGGGATAAATTTCCCCTTTATAACAACGGTACAGTGGGTAATGTTGAAGATTCAAAATGCAGAGTCCACTAACTGTGGTTGAAGCTAAGTGAGGTTCATCTAATATGTGGATAGACAATCACCTGCTAATGCTGGAGGCCTGGACTCTCTCCCAGGTCTGAGGTGCACTTGTGGGCTGTCCTCTTTCCAGGCTGAGAGAGTGGCTGGAAGAGCCAACGCTCCTCAGAGGCCAGGAGAGGGAGGGCTGAGAGACGAATGTTAGGCCAGACTCGGGTCTCCCTTTCTGGGTACCTCCACCTTTGGCTATTTCTGGCTTTGTGTAGCTGCCCCAGGGTCTCCTGGCACTCACAGATAGTCCTACAGATATCAGATACAGTACATGCGTCTGCCAGTAAGGGCGAGTTTTTACTAATCAGGAGCGTTTTGTGCTTAGCAATGAGTTGGAAAGGCAAAGATGAACTGTTTGATAATCAATAAAATATATTAATCACATTCATTAAACACATTCAATAACATTCATTCAGTTCAGGTTTATGTATTTAACACTAAATCATAAGATAAGTCGCTTTAACGTGCTTTGTACTGAAAGGTAAAAACCCTACAGTAAAACCCAAATGACCCCCTTTGAGATGGTGGGAATGAAGAACTCCCTCCTTCCAACAGACCCAGGGAGGAGCAGTCATCTACCATTATGCATTAGAGGTTGAAGGGGAAAGAGAAACGTAACAGAGATCACAGACAGGACAAAACACAGAATAAAAGATTGAGTAAACACTACCATTCGCTTACTAGTAACAAACCAACTGTATTCGAATTAACCAAATGAACCTATTAATGGATGATAACCATTCAGGCACATCTCACTGAATTATGAGACGCATGAAGGGAGTTAGAAATAGTGCAGTCTTAGTTCAGAACATCCACAATTCTGATTTGAACTTTGAACTGATATAAAAAATCCAACACGTTTGACACAGGAAACCTTTCGATTTGTCTCTATATTTGTTTTCAGTCCCACAAAGCCGGTAATGACATTTATAAAAAGTTATAAAGGAAATGTCCCAGGAGCTGTTTTCACTAGTCAGGAATCAGACCGTCAGGATCTCTGCCCACAACTGCTGCCCAACTCACATCTCACCAGAACCCTACAGTGCCTAGCGCAGGTGGTGGGCCCACAGAAGGCCAGGCCCCATGGACTAACGCCCAACCACCACCAAAGTTGGTAGGCAGGTGCGTCGTGGTACAATGATCACCCGCCAGGTAAGCGGACACACTGAAGAGAATATATCAGCTGACTTGCCTTGGTATCCTCCATGAACAACTTGCGGAGGTAGCCTGGAGGGAGGTCTGGCTTTTTCTACTTAGAATACTGCCCCCACGACACAGACCCAGATTTTACCACCTCAAAAATGTGTTGCTATAGTTTCTGCACCCTGTCATTTTTCTGTTTTTTCTTTTCCACTCACTCTTCTCCTCTCGAAGCTTTTCTCTGATTTGCTGCCTGATCCTCTTCTCCCTCCTCCTCTCTTCCTCCTCCTCTGTCATTCCTGTGCTTTGCTGGTTGAGGGTCCCATACATCTCTGCTGCCTCCCGTGGAGTGAGCCAGTCAAGTGTGGAGAGGCAGGAGACATAGTGACTTTTCCATGCACCAAACTCTTTTTCTCCAGGAGTGTAAGGAAGGAACCAGCCTCGTCTGATGCACCGGCCCGCCCACAGACAGTCCTAGAAAGAAGAAGAGGATTTAACTTGTTTCATAAAACCCCAATTAAGATGTATGAATACATTTCAGATCTCTTCAGGGCTTCTCACCTGCTCAGCTAGAACCCTCCAGTGCCAGCTGACTTGGGCAGCTTTGCAAAGGTCACGTGGTGACAGAAATGACATCACATACAGGGAGAGAAACCGAGGCAGCACCGACGTAAGGTCCACTTTAGTGACCGGAACCGTCTCAATCAGCAAATCCCGGCAGTACCTGCTCAGGTTACAGAGGTTTCCAGTTTGAACTGAGCACCTGTGTACACTTTACTAGTTACAGTTTCAGGCTGAGATTAATGGTTAGGACACAAACGTGTACAATCCACTTTACCTGAGCTGTGACTTGGTGCAACGAGTGAGCAGAGAGTGCAGCAGGTGTTTCCTCTGTCTGTCCGTCCACAGATCAAACCAGTGCAGCACAAGATTCACTCTCTCCTCAAATAACTGGTATGGAAAATGGAAAAAGGATACCAACATAGACACATTCAGTGCGTGCAAAAGCCTCAAGCCACCTCTCATTTCTTAATATTTTGCTTCCAATTAGCCAGAATTCCTTGTAACTTTTTAAAGTGCTCTTGAGCAATAGTTCTCCAGGCTTTCTGCACATCTTTCAAAGTTTTATTGGACATTGGCTACTTTTTCACTCATTTTCAGTCCAGTCCTTCTACCTGACCATTTTCAGAGGAATGCTTTTTGCTTGTTAAACCACTTAATACTGACCTAAATTCAAGTATATAAAAGGCACCTAACTTAAGGGATGAACAACTGTTGTGTCTACACATAACCAACTTAGCAAAAAAAACACTTTTAAATTGTATCTTTATGCACTTTGCTACTTTGTTCACATAACTCTAATTAAATCTACAAAACATTCCAGAACAAAACAGAACAAAAGGCAGAAACATCCAAAGAAGAGCTTTGAATGTCCTTCAAGAAGCCTGGAGAACTATTCCTGAAGACGACTTAAAGACATAACAAGAAAGCTGCCTAAGAGAGTTCAGACAGTGCTGAAAAATAAATATGGTCACACCAAATATCAAGGTTGTTAGAACTGTAAAAACTTTTTTTTGCGTTATATACTGTATTTCCATGTAAGTTTGCATGTTTCAGTAAATCGCTTAAGGAACTGACCTCCCAGCCCATTGTTCCTTCAGTGGGCTGGTTTCAGTCATTATGCAAATGTACTGTTTATAAGATTGGGGAAACCTGCAGTCAGCTGAGACTGAAGACGTCACTTGGATGCGTGACGAAACGTTTCTCCCACAAAACGCTACGTCCAGATGAACAGAATCAACTTTTGGAGAAGAAAACGAAATGATTGTGACAAAATACACAAGTATTTCAAATAAACTAAGATAAATATTAGGTGCTACTTTTCATTACATTTCTTGCAAACAAACGTAATGAAAGTAGAATTCTCCTGATGATTTTATATAAGAGGTGTGGGCAGTAAATACAAGGTACGGCCTCGAATTGCATTAGTTTCCTCTAATGGTCAAATACTCAAGCTACCAATGTACACAGAAATGCTGGCTCCATTGGAAAAACAATCAGTTTACCGTATTTAATAAACATATCTCTAAGAATAAACTTATTTTGCTATGTTAAAAGAAGTGATTTAACTTCACCCTGTTTTTTTTTTTATGTTTCATGCTTATTTTTAACCCTTCAGTTATGTTTGTTTCTCAGATACAGTAATGATGCTCCTGGGTCAATTTGACCTCGGGCATGTTTAGTTATCCAGGGCAATCCAATCCAATCCAAGAAAGCAATAAATTCAAATAAACATTGTTTATATCTCATTATTAACTCCATTTCAATCAATATTTGGTCCACCTGTGTTCTTTACCTCTCACAGATCATGGTTCAATAAGGACATATCCGCTCGTTTTTCACAAAAAAATGTACATTAAAACATTTTATTGTACATTGGAAATACCTGCACGTAAAATTCACTTTTCATGACTGTTTCTTTTCTTCTTCTTTTTTTTGTATTACAAACATATATATTGATTGCAACTTATTAAGTCAAGCAGAAGAAGCTTCATTTTTTTTTTTTTTTAACTTTTAATTATTTATTTATTTTTGTAGATTATTTTACTTTGAAATGTGTCAATTTGATCCGCAACATAACCGGTTGGAGTGGAGTTTCAAAATGAGGAATTCAGTAGCCTTCATAAAGCCCTGCACTGTCCTGAAATGCATTAACTCTGGTTTCAGTGACATGTTGTTGCTAATAGAATATCACAAAGTTTATCTGCAGGGGGTTGACCAAGGCCCACGTAGCATTTCTAACCTGCAGGTTGATCCGCTTGTTGTTCAGGGGAGTCCAGCTGCTGAAGCGGGTGTCGGACAGCAGGGTGCCGGCCTGCTGCGGCTCATAGTCCGTCCCGCTCAGCTGCCACCGCTTCACCGAGTGAGGGGCTGATGTCAGGCTCGCCTCCATTAGCACAGACGGTTTAAACACCTTTGAGGAAGCACCTTGAGTTCCGCTTCACTTAAAGTCCGATCGATGTATTTCCAGATTGATGTCTTTAAGCCAAGTGTCCACTTGCCAGGCCGCCCCTTGTGCTGTGCAGTCAGTCAGTCACCTTAGAGACGCACCAACAAAAGGATTCCTGCATTCCTGCACACAGCACGTTCCCGTGCCTCCTGCACATTAATAATTCAACACGCAGGGTTCACATGTAAGCAATCACAAATGAAAGCATCAAACGCTACACAAACTTTATACTTAACCACTTAAGGCTTAGTGTGGCACATTTGATACGTTTTTTTAAGAGCTGTACATCATAAATGTGACCCCCTAAATCCCCCTGAAAAACCTACATAGGATCGCACAATACATTTTTAAGGAACAAAAAAATGTCTGGAAAAAATATTATACAAATTATACATATATGGAAATGTAATTATCATTATTCCGTGATTTTTTTTTTAATTGTCAGATGCTTCAATAAATACTCCATTTTCTGGCAATTAATTCATGGTTCAGACTTTAATGCTTGGAGGATCAAAGAGTATTCCCTTAGAAACCTGTACAAGTGGCACATCACCTAACAATGATGATCCCAATGATCCCAGACATACTCCCAATACAGTAAAAGCAGACCCGGATAGAATAAGAGCACAATGGAAAACTATCAATTCCGCCTCCCCCAATCCAGGTACTGTTATGACCCTATTTACTCACTTCTCTATTGTCTTAGTTTACAGCTGCAACCAAGAAATTCAGACAGAGAACTTTATTGAGGAAAAAAACAAACAGGTTAAACACCCCAAAAACAGGTTAAAATACAGTGTCCAAGAAAAAAGAAAAAGAAAAAAGGGTTTACAATCAAAGCAGCATCAAATTATCTTATCAAAACTCTGAATCCAAACCTAGACTCACCTAAAATCACTTAAAGTTTAGAACCAATAAGGCAAAAAATGATTAAATGATTAAATTAAGGCTTGTTTGTGATGACAACATTTGGACTGTTTAGTCTTCTCCAGCGTCAAAACAACACACCAGTGATAACGTGTGCAGTGCATGCTGTGTGTCGCATGGGTATGTGCAAATATACTGAAATGGACCAAGTCCACTCAGCAAAAATCATATGCAAAAATCGCAAACTGGAATTAACATACTACTCTCAGTACTCACCGGGTCCTTATGTTATTTTTGGCTGGTTTAAGAATTTTTAAATCTATGCTGTTGTTTAAAGCTCTAATACTGAGAAACAATTAGAAACTAATGCCTAGACTTTGAAAAGTCCAGCTCTGTTTCTTACTGTGAGGAGATCAGTGCAACACAAGTGATCTACATACGTCTGAGTAATGTCAAAGGAGCAAGTTTACAATCATTTCACTTTCAGGTGAATGGTATCACTTTGGTTAGCAATGTATTGTAAATCTAAACTGCTTGGAAATGAGTGAACGCACTACGGCTTGGCTTTAAACAATACAGGGATGCACCAAAGCCGATATAGAGAATACAGAATACTGCACATTAGCTAAAGATCTCAGAGAAAACAAACCTCCCTTGGATGCAGCCACGTCTCAGGTAAGTTAACATCCTGCTGTCTTAGTAAGATCAGACCAGAGAGATTTCCATTCAATATTAGCTATTGTTTAAAAAAAAAAAAAAGAAGGGGGGGGGGGGGGGGGGGGTAATGTGGTGCATCCCTATTAGATTATCTTACAATACATCCCTCCCTGTACAAACAGGGAACGCTTTGTTGCCATTTCCATTGCAATACATACAATCAACACTGCTGACACCTTATATATGAAGGATAGAAACTACCTAAATCAAAAATAAATTAATGATTTGTTTAAAAAAAGAATTATATGCCATTAAATGTACAAAAAAGATTGGAAAAAATATAGAAACTACTTTCATTGCTGAAATTTTATTTATTTATTAAATGTTAAATTAGATATTTGTTCTAAATTGCTTCTGCATTTACTTAGTAAAGAAGTCTGGATGCTTAATAATTTATGTATATATATGCATATTCAATTTTTTTTTTAGCCCCAGACTTACTTTTTTTTGGTTTTTCCCCATTTGTTTATGCATTTCTGCTTCGTTGTGCAGACTTTTAGCTAAAGGCAGCCACAATATGTGACAGAAAAATGCATAAAGAAATGTTTGAGGAAATGAGTAAGTAAAAACTTTTTTATGTGTAAGTCAGCAAGTTAAAATTAATATAAAGGTAAATAAGTACAAAAGCAACTTAAAGCAAATGTGCCATATATGGTCAATTTATTATTACTGTTATTTATTTATTTATTTATTTTACTATATTTTGGTTCATTTAATTGCATATCTATATACATATATAGCTATTTTGCATTTATTGATTATGGCAGTTTCAACCCCCCATACTTATAGACCCCCATAGGTACTATAAATGAAATAGTCGGCTCAAATTTGATTGAGAAATGTTGGGACGACGGAAGTCACACGCTCGCAGTCCTCGGGATCTCTTGTGTGTCGGCTAGATTCAGTTTCTGACTGGAGAAGCGATGTCAAGAAATACAAAAGTTACAGCAGCTGTTAAACATGAGCTTATTTCAAACTTATTAAGGGCGAAGACAAAAGGATACATGGAAGAACTCAGCTCCTCCAGCTGTGGAGAAAAAAATAACATGTTTTACTTCACTACAAATGCAAAAAAAAAAAAAAAATGATTGCAGAATGAGATTCCAGACTTTATCCTGTTCAGCATGAAGCCAGCTGACTAAACTCTTTAAGAGTTTAACACTTGCCGGAGGATAAGCAGCTAAATCCTCACAGGGATACTGAGTAGTTACATGACATCAGTGAATGGATTATTTGGCAACACTGTTAAACTGTCAGGCAGCATGCCACGGGCTATGAAAAGAATATTTTATGAGTTATGTCACAGTGGCCTTACATTAAGGAGCAACTTGTCCATGTTGGTGTCGCAGGCTGTTTTCCTCTGATCCTCGGGCATTTCATCCACCTCACCGTAGAGGTCAAAGTGCAAGCGTGCCAGCTTCTCCTGCATCTCTCTCACATGTTCCATTTGGTCAATAGAGCACTCATTGCCTAAGACAAAAACAGTCCTCAGTTATCCGTATCTATCATATCTCTCTCTCTAAGTGTATAGGATAATTTCTATTACTGGATATATGAAAGTCAGTGTGTGCTCTGGTAAAACGTTCCTGTTTTTAGTGTGAATTACCAAATGCCTGTAGTTTCCCTGAGTGGAAGTCGTTGAGGAGACTGAGCAGGCCATTCTCCATCTCCTGTACATCTGAAACATCTGTGAGAAAAGAGTGCTGGACGATCGGTGTTGCCTGGCCCTGGTTTTGACTAGCTTTACCACCCAAACCCTGCTGATACCTGGGTTTATCCTTCACTCCCCTAAAACAGGCAGAAGCAAATACAGGCAGAGTGAATACAAGTCAACAACCCCAGTTCGGTTAATGCTGGGTAAAACTGAAAAATATTGAGATGTTAAATCATTAACTACACTGTTACTACCTCCTGCTCTTGTTCTTTTGGCTGGAGTGAGTCCCCGTGTAGCCAAGGTGCCGTCCTCCAGTGGAAGCGCTATTCTTCCGGCCAGAGCCACCGGACGGAGGCGCCGCGCTGGTGGAAGTCCTGGGACTCTTTCTTTTTAGCTTCCGCTCCTCCATAACTTCATGTTACGGTGCCACTTGGTGAGCTGCCCGGACTGGATAGGTAAAAGACGAAAAGCTGACAGGTTGGACTGTAAATCAAAGCCCAGCCCTGTGGCTAACCGTACAGAATCAGCCTGACAGGGCAGGCAGGCAGGCTCCGTACAAACCGATGGCTTTCGTGACTAAGCTAACGCTAGCTCAGGAGTTAGCTACTCGGCTAACCTTCAAACTTCTGACACGGCGTTTAAGCCACACAACACAAACATAAGCCGATATATATATTTACTCCCAGTAGCAGCTGAGAAAGGTATACGTTACTTCTGTTCGTGACAGGTTGTCCACTAGATTAAAACATTTGAAAATTCATAGTAATTTCCGAATGTACCACGTAGGCTAAGTGGCTAGCTTGCAGGTCCAAACTCTTGAAAACTTCCTGTTTTGGTAGGACGCAACGGAGCAGATTGGGGCCGAATTCCAAACCATAACGCTTCACGGCCACTATCCACAGTCAAATTACTAAGTAAAACGTGCTAAATCGTGTTACACAACAGCGTGGTGCCAATCAAATACGAGTGAAGCTTTATAAAAGCACAAATATACTTATTTTCGAATAAAATGAATTTTTTGACCTTCTCTGTAGAGTCCTCCTGAGGCCACCAGGGCTGCATTCCATTATAGTTTGATATGCTCTCACCGATTTTAGTACTATTTGTTCCTTGAATATTTACAAGACATTTAATATTGTTCTTAAAATTTATTTCATTTTAAATGTACTTTATTAATTTAGAACATTTATTTTAGTTGTTATTTGTTTTTATATGTGAATGCTTGTTTTTATGCATTCAGAAAGAGGAATTTCTTCTTTCTTTCTTGTTATTTTTTATATTAAGCACATTTTAAGTATAACTCTGCAGACTCGGTATTAATTTCGTTTGAGTGAGCTGACTATGGGTATTATAGGTAGCTTAAAACTAAACTAGACTACAAAAAAGGAAAAAATAATTGAACTGATTTGGTGAGGTTGGAAAGCTAACTAAAATAAAGTAATATATATATATATATATAGGAAATATAGTTCATTTTAGTATCTTTTAGTTTGGTAAAAAAAAAAAAAAAATATTACAGCTTCCTTGATGAGGCATTGATGGACATGATTATCGAGAAGACAAGATGTCTACAAGACTGCGAGTCAACTGCTTTTAAAAAGTTGTCTGTTTTTATAGTAACTCTGGAGCTAACAGAGGAACATCACCAAGCAACATCTCCTCTACTTTGACTCCGGTGTAGTTGCGTGAAGCAACCACAAGAGAGCGATAGGTGAACACCTAATAATGATGCCCTGCCTCTCCCCTTTTCTTAATTAGGAATTCTTTGCTGATAAACATAATGAAAAGAGGCTCTTTGTACACTTTAATTGTGCATATTTTCATAAATATAAACGAAATAAAAAAACGCCGCTTAACTGAATTCCAAACAGACTATTCAACTTTTTATTGGCAACGCCAAATATTTTGCACTCAGTGAGCATCGGAGTGTGTGTGTGTGTTTAGGGGTGTGTATGCAATGCTATTCCAGTCCTAGTCTTGAATAGCTTCATTAATAGCTGATTTTATTCACTTTTACTGGCACATAATGAAGAAAAAAACCCAACAAATTCTTCTGATTTTCGGCATTTGCGATTGCATTGCTGTCCCTCACTTGTATTGACGAGTTGGCCTTTGTGTTACTCAGTAGAGAGAGCGAGAGAGAAAAAAAAGGTAATTCAGGAAGAGGGGAAAAAAACAACAACAGATAAATGCTTAACGTGAATTAGACAATGAATTTCAGTTTGCATCTAAAAACACTAACTTCCTGCCAAAGGGGTCAAGTTAAAAGTATGACTCAATGAGGATATTTGAAATACCAGACTGTTATATACTCTTAAAAGCTGTGTTTTTCACCCCCGCCCCCTGTTAAACGGCTGGGGCTGAATTCTGTGTGACACATCAGGCAACCCGCAGATGTTTTTCTGATCTTGAGCCTCTTGATTTAAAGCTCAGGAAATGACGCACCGTAGATGCGTTGATGCAAACACATGCTGCAGATCAACCTCGCTGACGCTAATATTCCATTCACGCACATTAACTAGATTTATTATATTTAAAACTGTAGCTCAATTGCACCATGGAAAGGCCCAGTGCACTGTTTTAAGTCTGCTCAATCCTTCCAGCTCCTCTCCATTAGTTCCAGTTCCAACATCAGCTTTCCTCATAATTGTTTTTTCACAGCAATCGATAATCAAAAAAAGTGAAACGAAATTCTCAGAATTCTGGAAAACTACCTGGCGTGGAAAATGAACTTGAGCTGGTGGGTAATTTTCTCTCTCTCCCTCTTCCCATTCCCTCCATCCTCGCTGCTCGAGTGTGTGTTTACTGCGTGACAGTGGCAGAGTGAGTTGAACCAGGATAAAACGTTACAGATGAAAACATTTTGACTGTCGCGTCCATGCAGCCATTAAGTTAGCAGATCCACACACACACACATATATGCACACACGCATGCACCTATCTCTCATCAGTAATTGCAGTGTAGGTGCTGTTTGGAGAGCTAGCTACTAGTTACAGCCAGTTCATTCTTTTCTCGTGTGCACGCCTGCTTGAATATGCATTGGATTGTAAATGAATGACAACTCGTTTAATTACACGCTCGCTCTTATTCCTAATTCTAAGTTAGCAGGTCTTTTTTCCCCGATGTGGCGTTATTCGGGAATTCTGTCAGACAGACTGTCCCTATTAAAGGCTACAGTCTGGGATTGCAACAGATTTCAGTTAAGCTGATATGCGTTTAATAAGAAGAGCTACACAACCTCATTTCAGTTATCCGTGTTTTATGAAGTTATTACTTCACTAAAATAAAAAGTCTGTCTCTTTTTTCCCTCCGAGGACCTGACCCATAATCAATGCAGAATATACACTGATGTTATATCAATCAGGAAGAAAAGGATGAAGGACGTTCTGTTGTTTGTATTCATGCTCCGCGTATATCCGTGTTCGATACTGCATGTCCCCCAATGTGACAGGACACACATGAGACTTGTAAGCAAGATACTTTGTGTGTGTGTTTTCATTCCTGCAGCTGTAACCCAAAATAAGGTGTTTTTTAAAAAAAACAAATTTCTTCATTAATACGGACACACTTGACCCAAGTGTTTTTTATTTAAAAAAGATGAAATTTATATTGTTCTTGGTCTAGTGTATGAATAAATGTTCTGTGTGTGAGGGAGCTGGACATCTCGTCCTTGTCTTCTATTTGTCTTCCATACAAGGACAGGGATCAACGCGCACACAGTCACATAAACAACACATGCAGTCTGGGATTGTCTGAGAGGAACGAGGAAGAGATAAGAAATGAGAATTTCTTAAAAAGTAATTTTTCTTCAGTTTTCTTCAGTAGAAATATTAAAGCACTGTGGATGTGATGCTGAGTATCCCATCACTTGTAATCACTTACACACTAAAAAGGATCAAAACAGGGACTAATCAGGCAAAAAAATGGCTTTAAATTGTTCTCAACATGTCTGCGATGTATGTATGGAAGACGATTAGAGCCGCTGAAAATAATATGGCTCATGATTCCCCCCCCCCCCCCCCCCCCCCCAGCCCATTATTCTGACTCTAATCTCAGAATTCTGGCTTTTTTTTTCTTTTTCTTTTTTACATAGTTCTGATTTTTTTAAAAGTCCGAATTCTGAATAACACTTTATTCAGGGAATTCTGACTTTATTCTCTGGATTCTGAGGTTTTTTTAATAGTTCTGAGAAAAAACAATTGTAATTCTGAGATTAAAGATTAAAGAAACATTTCAGGGGAAAAAAGACTAATCTTAGAATTTAGACTTTCTTTCTAGTTTGGAGTAAATATATTATTAAAGTGGAAATTGGGGGGAACGGGTTCAGAATTAATTTTTCCCCTCAGAATTCTCAATCAAAGGATGACCTAAATATTATATATGTATTTATTGTTTGTTTTTCAGTGGCTGTAATCCTCTTCTGTACATATGAGGTCAAGCATTAATGCTGGCAGTAACCTCATGCCCTATTTTTTTATTGTACTCTCCTGCTGCATCGAATAATACAAATAATAATAATAATAATGATAAATACATTTTTTACTGAGTAAGCGATGATTTCAGAAACATGTTGATTGATCTTGGTCAGTAAGGATGTAAAAGCAAGCTCAAACACCTGACACATGAGTGTTAACTACCAAAATATGAGTTTTAAGAAATGATTTTGAAACCAAATGTGCTAAAGTTGAGACAGAATCGATTTTTCACAAAGATGCACAGGCAGTTTAAACAGTATGTTCGAGTTTGAGGAAATTGTTAATTTTGAGTGATTGTTTATGTGTATTATATTTGTGCATATTGGACAACATATACATGGATACGGATGTATCTGTGATAGCAACAGGCCCTTCAGTTGCATTAGTGTGTAACAATTAAAAAACACTGGAAAAAGCTCTAGGTGAGAAATCAGTTCAAGGACTTATTAAAACCGATCAGCAGCTCAGTAAAAGATAATTGATTTTATTAAGAACTTATCAAAAGAAACTCTGAACATCTAAATGGTCTAAAACCAGCTTTGTGATGTATATTAGTAATAAAGAGGTGTTCATTTTTGTTCACATAACTAGAATCCTCATATACTGGACTAAAGATGTAAGAGGAAGGTCTTGGAAAGAGAATTTTGGATCTAAAATGCAGCCTTATGTAGGAGGTGCTGACTGTAAAATGTTGCTCCAAGAGTCTCTAATATTTAATATTACATTTATTTATTATATAAGTCAATCAGGATCTCACTAATTCCACCCAATTTTCATCTGAGACACTTTGGTCATGCAGCATATCCTGGTATCTCCTCCTAAACTTCCGTCTCCCCCTGAATGAGTTCTTCCTCCCTCCCTCCCCCCTCTACCCACTGGCCTCTTCCTGTCCTCGTCTCACCACTCTGTAGAGGGTCCAAGTGACATTTGGCTGTCCCCTGCCTCGAGGGGGTCCAGGAGATGCAGACGTTTTTGGCAGGCAGGCACAGGGAAGCCTAGGGGTCCTGACGGGGACTCCTGGACTAAGAAGAGAAAAAAAGTACACATCATAAAATGCACCCGCAGTCAGGAACACACATACGCACTCGGGGTGCACATGCAAAAGCTAGCTAATGCGCAAACAGGGGAGAGCTGACACGTGTTAATGTGTATGCACACTCGTGCACCCACCCATCAAAAACATGTAATGAAGGCACAGTGGATGGTAAATGTGAGAAGGCGAGGGAAGCTGCCCCCTGGGATTTGAACTGTTAAACTACTGAGTTTTCCCAACTGCTTCCATTCCCCTGTCTTAGTTAGGATTAGATCCTTATTTAACAAGGCCTGTATGCTGGTAGTTATATGGGATATGGGCTGTGATAAAACAAGGACATTTCTGCCTAACTATGTTTTTATCCAAGTGCCAAACATACTTTGATATGAAGATAAATTTGTTTAAAATTTAAAAATGCTTAAAAAGAAGTTTAAAGTTCTTTAACATTGGCTGAACGAACGTTCCGGTTAAGATCGAATCGGTCAGACCGTCCTTGTTTCCAGGTTGTCAAACACGGACAATGACTTCCCAGAGATATGAGCAAGGTCACTCACCACACTGTGACACCGGTTCTGGATCCAAATCATATTTTTCTAACTCTAAAAATAGTGTTTTTTGATCCCTAAGCCAGAAAACCAAAGCAGAACAAAGTGTCCAAATGGGACATGTAGCACAGTCTCCTGGTTAAAACACTTGTGATAGATTCAGACTTAAAGGATCATTTTTTAGTCTTTTCCAAAGTTTTCAGGCAGACTTGGTTATATTACAGAATAAGACCATTTGTTCATTTACACTTACTAAAAATGAAAACGTTTTCCACTCCAAAACAAGTGTGGTTAAGGATTTTTTTTCACTAACTTGCCACCAACTTACAATGCACCAGATTTTAGTTTGAGCTTTTAAAGATTCAAAGTTTCTACTGCGCTGTACTTCCTGGAAGGTAAGAATCTGACTGAGAGGCAGAGCAGATGAATACTTTAGCAGAATTCAAAGTAAGACTCAACAATGGGCAAAACCCCTGTATGGCTTTAAAACACAGAACTGATGGGGAAACAGCAACAGGTGTGCAGGTGAACTGCGCAGCTGGGTGGGTGTAACAGGACCTGAAATGACATGCAAGGGATGTTTTTGATTGTGAACACACAAAGGTATAATGAAACATTGTAGCACATATGTTAAGTACCTGTGAACCCTTATTTATCTTTTACTAAGTCTGGGAGAAGCCCTTCAGTTGGTCTACTGGCTGAAACAAGCTATTTTATCTTGTTTGCCTTTAAGGCCACGCTCCCTTTAAGGGTGTTTTCACATCTGTGCTGTTTAGTCTGTTTAAATCATTCTCTGGCTTAGTGTTGCTAATTTGTGCTGATGTGAACACCGTAATTGTAGTTGGGTGTCGAACAAAACAACCACGCCTAGATGGTCTCTGTCTGGTTCTAAATGATGATCTGACATCGATCCGAGCCAGCTACCAGGTGTACGCTGCAAGTCTGAACTAAACTAAAAATACCCCAAGACTACCTGTCACTTCCAAACAACTGGTGTTGAACAGTAGGTGGGAAAGGCTTTTGTCCTCTCAGCCAAAGCTCTGTGCTCAAAATGACCCACAGAATCACATAATCAAGAGTGAAAAAAACTCTAAACTTATCGTTCAGAGGAATCTGAAGCTTGACCCGAAGCCTTTTGAGCTTCTATATACGCTAACCACACTATTTGAGGTCAGTGACGATCCAGCCCTGTAGCAGTATACAGTATGACAGAAAGAATAGAAGAATATAGAATCAAGCTGCTGCTGCTGGTTTATGGTTTTGGGGCTCTGGTATTCTTACTTCTTCCAAACCACAGCCCCATTTCCCCCCTCATTAAAACTTGTAATTGTCAGAACTGATGCTGATTCGACTGACATCAGTTGAGGCAATTTTATCAGATTTCATTGAGCTCCCTCTGGAAACACAATTATTTTTGTTTTGTTTTGTTTTGTTTTGTTTTGTTTTGTTTTGTTTTGTTTTGTTTTGTTTTGTTTTGTTTTGTTTTGTTTTGTTTTCCTCCATGTTCATCACACAGTAATACAATCAGCATTTCCTCAATCCCGTCTTTCTCTGAGACTTCTGAGAGATGTGAGGCCTTCTAATTTTGAGTGTCAAAGTTCAATTAAACCCATATATCAAGTGCATGTTAAATTATAGCTTTAAAAAGGCATTTTTTTATGAACCTACTGCTAAACAAAGTATCCAAAGGAGGCCAAAGAAAGAGAAAACATGACTTGCTGGGATGGACAGTTCTGGTGGTGTGGCTGTCCTCTCCCATCACTCGTGTACCTCTGAGACCACTCATCTGTCTATTTTCCCTCTCCACTCTCCTCTGTCTCCCATGTCTCTTCAGAGAGATAATACGCTGGTCATCAGAGGAGCAACAGAGCGAGGGGAGATGGAGATGCAGGACTAATTGCGGGGTGTCGTAGCTCAGCGGCGCAGCACTGCCCACTGTTTTGGCTCAGCCGTAATTACCTGGTAGTCACAGATGTTTCGTGCCATTGTTGAATGCCCAGACAGAGAGGAAGGGATAGATGGACGGAGAGGTGGGGGAAACAGAAAGAGGGAGTGTGGTTTCGCCAGCCAGCTGCAAACTTCTGCACACGAGCAAAGAAACAGCTACCAGACACTTTCTCTCTCTCTCTCTCTGCATTTATTCATCCATCTTTTTTCTTTTTTACCCATTCTTTTATTCATCTCTTTCAATCCATTATCAAAGCAACCCTTTTATATTTGCACCTTGAGTGTTGATGGGTGATAATAATTCTTTTTGTGCATGTGTGTGTGCGGGGTGCAGCCTTCCCACTGAGGCAGAACAAAGTAGCGTAATAACTCAGACACTGAGCTGACCCTCTCTGCCGCTCTCAAGTACACTTAATGGAGGTGTGTGTGTGTGTGTGTGTCTGAGCATGCATGTGCATCGTGAGTGTGTCTGTCTGTCTGCTGGATTTGAATATGACTGCACTTGCATGTGCATACTTGACAGTGTGTGTGTGTATGTGTGTGTGTGTGTGTGGATCCCTGTGTGTGAATGTATCCTGTTCTCCAGTGTGTGTGTTCAAATTGCTGATCCCCTCCAGGGGTGAATTGTTATGGCTGCTGTTCTGTTGAAATTACTGTTATTTGTTTCCTTTAAAACAAGCTAATTGCAGCATAGCCGATTGCCGCGCGCATGTGTGTGTGTGTGTGCTTATTCGTGTGTGCGTCAATTTGTTTGCTTCCTTGTTTATTGTTTGTTTGTGTTGCATTGCAGACCCCTCCAATTTCTTTAGCATGGACACATTTTCACTCCGGCGTCAAAACTCATTCTGCTGCAGCTGTTGGGTGGCAATTTGACTTTTTAGCCAATTCTCCCGCCCCATGTTTTTTTTTTTTTTTTTAAAACTCTTCTGCTTAACAAAAAGGAAAGGAAATTATGTGCACATAAATTGTATTACAAAAATAAATCTCTCCCTGTGAGAATGAATCAATCACGTTTAACTCAGTTCCTTTTTATTAAGTGCTGCAATCATTTACTAAATGGCCTTGTTTGTGCCTTCAGAAGTATTTTTCTTGCCAGTGATAAAACTCTTGTTAAAATACTACTAAAAAGGACTCAACACCTTTTTTTTTCTTCTTATGCTTATCCGATTCAGGGTCGCAGGGGTCTGAAGCCTATCCTAGCTGCCAAAGGGTGAAAGGCAGGGTACTCCTTAGACAGGCTTCCACTCTGTCACAGGGCTAACACAGACAGACAGACACCATTCAGACTCATATTCACAGCTCACCCATGCATGTCTTTGGATTGTGGGAGGAAGCTGAAAACACGCAGACTCAACACAGAAAGACCCAAGACGAGACTCAAACTATGGACCTTTTCTGTGCTCCTGCTTCCACAGACCCAGACTTTCTTGTCCTTAAAAAACTGAGGAAGATGGATTGGAGAAAGATTTTGTGGAAGACACTTCTGACTTGGGTGGAGTGCAGGGCTGGGGTCCTCCATCAATCTGCCAGGTGCTGATTCTGGCCCACAGTTCTAAGGGGGGTAGCTTTGCACAGTTTCCAGACTCGGCGGCAGCGTTACAGATCATGCTGGATGGAGGATCCCACTGCTTCTCCCTCCTGGACTAGAAATAGAGAAGGTTGACAAAGCCTGGCTGCAGAAGACATCCATCAAGGCTCCAAACTCCAGGAAGCAGAGTTGGGGGAAACGACATGTCTTAAAGCAACTTCAAGCTCTTGATTTGCTCTTGCTGTTTGACCATTAGTCTACAGATGGAACCCAGAAGATAGATTGACATTCACTCCCAGTGCCTCACAAAAAGCTTTCCAAACTTGAGATATGAGTTGAAGTGGTTCCACAGTGTAGTGGTTTACACATTTATTTAACAAGCAAAAGATCCGGGGTTTGTTCCTGGGAGGACACATAAATCCTTTGGGGAACAGATCAGGAAGGGTAACTGGTGACCAATGTTCCCTCTAATTTTTCACATGTCTGAGCGAACACACAAACTCCCTGAGCGGTCCCTTGGACCACTGTGAGCGACATCAGGCGTGTGCACTGTGGTCACGCCGGCATCTAATCCATCCAAGTTACATGGTTTATTAAAATAATCAAATTACAGCATTTACATCTATGTTAGACTACTTTTAATTAACTGCTTTAGCCCACTTACAATGAAAATTAAAAAAAAAAAAATCTTGTTCATGACCTGTGTAGTATGTTAACACTAACTTACTTTTTTCTTCTTCTTTTTTTTTTTTTATAAAGTTCTGACTTGTATTATGAGTCTGTGGTCTGGGAGAGAGTCTGTAACTCTGTCTGCAAAATACAGTATATAATGACCAATGCTGGGCAATTAATTATACTTCTTTAAAAAAGTTCTGAGTTATTTACATGCAGCTATTTTTTTATAAATGCAGCCAATGCGTTTTTAAATAAACATTTCGAACTATTTACAGAACAATCAGCTGTTCTGCATCAAATCTGATGCCACACAAATTATTTGTGCCACTCCGCCGTCACTCCTAAAACTTCCCCCCGTTTCTTAACAACTAGATACCACGTTGCCATATCATTTTTTGATTGGTTGACATGGTACTTTTTTGGACGAATAGGAAAGGGAGAGGGGGGTGGAGTTTGTTTTTGCTCACAGGCGGAGAGCGCTTTCGAGCATTTTTTCTTATAAAACGCTGTTTTAACGTTTCTTCCTGCAGTAAATATAAACAACGATAGTATTTAGCAAGGAAACCAAATATTGCAGATATTTTTATCATAACTCTGGTTTTACGTGGCCTATCAACACAATTTAAAAACTGGTATAGAGTCTAGTCTGTCAATTGATCCGTCTGTCCTGCTCACATCTCCAATGGTTGTACACGTTGTCATTAACGTGGCTTCACTCCACATCAGCCACGCCGCTTTGCTAGCTAAAACACCGGTGTCGGCACATAAGGACGCTGTCGTGTCTGCATATATACGAATGTGAATCGCATTATTGGCTGGACTATGGGATAAGGTGGCATCGTTCTAATCCCATACGGGAGCAGCCAGTCACTGACTTACACTGCAAAACAGAATTGTTAAAGTTTTAATTTTATTTAAATTCAGGTTAGATTTTTTTTTCTGTGCGCAACACAGATTTTCTGTGCGCAGAGACCGCGCCAGCAGTGCGCAATTGCGCACGTGCGCAGAATAGAGGGAACATTGTTGGTGACTAAGAGAGCAGCTGAAAGTAGCTAATTTCTTTTATTTTTTTACTTGAGATATGAATTGGAGAGTTTGGTTAAAGCTGCAAAGTAAGCCGCCTTACAGAATCTGTCAATTATTGTTAAGATGACATTAAAATTATTACCATCAGAAAGAGGAACACTAGTAATGAAATATATATGAGACCAAGGATGTCTGGGAACAGGTAAAGATCGGAGCAGAGCAGCTGGTGGTTGAGAGCTGTTCTTATTTCTAGTTGCAGCTACATATTCTGCCACATTCTTATTTAGGAATAGCCACAAAAAAGTGTTGAGGGTGATGGTGTGACTTATCCCGTGATTCCAGGCAAATTTTGAGGTGTGGGCCCAATGGATAACTCACGAGTGGACTGAAGAGGAGATGATCCAACAGAGCCACGGTCCAGTTTATCTTAGAAGTCATCTTCTGAGGAAAACTGACAGTAAAGAGCATCAGGTTTCATCAGGGAACCGGGACAGTGAGATCTGAATCTGAATCTCCCAAAGAAAGATTTAGAAGTTGAGGTGAATGTGGTGAGCGGTGTAGCTGCCTGGCTCTAATTCCACATGAATTTCCTGTAGAAGTTGAAGAATCCAAGAAATTATTTTAGTTCTTTCCAGAAGGATGAGATTTGCCTCTCTGCCATTGACACCTCAGGGTCCCGCTTGTTCGCTCTTGAAAATGTATCCAAGGATATATCTAAATTGACACTTCCCATCTTTAACAAGTCAGAGATAGATCAGCACTCACAGAATAGGTACTCATGGTCTGTTTTATGGAGAACATGAAATGCTGAGACCAGAAAGGGAAGGCAAAAAGGAGCAGGAGGCAAAGACCGAGAGGCTACTCACCTGAGCATGTTAGCATAAATAGTTGTCAATAATCACAGCTCATGTCCAAATTGAGACCCGGTACAAGTTTGACTTGTTAGCAATTATATTTACTATACTTTAATATTTACAAATTAGAAATTAATACAATGCAAAAATGAAGTATTGAATTAGCTAAACTGAAATCTTAACCTGATGATTATGGTATTTGAAAAGTCACCAGATCCTGAGGCAGGAACTCTATATTTTAAATTGATTTCAAATGTATATCAAAACATTGATAACTACAATATTTGCACTCAGACAGTAATGTCAAGCAGATGCAGTGTGCATTTAAATATGTGATATAATGAAAGAGACTGGGGAGGAGAGAGCAGCAACAATGAAAAAAAGAAAGTGTTGAGTGGGTCAAGCATGTGTGTGCATGTGTGTGTCAGTGTTAAGTGGGACATCTCAGACAGACAGGCCATCCTCTAACAGGCACCCTTCTCTGCCAGGCAGGTGAGCCAGTGTCTCTTTATCTGTCTCTTTCTCACATACGCGCGCCTCTGCCAGCTCCTTCACGTCCCCCTGTGCCAGGTATGTCTACGTGCCGTCTTTGTGTGCGAATGAAAGCGTGGCAGATCTGACGAGGAAGAAAACACACACACGCACACACATTCTCACGGGGGGAAGAGAAGGGACGAGAAGAGGAGAGGGAGAAGAAGAGGTGGCTTCGCCTTCCCTCTCATCCCTCAGTCCAACACTTCTCCTCCTTTCGTTTGGTTCCATTCGATCGTCAGTTCTTTCCGTTTTGTGCCGTTCCATGTGCTGCTGCTCTGTCTCTGCCTCCACTCTTCTCCTGTCCTCTCTTTCTTTGCGCTCCATCCTTTTTCTCCCCCATCGCATCGCTCTCTTTCTTTCCCATCCATCCTCTCTTTCTCCTCGCCTCGTTCCAGTTTCCAAGTGCTTGGACGGGGGGCTTAGTGCTCCGGTCACTGCTCAGGGAGTACGGTGAGCTAAAGTAGGCTCAGAGTAGAAGAACATCACACACGCAAGCACACACTTGAACAAACAAACACAAACTGGCCCTTTCTCTTGCTCCAATTTCAATTGTGTCTTGTGTGCTACCTACGTATGTCTCTACCTTCTCCAGATCCCAAAGCTTATCAGTACACGCAGCCTAGAAAGCATTATGAGAACTGGTCTGACATCATACGTATCCAAACACCAAGCATTCAGAGATAAGCCTCCCTGTTCCTATCTCAATCAGTTGCTCGCCACTCCAGGCCAAACAAAGTTCAGCACAACAGAAAGGCTCTAAAGTTCAAACCAGCAGAAGAGAAATGCAGCTATTATTGATGCACCTGCAATTAAAAGTTATGACAAAGTAAGTGGAAAAAGTGGCAATGTGTTTGATCTGTTATGTACAGTTGCACAAACATCTCAAGTTAGAGCATGTGTGGTGGCTCTGCATCAGTCTAGACCTGCAAATCTATCTCATGAGCCAGTATTGCCAAATTTCACCCAAAACTGACTGACAGTTTTTTTTCTTCTTTGGCCACCAAAAGCATAGAAAAGCTCCTTGAAAGCCACCATTAATGTGAGTCAAGCAAGTTATCTGCAAGTTTCTAAAAGAATGACTAAAGATTTTCTCCTTCTGCTTGTATTTACTATTTCTGCCTCTTTGTTTTCATCATTTTTACCAACCTCTTCCCTCATCCTCGCCTTCATCATTGCATATTGATTTCATCTAACTCTCCAGGTGTGTGCTGACCTTTCATATGAGGTGCTCGTTCTTCAAGACTTCAAGAGGTGAGAATGATTGATGTCTAATCTTTGATATCCTATGAAGATGTGTGAGCATGTGTGCACAGTGTGCATTTCTATGTGGGTGTGTGGGTGGGTTGCTTAGGACCTCCTACAGTTAAGGAACCAAAGGTCCTCAGGGTATTAGAGCAGGAGATCAGGGAGTCAGCTCACACACACACACACAAACACACTTAACTTGTGTGAACACATTCATGCACATTGTGGTGTCTCAGCGACCTCTTGGTGAGTTCAGTGGCAAGGCGTGGTGAGAATAGCCGTTTGAACCTCCAGATCTTAAAGATCATAAAAACACACAGACAACCACACACGGATTAATGCTAAAAGAAAGGAACCGCTTTGCTTGTGGGGGTTCAGAGGTCTGCCTAACCACAGTTAAGACATTATCTTGTTAAACGTTGGTTGTTACGCTGTCACTGTGATGCAAACACGATACCTTGTTATTACAATGTAAAAATGATCCAACATCATTTTATTATTCCCATAGGAAGAATGATGTCTCCACACTCAGGTGGTTAAAAAGGATAAAGCTTAAAGATATAGTCAGTATTAAAGGTACAATTAAAATAACAAAGTAACAAAAAACAAAGTAAGTAACATAGATTGAGTAAAAAAGTAACAAAAGGAAAAAAAATAAAAACAACACAAAGTGTTGTAAATAATATTAATTTCAATTCAATTGAATTGTATTTTATTTATATAGCGCCAAATCACAACAACAGTCGCCTCAAGGCTCTTTATATTGTAAGGTAGACCAATAATACATACAGAGAAAACCCAACAATCATATGACCCCTATGAGCAAGCACTTTGGCGACAGTGGGAAGGAAAAACTCCCTTTTAACAGGAAGAAACTTCCAGCAGAACCAGGCTCAGGGAGGGGCGGGGCCATCTGCTGTGATTGGTTGGGGTGAGAGAAGGAAGACAGGATAAAGACATGCTGTGGAAGAGAGACAGAGGTTAATAACAGATACGATTCAATACAGAGAGGTCTGTTAATACATAGTGAGTGAGAAAGGTGACTGGAAAGGAAAAACTCAATGCATCATGGGAATCCCCCGGCAGCCTACGTCTATTGCAGCATAACTAAGGGAGGATTCAGGGTCACCTGGTCCAGCCCTAACTATATGCTTTAGCAAAAAGGAAAGTTTTAAGCCTAATCTTAAAAGTAGAGATAGTGTCTGTCTCCTGAATCCAAACTGGAAGCTGGTTCCACAGAAGAGGGGCCTGAAAACTGAAGGCTCTGCCTCCCATTCTACTTTTAAATACTCTAGGAACAACAAGTAGGCCTGCAGAGCGAGAGCGAAGTGCTCTAATAGGGTGATATGGTACTACAAGGTCATTAAGATAAGATGGGGCCTGATTATTTAAGTAACATAAAGTAACAAAAGTAAATAATATAAAGGAATAAAATAAATCAAGTAATAAAAGTAAGTTATATATTTTTTAATGTATTCGTGCATGCTCAATCATCCAGGTAAGGAAATCCAAAAAAGTTTAATCTGTTCATCTGGATGTAGCGTTTTCAGTGAGATAAATGTTTCGTCACTCATCCAAGGGACTTCTTAAGATGAAATGTTTCAGTTTTCGGGTTATGCCTTTAATATAATAAAAGGTTAAAGAGCAATTTGTGTAATGCTAATGTAACATTATTTAACTACGCAAAGTAAAAAGGAAGCGAGACAGAGAGTTATGTAAAAAAAGATGAAGAATAAGGAGGGGGGACTTACAGTAGGAAGAGAGGGAGATGAAGGAGAAGAGAAGAGTCTTTAATGTGTGTGGGTCTTGTAAGGTCATACAGGGGCTGGGGAGGGAGGGGGAAAGGTTACAGGAAAGGTTACTATGATTTATTTAATCACTGATCTATCAGAAGCAGCCACACACACACACACACACACAGACACGCATGTGCACAAACACCACACCGCAACTGTCACATACACACAATTATTTCCAACTTGCCTTTTTTTCTCCACATCTATGTACCACCTTAATGTTTTTCACATAAAAAAAGAAGATGGAGAGAGAAGGGTGACTTTCTCTTTTACCACCTTGTCAGAGAGAAAAAGAAGAACTAAATTTCATCTAACGGTGTAATAATGGAAAAGTATTAACCTTACAGTGGAACTTTGAAACAACTTATATGATATCTACAAAGGATCTGGGCGATCTACACATTACACTTAGAGAAGCTGCTTGGCAATGGAACCCATGCCATGAAGCTCCTGGTGCTCAGCTATCGTGCTGATGTTAATGACAGAGGCTGAGGTGCTGTTCCTAGACACATATCATTACGCTCCCTTTCAGTTGATTGTTGAATATCTGGAAGATAGGCTCACAGTGTTGCATGAATTGCCAAAAAACCTTCACACATGGACATTCATAGCAGCTCATGACCCTCTCCTAGAGTCTGGAGTTGCTTAGAGGTTTTATACAGAATAAAATTTACTTTCATGGCACTTACAGCACCTTACACTGCTAATCACTGTTAATTTCTTTCCAAGCAAACTGACAAATTACATTCTCTTCAGTCTTAATTGTGAGGTTTTCAACATACTATATGGACCTAAGCAGATGTTCATAACTGTAGTAACTACAGAGCGATAGAGCTGATGAGCCACAGCATGAGGCTATGGGAAAGAGTTGCTGAAGCTAGATTTAGAAGGAGTGATGGTGAGTGAGCAGCAGTACAGCGCTACAGATGTGATGTTTACTTTGAGAGTGTTGATGGAGAAGTTTAGCGAAGGGCAGAAGGAATTACACTCTGTGTGTGGATCTCGAGCAGTTGATAGGATACCAAGAGAGGAACAATGGTGATGCATGAGGAAGTCAGGAGTGACAGAGAACTGGTGCAGGACATGTTTAAGGACAGTGAGACAGAGGTGAGGTGGGTACAGTACGGTAGGAATGACAGATGGCTTCAGTGTGGGGGTGGAATTAATCAGGGATTGGCTCTGAGAAACTTTCTTTGCAATGTCCATGGACAGGCTGACAGATGAGGTCACGCTGGAGTTTTCGTGACTGTGATGTTTGCATCACAGTAAAAGTAGGGAACAAGCGGAAGAGAGCCTGGAAAGGTGGAGGCATGCTCTGAAGAGAAGAGGAATGAAAATCAGTAGAAGTAAGACAAAACACATGAGTGAATGAGAGACAGGTGGAAAGGTGAAGCTGCGAGGAGCAACCATCAATCATCCAAAGCAATGGACTGTGCACAAGACAGGGGAAGCAGACAGCATGGTCTGAGTGTGTGGAGATGACTTAGAAAGACGAAGTAACAGACTTGCTTTGGACATGTATAGAGGAGGGATGGTCGATATTTTGGATAAAGGATGTTGAAGATGGAGCTGCCATGCAGGAGGAAAAGAGGAAGACTACAGAGAAGATTCATGAATGTAGAAAAAGACACGTGACAGCGAGGAATACAAGTGATAGGGTGAGATGGAGGAAGATGATGTGACGACCTTAAAGGGAGCAGCCGAAAGACAAAGATGAGAAAATATGTATCTGGGCCCTATAATGTTAAAGTTTTCTCTCTAGTTTCAGTGTTTTTGTTACTATGTTTTTGCACCATTAAGTTGTAGGCTAATAAATACTTAAAATAGTAGCTTTACTAAACGTGAAGATTTTAAACAATGGTCCAAAACCCTTTTTGTTGGTTATTATTTGTTGTGGAGATTAACTCATATTTTTTTCCTGCCAACACATAATAAGGGATTTGTTACTGTTTCCTCTGCAGCCCAAAGAGTGCGTCTGCTGCTTTTGTTAGCCACAAACTGACATACTAACAATACACGATTACATTTATCAAAAACATTTTTTTCCATTAACATTAATAAAAATGTTGCATTTTAACTGCAGTTACAATGTTGCATTATTCCCACATAAAGTTGAACTTAGTTGGATAGTTGGACCACTACAGTTACCGCAACAGCATTTTGTCAGCTTTCCAAAGTATTTTTGGCCCAATTCCCTGTTGGATTTCTAACCTAAGCCGATACTGACAGGAGCGCTGGGTTTCCTGGAACGTGTAAAGAGGCACCGGAAGACTAAAGAGAATAGGTGAGTGGTGCATTGCCCCCGCATGCAAAAGAACGCTCATGAAATATGGACAGCTTTGGAATAGTCAATGTAATTAATGTTAGCGTTGAAACAAAATGCCCACCATTGCTGTCACATCACTTGTTTTGCACACTCACACACACACACACACATACACACATCTTATCCGTAAAGACACAAGGTCGGGTAGATGGATGGAAGGGATGATGGGAGGATGAAAGTGCCACACTCGTTTTTTTCCCCCTGCCTTTTGTGGTGGAGAATGCCCCGAGGCAAGATTTAACAGAGGGAAGAGACCGACAGAGGAAATGAAGGATAGAAAAAAAGGGGGGTGCAAAAAAAAAGGAGGTGTCTCAGCGACAATGCCAACCCCCACCATCGCTCCTGCCCCCCTCATTCTCGCCATGTCTACCTCTCCCTGCTTCATTCTCAGCTGCCTCGCTTGAGGCCTCACTAGCCCTTTGTAGGGTGCGACCTTGGTGGTCGCTGAGCTGGTGTGAACATGCAAGAAACAAGCCATATGGGTGAGACAGAGCGAGAAATAGATGTAGAGATTCAAGGAGAGAGCCATCTAATCCTTGATTTGTCTCTGTGTCTTTTCTCCCCTCCCTCCTCCCCTCGCGCTCACACACACACCGTCTGGGCTACATATGTGCTCCTTCACCCCTTTCTCTTGGCCAGGGCTAGGGCCAGTGCCCCTGCCACCTTACCCAGGGCAAGGGCTGCATATGTTGGGAAGGTGGGTACTACAGAGGGGGGGAGATAGGCTGGGTGGGCAGCAGATGGCTGAGCCCTAAGGCCTCCGCTGGTGTGGCCGGTGGCGAGTGTGTACGCATGTAGAGTGTGTGTGTGGGGTGGGTGAGAGGTAGGTGAATGTGCGTATGTGCTTTGGAGGTGTGTGTAAGTAGGTGGGGGATTGTTGGTCTGCATGTGTGTATATGTGCGTGCACATGAGAGTTTTCTGCTTGGAAGGATGAGTGGACGGGCACCAGTGCAGAAGAACTTCTTCTGGTCACGGTGAGAGAAGAGAAGGAAGAAAGAGAGATGGAAAGGAGGGATGGCAAAGAACAAGAACGCATAAATGAGAAGCATCAAGCGCTACCTGGTTACCTTGGTGTTTTTTTCCAAATGATCATCACCCTGATTTTTATTCACAGGTAGTTTTTGTGCCTGTAGCAGCAGATCTAACCCATTTGATGGTGTATACTTTGATTCTTTGCATCAGTGTGTTTGGTTCAAGCGCTTTAAAATTGTTACTGCAAGTGATTCACTAATTATTTTACCCTTCTTATCTCATTTCTTTACTTTGAGAGGTTTTTTAAAACCACATTTGAGATGTCAGTAGTCTGCAGCGCACAAATGTTCTACCTGCAACACGGGGGGTATCTAAATCTAAATAAATAAAGGATTTGGCTGTCTCAGTTAATGACATGCATACGTTTGATATGCAAAACTACAACAAAGTCTACCCAAGAACAAAACATCAGGATTGTAATATTAATACACATCCCAGAAGTTTGTTGACCAATAAAAGAAGCAGTGTCAAAAATGTATGAGAAAAGCAAACAATAAGCTGAGAGGATTCACTTTGACGTGTTCGTAGGATACACTGGTATTAAACAGATCTCAGTTTAGGAAGTAAAAATATAGATTTTAAATTTTGTCTTTAGACCAGAAGAAAACTTTTTCACTCAGTGCTTGAATCAAGAATATAAGTATGCATGTTCCGTATTTCGACATAAATGTTGTATACACTTAAAAAGAATTATGAGCTAATCTGAAAATATACATATACAAATAACTTAAATTTTACAGTGTTTATTTATTTCAAATTATTTATTTAAAGTAAGTTAAATGTCACCATTATTATTGTCCCCCAGCTGGGGCTGTCCAAATTCAGAGGCTGCATCTACCTGAGGACCCGGCCTTCATTGTCAAAGTGGGCCAGGTACTCCGAAAGCCCGGTAGGCCGGAAGTGAGTGACTGTGACGGTCTAGCCTCCAGAATTACGTCACAAGCTCTTTCTGTGGAGTGAAAGTCTGCTCCTTGCTATCTAAATATAACCAGACGCTGGCAGAAATTCTCGACCATCTCACACTTCTGTTTAATCGGTTTGCTGTTTATTCAGCTGTGTGAAAACCCCGGAGGAACCCTCCCGAGGGATTAATAAAGTTTTATTTAATCTAATCTAATCTAATAACTTTAATCTCAGCCAAACCGATTTACTCACGAACAAATAAAGCACTGAGAAAAGTCAAACAATAACATTTTTAGGTTATCTAAGTGACTTATATATCAGGTTCAACCTGAGAAGTGGGGGGTTTGAAAACGATGTGCCGGGAGTTCGCTGTTCTCACCGGCTCAGGTATTTGAAGTTTACACAGCTACATTCTCGCCTGAAAATATGCTAAAAGTTTATTTTGCGACCCAGAAAGAGTAATAAGGGTAATATAAAAACTAAGTAGCTGCCGCCATTATTGGAAACTGGAATTGGCTGGGCCGCGCTATGAATTCTGGGATATGGTTTTGCATTTTTGTTGTCCGCGTGGAAAGTCGGGAATTCGGGAGAATGGTGGCTCTGGAAGATTTTTGGGAGAGGCACTGAAATTCGGGATTCTCTCAGAAAAATCGGGAGGGTTAGCATGTATGAGCAATGTACAGAGACATCCTTGATGATGACCTGCTCGGACTGGGGCAAAGGTTCATCTTCCAACAGGGCAATGACCCTCAGCCAAGTTACCAAAGGAGTAGCTTGTGGACGACTCTTTGATGTCCTTGAATGACCCAGCCAGGACACAGACTTGAACCTAATTGAACATCTTGGAAGAGATCTGTGCACCGACACTGAGCATCCAACCTGATGGAGCTTGAGAGGTTCTTTAAAGAAGAATGAGTGAAAAGGCCCAAAAATAGGAATGCCAAACTTTTAACATCATACTTGAGGTTTCAACAAGTTATTTGGCAAAGATTAAATACTTACAAACATGTTAAGTTTTAGTTTTTTAAACGGTAATAAATTTGCAAGAACTTACAGCAAACTTACAGCAAACTTGTAAAATAGCAAAATATATACATCAGACTATATATGTATGCGGCTGTGTGTGTACATGCAATAAAAGCAATGCTCCGTAATTGTGTGTGCATGTAGGTACAGAAAATGCTAACCTTAGTGAATTTTTTAGGGATATCGCACATAAAATGTGTTTGGACATTAAAAAGAATTACAGCATTTACAAATGAGCCACTGCCTACATTTTTGCAGATCATCAATATTTGATGGTTGCTTTTGTCATCTTTTAATCAAGCGTCGTGCGGGATAAGTAAGAAATGTCCTTGACATTCCTAACGTGTGTCTTCTGAACACATTCATTCATGCAAGCAGCTGTTCATGTGTGCGCGTGGCCTCTGGCACCGTATCTCCTCTGTGCCCTCTAAGGAGGCAAGAAGAAACATCCACACCACCATTCCCTCTCACATGGGAGGGGAAAAGACAAGAGGGAGGAAGAAGATATCAGTTTCGTCCTTCACCTCTCCCACAATCCCCCTCTTCTGCACCATTAGACAAGAGGAAAGTGTCCCGAAGACGCTTGCAGGTATGACACAGCTGCAACGCTCTGAATCTCTCTCTCTCTCACACACCCACCTTGCAGGTATGGGCCAGTTGCCATGCTCTAGATAATAGGCTGTTGAGGATAAAGCTTGTTAGGCAGCCACAGCTGACACGACAGACACCGACACACTAGTTGGAAAAGCCGGTGAACGGAGGGCAACCAAGGATGCAGTGACGACTCAGTAATCTTTCCTCTGGCTCTTTCTAAACTTCTTTCTTCCCACTTTTCTAATATTTGATTCTTCTTTCATGCTTCGTTCACATTTTCATGCTTCTATTAAGCAAACATTAAAAACTTCCAGCCCATTTCTAATCATTTAGCTTCTTTTTAGCAGATAGTTATGTGCATACTGTTTGTGGCCCGTTCAGCTCTAAATTCCTTCATCAGCCTCTCACACTCACAGACACACACATGAACACACCCCACAGACTCCCAGAAGGTCATCCCCTCTGAGAATGTCTGTTTGAAATGAGGACCTCTGTGGCAAGCTGCTGGACGCCTGCTTCACTGTCAGGTGTGTTTGCCTGTGTGTGGATTTCTTGGTGCTTTCATGCTCATTAATATCCGAGTGCCTAATTGTATACGTATGCGAATGCATGAGTTTCATGCTTTTATTGTGTAATTATGCTTGTTTATATGCTGCATGCTAGCTAACAGTATGTGTGTGCGAGTATGTGTGTGCGCTGGAGAACAAGCACCACAGGCTGTGGCGTGTCCGTGCCTCCTGGTAATGGATACTAATGGCCCTGGGCAGGCCTCCATGGAGCAGGAGGGATAGATTTGTCTGTTTGACCCCATCCTGCTGCCCTCGCCCTGGGAGGGGGAGGGTCTGAGGGGTGGGAGGCTCTGTGAGGGTCTGGGTCACCATCAGCATGCATAACCCTCAACATAAACACACACTGTTAGCTGTGTAAGTGACAGCAAAGACACGCATGCTGGCGTCGCATGTTCTGGAAGGTTACAGACGCTGTGGAGATGATTAGAAAGGAACAGTAGCACGAGTGATCGCAGTTATCTGAAAATATCCAGGTTACATACTTCATAGACAAGTGTTCTTATACTCTCTGTGCATTAATGCATGAAGAAAGGTTATGAAGTTATTTACATTTCCAAATCACACATTTTTAAAAGCACTTCTTAAACAAAGCAGGACGACTTGTCGGGCCTGAGCGATGGACAAAGCTACTCGTGCATAATGTGCACATACATGACATCCGAGGAGGTATTGCTGTATGTTTTTATCCAAGGTTGATTTATTTTTCAAGTAGCCACTCCAACTTTTCTCTTTTTTTCATAACAAACCCTTAAAATTTAGAAACTCTTCAAAAGTGAAAAGTGTCTCCTAATTGCTTATAGGCGGACGGAGCTTCACTTAGCTTCATGTAAATGTTTTCCTTGAAAACATCCCTGAGGCATTACAGTATGACCTTTTGTTAGATTTCCAGCTAATATCACTTTTGAATCAACATTTCTACTGCCTGAAAGGAAAAAGGTTAAATTCATAATTTCTTACATGAGCTCGAGACTTTTTTGACCAGAGAATTACCTTTGCTTGCTTCTGTCTAATGTTAAAGATGATGGATTTCCATTGTATGAATGTTGAACATTGGGGCAAAATGCCTGGAAAAGGAAGATATGGCCATGCTGAAACAGATTTCTAGAGCCATTATTTTAGATTTTGTATTTTTTTAATTTATTTTTTGGTGATTAAAGCTTTTGGCAGAAAACTGTTAAGGTTTTGGAGAGTGACCGACCTCTGAGCAATGAATTGCTAAATTTGTTCTTCCCTTTTCTCCTTCTGTCTCTAAGTAGTTGAATGTCAAAAAGAGGGAAGTGGCTCAGGTAAACAGGGCCTCAGGGGAGAAGTGACCTTTGGGTTCACAGTCAGGGGGACACAAAAGGGAAGGGAGAGGGAAGGAGGGAATGGTGAAAACAAGTCTGAGTGCAGAGAGCAGATAATGGAAAAAGCATGAAACCAGAGAAAGACAACAGAAGAAGAATGGGAAGCGACAGAGAAGAGGGAAAGATGAGAAAATGATCTGACTAATTAACTAGAAAGTTAATATTAAAAAGTATCTGTGAAAGAGCTTTTAAAATCAAAGAATCCAATTGCCTGGAAGTTTGAACACTAAATGACAAGGTTTCTTTTTTCATGGTATTTTGAAATGTCTGAAGTTAAACATACTGAACAGCATCTTATTTCTAGAATTGGTTTAGTTAAACCCCTACATATAATTAAGTACAAATTATCTCACCCACTACTAGGGTTGCCAACCGTCCCTTAAAAAACGGAATCGTCCCGTATTTAGAAACAAAAGTACACGTCCCGTATTGAGCTAATAAGGGACGCACTTTGTCCCGTAATACAGTGAGAATCAAAAGTAGTCTATAAGTTTTAATGTAATTAACGCTTTGTTTGAAAACATAATTCCCAGCCCCGCCCCTGCTTTGTGACCAATGAGCTGACAGCACACTTATGACAATTCGAGTATGACAATTCAGATTACCGCTCATCTCATTGGTTGAGGAAAGGTCGCTTGCGGAGAAAATACCGGAAGACAACAGATGACCACAACAAAAAGCATGGCCAACAGGGAAACAAACGCCGACACTGCGGTGCAAGTCTCAGACGACAGTACACCTGAAGCTGGGCAAACACTGCGATTTTCAAACTGCACGATTGGCTCGCATGGGTTATAAGTTCGTAGGTCACGATGCAGGTCTCACACTATACCGCCCGATGCTCTGATGCGACCTGAGTCACACTGTGCCTCCATAAAATGAAGGTTATAACAGAAAATCTGTCGCTCGCTCTCCCTCTCTGTCTTTCACTCACACAGACACACACCACCATCAACTTTGCTAAATTACTAATGACAAACATGATCAGGCAGCTGTGATTGAGCAGCAATGTAAATCCAACTATTTTCACGGTTGTTGTGGTCGTGATAATTTGGTGATGCCACATCGAAAAGGCTCGGATGAGCTTTCCAAAGTTCTACAAGTTGTGCCTCCATCGCTTGAGTCCAGATCACACGCTGCACAGCCGTGCTGCTCCGTCTTTTTCACCGACGTTTACGTGTTTGCGCGTGAGCAGTGTGAGCGGCTGCGGTGACACCCTCACGAGCGATTGATGATCGGGAGCTGGTCGTGAGGTGTTAATCGCTTCTCGTTACCCCACGTATACTACACGATGCACGATGAAGGCCAAAATCGGGCCGATCACCAAATTGGTCGCACGACTCAAAAATCGGCTCAAAATGGGCCAAAAATCGCACAGTGTGAGCCAGGCATTAGACCAGCAATGTTTGTTCCTCTCAGAGAAAGAAAAAAAGGCTGCAAAAGTGCAGGGAAGAATGGGAAAAGGAAAACACCTGGCTGGAAAAGTGCACGATAACATCTATAAAGCGCACTGCACTGTGTGCCGGCGCACTTTTTCCATAGGCGTGCTTCTAATGGTGGGCACATGAAGAACATGAGGGGCGTGAAAGCTCGGGGAACCCTTAACCAATTTTTGTCTACCAGGCCACGGCAGAAGCAGATATGGTATGTAAACACTGGTTTGTTTGTTTTTAAACCCTCTGGTTAAGGTTAAAATGGGCATGTGCAGTGAATATCAGCGCTATGTGGCCAGAAGTGTGATAATATAATTTATTTTGTGTAATAAACAACTGCAAGGATAGATGATTACAACAAATAGATGAGTAATACATAAAAGTAATACAAAGATGAATAATGATGATGAGTCATGACGCGTAATCATGGGAACAAGTGGGTTTACAAACGGGAGCAAAAGCTGAAATAATGCCTCTGCTGAAGCCAATTGCACTAAATGCACTAAATGTGCACTGTTACAAGAATATTTTTCTTTCTATTGTTTTCTATTAATTTATATAATTTTAAGTTAAGCAGGACAGAGTTCTTTTAAAGAAAGATTTACTTTTATTATCAAAAGTTAAGCATGACAGGCTTCTGTTTAAGAAAGAGACCTGTTTTATTGTGTTAATGTTGTCATTTTGAGCTAAAAATAAATGGCTAAATGATTTTTGTTTCCCATGTGTTGATATCACAAAGAATACGCATCTACTTAAATCAAATTCAAGTCAAATGGTTAAAAAAAATAATTTCACACACAAAAAAAGAGCTAAAAAATTCACCACACTGGGAAGGGTGAAGACAACTGGGTCGCCCGGCCCTGGCCACGAGGTGTCCCTTATATATTTCTCAGGGAGTTGGCAACCCTACCCACTACAAATGCAACACAACCTCAATCCTTACTTGGCTCATATGGACGTTGGTCACAACCCGTACACGTTACATTTTAAAGACTAGTACGATGTGCAGTGTTGTCTGCTGTGAAAATTAAATGATCCAAGGCTTTTTTTTTAAGGTGTTCAAGGTTCATAAATGCTAATAATCATTTTTAGTCTGTTGCTACGTGGTTGCTGGTATCAGAAAGAAAAATTGCAGCAAAAAAATTTTCTGGCACAACTTCACCTGCTTCCAAGGTGCATGGAGAGGATAAAAGAATTCACAAAGCAGGAACTCCAGCAACACTTGAGGGAAGATGAACAACTTTAATAATAGACCAACGTGTTTCGGCTTGTGGCCTTCATCAGCGTCATAGTAAAATATTGTAAAAATTGCTTAAATACAAGACAGGAAACAGAATTTTTTTTTTTTTTGGTATCAGAAAGAATCAATGGATTTCTAAAAGTTATACTTTTTTAAAGTGACAGGCGTAGAAACCTGTGGTAAATTTTAACATGCATGACTGAATACAAAGTTTTACATACGAAACTTAGAATATCACCTCTGGATGCACGGCATTTCTCTATACAATCTGAACTTGTCCCATACTTTTGTGAGCATATATCTGTAGTCACTGCTTTAGCCCGTTGGTAGGTACTTGCTAAGCAATATAATATCAGATATAGATAAGAGCCTTCAGGGGCTTAAGATATAACTGTGTGACAACTTTGACTGCTCACCTCCTGATCATGTAGTTGGAGTTTGCAGGCAAACACACAAAAAGACCAGTACAAGCTTCTCCGCCCTTACAAAGAGTGCTACAGCCCACTTAAAAAACAGAAAATCCAATGGGGCCCATCCAGTCTTAAATCTTCATTCTAATCAAAATAAAAGAGAAATAGAAAGTGATATATTTCATTAAAAATTCTGTTCATAAAACATAAATAACACAGGTTGTTCGCTACAAATTATTAATGCCAGAGAGCCATAACCACAGCATTAAAGGTACGTGTGTAAGATCAAGCACCTAGCCATGCAATCTGTCTTTAAAAACATTTGTGAATTTGACTGTGGATGCCACTGTGGCAACAACTCAGTTTAGCAGTAATGTGTAGGTGGCCAAGCACTTATAGTGTTCTAAGCTTAAAACACTTTAAAGCTAAGGAGCTTTAAAACGTGATGCCATCATGTCCTGATGAAATGTCAGAATGCTGTGAGTGACAATAACGATGATCGTGACAATAGGTTCTTAAATACTTTGCTATATATATTGATAACCCTTAAAATGGGAACCCTTAGTAGAATAAAATGTTTCACTTAACGTTAGATGAGGACAATGGACTCTTTGATTATTTCCAAAAATCCTTAAAATTCAGACTTTTACACCAACACATATTAAAGTGGACATGAAACACTACATGGATAAAGGCTATTTTAGGGAATGGAGCCCTGCTCTCAAAAACAGACAGAGATTTAACAGCTGTCAGTGAAGTTGGATTTAAGAAATATGTGGTTACGTTTTTGGAACATGTTTAGCATCATCTCATACCAGTTCAAAAGGTTATGTCACTGGATTGGTTGGTCGGTTGGTTGATTGGTTGCGGCTATCCGGTCGTTAAGTCGGACGTCACTAGCCGTGTCTGGGCCTAAACTCCGCTGCAGGTCCATATATCAAACGATCACTATGGCATTACTGAGAGTTGAAAAACTGTTTAAAGTCTTTCATCTTTAATAAAATGATCAGCGTTCTGCTCTACCAGGTGTAACAATTGAGTTTAACATCCAGGCATCCATGAAAACGGAATTTATGACATTTAACGGAGTTAGAAGTTAGCAGGAAGTTAGCTCGCTAGCTTCTATCTAAATACAATATAGCATGTCCTGACTGCGGGGTTTTGGAAACAAATTAAAACGTACAGCTCTGTTATCACTTCCAATATAAATGAAGACAGAAAACTAAACAGCAGTGACGTTTGTAGGGTTACTGAAGTTTGGCTAGCTGGTATATAATGATGTGCTATGTGACCGCTAGCGACACAGCTATGTTAGCATAATATAAACAAGCTAACTTTTTTTCCACTCGATAAAAGTTAACATGAGTGTTCTCGGTGGTCAGGAACAAATGTAATCACATGGCAGGATGCTGTAAAAGGACTAAACTTCAGCAGGAGAACAACTGAGATAATCCACAATACGAGGTTAGTCATTCATATACTGCTGCATGGGCTGTGCTGTAGTTACATCCTAAGGTTTTAAAAACTGAGCTTGAATAAATGATTAGCGGTAATAAAAGCCGAGGGAGGTCAACAGTGATCACTGACTGTTTTAGGAGCTTTTTGAGATTAAATAGAAGAAAATACAAAACATTAAACATGTTAACAAAACAAAAGCCATATTAAACACAGACTACTTTAGGCCCGGAAGTAGGATTCGTCACGTCATCACTTAACAACCGGATAGAGGACTTTAGTTATTTATTTATGTTAGCAAACTAGTGACAGAGCTGATAACGGAAAACAAGGGAACTAAGAATAACTCACGTTGTCCTCTGAGTTATCGGTTTTGTCACTAGTTAGCTAGCATAAACTAATGTAAGTTTATTAACTGCGCCCAGCCAACCAACTCGGTGACATCACACTTTTATGCTCTATACTGGCACAAGATGGCGCTAAACATGTTCTAAAAACTTTAGCTTTAAGCACTTATTTCATAAATCCAGCTTCACAGACTGTTTTGAGAGCAGTGCGCCATGGTGTAAATTAACCTTCATACATGCAGTGTTTCATGTCCACTTTAATGTTTTAAAATAGGTGATATATTCATGGATTTAGCACCTTTATGCCAGCTATAAGCAATAAGGCACGGCAGAACTGTAAAGCCAGTCAACACAATGAAATGCATGTTAACTTGTCGCCGCTAAATAAATATTAACCAGTGCCATTTTTCTATGCTGATAAAAAATGTAAACTTTATGATCAAATTTTGGAGAAAAAAAAGCACTTCAACACTTAAAAACTTCAACCCATTACATGGGATTTGAAAAGTATGACATTCTTAGCTGAAGAAAAAAATTTAAGGATTTATGTGCTAATTTAAAAAAATAATAAATCTAGTCCTTCACAGTGAGTGTAAAGCAGAAAGTTTGTGCCCACTACCCACAGCGGGGAGAGATGTGTGTCTTAGCTCATCAGCGAGGCTCTATTCAGATCAGTGTCTCCTCTCCACAGGTTACTGCCACTACTCATGAGGGCGACTCGCCTCGCCTTATGGGAGGCTCAGTGTGCTTCAGAGGAGAACAAAAGTGAGAGATTCTCTCTTTAAGTCCTATCCTTCCTGCTCTCTTTCTTCCCATCTTCTTCTCTCCTCTCCATTTGAAGCTTTTCTTCTTAACCTTTCTCTGTGTTCCTCTCTCATTCCGCTTCCCTCTCAGACTCTCTTTCTCTCTCTGTCTCTTTATCCGGATGTCTCCCACCGTGGCAGGCAGACATCAGTAGCCCTAGGGAAGTGCTTCGCTGTGGGAAGGAGCCTTGGCTTTAACTGGCTCTAAGTGGCTCTTGCTGTTTGTCTCTTTAGTTGTTTATTTTCTCCTTTGCTCACCCCGGGCAGGGAGGAGAGAGGGACACTTAGCGTCAGGGAAACCACAGCGTGGCCAGGCAGGGAGGTTTAATACCGCTTAGTAGCCTGCAGAGTTTACATGTGAGGGAGGCACAGAGAGACAAAGTGCAGGTGTGTGTAAGTTTATTATTGCAGTTTGTGTGTCATTTTATCATTAGAAATGTTATACAGATGTCAGCTGGCTTGTGTGCGTTTTACTATGTTGCTGTAATTACGGTGTGTGTTCACAAGTGTGTGTTTGTATCGACAAAGTCAAAAGGTCCAGGTATGACCTTCTAAGATGACATTATTTGCCATTGATTTGCCTCTGTTTCATATTTTGTCTCACTGGGACTACTGTACCAACAATTGGCCTCTATTGTTCTGTTTTTAAAGACAAACAGCTACACTGCATTCCCTCGTGAAAAAGGTAAAACAATTGTGTTTCTGGTCACTGCCTCAAATTTCAAACCTGACCTGTAACATGGAAAACGTGTTTTAGTTTGAGATTGAATCAAAAATAATTGGTTCTTAATGTTTTTTTTTGTTTGTTTGTTTTTTTAAAGGGTACTTTGGAAAAACAATTCCTTAATTTCATGTTTATGTGATGTAGGGGAGCCTGGACCTCAACATTATCCATCTTCTCTTGACAGAGAACAGAACAACAGGTAGCCAAGATCCATAGAAGACTTTGCACAGTGCTATATTTAACTAAACAACAAGTGATTGAAACCTGAATACAACACCTTGTGTATTAACAGGATTTCTACCCGAGTTCAAGTCTCATCTGCAAAGGAAAGTATCATCTTCTGTTAGTGTTTAGACTGAGTGGCAGTATTTAAATACTGTGAGTTTAATCATGTTTTTTCAATTAAAAAGTCACCAGTCTATTGAAAGATCTGTACCAGAATATGGAGAATATGTTGTGTTGCCAGGGAATGTCAAATTTCCATTAGCACAGCTCAAAAATGTCAGCTTTCTTAAATCAAATCAATCAAATCACTTTTATTGTCACATCACATGTGCAGGTACACTGGTACAGTACATGCGAGTGAAATTCTTGTGTGCAAGCTTCACAAGCAACAGAGGTGTGCAAAAATACAATAAGATATTGTATTTTTGGTGCTGTGACACCACGAGTGCAGAGGGTGTCTGGATTTAGACCAAACTTCTAGGCTTTGCCAGCCATTCCCAAACTTAAATACAATAGCAGTAAATATAGGTCAGAGTAATGTTTAATATCCACCTTATATTACCATGTGTAATTCACTAACATATAAAAATCTATAACTAAATTTGTGTTTTTTACTGTGACCCATGTACAGTACCATCATTGCCCACTAGGGGGCCTCTAGCTGGTAAAAACACATGCTAACTTTTTCTTTTTAAATTTTTTTATTTAACCAAGATGTGAACTTTTGAGATCAAGAATATCTTTATCAGAGTGTTGCGAGTGCAGATAGGATGCAAGAACGTGTCGACAATCACCACATTGTTAAAAGCACAATGCACGAAGTTTACTAGTGCCAGCAGGATCTACCATAAATTGCTTCTAATGCTAGCCTACTTCAAATAAAAGCCCATTGCTTTTAATGGTTTATGGTAACAGGAGAAAATGAAGGCCCAGGTCTATCTTTGAAGAAATGCAGTAGCTTTCCAATATGAAACCACCTGGATCTGTCCATGGTGCTGATTTTTCCTCTCGCTTTCGCTCTCTGTCTCACACACACACACACACACACACACACACACACACACACACACACACACACACACGACTGCCTATGTCATTGTGATATATACTCTGAGTCACACTAATGGCCGATTCATAACACCTTTTTCTACGACACTGTAACCAGCATCAATAGAAGAATAATTTAGTAGTTTTGTTTTCTTAAGCTAAATGTTCAGGGAATCCAAGGATATTTGATAAAATGCTCACAAACATGAAGAGAGAGCAGGTGTTGCTTGGATTGCATGCCTATTCTCACCAAGGCACAATACACGAGAATGAAATGGAAGGCAAGCAAAGGCACTTTGCCATCATTAAATCAAGCTTTCCATCAAGCACGTCCACGTAGATACATAGAGCATCAATATTTGTATGACTGGCCTCACAGACAGAGGGCCTCTCAGTGAGCTTCAGCAGCAGAAAGTAACTTTTCTGTTTGCTGGCACGGTTGTGCGTTGTTCAAAGATTAAGGCAAATAGGGGTTTAATTCCTCTAAGTGGTGTGCAAGCATGAGTTGTGAAGTCATGCAAAATGCCGGATAGCATGTGTTTATAAATGTGTGCGTTCCTAAGGACCTAAGCGAGTGCATCTTAGTGTGTAATGTGCGCAAGGCCAGGCAGATGTATGAAGGGAAAAGAGCGCACTCTTAAATACTCAGCTCACCTCACACGTATCGTCACACACTCGCCTCACAAATGAACACCTCCGCATCATAATGAGAATTACCTGCATGGCCTCACATTGCACTTCTCATCCCCTTGCAAACAAACACACACACACACACACTTGCACATTTGCTCATCTGTCCTGACTCCCCCTGTCACTCTTTCTTGTTCCTATTCTTGTTTTTTTCTGTCTCTGTTTTCACACATGTAAACACACACACACACACACACACACACACACACACACCCCTCCAGTGTTCTCGTCGTCTCAACTTGAGCAGCAAATGAACACAATTAGCCACGGCTCCACAAACACACACTGGGGTATTGTTCTGCTCACACTCACTCAGTCCTTAATCTGCTGCTCCGGAGGGACCTCGGGTGTGTGTGTGAATGTGTATGCGTGTGTGCGTGTGTGTGTGAGTGTGTGTGTGTGTGAAGGCAGTCGAGGGGAAGCATCGCAGAGCCCAGCTGACAGAAGGGGCTTCCAGGCCTTTTTCCCTCAGAGGTTTCCACGATGATGATCAACTCCTCGCGCCTTAGTCCTTGCTGTGCTCGCCTCAGTACCCCCGCAAACACACACACACACACACACACACACACTCTTTGAGCAATGGACCATTCGGCTTGAATGCATTTCAAACACGAGCACACACACAGCCACAGCCTTCGGTCAGAGCCAGATGTTACGGGGTGAACAAAGGCATTGAGTCACAAGTTACTGTTCTCAACAGCAGGTTGAGCCTCAGGTCATTATTAGCACACACACACACACACACACACACACACACTGAGCAGCGGGCCCACTCACTACATTGCACAGCCACTGACTGAGCTTGCCGTTTCTTCCCCTTGAGCAAGTGTGTGCTGTCTTGCTAATTAGACAGCAGGTATCTGCCTGACAATATTTCTTGCAAGAACACCTACACAAGTGGCTGCTTAATGACTGCACTTTAAGATGCCTCGCAGGCCTTTACAGAGGAGAAGGGGGCCTTCGCAGCCATGCAGCGCTCTACTTACTGGCTTAAGGCCAGTGCTAAACAACCAATATCCTTTACTTACCCCTTATTTACATGCATAATAGCTTATAGTAAATCTAAAAAATGCCTGTTTAAAAAGTGTTTTCAAATAAACTTCTGAGATTACAAATACATATATAGTCTGGTCACTATCTTGATTATGATCTATTAAAATTATCCTTTGACCTTGACACTGAAATAACATTGAACTTGATTGTTCATTGCTGGCATTTCAGACATCAAACATGACACACAGTACTGCAGAACATCTTGAGTCACCAATCATTGCTTTATGTTTTGCTTCCAATCAGCCAGACATTTATTAAATGTCTCTTTCCCCACATTATATCAGCCTGAGTGTTTCTTTTTATTTATTCATTTTTTAAACATCACAGAAACACTTTGCAAACCCTCCACCCTCCTTCACTTGTTCTAGCCTCCTCCTCAGACGTCAAACAGTGTTATTTAAGTTTCTCAAGTCAGACTTTCTCCTTGTTTTTTGTGTTAGAGGTCTTTTACATCATCATAAAATTCACCTCCATGTAAACTTGTTTCCTCATATAGAGAAATGGGGCGTGGCTATATACAGATAATATGCAGATTGCAGGAAGTAAACACAAGCCTGTTGATTTAGAATAAATCGGATATACTAACAATGATTCCAAACCAACTGTCACTTGCAGTAAAATTATACCTGGATAGAAAAACACACAGTGGAGCACTATCAGTCATGTATTGGCCTCCCCAGAGCCTGGACCTCAACATTATTGAAGCAGTGTGGGATCATGTTGACAGAGAACAGAACAAAAGGTGGAAACATCCAAAGAAGAGCTTCGAATGTCCTTCAAGAAACCTGGAGAAAGACTATCTGCTCAGGGTAAGAACATTCCCATGCACATATATCATCAAGCTGATATAATCTGGTTTATAACATTATTGCCTTAGTTACCTTACAGGTGTTGACCCTTGTGATTAAACATCGTTCTCACTGAAGGACTTAGAGCTATTTTTGTTAATTCACACAAAAGACAAAACAGAGATCTAAAAAATTGTTTTGCTTTCCACGTATTAATTTTAAAAAAAAATTACAGAACCAAATTCATCAGAACAGTCTGGGTCAGAACTGGAGGCCAACTTTAAACCCTTGAGGGCTGCGTGTCATGTTCATCATCTCGCTGCTATGATCGCGTATTTGGGGTTCGTTTTTCTATTCAACCATTCCCTCCTAACTTTCTGACTAGCAGAGACCTCTTTTGTCTCACAGCCACGAGGGATAGTGACAGAGAGAGAGTTGTGACATGTCTGCCAATTTGACTCTACTGTGTTTACAATGACCTTCCCTTCGGTGTGAGGTGCGTTTGAGTGCCTCTGTCACCATGACAACTGGACATATTTTAGTGGCCACTCCAGCTTCTTTCTGCATATCATTACTGTTTTCAGATGTTAAGGTCACTGCACAGAGACAACACTTTAGAGCAAAGTGATGATTTTGACAGTGTTTTATGACTTTTTTAAATGAGTTCTTCTCTAATGTGTTACCTATTGTTACACATCGTCAAACAGCTGCATGTAAAGTACACTTGCTTGGACTGCTTTACTTAGTACATGTTCAGGAACTGTCATCTATGTTCTTTTTATCAGCCTCTACAGCCAAAATTGTGCAAATTTTAACAGAAAACAAGATTTTTAAAATTATAAACTAGAGCGCAATGTAGTTGTAAATATCAGGTGGAGCTCAAAAACAAATTATGACTGAGTAAACCTTAAATTATGGCACACATTTTGGAGTTTATTCCCCTTAATTCAGTGTAAGTGAATAATCACCCAAAGAAAATAGCTTGTACTGAGCTGCAAGATCTAAAGGAAGATAGGAAAACCTCATCTATGGATGCACACAGCATTGCTTTGCTTTTGCATGCATCAGTTATAAACAGTAAAATTATGTTGCAAATGCGACTGTTTCAATTCAGATGAAAAGCTTTTTTTCATGAGGTCATTTTTCATTCTCCTGTGAGCCACAATGAGAGGAGCTAAACCCTGTGAAGCACCGCAGTGGCATTTGGAGTGGACACATGAACCCCTTTACACAAACACACACTGTCATTACCATCGCTACATCGAGCCAGAACTCGATCTCAAAGTGCACCAGATGTGTTCGCTTGTGCAATTATTCCAGCAAAGACATTGGCTCAGATGTATTTATTTTGTGTGTATGCATGTGTGTGCATACGGTCTTGTTGGAGCTGTAAATGTCTTCCATTTGAGCTTCTGGCTGACCTTCTAGCTCCCAGTTTTTCATGTTTAGCCTTTCCCAGTGTTCTCCCCTTCCTTGCCAAGTCAACTATAGTTTCTCCATGTGTCTTTCAGTCGATTGTTTCAGTTTTTCTGCAGCTTTCTTTCCCTCTCATCTCAATAATCTTTTCACGGTCACTGTATATTTTAAAATGATTACATCTAATGTTTTTTTATTCATCTTTTTTTTTTGGCTGAGTCGCTCACTAAAGGACACATAAACAAAACAAAAATAAATTGAAAAGGATAACAGTGGCACGTAAAGTTAGTTATTACTAAACTGAAAAATTCAGTAATAAGTAATGCTAATTGAGGGCCAAAAAGAGAATAAGGGCTCGTAATAGCTAGCTTAAAATATAGCTAACAATTCAGATTGTTATCCAGTTTTGTGGATCAACTGTGTGCTAAATTTGTGTCTAAACAGTCAGAATTATAAGCTAAATATAATGGGTGAAAAATGTAGAATATATTTTTTAATAATAAGTAAATAAAAAATTCAAAATTTCCATCTAAAAGCATGGCTTGTTATTCTGTACCGTTAGCTAGCACTAGTTAGCAGCTAAAAGCTAAACATAAAATACAAACAACTGAGATTTTGTGAACAGCTAGTAAACTGTATTGGCTAAAAGGAGAATTTTTTAAATAGAGAAATTTTGGAGGCAAAAATAACATTCATATTCTGCACAGGGATTTTGATGACAGTGACTTTATTTAAACAAAAATGCATTTTATTTGCAATGTCATAGAGAACAACTACCCTACCCACAATCCTATCTGTTACAATGGAAAACATTAACTTAACTTTTAACCATATCAATACTATGAACTAATGAAATATATTGAATTTGAGAACTTTGGAAGTCATTCATTGTGGATTATAAAATTTGCAATGAGCAGTTTCTTCACTGTCAAAAGTAATTAAGTAGACAGTCTTGTAACTTAGCCTTTTTGCTCATGTTCCTTTACATATATATTTTTTTAATTTTTACGTCTAAATGGTCATAATATACCTTGTAGCTGATTGGTTTGGAAGTTTTATAACATTTAATCTTCTAAAAAGTCAGTAGATGAACATAAAATTGAAGTAGTCCAGATCCAGTTTAAAGCCATTTTAAATAAAGATAAAGAAGTGTGCTGGCTTCTGAGTTGACTGATCTGTGAGGGGATGCCAGATGAAAAAGGTGGGGAACCTGACATACAACAGAAACATATAAATACATATTTATTGTATGACTGAGTTTGTTGTGTAGTCACCTTAGCCTCAATTTCAGTCCATACCCAGTGAGTTCACGCACAGGTGCACACACACACACACACTCGTACAGAACCTTTGGTTAACGTGTCCGTTAGCCATGTCACCTCCCCGTTCCCTTTGCTTCACGTGACATTAGTGCCAGCTTTGTTTTGGTAAATTGCTGCAGTCATTTGCATATGTCTGTTCTGTGCTTAGAAGTTCACATTGTTTTTAATCTGAAAAATATGCTAATGCTTTTGTGTTAGCGGAACGCGTGTGATTGTGCCTTTCTGCGCTGTGTGTCTGTCATGTGGCAGGCCTCGTTATAATAGCACAAGGTGAGGGTGACGGAGGTCAGAGCATGTGCCGAATTAATACTCACTGCAACTATTAAGTCCATTTGCATCTGTCCGTATGCCGCTGCAAGCTGAAGTGGCGCCCTGAGAACAGATTCTCTCTTAACCGCAGCGGTGTTCATTTGGACTGGTTGTTTCAGTGGCCACAGAGCAGCAAGGACTGTGAAACATAAAATTTTTACCCGGCGATGTGATAAACTAGGAGACTTTCACAGAATGCCCCTGGGCGTCAGAGTAGGGAGGGAGTTGACCCTGCTTCAGCACCAATGTGACCTATGTGTTAACTGGAGATTACAGTGTATTAGCCAGGGAAAACAACAATTTTCCTGCTGGGCCATCACCACCGCTGATTTAAAAAAAAAAAAGGAATGCATTTTTTGCGGGGAGAAAAACTGCAAAGATGAAGAAAGGAAGATGATTGTGTGATGAAAAACCCTGTCACTGATAATTTACTGCATGGCACCTATTTACTCAGGAGACCTCAATAATTAACTCACTGTTATAACTGTGGTAAGGGTGGGCGGATAAATCCAAATATCAACAGTGTTGATGCCAACGCTGGTATTAGTACTGGATCGATACTCGTGCAATAGGATCTATACTTTGTTTCTATTCTCTAAGTTCACTATTTTTTAGCCTATAGCGCAGAAGTTGAGCCAGAGTGCTTTAGAGACATGCACATTTAAAAATACATTAAAAGCTGAAAGGTGTGTTTTCTTAAGTATTTAGTATTATTAATATCACACTGATTTAGTGGTCATTAAAATGTATTGGTATTAGCATGGGCAATACTAGCCCTGTATTTATGTGGCACTGGATCGATACTTGAATTAGCAGGTACTAGCACTACTGATGAGTTTGCTTATGTAGCTTCTCTTATTTCATTGCTTAAATCTATGAGCTGAGAGTATTTATGAGTGTATTTAGTACCTCCACCTTCTTCTATTTTTCTTTTCTTTTCTTTGTTATTAAAACTATTTTATCATTTATCCTCACTCTAATTTTTACTTACTCTTACTTTAAACACTGTAAGCTGGTGAGAACACACATGAGCAGGATTCTTATCACATTTTTAAAGCAATAATTAGTACTTTCACTGGAAATGAAAGTAATAAATTCACTAAAATTGGAGGCGTAAAAAAGATGATGTGATCAAAGTTTAGGGATAGCTAACAATCTCCCATCTTTTATTCTCCTCCCTTTCACTCTCCACTCCACTCAGTCGGTCTTTTTAAACACTTAATATCCTCCTGCCTATTTCTCTCTATAAAGTGTCTCCTTTCTCTTCTTCTGTGCTCTTGCCTCCAATTAAATGCGTAGGCGTTTTATCCTATGATTAGTATCTTGGTTGTTCAGTGGGCAGGCTCATTATCTATGCGCCCTGTTAGTAAAAGCCTTAACGATGCCTAACGAGATGTCTAATCAGGCTGGTTTTAGCCACAAAGGGCTAATTGCAGCTGTTGCTTCTGTCCTCCGTTGAGGCTGAAAGAGGCAACGGGAAAACCTGTTTGGATTGTTGGGTAATTTTTAACACACAAATACAAATCCACACAGCATTATCGGCTGTTTCACAGTGATGCGTGTGTGTGTGTTTCACAGGGGGGAGCCTCTCTGTGGCTCCTTGTCATCACAGAGCTGCAGGTTTGATATGGCAGGATTGCAAAAAGGCCTGAGACGCACACACACACACTGAAGCTCTGCTACAGTTCACAATATGAGCGCCTAACTGGGCAGTAGTACAAGTAAGCACAATGGAGTGTAGCGTGTGTTTGTGTGCATTTGCGCATGTGTGTGTTCAGAGCTCTTTGTTGATGTTCTCTCTGATTCTGTGCCAGCATCACATCCATCTGTCTCCATAACACACACACACACACACACACACACACCCAGGAATTAGTTTTCTGTAAATTTAAAACCAAATCAGGAGTGACCATATTTTATTTTCACTGCCACAACATTTCAGAGAAATCATTTGAAACCACGTGCAAACTTGCAAGACACGGCAAAGTGGTACGCTTAGAGAAAACATAGGAATGTCACACACACGCACACACACACATGCACACACACACACACGCACACACACACACACACACACACGGCTGCAGAATCAATGAAACTGTACCACACGAAGGACCTGCATTTATGCAGATGTAATGCAATGATCTGCTATAATAAAGTTCTGATTATATTCACTATTTAACAGCTGATTAAAAAATGTGGAGAAGCTTAAAAAGAAGTGAACTTACATGAGAAACAATGCAGGCCTGAATAAAATTGTAAAAAAGTAAATATTACCATAAATCAATTTGATGAAATTTCAAATGTTGTCAAATATAAAAATTTCTGCAAAAAAATGTTTTTTATTAATTTATTTTTAAGAGGCATAGATGGTGAAATCAGTCAGAAAGCCTGTCATAATCTTGCTGTATTATCACATGTACCCATTTTTACATTTTTCTTATTATTTGCTTATTTTGCCATAGAAAATCATCAGCACTTCTATAACAGGAGCAGCATTTTTGCAGTGTTAGGTCACCAACACTTGAATTGATCAAAGAGTTCCTGGTAATATTACGAATTTAGAAAACATTAAAAGCCTGAACGAGTGCAGGAATCTGTCACAGAATGACACTTCATTATTTCTCATTTGTAATGTGTGAATGCGCCGTTTTTTAAATTTGTAGATTTCAGACCAAGCTCATATTAAATTGACTCAGATTCGCTTGTTTTCATAACAAGCAAAATTAAAGCGACAAGGGCCTTTTGTTGATATGAAGCTTTGTTGTTTTGACTACTCTTACGCATGAACTACTTATTTACAGACACACTGCATTTTACACCACAAATGAACCATTATCTTAATCACCTGTGTCCCCTGATGCTATTTCCCCCCTCTTTTGGTTCGTATCAGTGCCTGTTGAATTGGTTTGAGCGTGTTGCAGTTGCCACATTTAGCCAGTAGGTGGGGACATGTTTAGTTCTCTGCCGGTGTGCTGCACCTGGCATTGCTCTACTTTGTAGGGTACAGTTTTAGGGTTCTTTAAAACGGCTTTGAACAACGGCTTGTTTTTAAGAAAAAGGGTAACAGACATATGTTTTTTGAAATTTTTTTCTGTTTGTCGGTGCAACCCTTCAAGAGACAATCCAGAGGACATATAGGCTGCTGTTCATTATTTCTCTTGGTGAAAATGATCAACGAAAGCTACTCCTTGCTGTTGTTTTTAGCCAATTTTTCTTGAGTGACTAAAAATATAGTTATTTATCACTTCTCTTGTCTTTCAGCCCAGTTCTCCTGATGCTCTCCTGGAGTGTATTTTATTTGTCCTGCCTGAGAGCGCTTATCCGATGGCATCTCTTTCGGTGTGTGTGTTTGCATGTGTGTGTGTGTGAGAGAGAGTTCAGTGGGTCCTCTTTTGTTCAGTTCAGTAAGTATGTCTCTGTGTGTGTTGACCTGATAATCTGTGTGCTTTATAGAGTGCTGTTCACACATCGGTCTCCACTCTGATCCCAAACCCAAACACAGTCCTCCCCACCCTCACCCACCCCTCCTTTATCAACCCACAGACACACTCTGACAAAATATCCCTCCATCCTGTGATTAATCACTCTTTTCTCCTACATCCCACTTTTTCTGGTGCGGTAAACAAATGGGAGAAAACGCAAACCCTGATTTGATTTTTTTTTTTTTTAAAAAGCAAGCTCAGTCTTTCTATTTTCCGAGAACTGAGTCATGATGACTTTTCTTATTTGTAAATCGGTATTTTCTGAATTAATCTATGTAGTCTCAGATGTCTGTCTCCCTCTCTTTCTGTCGCTCTTTCTCCAAGGCCAGTCATGCCGATCACACATTAAATCCTGCACCAATCCTAAAATCAAACACAGATTCTTTATCGGAGAACACACTCCCTCATAATCCCAGGATAACTACACCTGTGAGTGCTTCTGTGATTTTGTGTGTGCATTTGTCCTGTGCTAATTGTCTGAGTGGGCTCCTGTTCATGGGGAACAGTAATAATGTAAAGAAAACGGCACAAAGTAGTTAGCTGGTATGTTTTCCTATAGAGAACAAGTATTTTCATTCAGGCAAGATCTCGAATGTAAATCAGAACTTCATTGTCTTCCTGATGATAATTGCATTGGAGAAAAGAGTTAGTTTAACTACAAGGTTATACAAAGATGAGTTCAGATGAATTAACATGTCATATATGTAATAATGTTGTGCGTAGCAGTGTGTAATTGTGCATGTGCAGGTCACATACTCTGTTTAAAAGATGAAAGTTGCCACTGTCTGCAACGCCCCCTTTTGAAGCTTGAGTTTTTTCTAGGTAAAAGCTATAACCTCTTAGCGAACACTAGCATTTTTTAGTAAGAGGCATACACAGATACCTGCTACAAGTGCACACTTATTGGATAGTCTCATACTGTAATTAATCACACAGCAGACAATATTATTTGGAAGTTTCTTTATACCAATCGAAATAAATAAAGAAATATTTTACAATTCATAACTTGAAATTTCAAGTTAATAAGGTTAAATTTTGAGTTATTGTCTCAAGATTTCAAGTTAGCACTGCCAATCACAAAGCACCCCAAATGAGTTCATTTCTATGTTACCTGAAAATAGATGGCGCAGACAAAGGTGCTCTTAATATCCACTAGGGGTAGCATCAGTGAGCTACCAGTGTATAGTAAACATTAAAAAAAATGCTCTTGTGCTGATAATAATGCCATGCAGTTCAGCTAATAACACAAGGATTTCATCATTTGTAAAATCACACTGGAAGTACTCCGCAGTTTGCTTATTCGTGACCGGCAGCTGTAACATTGTTAGCTTAGCTGTAGCTTTGGTAGCTTAGCTGTAGCACTGGTAATGCCTTCCCAGACCCAGAATACCAAGAAAATTACCTTCACAGAGATTCCTGACAGGCAGAGTTGTCTCAAAATTTGTCTTATTACCTCTAAATTTTGCAAAAACAAATAAATAACAACATATCAGTGGTGGAAACAAGCTTTAATCAGGCATTAGCATTAAAAATAGGTTCTAAAAGGCACCAACACTACAAGCAAGCTCAAATAAACAAGGTGAAGCCTAGAAGTGGGTACATTGGCTTGTGTTTGTACTCATGTGTCAGTCAGCCATGATGCCTTAAAATTGAAATGACTAATCAACACATCCTCCGGTAGGTTGTGATATAGTCATGATCTGCTCATTTGTGTTGCTTAACATTAATTTTTAATCATTTATCATGTGCCTGTGTCCCAACAAAGAATCCCCAATATTATCTCATGTTCCAAATGAGATAATATGATAATTCAAATGCATCAGTGAACTGATGCATTTGAAGGATGTAGGGTTGGTGGAGGAGTAAGTGGTGCTCAATTGCACATCATTTGTAAGATATGTTATTATAAAGCTTTTCACTTCATTAGGTTTAAGGATTACTACTTGTTACTTGGCTGCTATGCCTTTTAAAGCTTTATAGCTGGTTGTCAAAATGACACCTCCCACATGTTTTTAACCTGTGTTTCCTCTTGAGATGCATTATTTAAACATTGACCCAAAAACAAACACAGTAATTTGAGTTCATGAACACAAAAAATCAGTTCATTTTCAAAAACATCTGTGAGACCAGGTGAACATAGAAAACCAAACGTGTTGGCTGTACCAGGCTGTAAACTTGTATATTTTGGCTATTTAGTTGAGCATCTTGACCTTGAAGTCTATGGGGATCCATTCTCTCCGATACTGCAAAGACAGGGCGGGTATTGCCGATACCGATAGCAGTGTGTCGTGATTTATAAGATGAACCATCATCAATTTGCAAATTCTGAGCACATATAAATGAAAATACAGTATAAAACAATTCAGTGGGCTACATGGTGAACTTAGAGGATAGAAACAAAGTACTGATCCTATCACACTAGTATCGACCTGACACTGATACCAGCGCTGGTATCGACACTATTGATATTTGGATCGATCCGTACACCTTGAATGGGGATTGACTCAATTTTTGGAGCCAGCCTCAAGTGGCCCCTAGAAGAACTGCTGCTTTTTAGTACTTTAGCCCAACTGATGACAACTGACTTTCTTTAATGTTTGCTACAGTGTAACCTTTCTATTACTTCTGCTTCACGCTCATCTTTTTTTCACCTTTGCTGCCTTCAGTTCAACAGTTAAAAGAGTGTTGGAGAAAATACTGTTTGGGGATATTACAGGGCTGGACCACAAGGCTAAGACGATTATTTTAGGAGGGATACAGTTCATTTTGTACTTTTTTCAGTGTACAGGCAGCAAGGAGAAGTCCTAACTAAAAGAAATAACAGCCGTGGTGCAACGGGACATGCACGGATTGATTCAAAAGTGCATTTCCCCGGGCCAACCTGGGGATTGTTAATTCATGCCGATGAGGCAGAGCAGAAATAAATGTCTAATGATTAAATGGGTTGCGCTGAGGTTTCCTTGTTGATGTCAATTACATCTTTAATTAGTGCATGTGTAATGTAAATACAGTCTGTTTTGATTGCTCCTGCGCCTCCTGTCCCACAGTAAAACAGATTTTCTCCCTCATTAGGCAGTCACTCCTTCAAGTGCCTCCGTCCCCCAGGACCTGCCCCCGGACGAGGCTGTGTGTGCGCTTCTGAGTATGAATCTGTGATGGCAAAAAAACAGAAGAAGAAGAAGAAAAAGAAAGACAGAACATATGGATCCAAGGTAATGTTAAGACATTTAGAAAACTAAAAGAAATTACATGGTTGTAAAAAAAAAAGAAGTCCCAACTGTTTTTTTCTATTGACACATTTTTCATCTGCCTCAGAATACACCAAAAAGCCTGTAACCGCCAGCCTCCTTTTATGCGTCGCAGTCTACTGACCTATTCTCTTCAGTCAAACTCTGATTGCTCCTTTAGTCGCTTCCATTGTTGAGGATGCCATTATTTATGTCTCGTCATTATTCCTGGGGTCTTGTGTGAATGCCGAGGCACAAAAAAAGAAACAGGACTATTTGAATAAGCAAGGTTAAAATGTCCCTCAAACACCATGAAAAGATTTCTTTTCTAAGAACTTGCGGCCTTTATGTGAACACGAGCGGACCGAGTGGTCGACCACGCCGTCTTCACAGGATCCAGACGTGCAGGTGTGTGAGTCTAAGTCTGCCTTGATGCATGACGGGCACAGTGTGGACTGTTAACAGCCTTTCAAAGCCTCTGCAAGTGGAAAGTTTGGGGGGTTTTGGAGGGTTTTTTTTTGCGTAAGTACAGCAAAGTGCAGATGCAGAAGACAGGAGAAAGAAGGACAGTGAGACAGAGCGTGAGAAGTCACATAAAAAGAGCTCTGAGAGTTCAAAGAGGGACAGAACTGCTGAGGAGAGGGAAACAGAAGGGGTAATAACAGCAAGTTAGCGAGAAAACAAGGGAGAAAAAGTGGGAGAGGTGCCATGTGTTGCACACCTGAGCCCTGAGAAAAGGAGGGAGAGATGGGGCTGGAGGGGTGGCAGAAGGATGTGGAGGAGATGGAGGAGGAGGAGGAAAGTGTGTGTGGGGGGGGGATGATGGGAGAGAATCAGTTCCACTACACGCTCATTACCACCTATTCATCTGGAAGACATCTTTGCACAGATCCACTGCTGGCTCACTCAGCCACGCTGGCTCTCGTGTCCCTGTGTGTGTGTGTGTGTGTGTGCGTATGTGTGCGTATATGCCTATGTGTGGGTGTCTTAATGTGTGTGTACACTGTACGTATGTCTGCCTTTGTGTTTTCCCCCTAATTCTAATAAGATAAATGGCTCTATAATCACCCATATTTACATTCAACCTCTGCTCTTTGCAAGTTTCACGCACGCCGCATGACTTCCTTTCTGCTGCCCCGCTCTTACTTTGAAGGCAGTGAGCGCAATTAGTCCTCTTAAACATGAAAAACACGAGTGCTAATGTCCTCTCAGGATAATGGAAGCTGATGTTTGACATTGTAGCACAAGGTCTCTCATCAGGCCAGTTTAGGCCTTTAAATATCACATGCAGCACTGAGTTTGCTGCTTAAGAACCACAGAAAGCCACTCATGGGTACAAATGGTCAAAGACATCTTTACCGGGTTGAATGCCAAAATGTGCATATGCTCATGTATGTGTAATGCATGTAGAAGTAGAAAAACACACTGCGGAACAATATCAGTCGTGGACTGGCCTCCCCAGAGCCCAGACCTCAACACTGTTGAAGCAGTGTGGGATCATGTTGACAGAGAACAGAACAAAAAGTGTTTTTGTCTTATATACTTTATTTCCACGTATGTTTGCACGTGTTTTGATAAATCTCTGCTACCTGTTTCCCGTTTTCAAAATGAGGGATGAATCCAGAGTTTTGCACAGCGCTGTAGCTGGAACTGAAATCTCACTGAAGTGGAGTCTTAACAAGAACCAGAGGAAAACAGTTAAAACATTTCATTTGAATCATTTTTGACTATTGGTGAACCAAATTCCTCCACTCCAAGGCCAGACCACCACACTTGTATCTTTTTAGCGTCTCACTAACTTGTTCTGTGTGTTTTTATGGACCGCCTTCAGAAGCATAAAAAGCCCTTTGTGCTCCAGATCCCTGTTCCCTCAAAACTCTGAATAGAAGGTTTACCAAAGACAAACTCAAAAAAAACAGACCTTATGACCAAAGTCAAACTCAATCCACTTCCCACCATCACAATTAAAGCAGGCTGTATCCAATAACCTGTTCCAGTGCATTACAAAGCATATAAAGTTTCAGAATATGATCAATCAAGCCTTTGTTACACTTGCTAAAACTGTCTTCATGCGCTCTTCCTTGCCTATTAAAACTTTTTTTTGTGTGTGTGCATCACCAACCATATGCATGTGCGCATTTGTGTGTGTGCGTGTGGTGCAGCTGGCAGCCTTGCAGACAGGTGGGCAGGCAGCACTTCCCTTCCAAAGAGTCGTAGCCTCACAAATGTTCCCTCCTACCCTGTCCTTCCCTCTCGCTCCTCCTCCCCCACACCGCCTTCCTCCTCGTCTCGTTAGCTGCTGTTTTTTTAATGCGCTGTCCCAATCTGGAGGGACATATGTAGTCGCACATTTTCCCCCCTTCGCTCAGGCTCCTAAGAAATTGTCCCACATAAATACCGCAAATTAGCGAGACCAAATGGCCTTTTATGATTTCTTCTGTCACCAAAACGATTTGAAATGGCGGCTTTTATTTGCTCTCTGATGTACATCTGTTAACGGGAATAAACAAGAAAACAACAACAGATTTTTGCATGCGAGCGCATGTTAGTGTTCAAAAGAAACAAGATAAACAGAAGATAAACAGTGTGTGTGTGTGTGTGTGTGTTGATATCAAAACTTTTACACTTCCATACATGGTTGAAATTGTGGTATTTCTTTTTTTTTTACAGTTATACAGTTATTCTTATTTTTATGTTATTTTTTAAGGAAATTAAGGCAAAGGTAAATAACATCATTGATATCCATGTCAACGCACAGTGACATTCCCAAACTGGGATGTTCCTGAATGGATTTCCTTCCTTAATAGAGCTATTGTGCTGGAACGAAAGGCTGGCCCTGCCGAGACACACACAAAGTCACCCCGCCAGCTTGAGCATTTGTCCATATGAGTGTGTGTGTGTATGTGTGTGTGTGTGTGTGTGGGGTCCAGACTAATGTGCCAGAGCCCTCTGCCCCTCTCTCCATCTGCTGAAGCCCCCCAGGCTGGACCAAGGTCACTCCTCTTCTCTCCTTTTACTGTGGATATGTGCATGTATTGGTGCACATGTGTTTTAGCATGTGTGTGTGTGTGTGTGTGTGTGTGTGTGTGTGTAGGGGCAGTGAGAGGTATGGTGGAGCTAAAGTGCACATACGATAGGAAAAAGGAAGAGGGGAGTAATAATTATATACAGTTATGGTCAAAACAAAGTACACCTGCTTTCAGTCATCAGGTTTTATATAACAGGACATAAAATGGGGTAAATACAACTGCAAATGAACAACAACACATTAAATATTACGTTGCATATTTTTTGTTTAAGACAGGTGAAGCCACAATACAGTGGCTGGAAAACGTAACTTTGCCTTCACTCTGTGATTTAATAGCTTGTAGGCTCAGCTTTAGCCGCAGTAACTTGAACTAATGGTTTTCTGTCTGACTTTATCAGTCTTTTGCATTGTTGTGGAGGTATTTTGGCCCGCTCTTCCTGATAGTGTTGCTTCAGTTCATTGAGGGTTGCAGGCATTCGTTTACGTAAAACTCTGTAGGTCTCACCAGGTCAAGGTGTGCACTCAGAGTGGGTCATTGACACTTTGATTCTTTTCTGTTGTTGATTTTCTGATGTGATCGGGATCATTGTTCTTTTGTATGACCCAGTTTGGTCAAAGCTTTAGCTTTCAGACAAACGGCATCACATCTGACTCTAGAATACTTTGGTAAACAGAGGAGTCGACTCAATGACTGCGAGGTGCTCAGGTCCTGTGGCTACAAAGCAAGCACAATCATCACACCTCCATCACCGTGCTTCACAGTTGGTATGAGGTGTTTGTGCTGATATGGTGTGTTTGGTTTACATGGTGCTGGCTTCTATCCAAAGGACATTTTTCTAGAAGTCTTCTTGTTTAATCTGATGAGACTTTGCAAACATACGTGTTCTTTTTAGAGTCAAGAAAAAACATTTTTTTTCCAAGATGGCGCCACAGTAGGCAACCTGTTTCCTCAGCTCCCAGCTTTTTCCTTTCCTTTCTGTTTTTTCTTGTGCTTTAAGCATTTTTTACCTGACATTCTTGGTCGTGTTTTATTTGTTGTGCAAAGGGACATGGACCCACAAATTTTCCTGAGAGTAGTAGTATGTCTTCTACCCTTTTTCGGACTTTATACCACCACTTCTGGGGAATCTGTAAGCCAAGCCATTGTTTACAGTAGGGAGCAGCTGCTAGCACTGGGCAACAGGAAAGTACTCCCGGAGGAGCGACCCAAGATTCTGAAAGAATTACGACGTTGGAGGAGGGGATGCAGGGCTGGAGTGAAGTACCAGGAAAGAAGGAGACGGTACAAACCGAGCATTCCATCCATTCTCATGGGTAATGTAAGATCTTTACCCAACAAGATGGAAGAGCTAATTGCGCTAACCAGACTGCAGTGGGAGTACAAGCAGAGCAGCCTCCTCACGGACCACACACCAGACTCTGTCATAACTCTGGATGGCTTTCAACTGGTTAGAGTGGACCGGAATGCAATGGAGAGTGGTAAGAGGAGAGGTGGGGGACTAGCAATGTATGTCAATGAGAGATGGTGTAACCCGGGGCACATCACTGTGAAGGAACAGAGCTGTACCAAAGACATTGAACTGTTGGCAGTTAGCATCCGGCCATACCACCTGGCCAGGGAATTTTCACACGTTATTGTGCTGACTGTTTACATCCCACCCTCGGCCGACGCTACAGCAGCCTGTGAGTACATTCACTCCACTGTCTCCCAGCTACAGATGGCACATCCGCAGTCCCTCATTATTATCTCTGGGGACTTCAATCATGCCTCACTATCTGTCACTCTCCCTAACTTCTCCCAGCACGTTGACTGCCATACAAGGGACAGCAAAACCCTGGATCTATTGTTTGCCAACACAAAGCAGGCTTACAGTGCATCACATCCCTCCCCCCGTTTGGCCACTCAGACCACAACCTGGTCCTTCTCCATCCCACTTACACTCCTATGGTGAAGAGGAACCCCCCCACGAAGAAGGTGATAAGGGTGTGGTCTGAGGAATGCACTGAGGCCCTAAGAGACTGTTTTGAATGCACAGACTGGCAGGAACTCTGCAAGCCTCACGGTGAGGACATCGACGCCCTCACCCACTGCATCACGGACTACATTAATTTCTGTGTTGAGAACACTGTGCCTACCAAGAAGATACAGTGTTTCTCAAACAATAAACCGTGGGTCACCCCAGAACTGAAGGCCCTGCTGAACAAGAAGAAGAGGGCTTTCTGGTCGGGAGACAAGAAGGAACTTAAGTAAGTCCAAAAGGATCTTAAATACAAGATCTGAGAAGGCAAGGAGTGCTTCAGGAGGAAGATGGAAAACCAACTCCAACAGAAAAACGTCAAAGAAGTCTGGAGGAACATGAAAAAAATCTCTGGACACTTCCAGGACAACGGAGGAGCCACAGTGTCTGCTGGCCGGGGGTGGGCTAACGACTTGAATCTGTTTTTTAACAGATTTAACAATAGTCCACTTATCACCTCTCCCACCCCCCAGGTTCCATTAACCCCCCTCCAGTTGCCCCCCCCCCCCCTCCGGGTGCAATGCCATTGTCACCTGAGCTCTCCTCTCACCACAACCCTGCTTCACCCCTATCCACACATCTACCCACAACAGAGCCAGCCCCACCCCCCACTCCAGCCTCACATCTACTTCACAGCTGTGCAGACCAGCTCTGTCAGGTGGCCCTGTACATCTTCAACCTGAGCCTGAGCCTGGAGAGGGTTCCTGAACTGTGGATGACTTCCTGTGTGGTTCCGGTGCCAAAAATCGCACACCCCAGGGAGCCCAACCACTTCAGGCCTGTTGCCTTGACTTCTCATCTGATGAAGACCATGGAAAGGCTCATCCTGCACCACCTTTGGCCACTGGTGGGCTCAGTGTTGGACCCCCTGCAGTTCACCTACCATTCTGGAATTGGGGTGGATGACACTGTCATCTACCTGTTACAACGATCTCACCTAGAGCAGGCGGGGAGCACTGTGAGGATCATGTTTTTGACTTCTCCAGTGCTTTCAACACCATCCAACCTGCACTACTGAGAGGGAAGCTGGAGGGAGCCGGAGTAGGCAAACAGCTGACTGCATGGACCATCAACTACCTTACCAACAGACCACAGTATGTGAGGCTCCATGACTGTGTGTCCAAGGTGGTAATCTGCAGCACGGGGGCACCACAGGGCACGGTTCTCTCACCTTTCCTGTTCAGCCTTTACACTTCAGACTTCTGTTATAATTCGGACAACTGCCATCTACAGAGGTTCTCAGATGATACAGCCATCATTGGATGCGTATCAGACGGGAACAATCAGGAATACAGGGGGGTCATCAGTGACTTTGTTGGCTGGTGTGAGACCAACGTACTCCAAATCAACACCGGCAAGACAAAGGAGATGATCATAGACTTCAGGAGGAAGTCACCCCCTACAACACCGGTGAACATCCAAGGGAAAGACATTGAGATAGTCGACTCTTATAAGTACCTGGGTGTTCACCTCAACAATAAACTGGACTGGACTACAAATACAGACGTCCTGTATAAGAAGGGCCAGAGTCGACTCCACCTGCTGAGGAGACTGAGGTCCTTCGGAGTCTGCAGGACTCTGTTAAGGACATTCTATGACACTGTGGTAGCATCTGCCCTTTCCTATGCAGTGGCCTACTGGGGGAGTGGATGCATGGACGGACAGGAGCAGGATTGACAAACTGGTGCGGAGGTCTAGCTCCGTGCTGGGATGTCCCCTGGAGTCTGTGGAGGTGGTTGGTGAGGGGAGGATGTTAGTAAAGCTGACATCCATCATGAACAACCCACATCACCCACTGCATGAGTATGTGAGTGGGCTGAGCAGCTCCTTTAGTCAGAGACTGAAACACCCTCGCTGCAGGAAGGAGCGCTTTCGCAGATCATTCATCCCAACAGCAGTTAGACTCTATAACTCCTCAATCACGATGTCATAAGTCACTGGACACTGTGAACATCCACGGTCACCACTTCATGGATAATGGACCTTCCACGTGTATGGACATGTGCAGGTATATATGTATATGTATACATATGTATATTTAGTGTGTACGTCTGTGTGTACATGTCTATAAATAGGAATAGTAGTGGTACAATAGTTATGTCAAGCTATATAGTTTATGTCTTCCATATTTTCAACCATATCCATAATCACATACTGTGTATGCTACCATTATATATAGTGTATTATCTTAGTTTTTTTCACTGATTGTACTTATTTGTATTTTTGTATTTCCTTCTGATATCTGTACCTGAGCTGAGGTGACGCAAAAATTTCCCCGTTGTGGGATCAATAAAGTCTTATCTTATCTTATCCTATCTTATCTTATCTTAAGACGCCTTTCTCCTGGCAGTCCTTCCAAACAAGCCATACCTGTTCAGTCTTTTTCTAATTGCATTCTCATGAACAGTTTAACATGCTGATTAGACCTGTAGAGTCTGAACTCTTGGATATTTTTGCAGTTTCTCTTAGCATTGCACGGTCTGAACTTCCGGTTTATTTGCTGGGACGTCTACTCCTGGGAAGATTGATAGCTGTTGTGAATGTTTTTCACTTGTAAATAATCTTTCTCACTATGGAATGATGGACTTCAAACTGTTTAGAAATAATGTCATTTTTCCTGGCATTGTGTCAGCACACACTTGAATGCTCCAGCCCAGCAAAACTTCTACTTTCATAGAGGCGCTCACACTTACTATTTATCACTTAATCAAGTGTATTTGATTAGCTGCACCTGGCTGCTACTTACCCTCTTAATTCCTGTGGAAGCAGTAAGGCTGTTTTTATTTTTTTACACACTACTTCAACATTTTTGGCTTCATTCTTGTTAAACAAACAATAACATAACCGTACTTTTGGAAGTATACAATCTCATTTCTTGAGAGGGCTCATTGGTCAAGATTAGATTTAATGTTGAAAGTATTACTTGCATTAATCTGTTTTTGATCACACCCAGCCTAAATACACTGCTGAAAGCATTTGCTATGGTCACCATGAGGTGCTGGTTGAGTTACCATCTACACCCATTTAGTCGTTTAAAGGAAACAAATGCACCAGTAGTGCAGCAAATGGAACAGTAAAATAGTGGCATTTTTTATTTTAATTCATTCCACATATGGTAAACATAATATTGCAGTGCAGTTTCAATGACACTCACCGTTCCTTTGCTTATTCCCGGTTTAATGGTGTTTACTCACTGAGAGTATTAATGCATGTATATACAGGCAACAATTAGACCAATCTGTGGAGAGTCAGCGAGTAAAGCATAAAAACACACTGTCAATTCATGTCCTTGAAAAATGACACTGATAAACATTTTTAATCGCAATAAAATCTAAGCTTCTGTTCACAGAAAAGAAAAGAAAACTCTCTGATGAACACACACAGACTCACACACAGACACACACACACAGCAGAAACCAAACATTGATTTAGCGCTGCTCCTTCTCCCTGTCTTAAGACATGCTTGTTCCCTCCCGAGGGAACAGGCTGGGCACGCTGCCAGACACTAGTCCACTTAGCGGCTAATAGCTCACATAATCACTGCACATGCACGCACATACATACACACATGCACGAAGACACACAGACTATTGCAGTACAGATACAGACATGGCAATTATTATATCAAATAAAAAGAAATAACCAAGTAAATGCAGGCTAAATGAGTTGCATTTTAGCAGCATTAGAAAGTATTCTCTTTTAGGCCTGAGAGACAGCATGTGTCTCATGAAGACAAGCGCTGTCTCTTGTATTAGCCTTCTCAGCCGTCTTATCTCACCTGTGCCGCATGCACAAAGATGAGGACAGAATTATGAAAAAGTATGTTTTTTAAGAAATGTTTTTACTGTGAAGCAGAGCTAACAAAAAGCTGCAATTCAGCAAGATTATGTCCCTCAGCTTACAGTATATGCATGTGGTCAGTAATGTTGAAGGTAATGGTATTACAGACATATGTACAGAACAGCTATTAAGTGTGGTTTACTGTAGCACTCTGTTATCAGATGCTTTAGGATACATGTTTCCACATAGATATCAGTCATTTCTGCTCACAATTCAACTTTTACATTTCTTTTTTATTGTATTTTCCATTGTTATTATATGGTCCACTTCCAGAAAAAGAGTAGTTTACAGCTTAGGTAGAGCATGGTATCCCACAAGGTTGAACAGGTAGCAGTGAAAATCTTTAACACAGCTTTTTCAAACATACTAGTTTTATTTTGGATGCTTATTCATTTTTACTTGTCGCAGAGAAACTACCAGAGTCAGAATTATTAGCCCCAGAGATGCAAATGGGGATCTTTTTTGGTGAGTAACAGTCTGCAGTCAACAATCTCACACACGTCTTCTAAACAATACCAACCCGTTCTTCTTTGGTAAATCCCTCAAGCTCCTCCAGATTTGATGGTCTCCTGGCCAGTACTTGTGTTTTTCTTTTCATCTCCACATATCCTTCTTTCTTCATTATTCTTTCTAGATTCCCAGTTCCAGACACACCAAAGCATCCCCACAGCATAATACTCCCACCACCGTGTTTTACTGTGTAAATGGTGTTCTTTGGGTTTTACGCCTCTCCCACTTTTCTCCAAACATAAGCAGTGTCTCTGTGGCCAAAGAGCTCGAGTTGTGTTTCATCTGATCAAAGGAGGGGCTTCCTGTATGCCTTTCTTCACTTCAGTCTGGCTTGAAGCCATCTCTTCCGCAGAAGTGGAGTTTTTCTTGTCTGCAACCTTGCAGGGTTCTAGCAATTGTCCTTTTTTAAGACTACATTTGGAACTTGAAGGTTGGAACAGGTTGGTGTTCAGGCAACTAAGAAAACTAGCATGTTTAAAAATGCTGTATTTCAAAATTGGGGAAAATTTGGAGAAAATCTTCAAAGAGGAGCAAATGATTTTGATCTCACAAATGGCAGAGACATATTGTGTCTCTGCCATTTCCTCAGTGCTTTAAACCTGCAGGTTTTAATGCAAATAAAAGGAATTCAAGAGCTCCTCACTCTAAGTGAAGATTGGCTTGTTGACAGACTCTTATACCCTTTATATCTGCATAAATAAATAAAAATATATTGTTCGCGCTCATGTTTCTACATGTGTTTAAGTCCTGCAGTCAAACACATTACCCTGTTGGCTTGGTTAGTATTTCCGCCTGATTATTGTATTTGCTTTGTCAACACCAGTTTTATTTTGTCATGCGGTAAGTGTGAAGTGTTTCTTGTTTCCTCTGGTTTCCACTGCCGGCAAACCACGACTTTTTCTCCTTCAGTGATAAGAAATTGGTGAGGCGGCAGGGGCTGAATTTTTTGTGTTTTCTAATTAATCTATTCACAGCACCAGCCACTAAGTAACAGCCATTTTGTCACACTGAACTTATCAGGAAAAAAAGAGAAAAGCTTCTAAAAGTCTCAGGTCAAATAGGAATCTACTGTGTGTGTGTGTGTGTGTGAGCAGCATTATGTTTATATACGGTGTGCGTCTCAAGGTGAGCCTATCTCCTCCCTTATCTGCTGTGTCTTCAAGGTGTATTGTTGATTAGTCGATAGGGACACAAAGACACACACACACACTTTCACTTTTTATTCATTAGGTTGAATTTTGCTCTGCTGGGCAATAACCGCACTCCTCTCTCCTCTCCTTAACATTTAAACTTCATTGTGAGAATAATCTCATTTTACAGGCAAAAAATAATGAGGTAACTCAGTAATCTTAGATTTATTTGTTCACCAAAAAAACTTTAGTGGTCCCACAAATGTAATGCTGGCAGTGATACTTTTTTTCTTCTATCTGGCTGCGTGAAATGAAACACAAACTGAAAAACTGATTTTCATGCCAGTAAAATTGCAGATTACACAGAAAATTAGTGTATTTACACACACTTGAAGTCCTAGAGCTAGGGGTTAAGTGCCACCATTTTTTTCTCAAAGTGAAGATATACACTCACCAGCCATTTGCTAGGACCAGGTTGAATCACTTTTACCTTCAGAACTGCTTTAATTCTTCAGGGCACCGATTCAACAAGGTCCAAGGTCCTTTGGTCCATGTTGACATGACAGCATCAAACAGTTGCTACAGATTCCCGTTCCACCACATCCCAAAGCTGCTTTACTGGACTGAGATGTGGTGACTGTGGAGGTCGTTTGAGTGCAGTAAACTCACTGTCATGTTCATGTCAGTTTGAGATGATCTAAGATTTGTGACATGATGTGATATCCTGCTGGGAGTAGCCATCAGAAGATGGTGCACTTTGGTCATAAAGGGATGGGCATGGTCAGCAACAATACAAAGATAGGTTGTGGAGTTTAACCCTTTAAAACCGGTCAGAGCGGGTGCGCTCCGTTTTGCGCAACTACTTTTAAATCCCGGTAGCACTGCAACCACGTAAGCTAGCACAATAATGTTTTTTGCATATGAAACCGGAGGAGTTGTACTTATATCTTATGCCATCAGCTTGTCCTCAGTCACAGTTTCCTTCCACATATAGCTTTGCAAAAACTGCATAAAAAGCACTTTCAGCAACAAAAACGTAATATTCCAGAAACAGGCTTTGCCGATTCGATCAGCTGTTTGTAACACTTCCTACTCCATCAGCGTGAACTATCGCATGTCCACCATGACCTGCCCGAAACCGGAAGTGACGCCATTTTTTGCGGAGGTGTGGTTTTTTACCATCAGGGCCTTATGAGTCTATACTGGTATTTTTAAAAGTTATGTTTGACTTTACGACTCTGTGTGGTTTCTGGGATGCTTAGGACTCATATTGCACTGCTGGAAATAGTTTATTTTGATGCATATGCTGCTTTTTTGCAAATTTGCACTATAATATTTATTTTTGTTTTTCCTGCATTATATAAAAATTGGTGTATTTCAAAAATAAAACTATGAAGACACTCAAAATAAATGTCCTGTGGTGGGAAACTATTTTGTGCAACTTTTTTGTATTTACAGTTTTGAGGGATAAGCCTCTTAAATTTCTCTAACTAGAAATATATGTTAAAAAAACAAAAACGATTTTCAATGTTTTTGTAGTTTATTGCACTTTTTTTTGCAATTTATGTAATCACTATGCACTTAATGCAGGCATATTATTACAATTTAGGCTATAATGGTTGTATTGATGTATAGCAACTTGAAATGCTCCCAAAAATGGCTCCACAGCATGTAAAAATATAATATAACCTCGACTTGGTTCTATGGTAGGTCTTAAAGGGTTAAATGATAGCATTAGGGGTATTAAGTGCCCAAAAGTGTGCCAAGAAAAGGTCTCCCACACCATTACACCAGCAGCCTCAACTGCTGATAAAAGGCAGGCTGGATCCTGATTTCATGTTGCCTGTGCCGAATTCTGACTTTGTAGCAGAAATCAAGACTTGAGCAGGTTGTCTTGACCATGTCTACATGCCTATGCACTGAGTTGCTGTCTGTGATTGGCTGATTAGATTAGATAAATGGTGAACTTAATGAAGTGTAGTACTTTATACTGTATTATTGTAAAGTACAGTGTAATACTTGTGCACTGAAAGGTGAGCAGGAGTTTGTGTTCCATGCAGTTCAGTCATATACCAGCAAAATAAAATATTGAAAGAATCAAAATTCATGTGCCTCATCACAGAGTGTGCTCTCTGTTCACACACACACACACACACACACACACACACACACACACACACACACACACACACACACACACACACACTATGATGTACACTGTGCAAATTATATAGCTAAATGAACAATGAACTTCCAGTTCAGACAGTCAAACACAAATCTCACAACCTGCATGTTAAAATGCTCACACAAGCTCAAGCATGAAAAAACTTCCAGAGCTGCACCTGCTAGTTTACCACACACACACACACACACACACGCATACGCACACACACACACACACACTGCTGTGCATACAGAGAAATGTCACCTTACTCTTGCAAGCTGTTAGCCAAGCACTTCCATGCCAAACCACTCTGCCCCACTGGAACATGGAGTGAGGAAGAGTCTGTGTGTGTGTGCGTGCACACTTGTGGGTGTGTGTGTATCCTTTGGACAGCTCTTTAAAGTAGAGAGTTGCCCGAGGCAGAGTAGGTTGAGCGGACGAAGACAGGCAGATAATGGAGGGGCATCTGTGCGCCAAGGACTGCACCTCAAAGTCACTCACACATACACACACACACGCACATGCGCACATACACATGTGCACACACGGGCTCATGTGTATACAAACAAGCACAGTACATAAGCACCTGAAACGCACACATCACTGCCCACACCACATACTTTTTCTGTCCTTGTGTGGTTTCTATTTATCATTTCTGCATTTATCTGAAAGCTTTTCCAAGAAGTCTCTTTATTTTTTCATCTCCATCTCTGCCGCTTTTTCTATTTCCTACTGTTTTTCCCATTGCTCTCCACTTCTCTTGTTCTCTTCCTCCGCTCCCTCTCTTCGCTCATGTCATATCTCCCTTCAATTTCACATATCTTGAATTAGCTGCAGATAGCCTTAAGTACCCTGCAGTCCACCTCAGATAGGCCGTCACTTTACCGATGGACAGATATACAGTGTATTTGTGTGTGTGGGGGTGAAGAGGGCAGTGTTTTGGAGGGCACGCACATTGAAAGGACTCAGCGTGGAGTTTCTGTATGTAAGCCTTTTATATTTATAAATAAAAGGGTGCGACTGGTGGTCAGAACAGTTTATCAGAATATCTGTTTTACAGCCTATAATGACAATTTCAGATCCCACATCGAGCATGCAAGCCGTACTGTGTAACCACACACTTTATCTCAGTTTAGGTACCTAAATATAGAAGTGGTGTTTTTTTTTCAGTTGCATGGATAATATTTCTGATCCATCAGTGGATCAGATGGCTACAGTTTTGAGACAGTATTTAAAAATTGACCAGAAACATAATTGCAGTTAAATGGCAACTATGCAACTACAGCTGTGGTCAGAAGTTTACGTGCACTCATCATAAGCATGAATGTCAGGCTAATCTTTGGGCTTTTAATGATTTCTTTGAATTGTTCTTTTTCCAGGGTGGAATGATTGTACAGCATCCATCTTTAATGACTTTAAAAAAGAACCTCTTGTACAATTCTGGGTGGATATTTGACCACTCTTCATTTGGGAGAATTGGTAGAGTTCATTTAAATTGGTTGGTTTCCTAGCACAGACCCAGCATTTAAGTACAGTCTCCAAATTTGGATAAAACTAGCCTGCTTTATCCACTCCGAAACCGGTTTTGATGTGTTTGAGATCATTGTCCTGTTGGAACACTTGTATCCAGGTTTCAGCAGTATAGCTGCTAATTTGAGGTGAAGTTTGACATGTTTGACAGTCAGTACCGTGTTCTTAGGTTTGAAAGCCTTAAACATGCATCTTGTCATTGTGGCCAAATAGCTCAACCCTTGTTTCATCTTCTCTAGAAGGCATTTGGCTCGTCTATGTGAGCAGCTGCACATTTCAGTCAAGCTTGAAGGTGTTGGGAGTGGTTGGAGAGCGAGCTTCTTTCCTGATCTGCACCCTCTCAGTAAACGTTGATGGTAATCTTCACTGTGTGCAGAGACACTGGTGTTTCAGCAATCTCCAGCTCATGGCAGGCTTGATCCTTGGTGGCTCCTTGGCTGTTCCTTAACATCCTAATCAATTTCCTCTGAGGGTGACAGTGGGTCTTCTTCCAGATCTCTGCATAGTGGTGACACAGCCAAATGACTTGTACTTACGCACAGTACAGTTCTCCTTGTTATATCTTCACTGAGTTCCTTGGACTTTCCCATTGTTCTGAGTATTAGTCAGTCCAATGAGTGCTGTCAAACAAGTCCTTAATATGCTGCAAAGAGAAACCACCACTAGTTGTCAATTATTATTGCTAATGAGAAGTTAAACAATATTGTAGAACCTTCAGCAGCACTTTAAAGATTTGACTATATTTGAGACTCTATGTATACTTTTCACATTGTGTGGATTAGAAAATTTCCAAAGTAAATTAAAAAACAGTTCTTGTCTTTCTAAAATAATTAACGATGTATGCTGTACCATAATTCTACATTGGGAAAAAGAAATCACAGTTCACAGAAATCCTTACAAGAAAAAAATGACCATAAAATTCATGCCCGTTATGTATATGTGTGTAAACTGATGGAAAATGAGTTTAAGACTGATTAAAAACCAAACTTGTAAGCAAATTTGACAAAGGAACAGGAAAACATGAGAAGCAAGGTTGCAAAATACAACTCACAGAAAGTACTTTAAATAATGTGAAATGGCTCCAACTGCAGTTGTTTTCATGACTATCTTGGCCCATGCAGATTCTTTAAAAAATTAGAACTAAGGATAAATCGTTTGAGTTTTGTATTGTTGATTTTTCCAGAGGTATGGCATGCAAGCTAAAAATAAATATGTAAATCTCTATTGTCTTCATGCTCATTTATTAATAGGCCTCCTTTGTAATGAAAGATTGCATATGTGCACTGATATCAATACTGGACAAGACAACAGATGAATAAAAATGTGTCCTCACTGTCACTTTAGACAGTCAGGTGGAAATGTGCATCTGTAAGTGGACTGACTCCCATAGGGTCTACATTAATACCAACAACAAATGTGTAGTTTCAGTTCTGATGTGTAGATGAAACAAAAGGCTCCATGCCATATTTCCCCGTCTGTTAAACAGCCTACTGTTTTGTTTCAGGGAAATGCATTTTACAGTGTGTCTCTCAGTTGGATGATGTGCTGTATGTTTATGTGTTGCCAAACTATTTCCAAGCACCTGCAAGGTGCGGCAGTAGACTCACCGCAGGACAGATTTACCGGCCAAGAAACAGGTTTGATTTGCACAAATTAACCACTGGTGGCCACAATAGTCAGTTTAATGATTCTAATTTTCAAGAACACATGTTTTGATAATGTTGTTTATTATTGGCAACTAAAAAATGGTGTGATTTGAAAGAATATTTCAAGAAATTACAGCACTGTGCAAAACTCTCAAGCCACTTCTCATTTCTTTATATTTTGTAGGGGAAAATAGGAGAAAATAGGAGAAAGGGTTAGGGGTTAGGGAAGACATGGAAAGACATGGAAATACATTATATGAGGCAAAAACAGAGTTTGTACAATTACTGTACTGAACCTTTATGTTATGTAGTCTTCAGACTGGACTAAAAAAAAGAAAACGTTTTCACTTAGAAGTAGCATCAACAAAACAAATTTAATGCAGTTAATAAGCAGACTTAGATGAGTTGTTAGTAAAGGCAGAATCAGGTGCTTGTAATTCTCTTTAGTGTTTAAATACTGAACGCATACTTTCCTTAAAAGCACTTCAATCAATCAATCAATCAAGGCTTTATTCGCCACGTGCAGGTTGCCTTGCAATGACATAGGACCCCCCCCCCCTCCAACCTTACATACACAGCACAGACATCACATGGGGGTACAGGTCGGAGATCGGTAGCATTACAGAATAAAAACACTGAAATATACACTACTATGGGAAAGTACAAGAGGAAAAAAAGAGACCTCTACTCATGCTGGGCTCCTGGGAGGACAGCATGAGAACAGGAAACAAACAAACTCCTCTGCACAAAAAAGCACATAAATGTCCATAGCACAACATTATGGAGCACGTGACAAGCCACAGGGTCGGGTGGGGGATGAGGAGTAATCCGAAGCAAACACAGCAGCCATCCTGCCCAGCGCTACCATTCCAGCGCGGGCTCAGACCCGCCGTGTTCCCATGAGGGAACAAGCATCGAAGGCGTTTTGGAAAGGGAGGGAGGATCAGTGTATATGTATGTGTGTGTGTGTCCAGAGTTTAGCTGAGACAGTGTCCTTCGCCCTGCTAGGCTAAGTAAACAGTCTTCCAGCCAACCCAGGTGGCCTTGCATGGAATGGGAAGGAACAGACTAAATACAGTCGTTATCAGGGTGTTTTTGTTCGGCTCCAGCCTTGCAACCGCAGCTGGCGCCGAAAGTGTATCCGCATGAAGTGATAGTGCTTTTTACTTTAGTGCGAACAGCTCATATGACTTTCAAAGCAGTTCTACAGTCCAACACTGGTCTCTCAATCTCCCGTTGGAGAGCCGCGAGCTTCTCCATGATGTTATCAAACTTGCGCTCTGTGATGTTGTCATTCTTGTGCTCAAAGAGCCGATTCTGAGAACTGATGTCCACAGTAAGCCTCCCCAAGATGTAATCCAATTTGCACTCAGAGATGTTATTCCGAGCGAGCCCTTCCAAGATGTAATCCAGTCTGCACTCAGAGATCTTATTCTGAGTATTCACGGCAGCCGTAAGCCTCTCCAAGATCTTATCCGTGTTCCCATTTTGAGAAACTCACGCCTCTTCCCATCGTTCCAATCCCAGCGGGCAGCCTAGTGGGGGTTTGAACAGCCGGTTTCGCTTTCTTAATTCTTCGATAAGTCAGGGCCAAGCCAGCTCTGATCAGCAAGAACCCTGTTACCATGGTTCCAAATAGGTAGATATCTTCAGCACTCAGGCTCACCCAAGCCCAAACTTCTCATTGAGAAAGCGGTGTCAATTGCATTTAGGGACCAGCTGATCAAATCCATAATTCCTCTTTTAGGTTTTAGAGAACAGACTGTGAGAGAGTGTTCCAGGGAAAAGTAATACAAAAAACACGAGACTAGACAAGGACATAAGAGGCTAAGCAGGGAAGCTAAGGGAGAGGAGGAGAGGAGAAAAGTGCGACCGCCTTTGTCAAGAGCAAGAGACTTGAAAAGCCTCGAGCGCAGTTACAGCACTTCACTACATGTCAATATCTTCTGTTTTATAAAATCAGTCCCGAGAACGTTAAGCGAGTGTACATACACACGGACACACAGTGCTTCTATTGTGTTAAAGTTTACCTTGAGTGAGCGATCAATGTCTTATTGTCCCATTATATTTATCTCTCTGTCTTTACAGTGTGATGAAAGTCTCTTTTTATTTTACGTAACAAACATACAGTTTGAGGTCTTCTTGGGGCACCTCTTTGCTCCTCTTCACACTTCAACTCATGTTTCATTCAGTCGTATAACCACACCTGCTTTAGCTACATCGTCCTTTTGTCTTCATCTGCTTTATTAATGTCCTCCACTGCTGATATTCACACATGCATATTACAGATGTGCGAGTATCAAGAGGTCAGTGCAACACATATTTAGTCTTTACATGAAGAATTGTCTGTGTTTTATTCAAAATCTCTCCTAACCTTGAATCCCATGGAGGAGCTGAAACAAAACTGTTGCCCTCGTGCACGTCGCTGTTCACCGCTTCCCGCATGTTTCATTTAGCAGGCTGCAGCCATCAGTGTTCAGTGACAGGTGACCGCCTGAAGTCACATTAAAGAGTAACAATAATGACAGCACACTCGACACCTTCCAGGAGAGTATTTTACAAAGAGCTGAACGTAATGATTCCTGTATTGAAGGAAAAAGAAAAGCCCGCAGTTCTTTTTTTAAACTGAATGCTATTATCTGTGCTTTCATAACAACACTGGCTAAAATGACTACATATGAAAGAGGTCACGCTTAATAGCAATGCCACAGTAAATGACCAAAAACTCACAATTTCACATTTGAATTCTGAGCGTTTTCACACCTGTGCTGTTCAGTCGGTTTAAATCCAGCTCTGGTTTGTTTCCTTCCTTTATGAAGATGTGAACACGGTAATCACACTCGGGTGGAGACCGAAACAGCTACACCAAGAACAAACTCAAGAGCACATGATCTAACCTTTGGGTGACTGAACTATTAGTTGTATGCTGTGCATCCTGAGAAGTAGCACAGACCACAGACATGCAGAGTACAGCTTTGCCTGAAATTTGCACATATAAATGGTAGGAGTAAAAATCTCTGTGTTGTCCAACAGCTTTTAACCTAAAAAGTTTTTAGGTTTGTAGTGACATATTTTTTGTTGAACTGGTGTGCTGGTGGTATGAAAAGGTTAAAAGGTACAAGAAAATCATAAACCGATCATGACCAGAGTGAACAAACTATAGGTGTTAAACTGCCCTCAGTGTCATTATGCAAAAAAATCAATAAATAAAAATGAGCATTTAATACTCTAAACCAGAAACAGCTGAAGCAGAACGTGTAGTGGACAGCAGTGGGATGGCAATGGCTCTCATTCACAAATCATATCTGTGCATAAACCCTGCCTACAAACATTTCATGTACTAATCTGGGACTCATCAATGTTTTCTTACTTGAATTTATTTGTAATGTGTGGATGAATAATAACAATATAAAAGAAACAATAATAACTAATCTTTGTGATTTATCTAGAAATGTGCTATATAAATAAAATTTTACTTACTTACTTTTCTAAAACAATATTAAAAATATAATGCTCACAGAATTTTGCTTTGCACATTAATAATAATTAATAATGGATTGCATTTATATAGCACTTTTCAGGACCCCTCAAAGCACTTTACAATTCCACTATTCATTCACTCTCACATTCACACACTGGTGAAGGCAAGCTACAGTTGTAGCCACAGCTGCCCTGGGGCAGACTGACAGAGGCGAGGCTGCCATATTGCGCCATCGGCCCCTCTGGCCATCACCAGTAGGTGGGAGGTAAAGTGTCTTGCCCAAGGACACAATGACCGAGACTATCCGAGCCGGGGCTTGAACCGGCAACCTTCCGATTACAAGACGAACACCCAACTCTTAAGCCATGATCGCCTACGCCTACATTGACATTAAAACCACATGTTGTGAATCTTGTTGCTTCTGGGGGATAAATAACGTCTATCTTACATAACTATTCATCTAAAGTGACCATCCTTGCTGGACCCTCCCTGTCCACCACCTGTTTCCTTCTTTTTTTATGCTCACACTTCAGCTAAATTTTTGGTTTCAAAGCATTTCATTTTTCCTTGAGCCACAGTGAGCATCTCAGGAAAATTGACATTCAGCAATATTTTTCAATGTTTTTCAGTCCTGAGGAAACACTTTGAAAAGCTGGCCCCTTTGTGAAATCTTTCTCAGAAAATTTTCTTTCAGTTGGAAATTCTCCTGCTTTCTTGGTTTATCAGTGCAGCTTCTCTTAGAGCAACATTAGCCCTACCTCTCTATTACTCATTCAGGTACATTTCCCTGTTTTGAGAAAGGTATGCAGGTATGTGGATTACACATAGTACAAACCTGTTGGTTTTAAATAATTCTGAATGAGCCGTTTAATAAATTCATGAAATAATTCATGATTTGTTTCATAAATCTGACAGTAATTTTACATGTGCACATATTTTAAATGTAGGATGGGCACATTTCTAAACAGATATGATTGAATGAATCCCAGCGTTTCTCTGTGTCTGCTGGATGCATAAAAAGGGAAACTATTTGCCAAACCACTTCCCATATCGACTTTATAAATAATGCTAATATGTCTGAAATATTAAATTTTTTAGAGCCATGATCTGATACATCTACTCTGCCCCTACATGTTCAGAGCTGCTCTGGTGAACCACAAGTTGGAAGTTAAAGTCCTGTATCTGCATCCCTGACAAAAACACGTCCTTTCAATGTAAATTTTACAAAGTTTGTAAGCAACTAACATTTGCTAAAACAAGGTCAAGGCCAAAGTTTTCTTTTTTCCAAAAATGTCTAAACTTCTACATTAACATGGAAAATGGATTTAATTTATCTTCTTTTTTTTTTGGAAAACGTGAAAATGTGTTTGATTTTTGAATTGTTGTGGTCTGGAACTTTAATAGGTTTACAAGATACCATCAATCGATCACAGTTGTGAGTTGTCATGTTGGCTTGCTAATGTTAAACTGCTTACACATTTCAAATGACGAGCCACATTTTAGATGATCAAATATCTGCCTTCAGAGTTTGCATGCCATCTTTTTGGTATTATCTTTTAACCTCTCGTACTGATCCCACACTTCAGATTTCCTTTCTGAAATGTGTAAACGCAATCTAATAACTTATGTTCATGACTGACTGAGTCAGTGTGTGTCATAAATTAGATTCTTATAAAACTCATCAATTCCTTTATTAACCTACGTTACTGCAGAGATGTAAGTCAAAACATAGCTTCCGTTGACTCTTTAAAACTTTGGAAAAAAAGTTAATGCTTTCATACACATGATCATGTACCTGGCATTAACACCAACTACCCAAATACAGTTACATGTCTGAAGAAGCTTCTCGAAGAAGTCCAGACACTTTTCTTTCCAAGCTCCTTAGACTATGATGACCTGGATGACTGAGAACCTTCACAGACTTACATGTCTTTGTTAATGTGTCTGATCTTCTATACCAGACCTTCCCAAAGTATGGGGCCCAACCCCTAGGGGGACAAACAGTGTCCTACAGCTGTTTATGTTTTAAAACCATTTTGCACAGAGAGGCATTTTTTGAAAAATGTATTGATAGCAATGTCGAATTTTATTACACAGAGAAAAACAACAACTACACGTAAAATAATCACACCGTGACAGTAACTGCGTGTAAAACCTGCAGATAGTCAGATTAACAGTATTTTGTCTCTATCTGCCATTCTGCAATTCATCTCATGTAAACAATAACGTGGTACACAGCATGACGTGAAAAAAGGCACATACCTTTGACGTTGCATGACGAACTCTGTATTCCTCGTCCACACATAAATGCAAAAAAGGCGTTTTAAAAAATCTCTGTTTTCGGTGATTCCAAACGCCGTTTACGTGTGGAATAAAGAGCTGCGTTTTCAAAAACACCCGTGGAGGTGTGGATGTAGCGTTAAAGAGTTAGTAGTTTATTTTATTACTACCTGTAATTTATTGCAGATTACTTGTATTTGATTAATTGTTTACTAAATGTTTGAGGTGTGAAATAAACCGCAATGGAGCAAAATATGGGTGCGTGTGGTTGGAGGATGTGTTTGTGCGTGTGAGTGCGTGCGTGCGGGGGGTGGAGGGGCGTGAACATTTTTCTTGTAAAACAAAGGGGGGCCCAGCAAAAAAAGTTTGGGAACCACTGTTCCATACAATTCCCTTCATGGTCATTCGGCTCTATCAGTCCTTTTCCTTCACGTTGAACATGAAAATAAGACATCTCAAGGCCTAAATTTGAGTCGATTGTGTGTGTATGTCTTATATATTAATTTCAGTCTTCGGTCCTGTAATTTACTTTATCTTTTTAATCCTTGCCATTATCATTTCGCAATTGGAAAGGATGCTCTGGTCACCCTTGCCCTTAGTGTGTGCCTGCTTGTGCTTTTGGCTGTAAGCGTACCTCCGTGAACACGTGTGTGTCTTTGTCTCCTCCAGGGAAGAGCGGGGTACGTACATTAATGACTGTTTTATGTTTCTTGCTATCTGAGTCTCTTTTATTCACGTTGGCCATGATGGCCTAATATCTGCCTGTCAAACAACTTCTATTCACTCCTCTAACAGACTGGAGACTGATACTTAAGACACACAAAAAACACACACCTACGTATAGAGCGCTCATACCCTCCTCAGCAGATTAGTGGGTGGTGAAGGAGCCACACTGGGCATTATGTACTGTTCTTGCTCCAATCAATTACTATTCATTTATTCCAAAGGAGTGACCGTGCCTTGATCTGAAGAGGTATTATAACTGTGTGTGTGCCTTGCAGTTTATTCAAATCTCTTTTAACAAAACTTTGTCTCTGTTTTATTCTCCTCCCACCTCTGTCACCTTCTGGCTGTATGTTCACTTATTTTTCTTACATGTTCCAGTTTTTCCTCCCCCTCCTAGCCCTCTCTTTTGTTAGCATCTTTGAGTTTTTCTCTCGCACTTTGATTACTTCCCCTCCTAATTCTTACTGCTCATCATTTTGTCCTTCCTCCTTTGCTTTTCACATCTTTTCAATCAGCCCTGTCTCATCAGTTGCTCTCTCCTTGTTTGTTTCCTTTACTGATAATTCATTTCCTTCTTTTCCATGTTTATTTTACAGTCACAAGCCATAGCTTTATTATCTTCGTCCAGCTCATTTCAAATTAACCAATTTCCTACTGGTAATCAGAAGAAAGTTGGGTTAAAGCAGTGGTTCCCAATCTTTTTTTGCTAGGCCCCCTTTGTTTTACAAGAAAAATGTTCGCACCCCCCCCCCCCCCCCCCTTCTCGCACGCGCACGCACGCACAAACACATCCTCCAACCACACACACACATATTTTGCTCCATTGCAGTTTCTTTCACACCTCAAACATTTAGTAAACAATTAAGCAAATACAAGTAATCTGCAATAAATGACAGGTAGTAATAAAATACACTACTAACTCTTTTAGGCTACGTCCACACCTACATGGGTATTTTTGAAAACGCAGCTGTTTCGTCCACACATAAACTGCGTTTCCTATCACCGAAAACAGATTTAAAAAAATTCATTCCCCCCCCCCCCCCCCCCCATTTACGTGTGGACGAGGGATACAGAGTTCGTCACGCAGTGTCAAAGGTATTTTGCCTTTTTTCACGTCACGCTGTGCGCCATGTTTACATGAGATGAATTGCAGAATGGGAGATAGTAAGATTAACAGTATTTTGTTTCTATCTTCAGGTTTTACATGCTTACATATACACACACTGTTACTGTCCCTCCATTTAGAAAGGCTGAGGCGTCACGGTGTGATTATTTTTACTCTAGTTGTTTTTTTCCTGTGTAATAATATTCAACATTGCTATCAATACATTTTTCAAAAAATGTTGCTCTGTGCAAAATGGGTTCAAAAACATAAACAACTGTGGGATACTGTTTTGGGATCCTGTTTGTCCGTGATTTGAAGAGCCCAGCGCTGCTCCCGACACAGGGAAAACCAATTCTGCAGGGGAGACCTACCTTGGCACTTGTGCAGGTGAAACAAAAGGGAAGATATGCTTCACCATATTTTCTAGTCTTTGGCTTAGAATGAAGTTGGTTTGGAAACATATTCAGCTATGCTTCATCTCCTGCTTTGCGTTTCCGTGCAAGCAGTGCCCAAGCATTTTACCTGACATGGGACCTGAGAGATTTACACCAAATTATCTTGTCACAATTGATGGAATTATGGACACAAAAAAGTACCAGCAGATTTTGATCCACCATGCAATACCATCTGAAAAACGTCTGATTGGAACCAGCTTCATTTTTCAGAATGACAATGATCCCAAACACACTGCAAATGCAGTAAAATCATACCTGGATAGGTATGATTGTTTTAAAAAAAACAAACAAGAAACCTTGCCGAAACCTTACATGCAGATTCAATTGCATCAATGTACTAAAACAGTAAGTCTTCCTAAAGTGTACTGAAAGGGAACCAGAGGTGTTTTTATCTTATCTTAACTTATCTTAATGGCGCTTTTTAGCTAAAGATGCTATGGCAATAACCAAGGCAGTATTTTGTGACTGAAATGTTTTAATTTTAATGCTGTTACGACAAGTTATTTGAAATGCTAATAGCCAGAGGATTCTTCGTGTGGCATACTTGATTTTAAAATCAAGTATGCCTTGATTTTAAAATCTGAGACTTCCAAACTCCCACTGCTGTCTTTCCACTCCATTGTGTTCATGTAAAGTGTGCAGTAAAGCCTTGTAGTCCTAATAACATCCAATTTGAAGCCCTTCACATCCATTACCAACAATACTATTATCCCCCCTCCTCTCTCTCTCTCACACACACAGACACACACACAGACGCACACACTGCATTAGCCTTGGTGGAGAACAATGTGTAGTGGTGACACTGGTCTAAATGGAGTGCTTCATGGTGTGTCTTTGTCTTTGTATTGGGTGCCTGTGTGAGGGGGGCTTGCTCATTTGGCTCATTTTTGAAGAGATGAAAAAGTTCGGAATAAAAAACAAACGAACTACATTAAACCACTAAGTCTGCTCCTGCTGTTCAGTCAGGGAGTTACTATGCAAATAATTTTTTCTGCTTATTCACAGGATTTTTGCTACTCACGATATTTGGCAAACATGTGCACACCACCTATTTCTACATGTGCCAAACCGCTGACTCCGGTAAACCAGCCTCCTCACATCTCTCTGAGCATTGTTTGTTCATCTGAGGGTCATCAATATTTTTCTCACTTGTGCTCAACTGTTTTTTTGTTTGTTTTCTACCAAGGTGGCTACAGCCATTATTTTGAGCATAACTTGCTCCAGGGCAGACTATGTGTGCAAGTTACCATGGCGATGCATCACGGTAAAAGTCAACCACTTTCATAGTTTCATGATACAGAAAATCCAGGATTAAACCCAAATCTTCATAAGCACAATTTTCATAATACAGGCTTAATGACGACAAGGTGGTGCTAAGGACTTTGTTTTAGGTTTAAAATTAAATGTCACCTTTTAAGCTTAAAAGAGTTATTTAAAACTTCAATTCTTTAAGTACTGGTCAGCTCCACATGGCTACCACCCTGAGGTATATACATTACATATGCATACATGTTGCCTGTAAATACAGTGGGCAAAATAAGTATTGAACATGTCATTAATTTTCTAAGTAAATATACTTCTAGAGGTTGTTACTGACACGAAATTCTCTCCAGATGTCGTTGACAACCCATCCAAATCCATGCATGCAAAGAAATAAAAACCACAGATGTCCATGAATTATGTGTAATGATTAGAGATGGACCGATCCGATATTACGTATTGGTATCGGTCTGATACTGACCTAAATTACTGGATCTGATATCGGAGAGAAATAAAAATGTAATCCGATCCAAATTATCATAAAATCACCTCACTTGGCATAACCCAGCTCGGCTCATCGGGGCAGTATGTGTCACGTGATAGAGCGGCTGTTGTCTGCGAGACCTGTCGGTGGTCTGTTGGAGCATTTGGAGCCTCGCTACATGCTTCCTAACTGCGGCATTTCATCTCTGCGAAAACTATCCCAGAGAAGTAAAGCAAGTGTGTAAGTTCATCCCTGAATGTTTGCATAGTATTTCAACGTTAAGCTTAACAACTGATATATTGTAGTGATGGGATTTCCGGCTCTTTTTAGAGAACCGGCTCTTTCAGTTCGGCTCACTAAAAAGAGCCGGCTCTTTCGGCTCCGAACCGGCTCTTCAGGTTGTTTTGTTGCTTTAATTAATTTATTATTAACAATAATATAAAATTATGCACAAAAGGAATTACTAATGTAAAAAAAAGTGGTTTTATTTATATATGTTTATATATAAATATATGCGGAGGCCCCTAGAGACAAAACACGTACAAACTCCAAAACACATTTCTAGCATGAACTGAACTTCCAAAACAGAACTACCTAGATCACTTAAATTACATAATTGAAAGCATGAAAGCATATGTGTATTGTTTGTGTATTTATACACAAGCATTTATATATAGTCAAATAATTAAAAAAAAAAAAAATTACCTGTTATTACCACACACCAAATCCGGTTGTTGATACTTCCTGGCTTGTGTAGCCACTAGATAACAAAAGCTCAACACTGCCCCTAGCATCCTGGAGCACTTCTGTTGTCTTTTGTGCGTGTTTTGAGTTTTTATGTGCTTCGGTGTTTATATGTGTTTTGGAGTTTGTACGTATTTTTAGGTGTTTTGGAGTTTTTATGTGCTTCGGAGTTTGTACGTGTTTTTACATGTTTTGGAGTTTGTACGTGTTTTTACATGTTTTGGAGTTTGTACGTGTTTTTACGTGCTTCTGAGCTTTTACATGTTTTGGAGTTTGTAAGGTTTTGGAGCTTTTACGTATTTTGGAGTTTTTACATGTTTTGTAGTTTGTACGTGCTTCAGAGTTCGTACGTGATTTGAAGTTTGTATGTGCTTTGTCTGTAGGGGCCACTGTAAATATACTTTTATTTATTCACTCCACATAAAATGTAATAAATAAATCATATAATACAAAAATCAACTATTCACATTTCAACTTTTAACTATTTAAATTTTCAGCCCTTTCCTTTTACAAATTTAAAGTGAAACAACACAAAACACTGCAAACCACAACACAATTAAATATAAATTATAATATGAAAACAAAAAGAACATGCATATTCTCTGTCATATGGACCTGCATGAATAAACTTTCTGAATCCTTTATCATCTGCAACTGAAAATAGTTGTGGATGATTACTATACCTTTCTAATGTGACGTTGTTGTCCCTGGCTCTTTCTCTCTCTCTCCCTCCCGCTCTGTTCCTGTGCTACTGAGTGTAACTACCGCCCCTCCCCCCTCTTCCCAGCGTAAAGCCCAAGGCTCGCGTGCGGAGTGAAGCGGAAAAAAAGTGCGAGAGAGAGGGTGAGAGAAAGAAAAAAAAAAAAAAAAACACTGCTCGCGATAAGGAGCCGGCTCGCATCGTTCACGTCAGAGAACCGGCTCAAAGAGCCATTTCGTTCGCGACCGACCCATCACTAATATATTGAGCCACAGCTGAACTGGCCATCGGAGTTCTATATTGAGGTGAAAAGGAAGCGATTTGTTCCGTACTTCAGCTAGAATTAAAAAATAGACACAAAGCTGGAGTTATTCTGTCTTTGCTCCGCAGTTGCATCTCCTTCTCTCATTCACTCCCCCTCCCTCTCCTGTTATTACCTCAAACATGAAACTGATCAATGATCAGCTGATCGGCTTTTCTGTTGCAAGTCCCATCTTTCTTGTTTGTTTATCATCCACTTTGCGCTAGAAAGAGGAGACCAGCGGATTAACAACAGCAACACGTTTAAGCGTGATAGGCTGTTGTTAGAATGTATTTAATATTACTTTCTAGTATCAGCTGATGTTTGCTGGAGCAACGGCTGTAGAAGCTGCTGGTCATTATGTCGGTTTGGATCTGTGGTGAGAGGAAAACATGAAGATGAAACCAGGAGATGTCCTTACTGAATCATCAGAGCTGAACAGGTGATGGAGAAACAGGTTTACCTTTTAGGTGACATGAATGAGTTGAAGGGAAGTTATGAACTGTTTCTGAGAGACAAATAACACCAGGATCCATCTCGATGTAGCTGACGGCTGGTAACTGTGCAGGGGCGGGTCTAGCAAAGTTTTGCCAGGGGGCCAAGTAGGGCATTAACGGGGAAAGGGGGGCACAAAGAAATATTTTTCTTTATGTGATTTAATAACTTTGAATAAATAATTATCTGAATCTTACAACAAAAGTGGTCACCTGATTAAATGTATAGAAATCCATTATTGTATGTAGTAATTAATAAGTCTAATATACACCCTTGTAAGCTATAGTACAGTACTTTTTCTTTTGGGAAGGTACCATCGGTGCGGTCTGCAATTCTGTTGAAGATGTTGAATCTATTTAATTAATGTAGAAAAATAATTGATTTCTGTGCATTTGTTTTACACTTGCATTAAATTAAAGTTGATTACATCGATTAAGGGCGGGGGGTGGTTCCCTAATATTTTTGCTGGGAATTTGCAACCCTATTAGTTAGGTATGTAAGTACTCTTTAAAATACCAGAAACGGGAGGATGGTGGAGGTTGAAATTTATTACATTGATCAGTGTTGCTGAACTATAAAATGTTTTGGGTGGAGTGTATTTTTTGCATACAGGTATAACAGAATAGCTTCAGTCTCTTGTTTTTTAAAATTTGAGTAAACTTATACAAAATGCAGCAAGATATTTATAAAAAACTGTTTTATTGATTACAAAATACGATATATCGGATTCATATCGGTATCGGCAGATATCCAATTAAGAACAGTGACACCACCTCCTGCCGTGCCCATTCCTGCCCTTTTAAAAATGCTTTTACATATGACATGAGGGGGGCAAAACTGATACCTCAAATGGGTGCATTAGTGGGATAATCTAATTAATTGCATTAGGAAGCCATTCAGTTTTCAGGAGCAGATGCTTCTGAGTGGCGCTCTGATGAAGAAATATTTGTATGTGTGAAAGGGATCAGCAGCGCCATCATTGTTTGAATTACACTCCAGATTTTACCCTCATACATGCATTGCAAAGAATTTTGTGATACTGAATGTATCTAATTGCATTCCTGAATGTGGCACATCAAGCAATTAAAGTGAGCTAAATGGACTGAAAATGCACATCAAATGACTTCCAACAAACACTTGAATACACCAACCAGGAGAGTATTTCTTTTTAAATCACTTGTATCTCAGCTGCCGTTATAGCATACTATTTCTTTGTGTAGTGGCACCATGGTCCAAACTGACCAAGCAGGTTAAATGGCTGCAGGGCAGGATGGCTGCTGTGTTTGCTTGGGATTACTCCTCACCCCCTACCCATCCCAGTTGCTTGTCACGTGCTCCATAATGTTGTGCTGTGGACATTTATGTGCTTTCTGTGCAGAGGAGGTTTTTTTTGTTTTCTGTTCTCATGCTGTCCTCCCATAGGAGCCCAGCATGAGTAGATGTCTCTTTTTTCACTCTTGGACTTTCCCATTGTAGTGTACATTTCAGTGTTTTTCTGTAATACTACCGATCCCTGACCTGTCTCCCCATGTGATGTCTGCGTTGTGTATGTAAGGGGGGGGGGGTCCCATTTCACTGCAGGGCAACTTGCATGTGACAAATAAAGTTCTGATTGATTGATTGAGGTTGCTGTTTTTGGTAATGACTAAAATATCTGAAGTTCGAGGAATCAGTTTTGATTCCCTGATGACAAATTCAGATGATTTTGGTGACTAGCTTACATGTCCCATTTGAACTTACTGTAATTTACAAGATAAAGTAATACCAAGAAAATGAAATACTGCATATTTAAAGTGTAATGTACACTGTGGAGCCCTGCTCTCAAAAACTGAAATATATTTAACACTGTCTGTGATGCTGGATTTAAGAAATAAGTCTTGAAAGGTAAAGTTTTCAGAGACTGTTACAGCAGTACAGAGCACGACGTCACTGGGTTGGTTGGTCGCAGATAATAGACTTACATTATGTTTATGTTAGCTAACCAGTGTCAGAACTTGCTGGAAAATGTGAGTTACTTTTAGTTCAGAACTTAACATTACTGGGTTCATTGCCTTGTTAACTAACTTGTTAGCTAGCAGACTTTATGTTGGCTAAGTAGTACAGTAACAAAACCAATTATTCAGTGGAAAATAAGGACACTAAAACTAAGGGATCACTTTGGTACTGGTACTCGCAGCAATTCGTTTTATGTAAAAGAAAACCACTTCCTTTAGCAGAAAGTTGTTAGCTAGCTTCAATGAAACAGGAAAATAAACTTGTTAGCTGCAATGTTATGGTTTGTAAAGTAGTGATGGGATTTCCAGCTCTTTTTGGAGAACCTCTTTTGGCTCAGCTCACTAAAAAGAGCCGGCTCTTTCGGCTCCGAACGGCTCTTCAGGTTGGTTTGTTGCTTTAATTAATTTATTATTAACAATAATATAAAATTAAGCACAAAAGGAATTACTAATGTAAAAAAAAGTGGTTTTATTTATATATGTTTATATATAAATATATGCGGTGGCCCCTAGAGACAAAGCACATACAAACTCCAACACACATTTCTAGCTTTAACCGAACTTCCAAAACAGAGCTAGCTAGATCACTTAAATTACACAATTGAAACCATATGTGTATTGTTTGTGTATTTATACACAAGCACTCATATATATTCAAATAATAAAAAAATGTTCATTTACCTGTTACTACCACACACCAAATCCAGTCGTTGATACTTGCTGGCTTGTGTAGCCACTAGGTAACAAAAGCTCAACACTGCGCCTAGCATCCTGGAGCACTTCTGTTGTCTTTTGTACGTGTTTTGGAGTTTGTACGTGCTTCAGAGTTCGGACGTGTTTTGAAGTTTGTATGTGATTTGTCTTTAGGGGCCACCGTAAATATACTTTTATTTATTCATTCCACATAAAATGTAATAAATAAATCATATAATACAAAAACCAACTATGGTCACGGTTCTGGGTCAGTTTCTACCCAGTATTTTGAGTTTATAATGTTTTGGTTTAATTTTCCATCAGGGATTGTTTTCTTGTTCTCTCGTTGTGTTGATGATGTCGATTATGTTTATTATTAGGGTTTCATGTTTCTGTTTATTTGTGTTTAGGATTTGTTCTTCGGTTGTGTCTGCTTAGTATGTCTAGTTCCATGTGTCATTTTCTGTCTGTCTCTCAATGTCGAGTCTGCGTCTTAGTGTGATGGTTTCTTGTTCCTGTTTTATTGTGAAGGTCTGCGTCTCATGTGAGTGTGTTCAGTTTTACCTCTTGTCCCGTTAATGATTCCCAGCTGTGTCTCCCACCTGTGTGTAATCTCCCTGTGATTTTCTGAGTGTATTTAAGTCGTGTCTTCTGTGTTTGTAGTGGCTGGTCCGTCTGTGTTTCCACCATGCTTCATCTGTGTGTTTCCCTGCAGTCTACCGTCATCTGTTTCCGCCCGCTCTCATTCATGTCTAGGTTCGTGTTCTATAGTCAGTTTGTTCCCAGTTTAGTTTAGGCTTTGCTCCGTTTGTCCATTTCCTTTTTTTGTGTTTAATAAACCACCCTCACACTGTACAAGTGCCTGCGATTGGATCCTCCTTTATTTTTCCACACGGCTCATCTCACTCGCCGTGACAGTACGGACCAGCCGATATGGATCCAGCGGCATTCAGCCCACCCAGGGAGCTTCAGGAGGCCGCCATCGACTCTGTTTCTAAATTAATTAACCAGTGGTTAGAGCATGAGGGAGAAACCTCTCTTTACACCGTGGAAGCTGACCTACAACACCTTGTTTTGGGTTATCCCTGGCTTTTGGACTCTCTGCATCCGCTTGCGCAGAATTTCATTCTCCACGAGCTTCACCTACACCCCCCCGCCGCTACCGCTCGCCTGCTCGCTTCAGCGGAGGACGTGCCGTCCGAACCGCCGGACGAGGGATTACCCGGCCTGTCGGAGCCGTCTCCAAGAAAGAAGCGACGTCTGCGCCGTCGGCGTGGCACCCCACAGCCGGATGTCGGGACATGTAAGCAACCGGCAGTGGTGAGTGAGAGGGACACTGTTTCTGCTTTGTCAGATACAAGGACTATTTATTCTGGGGCTATTTTTTGCGGGTCCACCGAAGATAATAGTGTTTTTTCTGTTTCATCTATGGCTATTGCTTCTGAGACTGTCTTTCCTGAGCCCACGTCCTGTGTTAATGACTGTTTCCACTTTGCTGCTGCCAAACCTGGAATTACTGAGCCTGGCATTATGAATTTAGACAATGAAAACGTTCGGGACTCTTTTTCATCTGCACTGGTCTATTCAGGGGAAGCTGTAAACCTCACTGAAACAGTTCTCACTGACCATGTTCTCTCATCTACACCTTCACCACAGGCTAACGTTGGGTCTGTAACACAGTCAGCAGCCCAGCTGCCCTCAGTTCAGTCAGCAGCCCAGCTGCCCTCAGTTCAGTCAGCAGCCCAGCTGCCCTCAGTTCAGTCAGCAGCCCAGCTGCCCTCAGTTCAGTCAGCAGCCCAGCTGCCCTCAGTTCAGTCAGCAGCCCAGCTGCCCTCAGTTCAGTCAGCAGCCCAGCTGCCCTCAGTTCAGTCAGCAGCCCAGCTGCCCTCAGTTCAGTCAGCAGCCCAGCTGCCCTCAGTTCAGTCAGCCGCCCAGCTGCCCTCAGTTCAGTCAGCCGCCCAGCTGCCCTCAGTTCAGTCAGCCGCCCAGCTGCCCTCAGTTCAGTCAGCCGCCCAGCTGCCCTCAGTTCAGTCAGCCGCCCAGCTGCCCTCAGTTCAGTCAGCCGCCCAGCTGCCCTCAGTTCAGTCAGCCGCCCAGCTGCCCTCAGTTCAGTCAGCCGCCGCGCTGCCCTCAGTTCAGTCAGCCGCCGCGCTGCCCTCAGTTCAGTCAGCCACTTCACCATCAATTACGTCTCTGCTACTTGTAGCTCAGTCGCCACTAGCTCAGCAGCCTACCCACTTATTCACTCAGTCATCATCCTCACAGCCTCATTTTAAGCAGGGAACACACTTCACCACAATATCTGCTGGTTCTCTTAAGCTGGCCATGTCAGAGACTGAGACACACTCCAGGGCCTCCCCAGAGGCTGGGTTTCAGCCCCCAGCAGACTCTGGACCCCTGGAGGTAAAGAAGCCAGCTGAGGACTGCACCCGGCTGTCGCTGCCTGAGCTGAGTCAATGCTCGGTGCGCCTGCTGGTTCTGATTTGTTCCTGCCAGAGGCCCGTGCGCCTGCTGGTTCTGATTTGTTCCTGCCAGAGGCCCGTGCGCCTGCTGGTTCTGATCCGTTCCTGCCAGATGCCCGTGCGCCTGCTGGTTCTGATCCGTTCCTGCCAGAGGTCCCCGCGCCTGCTGGTTCTGTTCTGCGCCCGCCAGAGGTCCCCGCGCCTGCTGGTTCTGTTCTGTGCCCGCCAGGGGCCCCTGTGCCCGCTGGTCCTGAGACTGTTCTCACTGGAGGGCCCGAGGAGCCCGTCCAGCCTCCTGTCCCGTCCGCTGGAGGGCCCGAGGAGCCGACCGGGCCCTCCGGTCGGCTCCTCGGGCCGACCGGAGGAGCCGACCGGACGAGACAGCCTCCTGTCTCGTCCGCTGGAGGGCCCGAGGAGCCCGTCCAGCCTCCTGTCTCGTCCGCTGGAGGGCCCGAGGAGCCCGTCCAGCCGCCTGCCTCGTCCGCTGGAGGGCCCGAGGAGCCCGTCCAGCCGCCTGCCTTGTCCGCTGGAGGGCCCGAGGAGCCCGTCCAGCCCCAAGACTCGTCCGCTGGAGGGCCCGAGGAGCCCGTCCAGCCCCAAGACTCGTCAGCTGGAGGTTCAGGAGAACCCAGCCAGCTTCCTGCCTCGTCAGCTGGAGGGCCCGAGGAGCCTGTCCAGTCTTCTGCCTCGTCAGCTGGAGGGCCCGAGGAGCCCGTCCAGCCGCCTGCCTCGTCCGCTGGAGGGCCCGAGGAGCCCGTCCAGCCGCCTGCCTCGTCCGCTGGAGGGCCCGAGGAGCCCGTCCAGCCGCCTGCCTCGTCCGCTGGAGGGCCCGAGGAGCCCGTCCAGCCGCCTGCCTCGTCCGCTGGAGGGCCCGAGGAACCCGTCCAGCCCCAAGACTCGTCCGCTGGAGGGCCCGAGGAACCCGTCCAGCCCCAAGACTCGTCCGCTGGAGGGCCCGAGGAACCCGTCCAGCCCCAAGACTCGTCAGCTGGAGGTTCAGGAGAACCCAGCCAGCTTCCTGCCTTGTCAGCTGGAGGGCCCGAGGAGCCCGTCCAGTCTTCTGCCTCGTCAGCTGGAGGGCCCGAGGAGCCCGTCCAGTCTTCTGCCTCGTCAGCTGGAGGGCCCGAGGAGCCCGTCCAGCCGCCAGCTGCGGCCTCATCATCATCCTCGCCGGCTGCCGCTCCATCCACGCCGCCGGCAGCAGCAGCGGCTTCATCCTCGCCAGCTGCGGCCTCCGTGTCTTCATCCTCGCCAGCTGCGGCCTCCGTGTCTTCATCCTCGCCAGCTGCAGCCCCCGTGTCTTCATCCTCGCCAGCTGCAGCCTCCGTGTCTTCACCCTCGCCGTCGCCTGGTCCAGCTCCGGCTTCATCCACGCCGTCGCCTGGTCCAGCTCCGGCTTCATCCACGCCGTCGCCTGGTCCAGCTCCGGCTTCATCGTCGCCTGGTCCAGCTCCGGCTTCATCGTCGTCTGGTCCAGCCTCTGCCTCAGCTTCCGCCTCGTCTGGTCCAGCCTCTGCCTCAGCTTCCGCCTCGTCTGGTCCAGCCTCTGCCTCAGCTTCCGCCTCGTCTGGTCCAGCCTCTGTGCCTTCATCCACGCCTGGTCCAGCCTCTGTGCCTTCATCCACGCCTGGTCCAGCCTCTGTGCCTTCATCCACGTCTGGTCCAGCCGCAGCTTCGCCTTCGTCAGGTCCAGCCGCAGCTTCGCCTTCGTCTGGTCCTGCGGTTGCAATGCCGCCGTCAGAGCCCGCTCGGCCTGTTCTGCCTCGCCTCTGGCGGCCATTTTCCAGGCCTCTGAGTTGGCATCATGGCCATTGTGGACGGCCTCCGGAAAGGGTTCGTTGCCGCCGCTGGCCTCGCGGTCGGCCTCCGGACCTGCTCTGTGGCCGCCGTTGCCGTGTGCACGGTCGGCCCCCGGAACTGTTTGCTCGTCGCCGCCGTTGCCGTGTGCACGGTCGGCCCCCGGAACTGTTTGCTCGTCGCCACCGTTGCCGTGTGCACGGTCGGCCCCCTGAACTGTTTTGGCTCTTGTGTTGTCGACCCCCAGACTTACCTGTGGACTCATGACTGGTCTTGTTTTGTGTTGACCTGTTTTTTTTTTTTTGGTTTGGTCTGGACTGTGTGCTCCTTGTTTTTTGTTTGGACCCTCCTTCCTGGACCCCCTCCGCCCGCCCTGGTCTGATGCTCGGTTTTGTTGTTCTGTTTTCTGTTTAGGGCTGTCGGGAGCCAGCCCTTGGAGGGGGGGTACTGTCACGGTTCTGGGTCAGTTTCTACCCAGTATTTTGAGTTTATAATGTTTTGGTTTAATTTTCCATCAGGGATTGTTTTCTTGTTCTCTCGTTGTGTTGATGATGTCGATTATGTTTATTATTAGGGTTTCATGTTTCTGTTTATTTGTGTTTAGGATTTGTTCTTCGGTTGTGTCTGCTTAGTATGTCTAGTTCCATGTGTCATTTTCTGTCTGTCTCTCAATGTCGAGTCTGCATCTTAGTGTGATGGTTTCTTGTTCCTGTTTTATTGTGAAGGTCTGCGTCTCATGTGAGTGTGTTCAGTTTTACCTCTCGTCCCGTTAATGATTCCCAGCTGTGTCTCCCACCTGTGTGTAATCTCCCTGTGATTTTCTGAGTGTATTTAAGTCGTGTCTTCTGTGTTTGTAGTGGCTGGTCCGTCTGTGTTTCCACCATGCTTCATCTGTGTGTTTCCCTGCAGTCTACCGTCATCTGTTTCCGCCCGCTCTCATTCATGTCTAGGTTCGTGTTCTATAGTCAGTTTGTTCCCAGTTTAGTTTAGGCTTTGCTCCGTTTGTCCATTTCCTTTTTTTGTGTTTAATAAACCACCCTCACAAGTGCCTGCGATTGGATCCTCCTTTATTTTTCCACACGGCTCATCTCACTCGCCGTGACAACTATTCACATTTCAACTTTTAACTATTTAAATTTTCAGCTTTTTCCTTTTAAACAAATATAAAGTGAAACAACACAAAACACTGCAAACCACAACACAATTAAATATAAATTTAAATATGAAAACTAAAAGAAGATGCATATCAGGGCTCGCAAAATTGCTAGCCCGACGTCCCGGGCCTAGCGATCTTTCCAGTCGGGCTATCATAGGAAGGAAAATATGTCTATGCTTTTGCATTCTTTTGCTAATGTAGCTGAGTAATTATGTCATTGGCATCGGTGAGCCACTGTCAATATATGACATATTGAAATCGCGCTTGCTTTTTGCGCTTGCTTTTTACTTTCACTTTCATTTTGCGATGGCACGGAAGGTGTGTAGAGAGCAGCAGCACTGATTGGTGAGTGACGATTAATTGCGCACCAATTCCTCTGACATCGTCTTATCACTCATTAGCTTACTATTCAAACGTGACAAGTGAAATCTCTGGCAGCAAGCTTAAACATGTGAGAGGTTGAGTGCGCAAAGAATCGCTGACCGTTATGTGAGTACGTGTGTAAAAGTAGCAGGATTTACGCTGGTATTTTAGTTCTGCTCAGCCAAATAAGACAGGTCAGGGTGAAGAAGGGGCAGCCAAAGAAAAGCTTACCACAAAACGAAAAAGTTATGACAAATCAGACTATGAGGCAAAAAGAAAGCGCAGCTTTTTTGGTTTCATGGACAAAATAATTTCTGTGGCTGGAATATGATGAGCTAAATAACATGATGTTCTGCCAGATGTGTTGTGAGTTTCATTTGATTTCTGAGTCGACAAGTGCCTTTGTTACTGGGACCAGTAATTTTAAGAAAGACCCTATCAGAACCCATGAGAAATGCATTATTGCCCAGTCTGCAGTATCTTTCCCAGAACAAACAGCAATTGCTAAAAAAACATACTAAAAATAAACCAAGCACAACAACAAGAACTCCTGAAAAAGCAGTTTAGAACAGCGTGCTATATTGCAAAAAGTGAACTACCATTGGCAAAATTTAGCAGTCTTTGCAAACTTCAAAAAGCAAATGGCCTAGATCTTGGTTCCACTTACTTTTTACCCGTGACTTCAGTGTAAATTTCAGATTCAGGATCTGATGGAACTGATTCATGTTCTACACAGTTCTTACAAGTTCATAGAAATGTCTGTTCAATTTGAACCAAGTATTTGAGTTGATGATTGTAATTTTTATACAGTTGTTGTGATTTGTATTTTAACATTTTTCTTGATAAATTTTTGTTTCCGTTACAATATTATACTTTAATGTATAATATTGTAAAGGAAAAAAAACTTTACAATATTATATGCTTTCTTTTTTATTCGGGCTACTTAAATTTATTTTGGGCTACCAAAAACTGAAGAATGCCTGCCCGAAGGGCTACCAGAGATTTTGAAATTTTACGAACCTTGTACATTCTCTGTCATATGAGCCTGCATAAATAAACTTTCTGAATCCTTTATCATCTGCAACTGAAAATAGTTGTGGATGATTACTATACCTTTCTAATGTGACGTTGTTGTCCCTGGCTCTCTTTCTCTCTCTCTCCATCCCACTCTGTTCCTGTACTACTGCGAGCATAACTACCGCCCCTCCCCCCTCTTCCTAGCGCAAAACACAAGGCTCGCATGCGGAGTGAAGCGGAAAAAAAAGTACGAGAGAGAGGGTGAGAGAAAGAAAAAAAAAAAAGGAGCCGGCTCGTGTTGTTCACGTCAAAGATCCGGCTCTAAGAGCCATTTCGTTCGCGACCGACACACCACTATTGTAAAGCACTTTAAGGATAAGGAGGAGGAGAGCCTGTTTGAGTCAGGTGGTTCATCAGAATAACAAGCTGGAGTCAAAAAAAAAAATTTCTGTTAAAAACTGACTTTTACTCATCGGGTCAGGTGGACAGAGTGGCGCAATCTGTGGACAGAGCACATGTCTGCAAGGTGTGATCAGTGCTATTTTATGCAATAAAATAGTCTTTTGCCCCAAGTACATCCAAAGAGTTTACAACATAACAGGTTACTACATGTGCATCACACCACAAACAAATTCTTACCTCACATTATGTCACTGAGTGAATTACTTCATACTGGAAGTGAGGAAAGCAAAGTTCAAATGTAAGTGAAGGAGAGCAAACGTGGAGATTTTTTTCACCTGTGCAGCTGATGGCTGATGAAGTCACAATAGAATAAAACTAGGACAACAACCTCGATGCAGCTAGAGAAAATAGGTGGTTGCTCAGTGGTTGGATTTAAAAAAAAAATTCTGTTCGAGATCGATTGGAAGCAGTTGTGGTGACCAACTGGCCACCCAAATGTGGAGTGTACAGCACCCTAACACTCTGATGAAGGTGAGTTGCACAGGTCACCCGGTGGGAGGCAAACTGTCTCCAAACGGTTGTGTTCCCACTCAGACTGACTGTGGTCAGATTAGTGAAGATCTACAAATAATTGCCATCCAATTCATAAATCCAACAGATTGCCAACACAGCAATCGATGTCAGTATTTCTTTTTTGTGTGTGTATTTAAGTAATTTCTGTGTATGCAGATGGCAAAACATTTCCAAAAGATGACACAAATTTGTGATTTTTAAGGATTAGCTACATTTAACCAATATATAATCAGAAGTTGATTGGATGTAATTGCCCACTTGATGCCATTCCATCGTATTGCCTTGTTCAAAGTCACTTTGAAGACAAACTTTGAAGCTGATTGTGAATAGTTGCAGAGTTAGTCCCTATCTTTGAAGCAACCATTTCAAAGGCAGGTGCAAGTTTGTTGCAGAGGGCCACAATCATCTTTCGTTGTGCTGTGGCCTTCAGCCCATGTTGTCCCAAATGTAAAGGTAGCATAATGTGGCTAACATATCCAACTGGCTAATAGTATTTCTTTTGTGCTATTAATAATTTTTTCTTCAAGGTTTCCATGTCTCTCATAGTTGTTTTTAATGAAAACTCAGTTTCACTAAACTATTCAACCTCTCTCCAACCCTCCCCCTTATGAGGCGACCTTCCTTCCTCCATTTCTTCGAAGCCACGTAGCCCCCTCTCCTCCCCCTTTCCATCCCTGCCCCCTCTTATTGTAAGAACCAGCAAGTCTGTCAGACAGAAAGAGGTCAGACTTCTTATCCGAGCTTCATAATGGTTTCTGAAAAGCAGAGCACTGTGCATTGCAATAATTAGCAAACCATCGGACAATAGATGCTGCATAATCAGTATGGAGATGTATGCTGTCTGCCTGTCTGTCTGTGGCTTTTCCAAACAAAACTAAACACTCACCGTATTCCTGCTTCCTTGGAGTATGTATTCATTTGTGGGGCTTTTCATTCTCTTTCTGTCTTGTGTTATACTGCAATTTTGTCACTCACTACTCAACCATGTTTCTCTTTTTCTCTCCTCTTTTGCCCCCTGTTTCTTTTGTTCCACTACTTTCCTTTTTTCAGTCACTACTAAAACCTTTTCTAATGTCTTCATACCCAAAACCCAATCTTCTTTTTTTCCCACTCTTCAAGTCGCTAAGGTGATTTATCAAAACTGACAAAACACCGACTTACTTTACTTCCCAGCACAGTGAGGAGGTTTTTCTATTACTGTGTAACTGTGGTGAAATATGTATATCTGTAAGATCAGGAGTGTGTGATTGTGTGAGTGATTTGTGACTCTCTGTGTGTGCGTGCATCTGATGTGGTGCAAGGTCGAGAGCGGTAAGTCACCACCTGTTGGCCCCGAGACAGCAGCACCTACACACTTAAACCTCTTCAGCCTCAATAGTTGCCTTAGAATTCCCCTTCAAAGCTAGTTTTTATACATATTCTATATCTGCTTGGTCCAATACTGTGCTGCAGATATCAGACTTACATTTAATGAATTATTCAAAACCAAAGGTATGTGTCTCCTTCATATGCAATCAGTCTGCATAATGATTAATGTTCACTAGCAGGGTCTGCAATGAAGTGGAAAGAAAACCGTAGCTGGTAAGGATGGGGTACCTTCAACTCTGGGATCTTTATTATTTGATTATTATTTCTACACTTTTACTGAATAACTTTCAGTAATAACCCATAACTTTCCTTGAACTTAGCCTTCAGTGGCATTAGTTGCCTAAGTTCCGCAATAATTACAGTTTAAGTTCTGTTTATACAGTGAATTTCTTCAACATATTCAAACCAGCGAAGAGAAGGACTTTTTGATTTTTCTCATTTCTCATTTCATTTACATTAGTAGTTGATCTTTAGTCCCCATTCTCTTGTTTTGGGCCCCAGGGACACAAGCAACCACCAGTCGCTAAGGAAAAATGAATGTTCACTGACTACTTGTGTTTCTGGAGGTTGCTGGCACTTACTGTAAAACTGATTTCTAAAAGCCTCAGTCATGCATTCATATGCCCAGTGATCTCAGGGGAACCATCCCCAACTGGTTGGGAAATGGTTGCTTGTTGTTGACAGGTGGAAACAGGTATACATGTATTTATAATGCTACTGCTTTAGCTGCTAGCAGGATAACAAAGCCATTACTAGTTTTTGTAGACTTGTTTGCAAACAATCTCTAAGTAACCAATAAGCAATAGTGAATTTATTTTTTTTTTAAAGTGCAACTCAAACCATAGGTACACCTTTGAAAATAAAAGTTGCTCCATGTAAGATTTGTTGACTTTGAAGGTTAACAGTCTCTGCTTTGCTTCTGGTTTGAGTCGTACTTTCTCAAGTTTTGCTGCCACTTGTCGGTTACTTAGCAAGTGTTTGCAGACTAGTCTGCAAAAACTACTAATGACTTTGTAAACCTCTAGCAACCAAAATAATAATAATATAATAATGCAATTGCATTATAAATACCTAATTAGGGGAATGGACTTCTTTCATAGCAACTGGAGGCTTACGTGGGGTCACCGACTGGACTTTTCTATGTGGATCCTGCAGCTCAATGGGTTGTATGAATGGGTGAATGAGGCGTTATATAAGAACCAGTCCATTTACTGCACCTCTGTCACTCATTATGGTGATGATATGATACAGTTGATGCTGATATGTCTCATATTCTTTTTTTGGGGGGGGCGTATACATTTGTATATTTTTATACAAATACAGGGTTATTTTTCATAAAAGATGGATTGGCTGATGTATGTATAAACACCCAGTCTAAATTTCGTGTGTACAACTAATGAAACATTATCACGCTAAATGTTTTAAATACATTTTTTATTTTATTGAATTCAATTTAACAAATGTGGAACGGGACAGAGATTCAACATTTTTATGCAATAAATGAAACCCCTAACCTCTCTGAATGTATCTTTTGGTGAGCAGGTGCATCTAAATCAAATGCGGTCATTTCAGAAATGTCACCAGTTAGTGTATCACACCTAAACTCAATCTTCACTTCCACTTCACTTATGAGAGCTCTGATATTTTCTGCCACAATACAGAGACAAGTATCACGGTGCAATCGCTCCCTCTGTTGTGCTGTCACTACTTATGTCTGACTGACCTCGGGATTGACATAATGTCATGTTCTGCACACAAAATCAAGTATTTTGATACTTGATTTTGTATTTTGATTTTGTATCAAAATACAAAATCAAGTATCAATGCAGGACAAGTCGCTTTAAAAGCAACTTGTCCTGCATTCATAACATTCAAAACTATGAGCGTGAAAAGTATAAACACAATGAGCTTTTCTCTCTCGGAGTTACCAGATATGTTTTTAAACCAAAAATGAAATTCTATCATTCGGGTAACTACTTGAATGCTGAAAAGAAAGATGGCAGACAATCAAAACACATGCTGCAAATAATCACAAAACTTACTGCAAAGAAGAAAAAAATTTTTTTTATATAAATTTATTTTGCCCGAAATGCCAGAATCCCTGGTGAAATCTCACAAAATTTCAACAATAGTGATGGGATTTCCGGCTCTTTTTAGAGATCCGGCTCTTTCGGCTCGGCTCACTAAAAAGAGCCGGCTCTTTCGGCTCCAAACCGGCTCTTCAGGTTGTTTTGTTGCTTTATTATTTAATCATTAACAATAATATAAAATTATGCAGAAAAGGAATTACTAATGTAAAAAAAGTGGTTTTATTTATATATGTTTATATATGGCCCCTAGAGACAAAGCACGTACAAACTCTAAAGCATATACAAACTCCAAAAAGCATTTCTAGCATTTACTGAACTTCCAAAACAGAGCTACCCAGATCACTTAAATTACACAATTGAAAGCATGTGTGTATTGTTTGTGTATTTATAGACAAGCACTCATATTTATTCAAATAATTTAAAAAAAAAGTTCATTTACCTGTTACTACCACACACCAAATCCTGTTGTTGATACTTCCTGGCTTGTGTAGCCACTAGGTAACAAAAGCTCAACACTGCGCCCAGGATCCTGGAGCACTTCTGTTGTCTTTTGTACGTGTTTTGGAGTTTGTACGTGCTTCTGAGTTTTTACGTGTTTTGGAATTTTTACGCATTTTGGAGTTTGTACGTGTTTTGGAGTTTGTACGTGCTTTGTCTCTAAGGGCCACCATAAATATACTTTATTTATTCACTCCACATAAAATGTAATAAATAAATCATATAATACAAAAAACAACTATTTACATTTTAAACTTTTAACTATTTAAATTTTCAGCTTTTTCCTTTTAAACAAATTTAACGTGAAACAACACAAAACACTGCAAACCACAACACAATTAAATATAAATTAAAATATGAAAACAAAAAGAACATGCACATTCTCTGTCATATGGACCTGCATGAATAAACTTTCTGAATCCTTTATCATCTGCAACTGAAAATAGTGGATGATTACTATACCTTTCTAATGTGACGTTGTTGTCCCTCGCTCTCTTTCTCTCTGGCTCTGTTCCTGTGCTACTGCGAGTGTAACTAACGCCCCTCCCCCCTCTTCCCAGCGCAAAGTACAGGCTGTGCATGCGGAGTTTAGCGGAAAAAAGGGCGAGAGAGAGGGTGAGAGAAAGAAAAAAAAAAAACCTCACGGCTCCCAATAAGGAGCCGGCTCACATCGTTCACTTCAAAGACCCGGCTCTAAGAGCCATTTCGTTCGCGGACGACCCATCACTATTCAACAACCACCAAACAGCTAAGACAGTAAATGAGAGCAGGAACACGGATTCTGCACAAAGACGTAAACACATAGCGCAACCTGCGGATCAGAATCCGTTAGATGTTGCCTTTCTCACAGTCGGGGCTGAAAGCCGACAGCTAGCTGATTTTGATCTGTCGGCGGGTCCGTGCTTTGTGTTCACGCACTTTATGCGCTGATTCTAAAGCTGTTAGTTTGATGTCTTTCCAAACAATATTGACCGAACCAGCAGCAAAAGAAGATCCAAACTACGCTTCACATAAACATCTTCATGTATTCACTCTTACTTTTACTGTTTTGCTTCGACCACGATGCACAGCTCATTCGCTTGCTTGTTACGCACAAGTCTACTGTTGTTTACAGCGCTGTCGGTCGACTTTTTTTTTTTCTTTCGTTTTATATACTTCCGAAAAGAAAACCTAGTTTCTGCCGTTCAATACTGAACAAATTCAAACTTTTTAAAATTATGCAAAATGTAAAACGCTTAGCCGTGTCTCTAATAAAACCGCTGTAACTTCAGAGGTAATGTTCATGTGTTGATTAATGGTTTTCTTTCATTTTTGATGTACTGCAGAATATTTTTATAAAAACCCAGGCCAGGAAAATCGCCTTCATGTTTTTCTGTTTTATCCTCAGCTACGTTGACACAAAGGCATCTGCTGTGATGCTCACACCTTTGATAAAGTCTTGCGTGTGTCAGCTTCCTTTTTATAAATACAAAAATATGTAAATGTACTGATCTGAATTATAATATTTCTGTCAAAATACTGTCAAAATTTCCCAGATTCATATTGAAGTGAATCGAATTAAATCGAATCGTGGATTGAATAGATTCGTGACCTTGTGAATCGGAATTGAATCGATTCTAGAAATCAGTGATGATACCCAGCCCTAGTGCTAATGTATTTTAGCATACACATATGTTCTCATTACCAGTTCTCCGGGGGAAAAAACAGAAGCAAATCCTCAATCGACTACAGTCAAAGGAGCACCTTTTTTTCAAAATCTATCTATGTTTTCTCATTTCTCATCCAGGAGACAGTTTGAGGACCATTTGGGAGCTAGGTGCTTTGTGTGCCTTTCACTTGCTAAATAATTTCATTTTTATCCCTTTTTCTGCATTTGCTTTCATGCAATGTCTGCTGAAGTAGTAAAACGACACATGTCACCATCGGCCATCCCAGCACCAAGTCGTGTGAGACTGGAGAGAGACTGTGCACTGACTGAATCAGCGGTGCAAGAGACATTAAATTTAATAACTATGTGTTTTCCCTCTGTGACCTTTCCCCTGTTTACCTCAGCAATTTGAACTGAGGATACCTACCAGATTATTTAGATCATAAATGTGTTAATACCCCATTCACACAAGACATAGAAAATAGTCAGCAGTCCTACTGGAAATCTCTGGTTGCTAGGGAAAATGTGTATTGCCCTTCCTGGAGGTTCCTGGCAATCACAGGAAATCAGTCACAGTAACCTCATGTGGTTGCTTTGGGTGCTAGCAGATTCCCACAGTTGCAGGATAATTTGTAGGTGTATTTGTAGATACTGCTTGGTTAGGTATGGAAGACAAGGACATGTTTGCTAACACAACTACTAACCAACTAATTAATGAAAAATGGAGACTGTTCGCCTTCAAAGTAAAAGTTGTGGATTATCACAGGAACCAGCAATTATTTTGAAGGCAAACAGCATACTTTCAGGTTGAGTCACACTTTTTTAGGTTGAGTAGTGAGCAAGTGTTTGCAGACAAATCGGCATCTTCCATGCAAACTACAGGCTCCTGTGGCAATCTGGCAGTGACCAGAACAATCACAGGGATGTATGTGGTGCAGTCCCTGCTTTCAAAACCATTTCACCAAAAACATGCAAGCAACTGGTTAGAAAATACATATTTTCCCTAGCAACCTGAGGTTGCTATAGCCTGTATGTGCGAGGCCTTTCATTTATTTGACTCTAACAGTGTGGGATCAGCTTTCTGTCAGCTGTCAATACACTTGTTTAACTGGATTTTTACATAAGCTTTGTATATTACATTGTTCATTTATTGAATTTTTGCCAATTCGTCCACTGTGTACCACACCTCTCACCCTATGGTAGCTGGGATAAGCTCCAGTCACCTATTAATTGGAGGGTTGGTGGTTCAAGCCCTGGCTGCTCCAGTCAACATGCCTAAGTATCCTTAGGCAAGATACTGGGTTGTGTGAATGATAGAAAGCACTCCAGCATAGAAAAAAAGAGTTTTTGTGAATGAGTGATGTTGTGTAAAGTGCTTTGAGAGCTCAACAACTATATAAGAACCAGTGCATTTACAGTATGCTTCTTATTGTCCTTAACTTTGTGTTTTAAAAGATAAATACTATATTTGTTATCATTGCTACTACATATGTTAACACATCTGTCAATTACTGTGAGTTTGGATAGAAGGTTTGCAACCAAACAAGCCTCATTTCAAATAATGCTGGAAGACCACAGAAGTGAAGGTATGTAGCTGCTGAAATGCAGACAAATGAGTAAAAATGATGGAGTTGTTACTATGCTACCAGCAAAAGAAACTAAAGGAGTAAATAAGCATGCATATCTGAGGTGAAGCTCATCTTGGAAGCAAAAGATTTGGCGATCCGAAGTTTGGCAATTGTCATTTTAAATGAGCTATTATCAGTATGTCATCTATGTCTATGAAAACCATGACTAAAATGCAAATTAATTAACACAACAAGGTTACAATGCTCAGCTTAAAAGCAGGAACAAATGTGTGCAAATAAGAAAAAAAAACATATAAACTTATGAAGTGCTGTCATTGTCTACATTAGTCATTATGGCCGTCTGTTTTGTAGGAGATACATCATTTTCTTATTGGTTGTTGAATCAGAGATGGGTTTAATAAAATATGACCTCCGTGATCGAAGAGCAATTACGGAATTTGTAAAGAAACGTAATCAAAAAAATCTGGAAAACCCTATTGAAAGTTGGACATCTTCTTTTAATTGGAACAGCAACGAGAATAAAAAAGAAAAAAAAAAGTTAATTAGTTTTTTTCTGCCATCGGTGACCCCTTACAAGACTGCAACAATTTTCATAAAAGGCACAGCTCTGTCTGTTTAGGACCAAACCAAGGTCAGCACCTTTCTATTTATCTATTACTGCAATTTTGAAGGGATATTCACTAGTTACTATTATGAGATGAAGTGAACTTGAAGTTTCCTTGAATACTGCCATTAGTAAAGGCAGAGAGCTTTGACAGTGCGTTTATGGGTGCTAGGGATGGAAAAAGAAGATGTTATCACACACTCTTGGAGACACACAGTTCTGATAATATGCAGCCGCGCACTCTGAAATACTGCTTTAGAGGCAAGCTTATGTTTTTCTATTTCTTTTTCTCTTTTTTTCTTTCAATTTGCATATGGGGTCATTAATTTTCTCAAAGCTGTGGACTTAATGAGTGGATGGCTGAGAAGCTGAACGGGATGCAAATAATAACATTTGATAATGCAGAGCGACAAAAGAGGGGGAGAGGCTTCCCATTCACTGAGATGGGACTTGAGGTAAATATGCACAGTAATTATATATCAGTGCACTTTAATTACGAGGCAACACGGGGAGCGAGAAAGAGGGAAAGAAAGACAGACAGAAGCGCGCTGAATTAGATGTAACAGCATATAAATCCAACATCTGAAATAAAGACACAATGAGGGAGAAGGAGACTAAGAGCGGGCTAAGTGAGGAATTAGTAGAAAAAACAGAAAAATGGCAGTGATTAGATAGATGCGGATGTGTTATTTGCAAACACGCGGTTACTCGTATGTGCACAGCTTCCAAGTATGTGAGCTCTTTGCTTCAGTCACTTGATAACAAAGTAATCCCTTTGGTAAATGGCACTTATTAGAGATGAGAATCTTGAGTAAAAGACAAATCAATAAACTCAAGGAAGGGCCTTTTATGTGTGTGTGTGCAAGAGAGAGAGAGTGTTAGGGAAGTCCCTGTGCCATTTTTACCTCAGCATATACTTGCTTTACACACTTGATGTTTTCAAAGATGCTAAAAATGATCTATTTACCTTTTCTGTGACACTAAACTGGATTGGATTTAGCTCGACAGCTGGCATCCAGTTTCTATCACATCCGAGTCTTTGTTAGTGGATCTTTATACTGTACTGGCATTAAATTGAACCAGTAGCTTTAAATGGAAGAGGCAGGAAGTTCAGGGTTTCTGCCATCAGTCTTTTGTGTGCTCACCGCAGGCAGCTGACATTTCATTTGTTAGCAAGGCAGCTACATTTGACCTACAGTAAAAATGATTCTAGTGAGGTACATACAGCTTACTAAACCCATTTTATCTACATTCACTGGCCACTTTTTTAGGTATACCTTCTTCTTACTGGGTTGGACCTTCATGGCATAGATTCAACAAGGCAACAAAAACATTCCTCAGAGATTTTGATCTGTATTGACATGATAGCGTCACATAGATGCTGCATATCTGATGGGAATCCTCTGTTCAACCACATCCCAAAGCTGCTATATTGGACTGAGATGTGGTGAATGTGGAGGCCATCTGAATGCAGTAAACTCACTGTCATGTTCAAGAAACCAGTTTGAGACGATCTGAACTTTGTGACATGCTGTGTTATCCTGCTGGAAGCAGCACTGTGGTCATAAAGGGATGGACATCCAGTTTTGATGGAGTCTGTATACCTTGGTTGTAAGGAGCGTCCAGCAGTTCAAAGCAGTCTAGCTGACCACCTTTAGGTCAGGAGATGCACACGCCTACAGTACAGCCAGGGCTAATCTAAAGATGGGCATCAAAAAAGCCAAACACCATTACAAAAAGAAGGTAGAAGAACACTTCTCCAACTCCAACCCCCGACGCATGTGGCAAGGACTCCAGGCTATTACAGACTACAGGACCACCAAACCCTCCCCCGCATCCTCTGATGTCTCCTTCCTCAACGAGCTCAACAACTTTTATGCTCGTTTTGAGCGAGGGAACCCCACAACCACAACCAAAGCAGACGTGACGCCAGACCACCAACCTCTGACTCTCTCCCCCACCGATGTAGGAGCGGTGCTGAGCAGGATCAATGTCCACAAGGCTGCAGGTCCTGATGGCATCCCCGGGCGTGTTCTCAGAGCGTGTTCTGGGGAGCTTGCAGGAGTGCTGACAGACATATTCAATCTGTCCTTGGCCCACGCTGTGGTACCGGCCTGCTTCAAATCCACCTCCATCGTCCCGATACCCAAAAACTCCAACCCATCTAGCCTCAACGACTACCGCCCAGTAGCACTCACCCCCATCATCACTAAGTGCTTAGAGCAGCTGGTCCTAGCACACTTCAAATCCTGTCTCCCCCCCACCCTGGACCCCCCACCAATTCGCATACCGCCAGAACAGGAGCACAGAGGATGGAGTCTCCATCGCACTGCACTCTGTCCTCTCACACCTGGACAACAACAACACATACTGTACGCCGGAATGCTGTTTATAGACTTCAGTTCAGCATTCAATACAATCCTCCCCTCACAACTCATCAGGAAACTGACAGACCTGGGCATCAGTTCCCTCATGTGCAAATGGTTACTGGACTTCCTGATCAACCGCCCCAACATGTCCGGCTGGATAACCGCTGCTCATCTACAATCACAATGAACACCAGTGTAGCATAAGGCTGTGTGATGAGCCCTTTCCTCCACTCCCTCTTCACCCACGACTGCAGACCTGCTGATGGTTCCAACACCATCATTAAGTTTGCAGATGACACCACAGTGATTGGCCTCATCAGTGACAACGATGAGGCCGCCTACAGGGAGGAGGTGGATCGTCTGGCTGAGTGGTGCGACAGAAACAACCTGCTGCTTAACACCGAGAAGACTAAGGAGCTCATCGTGGACTACAGGAGGAATGCTGACCCACATCCACCCATCCACATTAAGGGGACGGCTGTGGAGCGTGTGAGCAGCTTCAAGTTCCTGGGAGTCCACATCTCCGAGGATCTCATCTGGACGACCAACTGCTCCAAGCTGGTCAAGAAGGCTCACCAGCGCCTCTTCTTCTTGAGGACTCTGAGGATGAACCACCTGTCCTCAGACATCCTGGTGAACTTCTATCGCTGCACCATCGAGAGCATCCTGACCAACTGTATAACAGTCTGGTACGGAAACTGCTCTGCCTCGGACCAGAAGGCGTTGCAGAGGGTCTTGAAAACTGCCCAGCGCACTTCTGGATGGATGCAAACTGTATTTCGTTGCCCTGTATCTGTGCATGTGCAATGACAATAAAGTTGAATTCTATTCTATTCTATTCACCTCTGATATCAACAAGACATTTTCTGCCAAAGACCTCCCGCTCACTGGATATTTTCAAATTTTCAGACCATTCTCTGTAAACCTCAGAGATGGTTGTGTGGAACAATCCAAGTAGATCAGCAGTTTCTGAAATATTCAGATCAACAACCATGATACATTCTGTCAGGTGTGACAAAAGTGGGCCCAGGTGTCAGATCACTCAAACACGACAGTAGTGAAACAGGTTTATTTACAGTGAAAGAACAAGTTATACAGAATGCAGCACAATGGTGGGGAACTCAAACTATCTGGAGGGGAAACAGAGGACAGAGTTAACAAGGGGAGGGAAGAGGAGACGAAACTGCAATGTACACGAGGAGTAGCTGGAGAGCTAACTTCTCACACGTTTACTGGGGTCTTAAGCGAGGTATGTGAGGCAGGAGGCCTCGGCGGAGACAGGCAGGGTTCGATGATAGTGCTGGTGCTTGTACGCCTCCGGCTTGTTGGACGATACCAGTCCAGAATGGAGGCACCAGAGTGAGTCGAGCACCTTGATAAACACAGTCAAACATAAAAGACGGCAAACTCGTCACCACTGAGGCTGACACAATAATCCGACACCCGAAGGCCACGCCGCTCCTCAAATAGCTCGTGATGCTCCACAGGTGTGTCTGGGAAACCCTGAGGATCACAGCCACGCCTGCCAGCTTCAAAAAAGGAAACAACAAAAAACACAAACGCACACGCTATCCCAGCTCCTAACACATTTAATCTCTTTTCTTCCCCATTTTGATGCTCAGTTTGAACATCAGGGTTGTCTTGACCAAGTGTTAATGCAACCTAAGTGTAGGCTGAAAACCAGAGGTGATTGTGCCTTTGCTATTGCAGCTCCTAGACTGTGGAACAATCTCCCTATTGCCATTCACTCTTCTGTGTCTATTCAGTCTTTTAAATCTCGCTTAAAGACCCATCGTTTCACTTTGGCTCTGACTTAAGATAGCTTGACTATTTTTTGGTTGGCTTGTAAGTTTGTCATGTCTTGTGTTGCTGTTTGGTAAATTTGTCTTATTTTATTTATTTCCTAAACTGTGAAACACTTTGATCGAAACTGTTGTTTTTAAATGTGCTATATAAATCAATTTTGATTTGATTTGAAATGTACAAGGTCAGTGCCTAAATTAATTGGGTTGCTTCTCTGTGATTGATTAGGTATTTGTGTTAATGAGCAATTAAGGTGCTTATAAAAGACAGCCTTAGTGGTGTTGTTTAATAAAGCCTCAAGCCTCTAAGTTCAACATTTTAGCTATTGACATTTTGTTTTTGCAGCCAAACAAAGTGCTCCTCCATTTTTGGACGCCAGCATGCTTGGCTAACATGCAGCGCCATGAACTGTGCGGTCACTTGCTAATTAGAGCTAAGCAACATTTAAAGAAAGTACCTGAATTTACCTGACCAAAGCTGGATGACAGTTAGGCTGTCAGTACAATAAACCACACAGCAAGTCATTATTTATTAGATAATTTTCTTAAAGAGGTTCTAAAAGGTACCATCACCACAAGCACATCAGAAAGGTTGAGGTGAAACACCTGCTCAGACTGGCAGCACGGTTCAGAAGTGGTTAGCATCGTTGTGTCCCCTCTGTGTGGAATATGGATGCTCTCCCCCTGCTTACACGGGTTTTTACCAGGAGCTCCAGCCTCTGTAACCATTATAAACTACAACAAAAGTAATTCATGCAGCACCTTAAAACTTTAAAAGGTGCTTTGACAACACATTTGACTAATGCTGCTTGGCTTTCTTAATCTCAAGTTTCCTTGTAATTCCTTGTAAAATAAAGGTTAATTCACTAGCTGGGCCCACGTCCTCATTTTAGTTTTGACAGCGTTTAAGCAGGTAAAAGTGAATGCTTTTACATGAATTGAGCTGTGGTTTGGGGAAGGCCTTGAAGGGGACTGGCGATGGCTCCCAGGCCTGGCAGATCCCATGCTCTAAATAGAAATGAAGTTAAAGAATTGAGAACAAGGCAGGGAGGGTGGGGCACGTAAACGAGAATGAACAGCTTGCAAACCTGGAGGAACCTATGTAGATGAAAACCGGAAGGAGCATGTTTGGAAGCGTGGTTCCGCTCCTGAAATTCTGATACATAATCTCCAAAACAAAAAGTAATTGAGGCAAAGCCACCTGGTTTCAAGTTTGGCATTTTACCATGGAAGGCTACGAGGATGAACTATGTTCCAGAGCCAGCCTCGAACGACCACTGGATATCCTGCACTAGTAGTTCAGCTTCTCAGCACAGGAAGATGCAGCTTGATTTTAATTTAAGCAAACAGAGAGAGCTGATACTAGATTATACTTTTATTTTATTTTTTTATTTTTTAAAAAGAAAGAAATGAGAGAGACATTCACCAGTGCCAGGATATCTCATACACAATAAAATATAGTGTACGCTGCATACCAACACAAAGTGGCATTAGCAAAATAATTCAACACAATATGCACCTAATTACAGTTAAAGGACAGACGCGTGATTTGCCAGCAGTGAGCTTGTCTCCCCTCACGTCTTGAGCAACCACCCCCTTATTTTCAGGGAAAGGGTGGAAAAGCAGAGGAGGAGAAATAGAAATCCAAAAAGAACTTTGCTCGTCATGTGACCTACATCCTCTTTAAAATACAATGACACTTCACACGGATTTAATTCACTGAAGAAAATTTTGGGATGGACGGACAGACTGACAAAGAGTGAGAGAGCTCTTCAGAATGGGAATGAGGAGTATGAGGAGTGGGTGTGGAGTGGACAGATGTGCTCTAATGTGTTTTGGCCCGTTTTCTGCATGGACAAAAGCATAAGTACACACACTCTCTCACACACACATGCACACAGACACAAGTCAGTCAGCCAGTATATCTGTCTCTGTTTCTTTATGTGACACTGTGGTGGAGGACAGTTTCTTTCTCTTTACTCTACAAAAGTGTATCTTTGCCATTCATTGCATGCAGTCACAGTCATGTAGATTCACTAGCATATGCATACACACACACACACACACACACACACACACACAAAATCCCTGTTTACATGGAAAGAAACCTAATGTGTCATCCAGCCACCTAGTGCATCCTTTGCTGCTGATTTTAGCCAATCACACAATTAGAGAGCTGATGACCCATCTGTCCACATGATTGGCTGATGGATGTGCCTGAGTGTGTGTATATGTGTGTGTGTGTGTGTGTGTGTGTGTGTGTGTGTGTGTGTGTGTGTGTGTGTGCATCTCAGTGTGAAAGGCTCTGACGAGCCCCCAAGCACATCTAGCCAGTGACAATTTTCTTTTGTTACCCTGCAACTACCAACATTTGCAGAGAGAGACACAGAGCTAATGCGAGCCCGTGAACAACTTAATAGCACTTGAACCAGTTTGCCAACTTGGAGAAATGATTTCATTCAATTAGATAATTCTCCCCCTCTTCCTCTCCCGCTCGTTCTCTTGTTCTCTGGAATGAGTCATTTGTGATATAATAGCCACATAATGGCTTGAAAGCAGGTTCGGCAGGAAAAAGACAGATGTAGGGTGAATAAAATGTGAAATGGTGAGGTAAAAGAGGCTCAGGAGTTGGCACAGACAAGCTGTATATACTGCCATCAAGAAAGGAATATATAGAAGTATATAGAAACCACACACACACACGTATATAAATACTGTATACACACACCTTTGGCTCCATTTGCTGTCCATTAACAGTGTGTGGTGCCGAGCGATTGCATCTTCTCCGATGCTATCTGTTATCGAAGTACACGCGTCCTTCAGGCGTCCATCGTGCTATCGCTCCTCTCATCTCTCCTCTATCTATCTTGCCATCCCTCTCCCGTGCTTCCTCACCTTGCTTTCTGCTTGTCATCTATTTGTTTCTTCTCGCGCCGCTTTAACTTATTTTCCACTTTTGATGGCCTTTTCTTTAGCGCTTCCCTTCTCTGTAACACTTTGCTTTTGATGTTCAGACCAACAGTCTGTGGTTATATCACACAGATGACTTTAGGCACGCTATATAGACGGCACAGGTGTAAAGATATGTGTGATAGAAAAATACTGAGTTGTCCATTCAAGGACCACTATAGATGTCACAGAGCAAGGACACTCAAAATTCACAGAAACAGGACTTTTGTGTCCTGAATGTGATCACATGGTTATGGTAAAGGGACTGGTTCTTATATATAGCGCTTCTACTGTACCTGAATACTTCATGAATACAACATGTTTCATTCACCCATTCACACAAGCACTTTTTTCTGTGCTTCCTCCAACTTGGGGTGGAAAGAAACCTAAGTCAGTCCTTCTAGAAGCAACTCTTGGCAAAAGGATATTTTGGGTTAACAAGACCAGATCCTAATCTAGCTTAATGGGAAGAGAACAATAACTGAAAATATACTACTAAAGCCCAATCCATTTATGGATGATGGAGAATGCATCTCCATCTCAGCGCTAAATGCTACAGAAACATTTCTGAACCCAGCTCTGTGTCTTGATACAATCCTGTCTCTGAGGTCTACAGACAATTTCCTGGACTCCCTGCGTTGGTTTGTCCAAGACAGGTGCTTGTTTTTCCACAGGTGGATAAAGCTGTAGAAACAGATGAACAGACAGGTGATCAGTGGAAACAGGAAGCATCAGAGTTCAATTTTAAAGTGAAAAATAAAAAGTCGAATCTTAGATGGAATAAAGCTGTAACATGAAAAAATGTGGAACAAGTGAAGCGCTGTGAGTACTTCCTTTGTAAGGCTGTAATACCTGTTAACACTGAATGCAACACTGTTGTTAAAACCTGTACAGAGTCAAAGTACAAAAGTTGTGTCGCTGTCCACAAATGTGTACCTGTGTACAGTGGTGAAACGTTGAAAATGTCAGCAGCAGATATGTGTGCATATTTAATCTATATTGTTTTTGACTGACTTGTTTTTTGTCACTTTCTTGCGTTTCTCCTTTTTCCCTCCATGTTTAATTTTTTTTCAATGAGTGACGAGACAAAATACTACAGGTAGCTGTAACAAAACAGGGACATACAGGCCGATATGTACTGTGTGCCTGGAGAGATGCTGCACGTCTATGCGATGCAGGGACAGTGAGGCAGTCGCATGTGCTGCATGTTCTCTGAGAGGTTCATGAATGCCATCCTGATGTAACCAAATCATTGCCTCGAAGGTCCCGGTGTTTTCTTATTCTCCTTATTTTTTTCTCATCATTTTGTATTTATAAAAGAACCTCGATCCACAGCTGAACTGGTTATTTTTCAGTTCTTAATTTTTCTTGTTATAGTGTTACCGATAAACCTTAGAGTGAAAGGAGAAACAGTGCTTTATTTAAATTCATACCGTCAAACAGAAACACTCATCCTTTGCATAAAGAGATCTTTTTTTCTTCTTCTACAACTACATTATGGCGCTAGCTGGAACAACAGAATTGCATTTAATTGTTTCTGTTTGAACTTTGCTCCTCGGAGAATCGTAGATTTGTGAAACACGCAACCAAACTCGTGCACTGGCTTGTCCCTCGACTGACTTCAACCAGCGCTGATGCGTGACACACATGCACGGCTGCACGTGCACACTGAATTCTATTTCTAATCAATTTCTGCATTGTTCTTCAAGTGGTCTCTTCAGGTGAAAGGCTGAATTGGACAATCGCTTCCATCAAGGATTTCTGCCGAGTACTGTAGTACGCAGAGAAGAGAGGGAAAGGGAGGAGGAGGAGGAGGGGATGGTTGTGGTGGAAGACAACTTCTTTCTCTGCCTCTTCTGCATCCCAGTTTTTCCTCACTGTCTTTCTCACCTTTGCTCTCACACACACACACATACATAAATGCACACATATACCGCTCCTCCAGAAGGCAATCAAGCTCTTGTGAAGGGCTTTGAGTAGCTCATGCGAACATTGCGCTCTGAGTGGTTACTTGAGTCATCAGGTCCGTCTTAGCTGCCACCCCCATCTTGCCCCCAATCATCCTCCATTACCTGATTATGCGTGTAGAGACTTGTGAGGGTGCTCCTTTGTACCACGCGTGTTTCTGTGTTTTCTTCCAAACAACAATCTTTACATCTGCTCTTCCTGCGCTTCTTACTTGTGTCCGTGTTTGCGTGCGTGTCCACATGAATAATGCATGTTTGCATGTGAATCACAGACGCAAATGTGTGTGTGTGTGTGTGTGTGTGTTTTTGTGTGTGTGTGTTAGAAGAGCATCCTCAGAAAACAGGCGGGGGCCACGGGGGTGACGGAGGAAATGAGGGGCAGAGAGAGAGAGGGGGAGAGATTAAGGAGGTGACGGGTGAGATGGTTGATGGGAGGGAAGGAGCGGGCTGGGGAGGGGAGGGAGAGCCAGGAGGAGACCAGGGGTGAAGAAGGGGCGTGAAAGGAGGGAGGGGGAGAGCGAGGAGGAGAGAGCTCTTGAGGGGAAGAGTGTGGTAATTACTTAGGCTCCTTCTCTGTCTGTCTCTTTGTAAGTTTTGTGAGTCGAAATGTGTCACAATTCCCCGGTGAAGAAGAAAAACGATGGCTTTCTGGTGATTATTGCTTTAAGACAATTTCATGAATCCAAAAGATTTTTAGCAAATGAAGACAAAATACATCGAGAAGCCACAGTGTGCTTGGAGAATAGAAACGTTACACATCTTAGACAGATGCTGTCCAGTACCACTAATGTGTCCAAGGGGCAATGTCAAAGAATCAAGACAGATTCAGTAGAGGTTTGAAATGCAGTCTCGCCACATTTGCATTCCCTGTGAAATGCATATGTGATATTACATCAACGGAGTCCGCGGAGCTCGCCTGCACAGGTTCTGACCCTTCTGATAATGGCTCTTAAAGTGGCACTGAAATTACACCAAAGTCATCCTCCGTTCTTCCCGCATCATTAAAGTGATGTCAGGAGAACGGTGGCACCTGTAATTTCAGGACACACAATCATCAAAATGTGCAACGAGCTGTTGCAGCATTTATCTGATCCCTGATCAGTTCGACCTCTGGATAATCGGTGTGGATCAAAGAGCATCGATCTGTATGGGTGATGGAGTGGTGTAAGTGTACCTGTGTTTGTGCTGGATGAGCTCAACTTTTACTGCTGTAAGTGAGCCGCTGAAGTTATTTGTTAAAGAGCCTCGGTGAAAACGAATGATTGCATCTGGAGATTTCAAGTGTGTGAAGCTTTTGCTGTTTGGCTAACCTGGGAAAAGTTGGTGGTGCAGAGTTTTCATGAGCCAAGAAAACAGAAAACGCTTAACCTATTTAGGGTTTGGGGGGACGGAACTGTGGCCTGTCCTAGTGCAGGGCTAACACAGAGAGACAACCATTCACACTCACATTCACTCCTTTGGGTAATTTAGAATTACCAGTTAACATAACCACACTAACTGTATGTCTTTGGACTGTGGGGGGAAGCTGGAGTACCTGAGAAAACCCATGCAAATACAAGGAGAACATTCAAAACAGAAACCATTCTGTTTTTTTAACAATGGGTCCATATTGATTACAAATTTGGTTTTCTGTGAATAAACAAAAACGTTTTATTTTATAATTACAGGTCATCCTGGGACGTGAGCTACCAGACCTCTTCTGTAAGTGTACACATTTATTTCATGGCAACAGATTTTTTTTTTCTTTTACTAGAGCAGGATTTCTCTGAGATATCCTGTTTACACTGCACTTTTTTTCTAATACCGATATATCTCAAGTGTGTAGTTTAACTTCTGTACACTGACAGAAAGGCGAAGTTTCACGGTGCTAACAGTGCTAACCACCACACCACTGTGCTGCACCAAACAGAAACATTTGTCTTTCATTAAAGTTTAGCCTGGTTTATGTCAGCATTTATTCAGTTTTATAATATATTATAGATGTATCTAAAAACATTACAAAATGTAACCACTACCCCCAGCTCCCCTCTGCTCCTTTCAAGCAAATACCTGTACTTGTCGTATAGGTTGTGTTTTACAAACTTAGGTCCCAAAAAATCTGATTGCAGAGCCATTTCAAGCTGCAGCCAACAGTAATGATGTATTGGCTAACCTATGACCATGCCCTTGTCAAAACACTAGCACTGTACCAGCTGATGGATGGAGGGACAGATAGGTTGATGGAGACAAAAGAAAAGTGGATGGAGAAGAGAGGAAGGCATGATGGATGGAGGTGGTGTTGCAAGCATGAGATGAAGTGATTGATGGAAAGGGAGGGAGATCAGAAGGAAACAGCGGGTGATGGGGCAAAGACAATGCCGGGGGGGTAATGTATGGCTTTTAAGATGTGTGTGACGTGAAAAAGGACTGTGTGTGTGTGTGTGTGAATGTTTAAGGGTGAAGAAGGTGCTGGACATGTCTTTTATTTGATGATAAATCATTCTCTGATCCACAGCAGGAGCAACAAAAACTCCTCTCATCTGTCTCTATCCCATCTTTCCTGCTCTGCTCCTCTTTCTCCTTTACTCGGCAGGATCCTGTACTTTGACAAAGGCCTAAAAAATGAAGTCAAGAGGTGGCACAGCCTCCGACTGAAGGAGCATCTTGCACGATGGCGGGGGAGGCAGGCTTGTTGGAGGATACCAGCTTTTTCTTTTCCATCTCATGCAGTTCTCTCTGTCATGCAGCCGGCACGTTAGACATGTATATAAATTAACTCTTAGAGCAAACATAACATGTCAAATATAGCATATACAGTGTTTTTTCCATATATGAATCGGAAAATTCAGCCTTTAAACTTCCAAGATTTTCTTAATGCACTCTGTGTTTGATTCATTCACTTGTTTACACAAGTAAACAACAACAAAAAGGCATTTCTTTCTTGCCCACATGAATAAATAGAGGAACTTGTCTCAGCAGACGTATAAGCTGTTTGGTGAACTTGAGGCAAGTGTACTTACCTCCCCTTCATTTCTTTTCCATTGGTCCTCTGTGTCACCTCCCTAGTGACCATCTCTAAACAATGATCCATCCTGAGCATCTCCAAGAAACACACTCCATCCTGAGAGCCCCCCTCGCTCTTCCTGTCTTTCTCCTTCACTCTCGAGCTTCCTGTTCTTTTCTCCCTGGTTCTTGTTCTCATCCATCTTCCCCCTCCTCTCTCCGGTTTACCCAAACCCTCTTCATAAACTCTCTTGTTTCTCAGTCTGACGGTCATTGTCGCATCCTCGGCGGCCTCCCAGGAGTATTCAACTTCAGCACATGTGCTTATGTTTGCTCTGCAGGGACATTCTTTGTAGCATAAAGAGTGTCACCTTCTAAGAAGAACAGCAATCAAACAACGTTTCGCTCTTCTTCCACCCTCATCCCTCTCTTTTTTTGTTCTCCTGTTTCCAGAGGATTAACCCATTTATTTGTTCTTCTTGTCCTCAGGGACATTTACTTGTTCCCTCTTTTATCATCTCTTTCATGTCCTTCCTTTCTCCTGTCTTCACAGCTGTTGTGTTATTGGTTTTTTCCAGATCAATGTTAGCATTACACACGTATCAGCTCTTTTACAGTGTTTACTGTAGCATGCTTGTGAAGGAGAGCATTGTTGACAAAACATGTTAACAACATTGGAGCTCCTTGTGCAAAAGAAGTTTTTACTTCAGATATATATTGGTGCTATTGTGTAGAATCTGAAATACCGTGCAATACCTACTGTGTAAATTATTATTTTTTAATTTGCCACAACACCAGGCTGATAAAATACATTTTAAGGTTAAGTTTGCTATATATGGTGTCTTTGCTATATTGTTTATTTTTGCACTTGTTCTATTTGAATATGAAAACAGATACAAAGACTCAGGTAACATTTTACAATAAGGGGCCAGAAGACTTTCTTAGGTACTAAGAAATGAGTGAGAAATCAACAATAACTTAACACTAGTTTCATTAGTAAATATTTTATATCTTCCAATTCAGGACTCTATTCAATTTTCAATAAAGTTTTATTTATATAGTGGCAAATCACGACAACAGTTGCCTCAAAATGCTTTATATTATAAGGCAGAGACTCTACAATAGTAGGGAGAAAACCCCAACAATCTAATGAACCCCTATGAGCAAGCACTTGGTGACCAGTGTTGGTCAAGTTACTTGAATAAAGTAATCAGTAACTAATTACTGATTACTTCCCCAAAAAAGTAATCCCGTTACTTTACTGATTACTTATTTTCAAAAGTAATTAATTACTTAGTTACTTTTTAACAACACGATTTACAACCTGAATAGGTGATAAAGTGATAGATCTTCTGCCAAATTCTACTCTACATCATACAAAATGTAATCAAATGAAAAAGTCCCTTTTTAAAACTTGTTTTATTAGTTTTAATCTTTTAACTTTATGCATCAAGCAAAAATTTAATTATATGCAACATTCACTGACTGGAAGAAATTAGTTTAATATTTAAACCTATTTTCTGCACATTCCTGCACATAAAATAAAATATGTTTTGTGTTTACACTCAGTCTTTCAATAGATGCAAGTAAAACACAGCAGAAAATAAATAACGTCAAAGACTAGCGGTCCTGTTGCTCTATTTTCACCTGTAAAGCAGGAGTGGGTGGGCGGAGGTTTACCCTGGTGCAGGTGTGCCGCAGCGGTCAGTGGAAGAATCCGCGAGTTTCTCTGTGAGTTTCCCATTACGTCGTAGCTACTCGGTGCTTGCTCGGACGTTTAGGGGTTTTTTTTCGCTGTAAAAAGAAGTTTTCTTCCCACGCACAACGGACACTAATGTTTTTGTCACGTTTTATGGAATCAAACTTAAAGTAAGGTCAGTACTTCCACGCTTTAAACGCTGCACGCTCATACTCTCTCCCGCACTCGATATATTATCCATTGTTGATCTGCACACAGCTGTTGTCACGAACGTCGCACTTGCTTACGTCACTGTCATGAGACATTCTCGCAAAAAAATCACGGTTTTAGTAACGCAGTAACGCAGCGTTCCTATGGGAAAATAACGGTAATCTAATTACCGTTTTGCAATAGTAATCCCTTACTTTACTCGTTACTTGAAAAAAGTAATCGGATTACAGTAACGCGTTACGCGTTACTGCCCATCTCTGTTGGTGACAGTGGGAAGGAAAAACTCCCTTTTAACAGGAAGAAAGCTCCAGTGAAACCAGGCATGAGTTGATGATTGAAATAAACTTATAATGGTCCACTTTCGTCATGATAAACTCTTATCCAAAGTCTCCAAAACCCAGAGTAACGTTAAAGTGTATGCAGACCCCAGCCCAGCAGCCAGAGCCTGACATTCAACAAGGAACAAAGGCAGCGATGAGCAGTCAGGCTTGCAACATTGTAGCATTAGACTGTAAAATCACTGTGGTGATTCTGTTGAAGTCTTTAAAGCAGGTTTCACACTGTAAACTGGTTTTTGGTGTCAGCTTTCTGTTTACACTTAAACACTAAAGGATGATTTTCTGTACGTCGTCAATCAGATAGAGGTTTGTGTCAGTGTGTGGCACTGCAGCCTAAGTTACACAAGCAGTGCAACAAATTACATTCTCTGGGGAGAAATTACATACTGTGATGCAGTTTTTAAAAACATGTTTAATGTTACATTTCAAAAAAGTAATACGTCATTTTGAGGTTGGAGGGGACTGTATATAAAAGGAGAACAAGGCTACTTAGACCTAACCCAGTGGTTTTGGAAGCCTCAAGGTGAACATTTGGACGTTTGGAGCTCTTGTGTTCATATGGCTGTGAGACCTAATAATAAAGGGTGACCACTCAGCTCAGAGGAAAGAAAATAGTTTATTGGGGTCAAAGGTGAAGCTAAAGACACATTTACATTAGCCCCTTTAAGTAAAGGGAAGCTCTTGCCTCTGGTGGTTGTGATACCTCTGTATCAATGATTCCAGCGTGCAATTATGTCAAGAAAAAAAAAGATAAAGAAAGAAAGAATTTTTCAATTTCCGTGTCTTTACAAAATTGCTTTATTAGGAAACATGCCCTGTTTTAGACTAGAATAGCAATGGAAAATATAGAGAAAGGTAATTTAAGTTACAGCACAAATGAACAGGATCTCTATTTCCCACTGGAACACTGCTAAGCAATTTTTAAACAATAACATTAACCGTATTTTCCATCCAATTCTGCAAAACACAATAAGAAAGGAAACTCTGCTTCTTTTCTATTTGACTTTCCAAGTCACTTGGAAGGCATTATTCCCCCATTCTCAAATTCCCACCGAGAATCACATTGTTTCAGCGAGTATAAATAGCAATGAAGAAAAACTAAGTTGGAGACACAAACTTTTTCTTTTTCCTTTAAAGTGAATCCACTCTTTAAAAACCGTCTTCGTCCGTTGAGTCCAAAACCAGGAGCCGGGGAATAAACTTCCACTAATGCTTTTCCATTTTTTTCTTCAAACGGGCCTTCAGTCACAGTAAAAAGGACTGCTGTCTTGGCTGCCATTGTGCCGTATAGACAGACAGTATGGCACTAAAAAGAGATGTGTCAGAAACCATATGCTCGCTTGAGCACAATGGCCGTCACGGTAGTCGTGCCTATCCTCAAGACAACACAGGGAAAACACACATGCAGACACACACTCAGGTGAAGGTTTGAACACACACATTCTTATCACATCCAAAACTGAAAAAAAAAACCATCCTCCAGTGTTCTCAAAAATGGACCCTGATATATGTCAGCTTCACTTCATTTTCTGCCTCACCCTCTCTTCTTTCTTCTGTTTTTCTTCTGCACCCCTCGCCTGTTTGCCTTCCTCCTCTGTTTCTGTGCCACGCAGTGAAAACAGGACGCGTGTGATAGACCAGGAGGCTCCTCGCAGTCCCTGGGCACCGCCAGTGTGCCTGCATGTGTGTGTGTGTGTCTCATTACACTCGAGTGTATGTGTCAGCAAGATAGATGGACGCAGCTGTCAACCCAACACTTCCTGTAGCCTCTCCGTCGACCTTGCGCTAACCTGGAAGTATTTCTCAACACCGTGGCCAAAGTCTTCCTGTCTGGAGCCACGCCAGGGCTAAGCAGCTTGCCCTGATTCACGTGTACACGCACACAAACAAATGCAAGGATGTGTCTGCTTTGTGTGCAAACCTTCTGAGAGATGGGAACAAGGAAAACATGCCAAATTCAGATACACACTTTTTTTTGTCGGCTTGCGGGCTGCTGTCAGTACAAAACACAATCCAACCTCAACCTTGCAATGACAACCTGACCCTGATTTAACCCTTAAAGGCCCTGACAAGTCACTATCCTGTTAAGGACATTCAAGGAAATTTGCAAAGATGAAATCCATTATCGCTGTCACAGAAGCCTTCCTTTCTTCTTTCTGAATAAAAGAGCACCAATAAATGAATAACTAGCTGTATGAATAAAAACAAAAAGTGACAGGACCAGTATGATTGGGCCTCATGATAATGCTCAAGTGTGCGTTGCATGCTTATGCAAGCTGGGGGGAGCTTTAATGCATCTCAGTGTCAATCTGTGTGGAAGTATGTCTGAGTCCAGGAGCAGGGGTGGAGTACAGAACTCCACTCGAGAGGCCTTGTTGGGCGTCCAGGCCCGGGGCTCGCCTGAAGGCACAGCCCGTCTGGAGGAGCCCTCGGCTGGGCAGCAGCTGAATAAAAGATGGAAGGGAAGTGTCAGGCAGGAAGGCCAGGAGCACTGGGAGGCCCAAACCGAGCTGGTGGAGACAAACAGATGCTGGCTGAGAGAGGAAAGGAAGGACGAAGGAAACAAAGTATGACAGAAGGAAAAAAAGACTGAATGAAAGAAGAGGGGGAAAGAGTACAAAAAGACTGATCATTCTGTCTCCAGATTATCATCACTCATACCTTCCAGTCTAAAGTTTCATTTACCAACATCCATAGGTAAGGAGAAACAATACAGATATATCAACACGTTCTCACTCCCAAAGCGTAACATTTTACGCTAGGTGACAAATCGTCAACATATTACGTTTTCGGCTACCCACCACGTTCCTAATTGACGACCTCAGAAAAATTAGGAAATATGAGAACCGTATGGACTCAATCTACACATGTTCACTCTTTTTCTTCAAATCGCTTAGAAACACGCTATTTAACATCATTAAAGTCCTGGTTAAGCTCAGGAAAAAGGTTATGGTTAGGGCTAGGGATAAGGTTAGGTTTAGGGCTGGAATACAGGGCTGGAACGTCTATTACCGCGGGAGCGTCATTGCACTGGATTTCGGCCATAACCCGCCGCGTACCATAAGAACGCCGAAGGTCTCCTTTTGCGTTCCTCAGGAACGCCCCAGGACGTGACAAAACGTCGGCATGTTACGCCTCAGGAGTGAGAACGGGCTGGATATATATGATGAAGACTTTGGCTGCATGCAAGTCTTATTGACTAGGATGGGATGGCGATATAGCTTTCAATACATTTTCGTGTAATGGATCAGAACTTTGCAACCCCAAAATGATGGCCCTTGAGTTCCCAGAGTCTTCACATGAGAGTTGAAGTCTTAAGTCATACCTTGTTTCTTTATATTTTGCAAGAAAAGTGCGAAATAGTAATATGTTAAAATGTGTTAAGTTACAGTATAAAAGGACAAAAACTGAGTTTGTACAAAGCTTGGAAGTCAATATTTGGTGTGACCACCTTTATTCCTCAGCACAGTCTGAACTCTCTTAGACAGCTTTCTTGTCATTTTTTCTTTAAGTGGTCTTAATAGTTCTCCAGTAGGAATAGTTTGCCAGGCTTCTTGAAGGACATTCAAAGCTCTTCTTTGGATGTTTCTGCTTTTTGTTCTGTTCTCTGTCAACATGATCCCACACTGCTTCAATAATGTTGAGGTCTGGGCTCTGGGGAGGCCAATACATGACTGATAGTGCTCCATTGTGTCTTTTCTATACAGCTATGATTTTACCACATTGGCAGTGTGTTCCTGCCAGATCAGATCCTTCCCAGATGGTATTGCATTATGGATCAAACTGATGCTACTTTTCTGTCTTCATAATTTCATCAATTTTGACAAGATCTCCAGCACCACTGGCTGAAATGCAGCTCAAACCATGACAGAGTGTTTTACACATGGCTGTGGACACTCCTGACCTCCTGGTGATGATTTGAACCCAAGATTTTAAATCTGGATTCATCACACCATCAGACCTGTTGGACTAATTTTCACTCCAGTTCTCATGTAACTTTTTAAGCTCAAATGATTCATAGCTCGGTGTTAAATGGTTTAACAAAGAAATTAAATGATTTCTCTGAAAATGGTCAAGTACAAGGAACGGACCGGAGTGAAAAATCCGCCAAAGAAAACCTGTGAAAGACCTTCAGAAAGCCTGGGGAATTTTTGCTCAAGAACACTTCATAAAGGAAAAAAGCCAAGAAAGTCTGGCTGCTTGGAAGCCAAATATAAAGAAAGAGGCTGTGGGTCAAGACTTTTACACAGTACTGTACATTCATGAACAAAAAAAAAATGATTGAAATGATAAAAAAAAAAGAAGCTTTTTTCTCCACATTTCCTGAACCTGTAAGCCAGTTCCAATACTACATCAATACTCTGTTATCAAAACTAAACGTGACTTTTATTTAATGAAAATAATTGTACTTAACTAATAAGTTAATTTATTCAATGTCAATATGTACCTAAATAATGAGTTCATACTTAAAACGCACTTTTCTAATTGATTTGAGCACTTTATCAGAAAAACATTCAGAAAAGCGCCTTTTTTAGATTTTTCCTAACATTTGCACACACACACACTCACACTACGATTGGGGCAACTTCAGGTTCAGTATCTTGCCCAAGGACAGACTAAAGGAGCAAGGGATGGAACCAGCAACCTTTCGATTAGTAGACCTGTCCCCCACATATGTTTATGTACACGATAAAATAATGTCTGCTCATCACCCAGTATCCATTTTGCATCCTTAACTCCGGCCTCACACCTCTTTCCCTATCTGTCGTGTAAATCATAGTCGTAACTGTGCGATAATGAGTTAAGTGTGTGGGCAGGGGTGAACACTGTGTATGTGCGCTGTGTGTTTATATGTGTTTGTGTGCATGTGTAGTTTTGAATTTGAATGGACTCTGAAGAGCCCCAGTGTGTTTCCCTAGCACTCTGCATAAACATAGCTAGTGTTTTTATAAACACCTTTCACACCTCCTCAAGTGTATCAGTGTCCATGCAGGTGTGTGTTCAGGGACATTATTGGTGGTGAAAATAACAAGGATGTGGGCTGTTTTCACAATCGGAGATGGTAACATGAATTGTCTTTTGTTTCATTCCCAGCCGAGGTAAATCTGATACAGAGTAAAAGAAAGGGTGAACCTGAAAACCCCCAAAGAAAAAAATCTTATTGTATGATTAATAAAAAAAAAATGATTTTATCAAAATCTAACATGGTAGTGATGGGATTTCCGGCTCTTTTTAGAGATCCGGCTCTTTCGGCTCGGCTCACTAAAAAGAGCCGGCTCTTTCGGCTCCGAACCGGCTCTTCAGGTTGTTTTGTTGCTTTAATTATTTAATCATTAACAATAATATAAAATTATGCAGAAAAGGAATTACTAACATAAAAAAGTGGTTTTATTTATATATGTTTATATATGGCCCCTAGAGACAAAGCACGTACAAACTCTAAAGCATATACAAACTCCAAAAAGCATTTCTAGCGTTTACTGAACTTCCAAAACAGAGCTACCCAGATCACTTAAATTACACAATTGAAAGCATGTGTGTATTGTTTGTGTATTTATAGACAAGCACTCATATTTATTCAAATAATTTAAAAAAAAAGTTCATTTACCTGTTACTACCACACACCAAATCCTGTTGTTGATACTTCCTGGCTTGTGTAGCCACTAGGTAACAAAAGCTCAACACTGCGCCCAGGATCCTGGAGCACTTCTGTTGTCTTTTGTACGTGTTTTGGAGTTTGTACGTGCTTCTGAGTTTTTACGTGTTTTGGAATTTTTACGCATTTTGGAGTTTGTACGTGTTTTGGAGTTTGTACGTGCTTTGTCTCTAAGGGCCACCATAAATATACTTTATTTATTCACTCCACATAAAATGTAATAAATAAATCATATAATACAAAAAACAACTATTTACATTTTAAACTTTTAACTATTTAAATTTTCAGCTTTTTCCTTTTAAACAAATTTAACGTGAAACAACACAAAACACTGCAAACCACAACACAATTAAATATAAATTAAAATATGAAAACAAAAAGAACATGCACATTCTCTGTCATATGGACCTGCATGAATAAACTTTCTGAATCCTTTATCATCTGCAACTGAAAATAGTGGATGATTACTATACCTTTCTAATGTGACGTTGTTGTCCCTCGCTCTCTTTCTCTCTGGCTCTGTTCCTGTGCTACTGCGAGTGTAACTAACGCCCCTCCCCCCTCTTCCCAGCGCAAAGTACAGGCCGTGCATGCGGAGTTTAGCGGAAAAAAGGGCGAGAGAGAGGGTGAGAGAAAGAAAAAAAAAAAAACCTCACGGCTCCCAATAAGGAGCCGGCTCACATCGTTCACTTCAAAGACCCGGCTCTAAGAGCCATTTCGTTCGCGAACGACCCATCACTATAACATGGAGTGATTGTTGAGATAGAAAATGTCAAAAAATAAATAAATCTCATGGCAAAGACCACACTCAGCAATCTTAAAATTTTCTTAACATTTTCTGACATGTCTACCCTGAGGCACCTCACCCCAAGCCTGCTAGTTGCGGCTGATGATATTTATCTTTAAAAATGCATTGTGATTGTTAGGAGACATGACTCAAACCGGAGTAAGTAATTTACTTTGCTGGGGATCAGCAGCCAGGTGAACAGGGGGGGCTGAACAAGCAGCTACCAACCGTTGGCCTGAATAATTAATCTAACACACAAGGGCTAAAAACTCCAGGTCCTCAAGTGGCCACTTGAGACTGGCACATAGACTCCTGTGTAAAAATATCCAACTTTTCAGTACAAATAAATATGTTTACAGCCCGTTATATAAAGTCTGTGTTTCATTTCTGATGAGTGAAAGCCCAACATTTTGTTAGTTTAGCACTAGCATTACTTTGCACTTCCTAATAACGTAGCACTCCACCCTTTTGGTCACTTTTGTTTCCTAGCTCCAGTTTGCCTGCGATGGTGATAGACAAGCTAACAGATGAGGTCACAGATGTTTGGCCACAAAGTTAAAGACAGACGAGGCTGAGATGGTTTGGATGTGTTGTGGAAGTTTTCCACTTAAATAAAGCCTGCAGACGAGCGGTGAGCGGTAGCTAACATTCTTTAATTCATGCACACAACATACAAACAAGCTTGTGGAGCCCCCATGGCCGCGGGACAGACGGTCAGCAGAGTCTTCCTGAGCCTAGCATGGCTCTCAGTTAAATACCTTCTCCGGGAACAAAGGCAGTACACAGCTGTTTCACACCTTAAGGTTCACACTCCCTTGCTACTTCCCAGAGTCCTCGAAGAGACAAAAGACTGGTCCTCTGGAGTTCCTGTTTCCCCAACATCTTTGCTACACCCCCTACCATTTGTCTCAAGTATGAGTGTCAGACATGTTAATACAATAACATAATGCGATTAAATACCTAGGTAAAAGAAATTCCTATACAATCCCACCCTTTGATTCAAAAATCAAGAATCACATTAAAACCAGAATTTCTTTCCTGACATTCTGTATATCACATCAACATTATTGTACACTTAAAGGAGTTTCACACTGTGTATCCTCACTTCACTGTTCTCCCACCACCCTTTGTTCATCTTTAATCTTCCCCACAATCTAAGCTCTCACATGCAAATGGAAACAACAATGACACAGAGGAAAGGTCTTCTCCAGAGTGTCAAAGTACTTTGCATGGCAAAGTGAAACAGCATTAGGTGGTCAGTCTCTGTCACAGTCATGGCTCCTGGTGTCTGTGCCATTTACAGAGTCATAATTCCAACGCTGATCTTCCTTGCGCTGTCACTTTTGGAGCTTAGCACGCTCTCTCCATCCCTCGATTTCTGTTCCAACGCAGCTGTAGATTTAAGGCAGAGCACGTCGTACACCTTAGTTGTCTTCCTCAGCGTCAACGGCGAAACTCTTTCATTTTATTTTTAAGATTTTGCTGTTCAAAATCTCCTCATGACAATCCTTTGGAAGCCCACTGTCGTTTGTCTTTTGTCCTGCAGATGGTCCCTGCTTCTCAGTGGTCCTCTTGAAGCGTTGTCTCCCAGGCATGGTCTGCATCTGCGCCTCAGTCAATCCTTCCATATCCCTCATGTCACGGTTCCTGCAATTTAAAAATGAACACTTCCCCGGAAAACCCTCTTTTGCCCTATGTCAGCTTATCACCATTAGACATACACAATAAAGTTGTGCATTGTCTCTTAAAAATTCTCAGGGCTTCTCCCCTGAAGTAGCTTCACTCCAGGCCCTGTCGTAAGAAAAAACATTAGCCAGTGGTGTGTCCTGCTGTAAATCATGTGATTAGATCATATGATTAACCCTCTGCTGTGGAAAAAGTGATATAGATGTTAGCGCAGCGCGTCTGTATGCACACTTTCTCACAGTGACCTCTGCACTGTAAACAATACAAGGTCATGAATAACACACTGCTGGTAAATTCACAAAGACACAGAAAGTGGCAATTAAAAGGTTAAGTCAGCACGGCTCAAAAGCCCATGCAACCCGTTGCTGTCACCTTTCTGCTCCTGTAAAAAGAAACATACATACATCCACCCTTTTGTCTCTCTGGGTGGAGGTGCAATCTTGCATATTGGTGTCAAGTCAGTCAAGTTTTTGTCAGTCCAGTCAATCCCCGTGTTTATTGCTGATAGCAGAACCTCTTGTGTCGCAATAAGTTTCTACTGCCAGCAATGACGTCATTTCAAAAAGGAAAAAAAAGAATTTAGACTGGATTACCTCGCTGAATCCTTTTTGCCAGGGACTTGTTTTCTGATTGTCCCAAATAAGTGGCTTTCTCCCGAGCCCATTTTAATTTTGGAGAAGCTCACTTGCGATTGTTCAACATGTTGTGTAGCGCTTTCGATTCCGATCTTGCAGGCCTGCTTGAAAAGGAGAAAATTGCCAAACAAAAATCTCAGTGCACTGTTAAAAATCAAAAAATATGAAGGCCTCTTTTAGAAGTTGTCTAAGCGTACTCTCCTAGAATGATAGATCAAAACAACTAATTGGCAGGTTCAAAGTGGTACCAAAAGAAAATGCATCAGCCAAGTAAATCCCCAAAACTTTCATCCACCAGTCACACACACCTCACACAACAGCAATATTCTATTAGAAAATGAGTTTTTGTTTTCCCCATGTACCCAGATGTGTGTCACGATAAGACCTCCCTCACACATCAGAAACCAGAAACTCAATAATCTATTAGTCCCCACTCATCTGACCCTCCCGCAGCATTCTGTTCACCCCTGATTCAATCATCCTTCCCCAAAAATAACACTAGTTCACTAGTCTATGTATCACTGCTTAACCCACTAAGCTAACTGGACAAGATGATGGTAACAGAAATGCTTAAGATGCTATTTGGTCTTCATGAGATTCATTGCATGTGTGTTTATGTTAGTAGGATTAATGCATTTTCTGTTTGTGTAATTTTTGTGTACCTCTCTTCTTTGCGGTGCTCCAGACACTTTTCAATTCTCCACGCAAGGCAGTCGTTTTTCCTTCCCAGTTTCCTAAACCCAAATTTCATTCCCACACTAAAACAGCCTTCCTCCATGTTGTCCCCTTCTCCTTTCACTGTGGTCTCATCTCATCTCCCCCCTTGCAGCAGTCCAGTGAGAGTCAGTTGTCTTTCAGCTTTGTCCTGTGTTTTCCACTGTCTCATTTTGCCATTTTTGCGCCGAAAGTGGCAAATGTCCAACTCAAGCAGTCTTTTCAAAAGTCCATTCACACAGTGAAGTTGCAGCTCCTTGGAAATGCACATCCATCCATCCAGTCATGATGATGCCATTTTTCTCCTTGCTGTCGCTGTCTTGCACAGCTGTTGCTGCTGGACCTTTTCTTCACTGCTCAGGATGCTGCTGTGAGCTCTCGAGATCCATCTCGTTGTTCTGGAACTGCATTTCTAGTCTTCAGGGAGAGATTCTTGGAGCTTGTGTTCTCAGGGTGACAAACACGTGGAAGTTAAGCTGTAAAACAATTCAGCCAAAACTTGGCTTGAGTGTTTCTAATGGTGTTAACCTATAATTTTCTTCCGACTGCTGCACGTGGAAAATTGATCCGGGTCTGCTCTTCACCTGCAAGTGACACACTGAGACATTTTGATCATTCTTCTCATTGCTTAAAACAACACATCTCCCCTCTCTGGTTCTGAACGCCCCTTTCTTAAAAACCCAGAGAGAGTGTAGTTGTTCTACGTTGAAAAACACCAAACCCTCTTCCTATTTTGCTTATTTTTATCAACAATTCTGCTAAAAAAAGAAATTTTCGTGTGTCCACCCTAGGGGAGCTGGTGGCCTGCAGTACCACCTTCTCCCTCTAGTTGGAAACAACTGTTACACACATTTCTACACTCCTCTCTCTCTCTCTCTTTTTTTTTTCTTGTTTTTGTTCCCCATTTTCAACATTTTGTAACCCAATTTTTCACTGTTTTTACACACACATTAACTTTTCCCACACAACCATTCTCTGCAACCTTACACACCACACATTTACTCAATTCTTACCACAGTCACGTATTGAGTTTTGTCTCTGGCCGCCTGGTGGAACGTCTGCCGATCTACTGGATCTAGATCCCATTTTACTACACGAGGCATCCCCCGTGAGGCCCTTGCCTTCTACGGACCAAGGAACGAACACCGCCACTCCGTGCACTGTAGTACGCAGAAATGGATTCCGACAGTGTACCCGAACCGCTGTCCCTGTGACGTACTTGGACCGAACACAGGTCTGGGCCGGCTTCTCCCCAACAGCGCGCTCGAGCCAATGTCCTTGTGATGAGCCGTACCCAACACAAGCCTGGGGCCTCAAACCACCAGGTTTTTCCTCCCGGAGACTCGAACTCCGGGGTCGGCCAGCATTCCCCCCCTCGGCCAGACAAAAAACTCTCCATGACTGTATACAAGTTACAAGCTACAACTCACCCATCTGCAGAAGTCCCCTCAAAATCGATGATCTCGGTGGTAACTGAAACACACGGCTCCGTGACTCCTCCATTTCCTTTGCTTCAACAGCTGGTAGGACAAAGGTACCTTTTCCCTCAGGGGTGATCAGCCCGTCCACGGAACCGTTGTTCAGCGACCACACGGACTATCCTGTTCGTGACGCCATTTTGTTGTGGAAGTTTTCCACTTAAATAAAGCCTGCAGACGAGCGGTGAGCGGTAGCTAACATTCTTTAATTCATGCACACAACATACAAACAAGCTTGTGGAGCCCCCATGGCCGCGGGACAGACGGTCAGCAGAGTCTTCCTGAGCCTAGCATGGCTCTCAGTTAAATACCTTCTCCGGGAACAAAGGCAGTACACAGCTGTTTCACACCTTAAGGTTCACACTCCCTTGCTACTTCCCAGAGTCCTCAAGAGACAAAAGACTGGTCCTCTGGAGTTCCTGTTTCCCCAACATCTTTGCTACACCCCCTACCATTTGTCTCAAGTATGAGTGTCAGACATGTTAATACAATAACATAATGCGATTAAATACCTAGGTAAAAGAAATTCCTATACAATCGTCGACAGAAACAGGAGGAAAAGAGGAGTTTCAGAGGAGGTTCGTGGATGTAGTGAACAAAGACATGCTGAGGGTTGGTGTGACACAGGAGGATACTAGGAACAGAATGAGATGGACAACAGCACATTTTCACTGCCTTGTTGTCTGCTGCCTATTACTGTGAAGTTGGGAGATGACTAAAGAATGTAAAGGTTTAGCAAGAGGCTAGGAAGAGTGAGAGAAAGGACCTGGCAAAAGCATAGAAGACACCAGAGAAAATGATTTTTGAGAAGATGTGTAAAAGAAAAAATAGGGGAAAGACAGAGGAACAACAGTGTCAGGGGGCTGGGTCTGTGATCCAGCATTTTAAGTTCATTTTGTATTTTTGACATCTGTTATGTTGGAGTTCTTGTGTTATTATTTAGTTAGGGTTTAGTTGAGTTAAGTCTAGTTTCTGTTTTATCTACGTCTCCGTTCCCTGTCCTCTGTGTAGTCCGTCTTGTCCTCTGTGTTTAACTTTTAGTTATGCCTGTGCTTGCATCTGTTCCCACGTGTCTCTCCTTGCGTCCTGTGTCTCCCCAGTAACACAGTCACACAGAGCAAAGAATCAGAAAAAACAGGATAAATAAGGAGAAAATGTAAAATGTAAAAAAACAACAACACACAAAACAAAACCAAACAAGAAGGGCAACACCAGGAGACCCAAAACAGAACGCAACAGAGAGAAGGAGCATGTGCTGATTCAGTTATCTCAGCCTCTCAGTGTTAGCTGATAGAATTGAAGTGTTTAGCATTTATGTTAATCATTCACACAGGCACCGGATTATCACTCGGCTCTGCCAAGAGTCCCCTCTCCCCCACCCTCTCCTCTGGCACTACTTTGCTCGTCACCTTTTCCACAGATACACCTGGGTATCTCTTCGTTTATTTACTTCACCTTATTTCTTGTTTTTTCCATTTCTTCCCTCAATCTTCCCTATTTTTTTCCAGTCTTTCCTCCACGCTGTCCTTATTTTAAAAACTCTCCCTCTGTCATAATGATTTACACTCTACAAGACACTTCTCTACAAGTCAAACGCAACAGCAAGAGTTTTACATCTGACGACGCTCGCGCATGCAGGGATTGGCTCAATGCAGGCTAATAATAGACGACTGGCCATCGTGGGTGGTGAGCTGAGAAAAGCCCATGCGAGGAGTTGAAAAAATGAATATATTAGAGGGGGAGAAAGAGTAAGCGCAGCCGCTGTTTTCAATCCAAGAGGATCCAGTTCAAGCTCTGAGGTTATCTCACTCATCCATAGTGGCCACTGTGCAAATATTTTACCCAAAGATTTCATGGCAACACATAAGGGTGGGGGGTGGGGTGTTAACTGTTTCAGGGAGGCAGTTCTGGACCAGCTGGCTCCTGACTCCTTCCAGAGGATTATGCATGTGTGTGTCGTAATTGTTGTTGTTGGTAGCTCTGTTTTAACTACATGTGACTGAAGTCCTGCACATGTTCTGTTCTTATCATTATTAAATCATTAGTGATCAAAATGGTTTCACAAACTTCTATGCATATATTAAAAGGAAGAACCAACAGTGAGTCTCAGTCCCACAGGCCTAGAGACCAGTTGGCAACCACCCTGAGTCTGCTTGGCAAGTGGTAGTTGGAGGTTGCTTCCAGGGACTGTTACAATGATTGCTAAACCCTCATTCACACGAGGCAAGAGACAGTGATCCTCTGACAACCAACAGCTACTGAAGAAAAGTCTGTATTGTGCGGCTGGTTGGCAAGTGGTTCTTGGAGGTTGCTGGCAATTTCTAGAGTGAACTCAGTCACTAAGTATACAGAGCTGCACTGAAAACCTCAATGCAATTGCTTTGAACTGCTAGCAGATTGGCACGGGCACCACTAGCTTGCATGGAAGACAGCAACACGTCTGCAAAGTGCTCAGCAAGCAGGAGAGGAACTGTAAAAAGTGCCATATAAACTAGCTCTTTTATACAAACTACAGGTGGCCAAAGAAATCAGCCAAAGACATTTTGCTTTTAAAATGAAACAATTAAGAACACTTCTAGCTAAAACCAGGAGCTGAAAATAGTCCTGAAAAATGTGCTACATAATTCTGTTTTTCAACAATGAAAAACAGCAAAGGCTGATCGACTATCAGTACCCTGTTTTACTCAATACACCTATTGTTGTTGATTTATACACACACACACACACGCACACACACATGTAGTTTTCTACTTTATTTAAAACAGAGGCGCTTCAAGCTTCATCAAATTTATCTTTCAGAGATACAAGAGGGATACTTGCTTGCACTACAATCACATGTAAAAGGGCATATACCAAGTAGCCTTTAGTACCTTTTAGGCTCAGATTCAGCTTATATTCAAGCAATGATGTGCTATTAAATCCATACATGCAGTATTCATAGAGAAGACAACTGTCAGCAAATGTAGATTGAGGAAAGACGACAGCACGTCTTTCTTCAGTTACAACATTTCACACACACACACACACACACACACACACACACAGAGGAGGATATATATGCAGACATAAAGGATATTTATAAATATGTGGATAACGAAGTTGCCTTGTGATTGGAGGGGAATGATTTGTCATGGGATCAGCAGATGCACCACGCGCACTTACAAACACTAATTTTTGCTTATTATTCTTCTTTCATCGCCCTCGGGCTGTTTGTGTCTTCTGCAAGGCAGCGTTTCCTTAAACGTCAGCTGTAATAGCTTTGAATGATGTCTGTGCATGCTTGAAACACAAAAAACAAACCTTGACCCATTAGTGTCCATTTGGATTAAATGCATTTGTCTCCTGCTCTGAGATTTTTGTTTCTCTCGAAGCTCAACCTTCACACGCAAACATATTGGAGACAGACGAGCACTGGCATAGCCAGTGCACATGAGCGCAGACAGCTGACACATATTCATACAGAAATATATTGAAAAGAATGAAATAGAGGAAAAGTCTATGTGATAATTACTAAGATAGTCTTGCTGAGATGATGGATTATAATTTAAAAGAAGAAAAAGTGTTACTGCAGGAATATTCTCTGGGGAATCCTTGTTCCTACTCTAGAGTGTACAGTGAGATCAGCACCATGGACAGCGCCTGTCCCAACTTGTGTCTCTCAGCTTTACATCACTTATGATCAGACTGTATCAAAGCCAGGCCAATATACCCCAGTTTAAGATTTATGCACCTTACAGCAAAGTGTTTTAAACCTGTTAACTGACCTTTTTTCCTCACTGATTATACACACACACTTGTCATTTTATGAGGCACTTCACACTAGTACCTCGTTGGACCCTCTTTTGCTTTTTTTAACTGTACTACTCATGAGTACAGTGAACTCGTTGTTATGCTCAAGGAAACAGTTTGAGATTATCTGAACCTCAGGGTGCACTGTGGCCATAAAGGGGAGGACAGTAACAATCCTCAGGTAAGCTGTGATGTTTAAATGATACTCAGTTGGTACTAAAGGGTCAAGAAAATATCCTCCATGTCTGTTACACCACCATCAACAGCTTGAACTGTTGATACAAAACAGGATGGATCCATGCTTTCATGTTGCTTATGCCAGATTCTGACCCTGCCATCTGCATTTCACAGGAAAAATTAAGAAGTGGCACCTGGTGTGATCTTCTGCTGCTATAGCATTCAGCATATGTTGTGCATTCAGAGATCCTCTTCTGCATACTTTGGTTGTGATGTGTGGTTATTTGAGATACTGCTGATGTCCCATCAGCTTAGCTTTTTGAGACCGTTCTCTAACCCTCACACGAGATACTTGTATGGGAAAATTGCAGTAGATGAGCAGTTTCTGAAACACTCAGAGCAACAACCATACCACGTTCAAAGCCTTTATTCACCATTCTGATGCTCAGTGTGAACTCCCACCGCCTGTCTTGAATATGTCAGAAAATTATGGCTAAATGGATTGAGTTGCTGCTACATGATGTAGGTGATTAGATATTAGGATATTAGGTATACCTAATGTGTGACACGGTCCTGAAGAAATCACAGAAACAGACAAAACACCACTCTGAGTTTCAGCCTTGTTTGCTTTTGGGTCTCATTCTGTTTCTTTTTTCATTCCACAGAATTAAAAAGACACAGAAGTCAAGTTTTTGTGAAAGCTGCCTGGCAACAGCAGAGTCTTTAACTTTTATCCATCACTTAAATCATTCATCAGTTCCACAGTTTTTTCCTCAATTTCCCCAATCCATGGAAGGCTCTAGGTTTAACAAACTATTGGTGAATCCAATACATGTATTTACCAACAGTATTTCACGAAAGAGGCATAAAGCTTTATTCTCTAACTCTTGTTCCTTCTGCCAGACCAGCTATGTTACATTAGGATGTTAAATGTTAAAAGATCAGCTTACAGATACTAAAAGGATTAAGAAATGCAGAGTCAGACACAACAGAATGATAAACGGAAAAGATTTGCTCTCTTGCCATTAATAACTGCCCCATGGGTCACTTCATCCAAACTTCCTTTACTCTGGCCTGGACCAAGTTCTGATTGAACAATAAAATCCTGGACTCCTGTTCATTTGACACAGCTGCCTATAGTTCTGACATCTGGGTAACATCACCACACCGCTCTAATATCGTCACATGGGAAATAAAATAGATGTTTTACATGTAGATAAATAACTGTTAGGCATGTTGGAAAATAAAAGGTGAACATGCCTGACATGCTTTTGTATCGCGGCGCGAAACTCAACTGAGCAGTCGGTCCATTACAATAGAAAGTTTAAGTATGATCAAAGCAGCTGAGACCATTTTTGGGTTCTTTTTTGCCTTTGATTTCCTGTTCTGGTAAACACAAACATGCTGTGACAGTGATGTATTGGCTTTTTCTCTGTGTGCAATATCTACAGTTTTCTCTCTCAGCCTGCTATCTCCCTCTGTCTTGGCATCTTTTCCCTCCCTCCCTCCCCTGTTCCTCCATCTTTCTGCCCACCACCCTATTTCATCTCTCTCTCCCCTCTCCTCAGTCGCCGTATGTCTCTCGCCCTCCTTGCTGATAGTGGCAGACTACAGCAGGGGCCTGGTGCGAGGTCACAGGCAGCCTTCTTGTAGCATATGGACTTGTTTCCTTCCAAGAAAACCCTGGCCAGATGAGACCACACACACACACATGCGCGCACACACACAATAACAAGCAGATTGACAGCACGGAGAATTCTAAGAAATGAATAAAAGAAAAAAAAAAAACCTCCATGCAGACACAACTATGCACTACATTAAATACACTGACACACTCGCAGTTTAAGTGTGTGAGATTAAAGAATCTGATCGTGTTTCTCATCTTCTCTTTGACCCGAGGGTTCAATCTACTTGACTTGCCGTAATCTTGGTGTTAAGACACAAATACACACACACACACATTCACTGTGCTCAATATTCCAGTAATCCATCGAAGACCGGCTGAAGAAGTGTCCATAAACACACGCTCACAATTAATCGTGCACATAAGTGGAAATATGGGGTCATCTATTAATCTGGCACAGAAATCACTGACTTCTTAAAACATGCTGAGCATTTTTGATGCACACGGACACACACAAATGGCACACACACACACACATGCACGCACCCCAACAGAGCCTTGGTAATCTTAAATACGTCTCGAACATGCACAGAAGTTAAATTGTATCGAATAATCTTTAGCAGGCTTCACTGTGAGGTCTTGGACACACACACGCTCGAACATATGTAGAAGTATACACAGATACAGTATAAACACACACACACACACAGAGCGAGAGAGAGCTGGTAATCTTCCAGCCAGCTGAAGTGTAATCAAGAAGGAGACAGCCATATGTCTGAGGGTGCTGAGCCTTGGCCTCGCTCTCTCGCAGTCTTTCAGTTTTCCTTTTCAGTCTCAGTTTCTCTACTTTTGTTTTTCAACATTCAACTTTTGATCCTTTTTGTTTGCCTACTCTTTTTTCCTATCAGTTTCTGCCACAAATAGTGGAGACAGCACAAGGTCGAGCCACCTCAAACCACTTTAGCTCTGCTTTAGGACTGAATAAATCCAGAATATGGATAGAATATGTTAAAAACATGAAAGTCAAACTGTATTCATACACTGGGTTAGTACTGTGAATCATTCAGTCGTGTTATATTTTCAGAAATTCCTTCACTTCCTTCATGATCTGAGCTGTCCTTTCACTCGTCATCTTTTATGAACTCTGTCATGAATATCATCTTTTTTCCAATTAAAAGATGATTTGGTTTGCATTAATGTATGTAGCAGGCTGTCAGTGCCTCTGCACGTGTGCATGTGTGAGTGTGCATGTGTGTCCTGGTCCCCTGTGTGGGGACAGCTGGTGTGTCAGTGACCCTGGCTACAAGGAAGCCTCATGCTTCTTCTTGTCTTCCTTTCCAGAATTCCCGAGGCCATTTTGGGTCCTTGCAGCCTTCAAGTGCCAGTTCTTGTGACGGCGAGGGTGCTGCTGTGTATGGATTTAGAAATATAAAACATATACATACATAAACCTATGTTTAAATAGTCCCTGATTGTAAAGATTAAGTCCAATTTCATAAAAGCAAAAAGCCAAAATGATTTTCTGCCTTCTCCTTCGCTATCCCTCAATCCCATCGTCCATCTCACTTTCTTATCATCTATTCTTTTAGCCTTTTCTTAATCCTCCACCCGGCCGCTCCCCTGTCTGATGAAATGACCATATCTAATCCTCTGTTCCCCTTGGGACAGTTGTAACTGTATTAAGACAGCAAATCCATGTCCTTACAAGTGCTACAGATGTCTTTCTTTATTATCCCCTCTTTCTGTTTCGATCACTGTCTCTGTCTCGTCACATCTTTCTCTTAAACCTTCTAAATCTGCTCTTCATAATCTGAATTTTTTTTTCCTGAGCTCCAAAAATGGCACACGTATAATCTCACATTATGTTTTTGTGGATTTATTTGTGTGTGTGTGTGTGTGTTTCTATTTTATAATTCCTTACTGTCTAAAGTTTAGCAATGGTGAAAACCCAACGGGCTGCTTGTTTGGATTTGGGAATTTACACACACACACACATATATATATATATTTATCTCTGTTATATATATATATATATATATATATATATATATATATATATATATATATATATATATATATATATATATATATATATATATATATATAGTTAGCGAGACATAAATTCTCCACCCACCCTGACAGTCTTTATCCTTCAAGCTCGGGTCCTGGGAGCTTGAGTGTCCTGTGCAGTATTTTTGCTGTTCCCAGGACTACGCTCTTCTGGACAGGGATGTGGGGTCTCTGCCCTGAGTGCTCCGATTACCACTGGGACCACTGTTACTTTGGTACTTCTCCAGCTTCTCGTGCTCCTTTTTTCCTCGTGTTCTTGTCTTGCTGTCACTCGGTGTAGCTACATCTACACTGTAAAAACTGTGACTAGAGGTTACTTAAAAAACCTATGGCAACAAAGTGACACTTAATTTACTTAAGTAGATTTTAATTTCAAGTGATTTATGTAAAATTTAGATAAAATATTAATTAAATTTCAACAAAAAACAATAATAGATATTATTAACATTCTCTTGTAAATATGTGTTGAATTTAGGGACAAAATCTCAAAAAGAAGGTTAAAATTGCCTAATCGTAACAAAAAAATAGTTCATTTGAAATGAATCTCTGAGAAAAATTACTTTGAATTTACTAACGATCTGGCAAAGGTTTAGTAAAAAATGATTAAAATATCCATTACAAAGAAATGAAAACTTTTTGTTTTTAATTAAAACTCACATTGGATTCACTAATATTCCAATTAAACGTTATAATTAATGACTGAATAGTAAGAGAAAATCAAATTAATTTAACTTATTTTCTGAGTAAAATTAATCAATTTCACAAAGACAACATTCAAACAGTAATTGTTTTTATTGTGGAATATAAAACATATACAAAATTTATAATATATTTTTTTCTGATTAATTTAGATTGTATGCACTGAAATTCTTCACTAGTGCTCGCCCCAAAATAATAGGAAGAATAGGCCATAATTGAAAATACAGTTTGAGCCAACTTCTTGAGAATGTCAGTCTTTACTTTGGAGGTGGGCAGGAGATTTCCATTCTTTTTATACTCCTCCGTGGCTCTTTCCAGTTACATTTCAGTTTCATATGCAGACTGTGGGGAACAGCTTTGGCCAGGGCTCACGACGTTCTGTGAACTTCTGCCTTTTGAGAATAATGGTGTCCTGAGAAGATGTGGTTGCAGCAGAGTCTGCATTGGATACAACTGGATTGGACGATGAGTCATAGTCAGTTGACAGTTGATCAGAGGGGCTGCCGAAAACTGGCAGGATGACCAGGGTGATGCCAACAACCTTCACAGCATCTTTGTCTCTTATCTGGTCACTTCTGCGAATAGTGAAGTAGTCCAGAAATTTTGGTTTAAAATACTGAAGACTGAAGTCATTTGAAATCCCAAAGGTATCCTTCACAACACTTTGCAGCTCCTCTACTGTTGGTGGGATCCCTGATGGAAGAACCAACTTTCCCATTTGGTCATCAGTGATTACATGGAGCTCTATCTCGTTCAACCTAGAATAAAATGTAAATGGGCAGAGTTAAGTTAGATTAAGTAGGGTCAACTTGGTAATTTTCTGCTGCTTCGATTTCAAAACTAGTAGTTTAATTTAATACAATCTTGCATCAAAACCTATTCAAAATGCATAGTCTACATACTGATCAGCTGAATTTAAGTTGACGGATCTTCCAACAACTGAAAAGAACACAACATTAATAACAATCGTACTCTCCAAAGTAAAGATTTTACACACACAAATTGTTAAAGACAAATTTGAATTAATACTAAAAATTTTAAAGGTGAGGTTCACATATAAAACAATGAAACTCTTTATTAGATTAAAAAGGGAATAGACTCTATTTTCTGTACCGATCTGGTGACAGATCATGACATGAAATAACACTATTTGTGTATTTATATACTGTATATATCTTCCCATATTTGAAAAGATGTCCTTTTAATCTACACAAGGTCATCTCTGTATCCAAACACCATCGGGTCTTAAACATAGAAATTATGAAAGACTTATGTCAGATTAAACACGCATTACTATATTATTTCCTGAATGTACCTTTGTCTTGAAGATCGTTCTACAGAAACATAAACATCGTGACTGAGCGTGGGTCTCACTGATACACCGACCAAGTTTAACTGGAAACTTGCATCATCCCTCTATGTGAGCTGTGCCTGCACTAAATTCACAGGGCTCCGACAGCATGAAAATGAAAACCAGTTGTTTTGCTGGACTGAGCCACTTTAGCTTAATTACCACAACTGAAAAACACTGCGTGGAGACAAAAGCTTTGAAAAACTGTGACTGACAAAATCCCGCACAAATGATTTTAACTACATCACTCACCACTGAGTGCAAAACTTTTTCATAAAATTTTAAAAGTAAATGAGGGAGGTTACAGCCCATCGAAATACATCATTGATATATTTTTTAATATGGTAAAACGTGGTTAGTCAAAGCTCTGAAGTAACACAGCCGCGAAGGCTTGGAAAATGACCTTATGCTAGCAGTCCACTTCGTGCCATTTTGCGTAAAAATACAATACTGTCATTACAGTGGTAATTATCAATCTAATTTTGACGTATCATACTGTTTAGAACTTTTACTCAAAACTGCTATACGTTATTGTTTAAAACGTGTCATATATTCGTACAAATTAAGTTAATCTTACCAAGGACAAAATGGAGATCATCCACTGCTGAAGTGTCCTGCACATGGCACAACAGACTACAGGCGGAAGTGTAGAATGATTGAAAAGAAAATGCTTTCATTAGTTAAATCTATTAGATTTCTTCATTTTTCATGGTACTCATACATTTTTGTTAAATCTGCTCAACAAACTATTGCTTAATTTACCCCAAACAAAATTGTGTAAATTTAAATAACTGAACATCTCAAAAATGTTTAATTTTGCTTAGATTTAATTAAAACAACACATACATGTTTTACTGAGTAATAGTTACTATTACTTTCCTATTAGATACTAATTAACCCAAATCACAGTTTTTACAGTGTATCACTATGCCCGTCTTCCTCTGCTTGCCCATCACTTTTATGTCTGGCTGGTTAGCCATCACCACTAAGTAACCAGTGTTGGCTTTTTTCACGCATGAATTTTGACTGAAAGTGAAATCAAAGTAAAAGATGGAATGTGAATAACAGTAAATATTTGATAAAGATGCAGAGAATTGTGGGGAAGACAGACACTTATAGAAAATTAAGAAAACAAGGTTGACATCTGGCTTAATACTTGACAAGTTTAAAAACCTGACATCTCGAAAATACACAGTAGCACTTTGCTTCTGTTGTTTAAACATGCTGTAGGCTATATATAAAATGGACATGACAGTTAACACAAAAAGGGTCAGACATTTTTCATAGTCTGTGTTTCAGGAATATATTTTTTCTTTTCCAGACAAATAATTTATTTAGCACTACTCAGTGGGCTAAATACTGAACTTAAAGCATAGAATAAAAATATTGATACTATCGATATTTATGCTATTACCTAAAGTTCAACCACAACAACATATTCCACATTTCCCAATGCAAAACACTAAAAATAATCATTTTCCTCAGGCTGAGGATCTACAGCGTGACTCCAGCTGCTGACACATAATGCACATCTTTATTATCCCCTTTTGTCTCTCTTCCCCCACCAGGATCACAGCAGCTACGTGCAGATGTGTCTTTTCTTCTTCATTACACAGCATGCACTCAGTCTCGTGGACAGTGAGCGCGAGCGTGTGTTTCTTCTGGAGTCCTTCCAGGTGTCTCAGTGACGCCCTGCTGATCGGACAAGCAGAAGAAAAGCTCAGTGTTTTTCTGCTTCATCGGCTGCAGCCGCTGCTTCTCTCCTGTAAGCAGGTGCCAAAGATGCAAAGTGAGAAGACCGCTGACTGGTGCAGCTTGTGTTTTGTGCCCCTAATCTCATTGTGTCGGCATATTAAGATCTAGTCTTATCAGGTAACAGTCAGTCTTTATATATAATTATTTATAGAGTCTTTATCAGTGTACACATTACACTATCCTGATTTAAATTTTATTAGTTAAAACAGAAAAAAGTTAAGCTGGTAGCTTTCTAGATTTTAACAAGTAAAAAGAGATTCAAAGGCACGAGCAGGGATATGTGAAAAAGAAGGAAGACATAAAGGAAACAATCAAACAAAGCAGCTTAAAGCAGCTAGAAAAAGAGTGATGAGGTTGGACTGGAAAATATATTCATATTCAAATATATTTCATATAAATAGATATTGATATAAATCATGATATAGATCAAATAATTATTTCTGTCGAGCTTAAAGGTTCCTTTTTACTTAAAAAGTGAGATGTGAAGATATTTTGGTTTAAATTTCACCTGTTTTTTTTTCTCAGAAGTTTGACATGATAAAAGAAAAATTATACAAGTGTATTTTTAATAAATAAAATAAGCATAACTTAACAAATGTATTAGACCATTTGTCATAAATACAAGAAAATAAATATTTTAGAAATTTGTCAGAAACATATTTAAAACTAAAAATTACTAAATTTACTGGAGTGAACTTTGAGCCGGCAGAAACTGATCAAGTGTAACATTCAAACACTAAAACAAATTTTTTTCTGTTCAAGAATGCAGATAAATAACTGTAATTTGGCATTTTAATCATAAAATAATGATGATTTATTTCCTGCATTTGGTCATAAAAACACAGATAAAAATAATCATATTTTACCGTAAAACATATCATTTTGATTAAAGAGTGTGTTCATACTGATGGATTAACCATCGCAGAAACATAAACCTTGGGTTTGTTAAACACAGAATAATAACCCACAGTCTTAATTCTGATCAGTCAAAAGCTTCAAGTTTCACAGAGAAACACAAACAAAATGAGTTATTCATTCAGTTTCAAGTAAAGAAAGTAGGCATTAAAATAAGCAAAGAAAAAATCTGCTTTGAGGTCTTTATGGTCCAAGGCCAAAAAACAAACAAATCCACCACCACAACCAAAAAAAAAAAATGCTGTGTGTTTTTTGTAAAATATCTCCTTGCTACCAAATTCTTTGCACACTTCTTTCAACAATGTCCTCGTCTTTTGAGCAGTGGGCTTTGTCAGCAAAGTAAAATGTGGGGCAAACATTGTACCTGTGTGGGACAAAAGTGGAACATTTTGTCTACTGAAGATGTACTCAGAAAATTCCACATCTAACTTAAAAATAAAAATTCTGTTCTAGTAGTCACATGTGATTTTGCTGTTTGCTGTCTCCTGAGAAATCTCGGCCCATTCTTTTTTGGCAAATGTCTCAAGCTCTTCCAGATTTGATGGTCTTGGACCTTGGTCTTCAGTTCTCCCCACGGGTTTTCAGTGGGATTTGAGTCAGGATTTTGTACAGGCCAGTCAGTAACATTTGCTTTGGTCTCCTATATGTAGTTCTTCACCAGTAGTGATGTATATTTTGGGTCACTGTCGTGCTGGAAGATGACAAGTGCCGACTCAGAACCAGTTTTATTGCTGACTGTTTGAGGTTTTATTTCTAAATCTTCACATTTCCTTCTGTCTTCATGATTCCTTCCACCTTGACAAGATTCCCATTTTCAGATCCACCGAAGCATCCTCACAGCATAATACTGCCACCACTGTGCTTCGCTGTGGGGATGCTGTTTTTTTGGTTGTACGCCTCTACCTCCTTTCTAAAAACCTAAGCGTTGTTTCTGTGGCCAAAGAGCTCTAGTTTAATCTGATCTTACCAAAGGACCTGCTTCTACTATGCACACTCTTTCTCCAGGTTGGCTTTAGCATATTTGATTCTGGCTTGAAGATGTCTCTTTTTCTGTTTTTTCTGATCTGCCACCTTGCAGTTTATTCCTGACTTGAGCGAGTTATTCACTCATGTCTTTGCAGTTGCTCTGAGGTCTTTAGACACATCTCTCACTTGTTTTCTTTCCAGAGTCTTTCAACTCTTTTGCTTGTGCCATCAGCCTCAGACTTTTATGTACAGTATGCAAAAAACACTCTGATTTTAACATGATTTTCAGATTAATGATGTGAGTAAAGGATATAATCTGGACATATATCTCATCTTAACAGATATACTAGAATTAAACAGATAATCTGACAACTTTGTCATTGCTTTCACCTTCTTGTCCTTTGGAAATACCAACAAACACAGAAAAACGATGTTACTATTGACAAAGGAAATGTCCTTGATAAAGCCCTTTATGGACAAAAACATGATCTGATCTGCTCCAGCAGAGCACACAGGTTACAGTTAGATATAAATACACATTAGGATTTCAGCTGGCTATTTCTAAGATGTAGGGTGGGTAATCAGGCTTTTCAGATCAATTGGACATCAAACACAGCTCAGTGTGTGAATTTGATCCTGTAAACGCACACGCACGCACACAGCTGCTGGTCAGTCGAAGGCAGAAAAGACACAAACACAAAAGACCGACAGGTGTCTTCTGTTTGGGTTTTAAGACAGCATTACTAGCTCAGACCAACAGAAATAAAATCCTCTCCACAATAAGACTGTGTGTCTTCCATGCAGAAAGAAAGGTGTAGTCATAGATAATGCAGATAACATATCTATAGTCTATTTTTTATTACTTACCCACTGTGCCGAGGGCATGGCTATTTTAAGGGCGTTTTCACACCTATAGTTCATTTACGCTGGCCCAAATCGGTTGATGACTTTATAAACTTGTAGCTTTTCCTCCTGATTTGGTTTGATTTCACACAGAGAAAAATCAAAGTGAACCTCTACAAACCACACGAAAACTGAGAAAACGGAGAATTAACGTTCATTTCACAGCTAGTTGATAGCCCGTACAGACCTTTGTACATCTATAGTGTCTTCCTGCATTGAGAATATAGAGCATACGTGGCTACGGGATGTTTTTTAGCCCATACTTACAACGTACATCTGGAAGTTGGTTCAGATTATGGTCCGCTTATGTTCACAAGATAAACAGAGAGGTCTGGAGTTTGTTCAATTCAATTCAATTCAATTCAATTCAATTCAATTCAATTCAATTCAATTCAATTCAATTCAATTCAATTCAATTCAATTTTATTTATATAGCGCCAAATCACAACAAAAGTCGCCTCAAGGCGCTTCATAGATACAGAGAAAAGCCCAACAATCATATGACCCCCTATGAGCAGCACTTTGGCGACAGTGGGAAGGAAAAACTCCCTTTTAACAGAAAGAAACCTCCGGCAGAACCAGGCTCAGGGAGGGGCGGGGCCATCTGCTGTGACCGGTTGGGGCGAGAGAAGAAAAACAGGACAAAGACATGCTGTGGAAGAGAGACATGTTCGGGACCGTTTCATGACCACCTCCAGCAGTGGGTCTCGGTGCGGTTGTTTTGGTCTGCACCTGAGTGTGATTACTGTGTTCACACCTGCACAAGTTTGATTTAAAGTTCTACAGTCACCTCATTCTCTAATTTGAGTCAGTGAATTATGATTCCACCATGACTGAGGTTTTAGTAAGTTGTTTTAAGTATGGCCATTTCAGAAGACTGCGCTCCAGTTTTTATGAGTAAAATTTCAGTCTTTTATTTAACACTAATGAGCAGGTACATAGGTTTGTGAGTTGGGCCCATACCCAAACCAGGCTTGTTAGAATTCATTTATAATTTTGTACTTCACCCTCACACTTTGTCACTTCTATGATGTCTATGCTAGAACCTTGAATTGTGGCGTGAAATCAATGGATCATGTCATATCTTTTATATACAGTCTATGGTTCAGTCACAGAACTCTATGATTTATACATGCAAGAAAAATCACTTTATTTATGAGGAATTCAGAATTTGGACATCAAAATGGGAAATGCTTACTGTCTGTAGGATTATGCCTCTGTATTGGGCTGACAGTATGTTGTATCCACTTACAGATGATTTGATACCTTGATTATTAAAGCTGCCCTCACAAGAAAATCCTGTAACTACTGTACAGTGGGAACAGGCAGAAAACTGGGCAGCAGGCATGTAAATCAACTCTATTAAACACTACTCAAACTCTTCAAATACAGCTTGAGATACAAATGTGTGCATACTGATTGTTATTTTGTGATGTAAATAAAATGACCTACCTTCTCATGAAGATTGAGACAAGTAGTAATTATCAGGTAAGAGGTTTAAATCAGGTTTGATAAGTGAAATCCCTCTGTGGACCTCTACATTACACAATGAACAGCTGCAGTGAAAACCTTGTAAAAATGATATATATATATATATATATATATATATATATATATATATATATATATATATATATATATATAATAAAAGTGTCTGTCATACTGTATGCATCCTATGTAGTCCATCTTTATTACATGTAGTAGATTTCATTCATGGTCCCGTTTTTCATTCTTTGGGTGATAAAAGGGTTAATAAACTAGCAACTGCAATTGAAACCAGCAGAGCTTTAAAAATCCAATATTTCCATCTGAAGAATCATCATAATGTAAACTTGAAAATAGCTAAATTTTGTGTTGATGACATTATGTCTACTACTTTATGACATATAACATATATCAAATAACAAAAAAACCCACTGAAATGCAAAAACATGAGAAAAAAAGAAGTTACATTAATCTACTCTCTTATTTCACGGGGTCACCATGACAGGCAGCTCCGCATGGTTGGAAGTCCTTCCTAACGAAACCCAGGGGATTTGTGATTCTGGTTGAAATCTAACCAGTGATGTTTCCCAAGTCAAGCAATACCACAATACAATAAAGGCACAAAAACATTAGAAATAAACATTTTTTAAAATTATTTATTTAATCACTGGTATTCAATTTGACTGCATCCAAGATCATCAGTCTTTGAGCTCATTTCCTTCTTCATCTTCCTTCACTGCTGCTCTGTTTCCTTTACCATTTTCTGGAGCCCTTCAGTGGCCCTATAGTACGCTCTGTAGTAGATGTACTCTACTCTTTGCATGGGCCTGGGCATTGTGGCCTTCCTTCATCCACAGTGTTGCAGAGATCGAACTTCACACACGGAAAATTTTAAAATATTTAATGTAAAAAAGTAATTTTCATGGGCTAATCAGGGCCTCTAAGACTAGGGATGGGTATCAAAAACCGGTTCTTGTTGAGAACCGGTTCCCACTGTTTCAATTCCTTGGAATTGTTTTCCATTTTTGCAAACGATTCCCTTATCGATTCCAGTCGCCCCGAATGACGTCACCACATTATGGAACGTCATTTACCTGGCAGGAAACACAGCGCCTAAGCGGCTCAAACGCTCAAAAGTTTGTTTATACTTTACGAGAACGGATGACAACAGGGCAACTTGCAATACTTGCAAAGTAGATATTTCATTTAAGGGAGGAAACACTACGAATATGCAAAAGCATTTGCTCACAAAACACACAATGACCTTAAATGAATGTCGTGTTTTTAATTCCGCTCCGGACTCGTGAATCTCAACCCAGCAGCAGCGATAACGTTTGCACGTCCTCTCCCGTTAATACGGCAGGTAAATAATCAACTAACAGTGCATATTATGTTAGCGCGATCTGCCTTATTACAAAACCTGCCATTACTGTGCGTTTAGGTGACCATGATGAGAGAGACAGAGTCTGCCTCAGATGCTGGCAGTTCTCGCTGCAGTCTACCGGTAGCGTCTCCTTTCAGGCCAGGATAGACGAATGTCACCGAGCAGTGACTCAGTTTGTGGTCAACGGCTTGCACCCATTTGCCACAGCAGATGCCCCCGATTTTTGGTAAGTGAATGTGTTTAATTGTAGGCAGGGACATTACTGGATATTCTTGTGTAATTGCTACACAATAATTTATGTTATACTTTGTTATTGCTACAGAAGAATATTTATTTTTTTATTTTACATTTACAGTTTTTTTCCCGGGGACTCTGTGACACCCCATTGAAGAGCGTTAGGTTGGATCTGTTAAGATCTCACTGTTGGGTTTGTAAGGCCATGTTAGTCCTAAATTTCTATCTTGTTCAAAGAGAAGATATAAAACAAAGTTCTAAGCTAATCGACCTTAGTGTTCTCCTTTTTTAAAAAGAATCGATAAAGAATCGAATTGTTAAACAGAATCGAAAATGGAATCGGAATCGTGAAAATCTTATCAGTACCCATCCCTATCTAAGACTGACTCAGACTTGTTCAATGACAGTGGCCAAACGCTGGAAGTGAACATTTTCCAAATGGTGTCTGTGCTCTCCTTTAAAGATGGGGGAGAAGCTCAGCGATTGGGCACAGAGTTGAGCTCCACATTGAATGGACTCAGGTAGGGTATTTTGGGCATGCTTAAATGGGAGGAAGCCCTGGACAAGAAACAGGACACACTGGAGAGATTATGTCTCTTGGCTGGCTTGGGAATGACTTGGTGCCTCCCCAGAAGAGCTTGAAATGTTATAAGTTAAGCAGAATGCAGACCCAAATGCACACTGTAAGACAGACTTTAAGAACAGAAAATGCACCTTTACTTAGGTTGTGTCAGTGAACCCACAAGGCAGGAAGAAACTGAGTTCAATATTCACAACTATAACATGAGGAAACACAAGACAGATAAACAGCATGACTAAACTGAGGGTTTAACTACACACGTAGGCTACTAAGGGAGACGGAAAACACCAGGGAACACAGCTAAACCTAATCATGGAAAACAAGACAGAGAAAGCAAAACTAAATACAACGCACACAAGATGAGAATAAAACAGGGAGTAACTAAACAGAGGGAATATCTAATATGACAACAGGAACTTAACAGCAAGATACAGGGAACACAGGAGGGCAGGAAAAGTGAAACTTAAGGGATTAAAATAGAAATGAATATCAAGAAGTGTCAAATTGGGTTGCAGAGCCTGGATCATGACATGATCATCAGACAGGTGGAATGAGGGACGTTTCAGACTAATGACCCTGGACAAGCAGTAGAAAATGGATGCATGGATGGATGGATGGATAATGAAATACTTCTAAGGAAATGTTCCATTTAGGGTGTGGTAGCTCTGCACCGCGCTTCTACAGAAAAACTGCAAGGAGACTCTTCACAAAGGGGTTTCCATGTGACATGGAATGAAGAGAATGGACAGTGTATGTCCTGTGATATATACAAAGAACAAAGTAAAACACAAAGAGGCATTAAGGGAGATTTTGACAGAGACATACTGACTGCTAAAAGATGCAACACACTTGTCCAGTTCAGGGGTCTTTCACACATATATGCTGTGTTTAGGCAGCAATCAAAATGGTCCTCTTTGGGCTCTCGCACTCTGGGGCCTCTGGATGTCTGGGGCCTGGATCTCCTCCATGCCTGGTTCATGGCCTGGGGGACGGGGCTATGGCTCCCCACACCCTCTAGCATGGAGAAACCTTTTGAATACAAGCGCGCTCATTCACACAGGTGTACACATGGGTGTTCAAAGACACAAACTACACCTTTCTTGACTGCTACCTCAAAGCACATTGTGTGCTGTTGGTCCTGCGTGCTGCACAATAACATTCAGTATTTAGTTTCTTCTGTTGTTTACTGTTAGCTAGATTATTGCGATGGTGTTGTGTTTATTATGTTGCTTTTTTGCTTGTTTTCTCTTCTGTTTTTTCTTCTCTCAACAGGTGATCCAGGTGATTTTTTTTCAAGTGCCTTTTCTCACTGTCCCTCTTTCCCTCTGTTTTTATTTCCCTCTCTCCCTCTCTTTCTTTCTTTGTCACTTCCCTATCCCCCAGTCATGTCTGTCCCACAGTTTGGATTTGGGAGACCTTCTTTACTTTCAAAATCAGGCTAAAAACAATCTGTTTGGATATAGAATATAGTTAGGGCTTGATCAGGTGACCCTGAATCTTCCCTTATTATACTTTAATAGGTTTATTCTGCTGCAAGCTTCTCATGAAGCAGTGTTTCTTCTTCACTCACTTGTGTTTATACACTTGCCTGCATTTAATCATTACTTCCACAGTGTGTCTTTTATCTGTCTCCCTCCCCTCACACCCAAACGCTGCCCCTCCCTGAGCTTGATTCTGCAGGATGTTTCTTCCTGTTAAAAGGAAATTTCTTTCTTCCTCATTGTTGCTAAATACTTGTTCATAGTGGGGGCATCTGTTGGGGTTTTCTTTGTATTATGGTATTACTACCTTACACCAGGAAAGAACTTTGAGGTGACTGTTGATGTGAATTTTATATAAATAAAGTTAAATTGAATTGCCAATCAACTTAACTGAGCATCCTATGACTGTGGGAGTAAGCTGGAGTACCTGGAAAAAAACCCTAGCAGACCTGAGGAGAACATGCAAACCCCACACAGAAAGGTCCCAGCTGGGACCTTCTTGCTGTGAGCCTGCACCTAACCACTGTACCACTGTGCTGCCCTATATTACATTTGACAAAAGCCCACATAAAATCTACATAGGCTGTCAATTATTAATGTAGACAGCAGCAGCTTTCAGTTTCAGTGTACAGTGTGCTGCTGTGCACTCACTGCTCAGTGTTTCAACCTTATACACAACTTAATTTAGCAAAAAACCCTTTGAGTTTGATAAAGTCAGTAAAGAATGAATTCAACAACATGTGCTTTAAGTTATATAAAAACAAAAAATGGACACACTTTCAGCACTTTTAGTAAAATGACGTCTTCCTTAACAGGATGGTTGACTGTCATTCTTATTTTACAGCAGGAGCTAAGAGAGTTCAGCAATATTTATACTTTAATCATTATACTGCATTGCACTTACCTTAGGAAAAGATTTGAAAACACTGCCACATAAAGAAATCTAGGACATAACTAACAAGGTGTGTCTTTTTCCATTTTTAATTTGAGGATCTTGTGCGTCAATGCTTGCGAACAAAGGAAACTCCTGGTGAGTTGCCAGGAGGTCTACTCAGAAATGCTGAACTCTTGTTATCCTTTGGCCCAACGTCAAACATGAATTTGTCTTTTTCTTTTGGCAATTCAGCCTAAACGCCAAATGTGCCGACTGGCTATTTGGGTTAGTATTCCAATTTAAAATCCCGAAATTGTTAGACAGATGTGTTTTGTTTTTGTTAAAAATGATTTCCAAGTGGATACCTTTAGAAAGCCAGTTTAATGCCATTAGGGACACACAGGCTTGGTGATTTCCTCACACAAGATGCATATAATGGGTGTTGACAGATTTACTCTTCCTGATGTTTAACAAAGTAAAAGGATGCACGCCACACCTACAGTGCGCTGGTGCGATTGCATGAATGTGCACAAATCTACTTGTAGGCCGCAAGTCAACTGTCGTGATTTCAACACAGGAAATACTGGGCTTGTCTTAAAACCTGCATTAAGGACAGTAAGCCCCTGTGGATAACACAGGGTAGTGTTTTATAGAGGTATTGTTCTGGACAGTTCAGATTCAGTTCAGGATGTACCGTTAGGATGACTGCGTCCACTTTCAACTGCTGACTGGGATAAGTGAACAGAGCAAGAGTTTTTGAAAACATGTGAAAGTCCCAGCTAAACCTCAAGTTTTACCCAACCTAATGTTATATTTCTCAACATAGAAATGACTGCACAGTGTACATTACATGTATAAAACATGTCCTAACAGTCGGTCTACTTGCAAACTTTCCTGTTTGGGCAAGACAGGAGGTGTAACAACTTTTACTTCCTGGGTCAGAGGTTGGGGGTAGGTGATCGGCCTGCAGCTGCATCCGTCAGGATATGGCAAACTGTGATCTCGTGCTACGGTGGGTGTGTTTTTTAAACCTCAACTAGAAGCCATAAGAGATTGTGATTGAACCCATATGGAAAAGATATATATAAATATATATAAATCTTATAAAGTTTGTATCTGTCTTGTGTGACACTTGTATAAAAAGCATAGAGTGAAAACAGATATAAGATCCCTTGAAAAATTATATAAATGAAACATGTATGTTTTGGATACTTCCTAAAACAATATATGAAAGTAATGAGAAAGTGTCCACTTTAATGAGTAAATCATATAAGCCCTAAATGATTCACTATGTGAAGCAAGCCAAATCTGATGCAAGTCCTTTATAAGTTTTTTTCTATTTCTTTTCCATATGGAAAATCCAGACAACACACACACACACACACACACACACACACACACACACACACACACACACACACACACACACAAAATGAAGCTCATTTAGATGCAGTCAAGCACATAACAGGAGAAGTTCTTGCTCTTTAAATGTGGCTGTGTGTATGATGTGAAGTCTTTTGTGCGTCTGTGTTGTGCTTGTTCGTGACAGAATTCATGCACTTTAATGTGTGCATATTGTCATGTAACTCACTGGGGTAGTGTGGAGGAATACACATGAGTTACCACACACACATACACACACACACAATTTACCATTGATTGAAGCAACTCAATACACTCACAGACAGTGCCAGCTTGAAGCAGGAGGACAGAGCCTGTGGCAAGGTGATTGAGAGAGCACTCTGTGTGTGTGTCCATGTGTGTGCTTGACAGGCAAGAACAACTGGTGACATCCGCAGATGAGCGGCAGTCTACATACAGTACCTGTCTTTCTTTTCTTTGTCTTCCCACAGCTATATATCGATATTTATTACACACATCTATCTATCCGTCCATTTATCTATTGCCCTTCTCCTTTCTCTCTCTCAGATGTGTCGGGGTCTTTAGTAGTGTGATCCAGAATCGCCTGCCGCATGCTCTTTGGGCTTCAAACACACAAGGTGAGATCAGCACACATGAAACGATCATAGAGAGGGACAAAAAGATGGTGGGAGGGATGGAGGGACAGAGAAAGGCAGGTGGGAGGGAGAGGATGTGGGGAAGGGAAAAATCATAGGGAGTCTGACAGCAGGAAAGGATGAAAGTGGAGAGGGGGATGAAGGAAGAGAGAGAGACATTTATTTCCATTTTAATTTCTTTTGTATTGTAGATAATGTTGAAAATAAAAGTGCTCATTTTAAAGTCACAAATTAAAGAATTTTTTTTGGAACAAGCACAGGACATTAGCTCTGTTACAGGGAGATTAGACTTTTCTGTTAGATTTCCAAGCTATTCAGCTGAGTGTGTGCTTAATTAGAAATTTGAAGCAGGAGACTCATAATCTAACACTCTTTAGAGAGTTTAGTGTGTTTCTTAGAAAGAAGAATTTACAAGGGCTTAATTAAGTTTAACCTCCTCAAAGACCCTGACAGCCATCCCTGAATCAGGTTCAGATCTCAGCCCTACCAACATAGGATATTTTTAAGACTGATACCAATACCGATACTTGGTGATTTAAAACTGTGAAATATCCGCTGATATTTGTCTTCTCTCAGACACATAAAAATTGAACAAATTTCTCTAATTTGTTATGTTTAGTTATTTATGAGTTTTTATTGGGATAATACGTTTTAAAACAACCTTGTTTTATTGTCTCTTCTGGTCGTGGATAACTCATAAAATGTGCGCCCTCTGGTGGACAAACTGGGTAAAATCATTATTCATAGTGTGGTTAATGGGTATCCCCCCCCACCCCCCTCCTTCTCGTCTTTACGTTTTATATTTTCAACTATGGGCTATTAAAGATTGCAGACAACCATATATCGGCAAATAGCTCATATCAATTGATATATCGGTCGATATATTGACCGATATAGTGTTCAAACTCGCTGAGTTACTAAGTGAGGTTAAATAAAAGTCACGCAATGTTTAGTTAAATGCACAAATTAGATCTATCATTACTGCATTCAAGTGCTGGTTAGCTGGTTGAAAATTAGCTTAACTACAAACCAAATCTTGAAGAAGTTACAAATAAATAAGAGAGTTTTTTTGTTTATTGTTGAAGGCTACAATTCTGAAGAATATCTAGCTATAGGTGTAGCATGAGTAGCAGGTTGGCAGACAGGCAGCAGCTCCGGTGCTCTGATTTTCTTCAGGTCAAGCTTAAGACAATAAAAAATAAGTCATTTTTACACCGTCACACACAGAAGAAGAATTGCTGTTGTTGTTTACCCGAGACACGCAAGGTTTGGGTAGGATTTTTACTTGTCCGAGAAGCTGCTGTTCACACCAGGATTGTTGTTTTTGGTAATGACAGTTTCTCTGCCTGGCTCACAGCAGTCGTGGCCATAGCAAAGCTCTGGGCAAAGGGAACTGAAGGGCACCGCTAGCTCAAGGCAAAGCCCAGTAGGTACCATAACTCACACAGAACAGACACAACACACACACACAGGCATCTGGTAACTTTTACACTCACTGCTGCTTTGCTGTTCTTTAATTCTTAATTGTCCATGTTTTATAGAGCATAGTAATTGCTATTTTAGCATCTTAAATGCTCCTTTGTTTGAACACAAAAGACATCAGAGGTGTGGATGCCGTTTAGAAAGGTCATACCATCTATTTCACATTGAATTTTCCAGTTGTTAAATGCAGTCACTGTAGCCCTGGAGTAAAATATGCTCAAAAGCACTGCATCTAATCATGACTTCTTTTGAAATCTGTGTTATCCAAAAGTTAGCCAAATATCGGCTACTATTTTAAATGAGCAATGTAATGCTAATAGTTGCACATTTCCTGCTGTGCTCGTTGCATGACCCCATTTGGGCCAACCTTTGGCTCTCAGACAGACGACCTCATATTTGAGTCTAGAATACTTTTGAATACTTTTGTTCTTGGGTTTGTTGCAGTTTCTTTGAGCATTGCACAGTCGAATCTTTGGGTGGATTTGCTGGCATGTCCACTGGCAGCTGTCTTGAATGTTTTCCACTTGTGAATGATCTTTTTCTCTGTAGAATGATGGTGTTCATTGGCATTGAATGAATGGCTGCTCCAGACAAGCAAATTACCAGAGGAAGGTGGTCGCACTTGCTGTTTACCAGTTAATCGAGTGCATTTCATTAGCAGCACCTGGCTACTACTTAACCCTGTAAATTCCTATGGAAGCAGCAATGGTGTACTTAGTTTTTCACACACTGCTCCTGCATTTAGGCTTAATTTTTATTAAATAAATAATTACATGCTGTAATATATCATGTTTTGTTTTAAGGCCTGGTAAAGACCTGATTATTTTGATTATGTATTGATATGTAAAAACTGAAAGAAAGTGGCATTTCTTTGTATCCTGACTGTAAATGCCATATTAGGTGGACGCTGCAGTCACAGGCATAAACAATTCTAAGCATTTATTTATAGCAAAATCATGTTAATCCCTCTTAAGAACATTTTAGTGTTTGGGACTTTTTTTTTTTAAATTGTGCAAAAAGTAATATGTAAAGAAATATTTTTTCTCAGGCTAGCCATATAGCATGTTAAAGCCTTTTGGATTTTGCTATACAGAGTAAAATGATCAAAACTGAGATAATGTACAAGCTGCTCCTTTAAGGAACACAAACTGATCGAGCCACGTGTTTACTGCTTGTCATTTCTGTTCTGGATCGGGTCCTCAATGCTGCTGATAAGAGATTATTATGCTAATGCTAACAGCACTGCTAGCCTTCTGAGGTTCATGGTGTCAGCGTTCCTCACGTGAACCGAGACACTCTGCGAAATGTCAGCCTCCGCCTCCTACGAGGATGTGTGTGTACATATGTGTTGAAGAGAGATGACTTGAGATAAAGGAGAGTCGCCCGCAAGTGCGTAAAGAGGCAGACAAGCGACACGCACATGCACACTCCCACACACATGCACGTCTGCATGCTTTAAAACCCAGCTCAGATATTAATTAAAGTTCATTGCTTCAGTAATTAGCAGGGCAGGATAATACCAATAAGTGACTTATTGCCCCCCCCAGGTTCAGCTCTCCCTCGAACTTTAATTGAATGAGTGACATTAAAACTTCAGTGGCCATTTGGCAAGGTTGACTAAACAGTCGTAAACAGCAAAGGAAACACTTCAAGCATGAAGGAAACCAAAAGGTGCCCTATTCCTTTAGCTCTGTGGAATCCATAATCAATAATGAGTACGCTTCAACGTTACATACTGAGATTTACATACTATGCAATATGTTGCCAGTTTGGTAAATGGTAAACAGACTGGTACTTATATACCCGTTTTCTGTTCTGTTATTTAACATTCACATCCACACTCAGATGGATGCATCAGAAGCAACTTAGGGTTCAGTATCCTTTCCCAAGTTCTTTTTTTCTTCTGGATGAATGCTTCTTGTCCCAAAATGTAAAACAACTAGGTTTAAAAATAGCTTTGTCGTGGCAGCCATTACTCAGATGAACAAATGATACTTTTTTCCATTAGTGAGGGGTGATACTAGGCCCAAGTTTTAATTACTGTTTTTCAGTATTTTGTATTATGTGAAAATGTTGTGTGGCTTTGTTGAGAATGAGCATGTGATGATGGATGACCCATGACTGCAGCACAAATCTGCCTACAGGTACAAATAAAGTATCCTGAACCAGGGAATCAATCCCAGACCTTCTCGATGCTAGATGACCCGTGGTCCCTCCTCATCCACAACCACCCCCCAGCAGCTGGGCCAAGTTAAGAACAGAAAACTTAGAGGATTTTTAAAGCCCAGGTTTTGCTCTCAGAGACAAATCATTGCCATTCTCTAAGTAAAAATCGGGTCTGATGTAACTGACAGCATTAAATAGGCGCTAACTGCAAGAATTGGGAGCATGCAGATTTACTGCCATGGCATGGCTTACCGGGACCCTTGATGGGAGTGAAGCCATGGTAAATCAACTTTGTTTAATCTGTATTTTCCCTGCAGTGACAAGTTAATATGTCTGCTGTGAAAAAAGCTCTTTTGGATTGCATAATGTTCTACAAGGCTATATAATAAACTATTATAGGCGCTCCCACCAGGTGAAGAAAAAGAAATGTCTGGCAAATTATAGCACTTGACCAGAGGCAAGTGAAATCAGCTCTCCTGGCCCTGCCATTTAAAAAAATGTATTTATTACCACATTATATCTAAAGCTTGTGTTTCACATCAAGTCTTTCAGTCTTTCAACACGCTCCAGTAATAAGAATTGAGAATATACCGCAAATGCTGAACTAATAGAGTCTTAAAGACTTCAAAGTCTTCATAACATTTTTAAATCACCCTTTTATTAAAATGTTTATTTTAATCATAGTTTATCTTCAATTCTTTTCTTTGCATTTCCTCTCATTCTCTCTCTCTCTCTTAGCGTCAAGCCAATCAATCATCATCCATTTTGTGGCTCTCCTGTCACAACCTCAAATCCTATACATCCCACACACAAAGAGATATGCACAGATAGACGCGCATGCTGTACGTCCTCATATACACGTACACAAAGGCATGCACACAATCACGCGCACACAGAACACACTGTTTCTGCTGCGCCTTTGTGCTCCTTTAACCTTGAGGTCTGCAAGCGCCCCACTGAGATAATCTCTCAGACTGCCTTCATTACTGTTATAGGACATAGACACACACACACACACACACACACACAGACAAGCATCAAGGAAAAGCACATATGTTTAAGTCCCACCACATCTACTACACACTTGCGGACACACACGCAGGTAAAAGAGGTGGAGCATTTAAAATCCCTTTTTTCTCACTATTGACTTGAATCAGCATTAGGCTCATCAGATAGTCAGGCCAGTGTTGGGTGTCTGTGTGTGTGTGTGTGTGTGTGTGTGTGCGTTATTGGCTGTCCTCCGCCTAACTGGCTAGACGGACACAGCCTCCAGGAATGTCAAACCTCCAACCTGCATTTTGATGTGGGCACCCGCAGTTACTTGTACACCATCGCCCACCACGTGTTAGTGTGTGTGTGTGTGTGTGTGGTATATTCTCTGACTGACAGGCCCTGGGCATCACGATAACCAGACAGGTAGAGTAACAGTGTATAGGAAGAAAACTTTTTAAAACACATCATTATTTGTGTGTGTGTGTGTGTGTGTGTTGTTTATTGTTGGTGAGTCCTAGAAAAAAACTATTTCTTGTTTTTTTTTTGTCAGAATGTATTTTTTTTTATATATTTTTATAATACCATCACAATTCACCTGTAACTTGTGTTTTCCACCCTTGTGTGAACATAGTGGAGAAGTGGAATTTGTTTGCATCTGTGTGTGTGTGTGTGCCCTTTAAGTACCAGTGACAGTAGCTTGGCAGACGATCTACACTGCCACTCAGTCACCTGCCGCTCCACCTCCATCTCTTTTATTTGCACTTTTCCTCGTCTTTCATCCTTTGGTTCACTCTGTGACAGAACCTGTAGTTTTTGAGAAAGTTTTGAATGTTTCATTCTTTTATCTTTTCACTCATTATTCAGTATCAAAAATCACAACGAAAGACGCAAACGGGTTACAGCCTAGCCATTTAAAATTGGAAAGCGGAATTAATACCAAGGCTGTGAAGGCTTTCTTTAATGCACTCCAATCCTTTAAAACTCTCTTAACCGTAGAGAATACGTTCTGATTTTCTTTTCTCAGATAGCAAATATTTCAATAGGAGAAATAATGACTTTGTTTAAGAAAGATCAAATGTGACTGGCTTTCATGCTGGGAGAAATAGTCAGCGGCACTATGGAAACAAGTGTGTCTAAATAAATTAAAATATTGTGGAAAAAAATCTTTTTCTTTACTAATTCAATTCAAAAAGATAAACACTCAAGTATTCTGCATTCATTACATGTGAAGTGAAATATTTCAACCATTATTTTTGTTGAATTTTCATGATTATGGTTTATAGCTCTCAAAAAACAGAAATCCAGCATCTTAAACTGTTAGAAGATTTGCAATGAATACACTTCTGAAAAGTATGCTCATTGTTTTTTACATTTGCACAGCATGGAGGCGATCAGGTTGTGGTGGTGCTGAGGTGCTGAAGGTGTAACCTTCAGTTTGTCTGTGTTTTGGATCAGTGTTTCTCATCTTAATCTTGATAATAGGAGTTCTGTGGTTTTCTGGTCAGATGCGGTCATCATGGTCAGCAAACATCTTATTAATAATAAATTTACTTGCTGGTGTGGCGGACCACCAGGTGGCTCCACTCACACCCAAGTTGAAGGGAAGTGCAGGGGTGGAGATTTTGGCGCTTACTGTATGTGATGTTCTGAGAGTCAGTTAATAAAGTTGGAGTGACTGAGACACTGAGACCTCTCCTGTCGTTATTACATACCTCCACATTGGTGACCCCTGTAGCGAACATGCTAAGGCTCGACGACGAAGTCAGCTCCGGCCTGGAGGCATCGGCTGCCGCCGGACTTTCACCTCCGCCGATGGCTGCATTTGCTGTGGCGCTTAAATTGCCGGATTTTTGGCTTCACGATCCTCCTTCATGGTTCGTGCACGTAGAAGCTCAGTTTCCTCTTTGTGGAGTTTCAGCCGACGATACTAAATACCACCATGTGGTGGCCTCACTTGACCCGCTGTCAACCCGCCGCGTGATGACTCTCCTCCGGGACCCCCCAGCCCAAGGCAAGTACACCGCCCTGAAGGCGCTGCTGCTGCGGCGTTACTCCCTCTCTGATGCTGAGCGGGCCGAGAAACTCCTTTCCCTCACGGGCCTGGGCGACGGCACCGCTCTCGAGCTCATGGAGAGCATGCTGTCCTTGCTGGGCGCGGATGACGGAGGATTTCTCTTCACCCACCTCTTTCTCTGATAGCTGCCGGCTCCAGTGCGCGCTGGCCTTGCCAACTCCCCGCTATTGGCCACGAAGGATTACCGCTCCCTTGCGGAAGAGGCGGATCGCATTCTCCTGGCTACCAGGAGTTTCGGCATCCAGGCGATTGTTCAGGACTCACCAGCGTTTTCCCCTGCCCCCTCACCGATGCTCCAGGGGCCCTCCGACTCGGTAGCCGGAATCGCTGCACGGCGGCACCGCGGAAATGGGCTTTGCTTTTATCACCAGCGTTTTGGAGCGAAGGCACGGCGCTGTCTCCTGCCTTGCAGTTTCCAGACCCAGGGAAACGGGCATGTCAGCGCTCTGTAGCAGCCGCGACCGCTGGCAACAAGGAAAGGCTGCTTTTCTTAGAGGACTCACGCTCTGGGAGGCGTTTCCTGGTGGACTCCGGCTCACAGAAGAGCCTTCTTCCCCCGGCTGGCTCGGACAGGCTAGCTGAGGGCTGAGTGATTTTCTTTGTGCTCACGGACTGCTGGTTGATGTTGCTAACAGACGTTTAATTGATGCTGTGTCATTTTCCTCATTGCCCTGTTTGACTCGGGGTGCTCAGCCCGTGGTGCATGCTAACTCAGTAGATTCGGGTGACGTTTTTCAGTGTTTGCTTTCTGAGTTTCCCTCACTCACTGTCCCCACTTTCTCGAGCACGGTGACGAAGCATGGGGTGGAGCATTACATAACTACAGTAGGGACCCCGGTGTTCGCGCGCGCGCGCCACCTCGACTCTACCAAACTGGCTGTCGCTCGGGAAGAATTTGCCACCATGGAGCGTCTGGGCATCGTGCAGCGTTCGAATAGTGCCTGGGCTTCCCCGTTACACATGGTGCCTCAATCTGATGGTCGGTGGCGACCTTGTGGGGATTTCCGCCGTCTTAATAATGTCACAGAGAACGACTGTTATCCCATTCCCCACATCCAAGATTTTTCCGCCCATCTTGCGGGGACCTCGGTTTTTGCGAAGATCGATTTGGTACGGGGATATCACCAGGTTCCCGTGCGCGTGGAGGATGTCCCCAAAACTGCTGTAATTACACCTTTCGGCCTTTTCGAGTTTCTGCACATGCCGTTTGGCCTGAAAGGTGCCGCCCAAACCTTCCAGCGGTTGATGGACTCGGTCTTGCGCGGGCTGCCCTTTGTTTTTGTATATCTTGATGATATACTGGTGGCCAGCAGCTCGAAGGAGCAGCACATGTTCCATCTGCGTCAGGTTTTTCAGCGTTTGGCGGAGCATGGACTGATTATTAATCCGTCTAAATGCCAGTTTGGGTTGCCGGTTCTCGATTTCCTTGAGCACCGTATTTCCGCCGAGGGCGCGGTTCCGTTGCCTGACAAAGTCCGAGCTGTTTCGGAATTTCTGCGTCCCACGAATGTTAAGGCGCTGGAGGAATTTTTGGGGGTGGTGAATTTTTACAACCGTTTTCTCCCCAGAGCGGCACATCTGCTGAAGCCCCTTTATGGGGCGTTAAAAGGTAAGAAAGCTAATGACTCCGTTGACTGGTTTCCGGAAAGCATCCAAGCGTTTTCTGATGCTAAGTCTGCGTTAGCTAATGCTGCCCTTCTGGCCCACCCATCCCCCTCAGCGCCGATTGCGTTGACCACCAATGCGTCGGACATAGCAGTGGGTGCAGTGCTGGAACAGCGAATCTCGGGTGTCTGGCAACCACTCGCCTTTTTCAGCCGTACGCTGCGTGACAGCGAACGCAATTACAGCGTTTTTGACAGGGAGCTACTGGTGCTCCACCTGGCGACTCGTCATTTCCGTTTTTTTCTCGAGGGTCGTCACTTTACCGCATACGTGGACCACAAACCCTTGACCTTTGCCATGTCCAAGGTTTCTGATCCATGGAGTGCACGCCAGCAGCGCCAGTTGGCCGCAATTTCTGAGTTTACCACGGACATTCGGCACGTGGCTGGTAAATCCAATCATGTGGCTGACTGTTTGTCCCATGCGCTGGTTTCTCCTGTCTTTCTCGGCATAGACTACTCCACCATGGCTGCCGATCAGAGCGGTGACCCGGACATCCTCACGCTTAAATCCACCCAGACGGGCCTCATACTGGAGGACAGACCCGTGCAGGACGGTAGTCCCCTGCTCGTCTGTGACGTTTCCACTGGCCGCCCTCGCCCAGTGGTTCCCGTTTCCTGGCGTCGTCGAGTTTTTGACTCAGTACATGCTCTCTCTCATCTGGTGGTCCGGGCCTCTGTTAAACTGGTCAGCTCTAAATTTGTTTGGCCAGGCCTTCGCAAATCTGTTAAGGAATGGGCGTCGGCATGGCATTCCCTGCCAGCGTGCGAAGGTTCATAAACACACCAAGGCGCCCCTGGAGCAGTTCTTCATACCCGGCAAACGTTTCGATCATGTGCATGTCGATCTGGTGGGTCCTCTGCCGCAGTCACAAGGTTTTACGCACCTTTTGACTGTTGTTGACCGCACCACCAGGTGGCTGGAGGCGGTCCCCCTGGCGTCCACTACCGCAGCAGTGGTGGCCAAGGCGTTTTTGTTGACCTGGGTCTCGCGTTTCGGCCCACCCGCGGACATTACGTCAGACAGAGGCCCCCAGTTCATTTCTGAGCTTTGGTCGGCCATGGCTGATGGACTGGAGGCTAAAGTCCACCGCACAACCGCATACAACCCGCAAGCTAATGGGATGTGTGAACAGTTCCACCGGTCGCTTAAGGCTGCTTTTCGCGCCTCCTTAAAGGATGGCAATTGGGTTGACCGCCTCCCGTGGGTTTTGCTTGGGCTGCGCTCTGCGGTTAAGGAGGATCTCGGCGCTTCACCAGCTGAGCTAGTGTTTGGTCAGCCCCTCCGCGTGCCTGGAGAATTCTTGCCTGAGAACCCTCCCCCCTGCTTCGATCCTTCTGTGCTATCTCTCAACCCGCTTTTGCACTCACTTTGAGTTCCTGGTCCGGTGCACCATTGCGTGCCTGACACTTTTGTTCCAAAGACTTTAGAGACTGCCAAGTTTGTTTTTGTCAGGCACGATGCCCACAGGACACCGCTGCGGCCGCTGTATGACGGCCCATTCAGGGTTATCGAACCGGGCCAGAAACATTTTGTTTTGGATTTTGGGGGTCGAAGGGAGACTGTGTGTGTTGACAGACTTAAACCTGCACATGTTCTTCCGGACAGTAATGTAGTGCCGGCCCAGGCCCCTCGCCGTGGCCGCCCTCCTTCAATGGGGTTGACAGACTCTGGTTTTCCCCCCAGGACTACCCCCGGACCACCGGCGTTTGAGCCTTCTTCTGCCTTTCCTGCTTGCCTTCACCAGCCTCGTTCACAGGATGGACCTTCCTCTGCCTGTTCTCTCCCTCCCAGGTTCAGTCGTTCGGGCCGTTTGCTTAGGCCCAGGGTCCTGGACTGAATAGAGACCTGACTGTGTGTTCGGGGGGTATGTGTAGCGGACCACCAGGTGGCTCCACTCACACCCAAGTTGAAGGGAAGTGCTGGGGTGGAGATTTTGGCGCTTACTGTATGTGATGTTCTGAGAGTCAGTTAATAAAGTTGGAGTGACTGAGACACTGAGACCTCTCCTGTCATTATTACATACCTCCACACTGGCACCTTTTTAAAACGCTCAAAGTCATCTTATAACACAAAACAAAAAGAACAGTATTAAAAAGTTCTGTGTGTTTTACAATAAGAATGTAAAACACACAGAACACATAAAACTGGATGATTACAGCTGATATGGACATGAAGACCTTCAGAGATAAGGTGCAGTACAGCTAAAAACACAGAGACCCATGTGAACAAAGTCTTAAAGACCAAATCAAGGAGAATCTTAAAGATGTGAAGCAAAATCTCAGACTGAATATATGTTGAAGAATAGGGAGCCGGTGAAGCTGGATGAGAATTGGGGTAATATGGTCAGTAGACTTGGTGTAGGTGAGTTGTGGACGATTTGGAGCCAACTGAGGAGTTGAGGAGACCAGAGACAATGGCATTACAGTAATCCAGATGAGAGGGGGATTCAGGGCATGTACTAGGATTTCTGTGCTGATTGAGTGTCATCAATCCAATTAAACTTTTTCAATGAAATTGTATTTATATAGCACCAAATCACAACAACAGTTGCCCCAAGGTGCTTTATACTGTAAGATAAAAACCCAACAATAATACAGAGAAAAGTCTAAGTAATGGTCTCCTTTTACCCTGATTTTGGACACTTGCCAGTTTTGTTCACCTCTCTAACATATTTCAGGTGTATTTTTTTAAAGCTTATATTAAAGCTTTAGCTTTAGCTTTTTGGTGTTTGGTGTTTTGTTCCTGATGTCCTGCTTTGGGGTCCTTTGCCTTTGTTGTTCATCACATTACCCATCCATCCATCTATCCATCTTCATCCGCTTTATCCGGGGCCGGGTCGCGGGGGCAGCAGCCTAAGCAGAGATGCCCAGACCTCCCTCTCCCCAGCCACCTCCTCCAGCTTGCCCGGAACACCAACCCCAGGAGGCGCCCAGGAGGCATCCTTGTCAGATGCCCGAACCACCTCAGCTGGCTCCTTTCAAAGTGGAGGAGCAGCGGCTCTACTCTGAGCCCCTCCAGGATGGCTAAACTTCTCACCCTATCTCTAAGGGAGAGGTTAGCCACCCTTCGGAGGAAGCTCATTTCCGCTGCTTGTATCCGCGATCTCATTCTTTCGGTCACTACCCACAGCTCGTGGCCATAGGTGAGGGTAAGGACGTAGATCGACCGGTAAATTGAGAGCTTCGCTTTTACACTCAGCTCCCTCTTCAGCACGACGGACCGGTGCAGCGTCCGCATCACTGCAGCCACAGCACCAATCTGTCTGTCAATCTCCGGCTCCCTTCTCCCATCACTCGCGAACAAGACCCCGAGATACTTGAACTCCTCCACTTGGGGCAGAAACTCATCCCTGACCCGGAGTGAGCACTCCACCCTTTTCTGGCTGAGAACCATGGCCTCAGATTTGGAGGTGATGATACTCATTCCCGCTGCTTCACACTCGGCTGCGAACCATTCCAGTGTGAGCTGAAGACGTTCACTCACATTACCCATCTTTATATAAAACCACCACATAGGTGACTCCCGGCCTATTTTTTAACCTTGTATGTTGAATTTTGTGCTCTTCTCCATAAAAGTGAGGGTTTTCAAGAAAATAATATGACTTTAAAATAACCAAAAAAGTTCATGTTATTGCAAGGTGTGTCATCGAACAAATATTCCCAGAACAAACAAAATTGTTTAAAGTAATTCAGATACTTAGGAGCAATGCTAATTATTTACTTAAAATTTGGGTTGAAACTTTGTGGTACCTTTACAAATTTAATTAACCTATAAATTTAAGATAAAAATAAGTGATTGCAAGAGAAAGAATTCACATTATGACAAATATTTCAAAAGGAACAAAAGACAAGGATTTGAAACCCAGACAGTCACAGCTGGACTGCTGGTGATACAGAAATTCATGGGGAGAAGAGTGCACTGTGAGCTTCGAGCCAATGTTAAGATCTTCTTTAATTAATTTGTATTTCTCAAGTTTGAGTAAAAAACCTTTTTATTTGTTTAGCCACTGGAAAAAAACTAAAAAACTAAATCAAACTTTCTCACCTTCAGCTGCAGACTACCAACTTGTGCAGAGGCTTCCAAATAATCATTCTCCACCTTCAGAACAGCATTTAAAGCACATAAATGAATCTCCCATAAACAAAAACATATAAAATCGAGGCTGAGTGAGCCGAAGCAGTTCACCGTACGTGCATTTAGCCACAAAACGCCAATCTTTTCTCAATGCCCCGATGGCATCCTTGGAAAGATTTAATTTTCCCTCAAGTGCCTGCCTCCCATCTCTTAGAAAAGTGTGCTGTCGCTTCTCCACAAGGTTTCCTCACTCGGAGGATACATCTCTCTTCAGTCTGAGTTCAAGTGTCTAATCTTCTGCGTCTCAAGGTCAGCATTTGAATGCACTCTTAAGGGTCTTGATTCAAACAAATGAGACAAGAAAATTAATCGGAGGCAATGCATGAAGTGTTGAGTGTGTGTGTGTGTGTGTAGAGGTATGAATGCAAATTACTATGTGTGTGTCCAACTGGAGTCGGTAGAGGGAGAGCTCAGCTGCTCGGGTCCTGGGCCCAACGGGACTGAACGAGGGATGAAAGCGAAGATAAAAGACAGCGAGAGAAAAAGTGAAAGAGGGAGACCGTGCACTGTGCAGAGCGGAACATTGTTCTCTTGATCACAGTCAGAAGGTTTCGTGTAAGTGTGTGTTTTTGTGTCTTTGCGCAATACCGTTTGCGTGCACGCCCGCTCATAAATATATGGCTGTTTGAGTCAATGCCTGCGTTTCATGGCGTTTAAGACTTTCTCCAATAGAAATCACATGAATGTTAAAATTTCTTAAAGTTTACTTTAAAAAATTTGCAAGGAAAAAAACTACAAGCCTCCTACCTTATTGTCAGTTCTATGTTCATTCTTAAATAGAGAGCTGGGTGGTGAAAGACAGTAGGAGGGGAACATTTTATCCCTGCCATCTATCCATCCCACCCTCTCTCCTCTCCTCTTTTTTTTATCCTCTTTTCCCTCACATCTATTATTCACCCCAGTTGGCAGCCAGGCACACACCTAAATAAACCTCTAGCTATGTCATCTCTCACTCCCTTCATCATGTTCACCTTTCATCAGCTCCACTCTTCTCTGTCTCCATCTACCTTCAGTAGAGGTCCATTCATTGAGAGTTACACATATTTATATTTAATTTTAAACAGGCATCGGGTGAACACATAGGACAGAGGAATTTGGTAAGGTCTGACTCCTGATCTGCAGATTTCAGGAATGTGATCAAATATTTGCCTTAGCAGAGAGAGGTCGAAGGATATCCTTATATATATGGTGTTGCTCTGAATAAAATTACTAGACAGAGCTTAAGTAGCATAAGTAGCATAAGTAGAAGCTCGTGCTGCTAAAAAAAAAAAGGCCGTGTCCATTGTTTGGAGACATTTTTGGCTTTAGTCAAACAAAAAGAAAACCACAAGACAAATACTTTAGTTACAAAAAGTAATATGACCAATCTCCTATGGAGGACCACACACATCAAAATAAAGAATTTTATGCTTCAATAATGAATAAAATATGTGTTAGTAAATTCATTTACAAATTCATCTTTTATTTATTTCAACATTACTAAAGTCACTTATTATTTAATAATTTCATTAAAAATAAAAACACAATTTATAAATCAATATTTTAAAATGGATAATTAATCTGTTAATAAACATCGAAATTGAAAATGGATCTCATAAAAAAAGAATTTAACTCCCAGTAAAAAACTTATTTCAAAAAAACAGTTCAAATTCCTTAAAAAAAGAGAAACAAGTAAATGGGTTCCAAAATCAAAGATTTATTTCTGACATTTAAAATGATGATTCCAGTCCTCATTTTCAAATCCATTTCCTCACTGTGTTTCCCTTTCCTGTTAGCTCAGAGATTAACTATTATATTAGCATATAAGCAGTTTTGGTATTAACTACTGGATTAGCTAACCCACTTCGCAATTCCGAGACGCTCCCGGTCCTAGAAAAAGCAATGAAAGGAGCTTTCTGATTGGTTATGGAGATACATGGTAGCTGTCTGGATTTTTCTACACGGTTGTTTGTAGCGATAGCATTGCATTGCTAAGAAGTGTGTGTGTGCTTGTACAAAGACCATTCAATTCAATTCAATTCAATTTTATTTATATAGCGCCAAATCACAACAAAAGTCGCCTCAAGGCGCTTCATAGATACAGAGAAAAACCCAACAATCATATGACCCCCTATGAGCAAGCACTTTGGCGACAGTGGGAAGGAAAAACTCCCTTTTAACAGGAAGAAACCTCCGGCAGAACCAGGCTCTCCCTCCCATTCTACTTTTAAATACTCTAGGAACAACAAGTAGGCCTGCAGAGCGAGAGCGAAGTGCTCTAATAGGGTGATATGGTACTACAAGGTCATTAAGATAAGATGGGGCCTGATTATTTAAGACTTTGTATGTGAGGAGCAGGATTTTGAATTCAATTCTGGATTTAACAGGAAGCCAATGAAGGGAAGCCAAAACAGGAGAAATATGCTCTCTCTTTCTAGTCCCTGTCAGCACTCTTGCTGCAGCATTTTGGATTAACTGAAGGCTTTTCAGTGAGTTTTTGGACATCCTGATAATAATGAATCGCAGTAGTCCAGCCTGGAAGTAATACATGCATGAACTAGTTTTTCAGCGTCACTCTGAGACAGGATATTTCTAATTTTAGAGATGTTGCGCAAATGGAAGAACGCAGTCTTACATATTTGTTTAATATGTGCGTTGAAGGACATATCCTGGTCAAAAATGACTCCAAGGTTCCTCACAGTGTTACTGGAGGCCAAGGTAATGCCATCCAGAGTAAGAATCTGGTTAGATACCATATTTCTAAGCTTTTCAGCGCCGAGTACAATGACCTCAGTTTTATCTGAGTTAAGAAGCAGAAAGTTAGTGGCCATCCAAGTCTTTATGTCTTTAAGACATTCCTGCAGTTTAACTAATTGGTGTGTGTTATCTGGCTTCATGGACAGATAGAGCTGGGTGTCATCTGCATAGCAGTGAAAATGTATGCTATGTCTTCTAATGATGCTGCCTAGGGGAAGCATGTATAATGTAAACAGAATTGGTCCTAGCACTGAACCCTGTGGAACTCCATAATTAACCTCAGTGTGTGAAGAGGACTCTCCATTTACATGCACAAATTGGAGTCTATTAGATAGATATGATACAAACCACTGCAGTGCAGTACCTGTAATACCTACAGCATGTTCTAATCGCTCTAATAGGATATTATGGTCAACAGTATCGAATGCTGCACTAAGGTCAAGAAGGACAAGCACAGAGATGAGTCCACTGTCAGAGGCCATAAGAAGATCATTTGTAACCTTCACTAAAGCTGTGAAGCTTTAGTGAGCCTCTATATATGGACCAGAACAATATGCATGCATAAAATAATTTCTCATCAATTGTAATCAAGGTAAAATGTTAGTTTGTTGATTAATAATGTTTATTAATGGTGATTTTAAGGTCATTTGCTCATTTTTGTTTTACCCTCACTCCCAACAGATCACAGCAAATGGTTGTCTGTCCCTGAGCCTGGTTCTGTTGGAGCTTTCTTCCTGTTAAAAGGGAGTTTTTCCTTCCCTCTCCTGACTACTAATCATCTACTAATCAGAAGGCTGGTGGTTCAATCCCTGGCTGGTACAGTCTGTATGCCAAAGTATCCTTGGGCAAGACACTGAACTCAGAGTTGCTCTCAATGTGTTTATTGGATTGTGAGAGTTACACAGAAAAAGCTTAGATGTAGATAAAAGTGCTTACATGAATGGCTGAAGGAGACATGTTGTAGAGTAGAAAAGCACTATATAAAAACCGGTCCATTTACCTCTGATTGTACAATATAAAGTAATTCGAATTTATAACAAAAAAACTACCAAACGTCAAAATTAGTTTCTGAACACTTTCTACAATACCTGGCTTGAAAAACATTATGATAAACTACAAAATCAGGGTTAAAAGTCATCTGCTTTAGGGTGCAGGTTTGGCTTACTGCACTGAGGCAACCACACGCCATAGGGATGGTTGTTGCGTCCGGGTTTGAATCCGACTCACAGCCCTTTGCCACATGTCTTCCCCTGTCTCTGTCTGTCCCTGCTTTCCTGTTCTCTCTTCACTGTGTCTATCAAATAAAGCTGAAACAGGCCACACAAATATATATATATTAAGAAAACATCTGGTGGACTCTCTAATTTGTCAAATTCCTTAAATATTGCACTAAGTTTTACGTGAAAATTACCTTTAACTATGTCTTTTTCTTCTATGAGTTGAAGAAGACATTTCCTAAATAATAGAGAACGTTTTGCAAAGACACTTGTATCTGTACCATTTCATGTTACATTTAAAGTTCTGCTTCCTGCATTCATTTGCTAATCTTTTCTATAAAATATATCTTCATCGTATTGATTTGGTCAGTATTACAAATGTTAACCAAATTTCACCCACAAATTGGCTTCATATCAACAGCACAAGGATGCACAAGTGAACACACAGCATGAATGGAGAGTCAGCCCAACAAATGAGAAACTGAATCGAGACTGAACACAAATCCTGTTCTTGACCTGTAGAAAAAGGCCTGCCTGTACGTGCACATGGCCTGGAAAGATGCATGACAGCACAAAGGAATTACATTACAATTTAAACACTTGTTGTCTACCCCTCTCAGCTGCCACTTGTGGTTGGAGCTGAGCTGAAAATTGTCTGTGACATTACCTATTAAAAATGTGTGGGCATGTGACACTAGGTTTTCCCACATGTGCCAATTCCAGATGGCCTCAAAGAGACAACAGGTGATGCCAACATCACACACGCGTACAAAGTGATGACCCACCCCTGAGAGCCCTCTAACCAGACTTTATGCAGAGATCAAAGAACGAAGTATAAAAGAAGAAATCAGAACTGATGTTGGTGAAGGCTCAACAGTAAGAGAGAGAGGAAACAACCTGTCTTACAACGAGAGGAAAGATACGTGTGTGCGCATCAAAGCAATGTCAAGAGTGCCTGCGTGCTCATGCACATGTGCTCACATCAGAAAGACAAAGATTCAAATCGCACCCTCCTTCACTTCATACCCCACACTTTCACAGTTACACTCCGCTGGACAAACTCCCTTAAACTTAATACCACTACAAGACAACGAATTCCACCACTTTACCAGTAACGAACTTAACATGTGGTTATTTCCTCCAGGAAGTTTTGACTGGTTTTAATAGACGAGATAACTTTATGTTTTCGATGCTTTAATGTAACTTTAGAAACACACAGCTAGCACACATTTGAAAGGCTCAAAGAAGTGTTTGCACTTATTAATAAAATCTCTTAGCGGGAATCTGTGGGCACAAACGAATCGTCATTAAAAGTCCCTTTTCACAGATATCCCAGTAAAAGCACATGTGTAAATGATCAGATTAATGATGCGTGCATTTTGCTGCCTTAGCTCCAGTCCTGTTGTTTGCTCACACTTTATTTAAAGGCGCTTCATGAAGCTTTTTCTAACATGACTTACCAAACTGTCAGCTCTGGAAGAAGACAGAAGTCATTATTCTTTAGTTTCTGGGTTTAAAGAAAAAAAAAGCATTTTACAGTTTGTCCTATTGATAAAGACCCTCCGCCACAGCCATTCATACTACACCACAGTAATAAATAAATAATTAAATTACAAAAAAAAAATCCTTTTTTTTTTTTTTTTTTACAATGTATCCATAGTAAAATAGATAAACTAATAAAACAGGACACTTTTTGTGATTTAACAAAAAGCTTTTGCTTTATAATTACAGGCAATGAGCTACCAGAAGCTTTTCTGTAATTTTACACATTTATTTCTTAGAGTTTGAGTGCAAAGAGTCACTATTTTTTAAATTAAATAAAAACGGCATTTATTTTAAATAACGTAAAGTTCTTTTTCATATTTTAAGATATCACAGGGAGTAAATGTGCAGCTAAACTTCTTTACACCAGCGAAAGGCAAAGTGGGCTGTATGTACCCACTGAATGAGTTTTGACATCTCTGTACTAAGTACAGGAGGCAGGAAGTTCCTCTGTTTTCTCTGCGAAAGTCTTTAAATCCTAAACCATGAAATAATTTTCATATGTGGTTATTAAACCTTCTGACCAAAGATGGGCAGAACGCGTTACTTTATTACTTTTTTCAAGTAACGAGTAAAGTAAGGGATTACTATTGCAAAAACGGTAATTAGATTACTGTTACTTTCACGTAGGAACGCTACATTACTGCGTTACTAAAACAGTGATTTTTTTGCGAGAATGTCTCATGACAGTGACATAAGCAAGTGCGACGTTTGTGACAACAGCTGTGTGCAGATCAACAATGGATCATATATCGAGTGCAGAGAGAGTATGAGCGTGCAGTGTTTAAAGCGTGGAAGTACTGACCTTACTTTGAGTTTGATTCCATAAAAAGTGACAAAAACATTAGTGTCCGTTGTGCGGGGGAAGAAAACTTCTTTTTACAGCGGAAAAAAACCCCTAAACTTCCAAGCAAGCACTGAGTGCGCTACGACTTAATGGGAAACTCACAGAGAAACTCGCGGATTCTTTGACTGACTGCTGCGGCACACCTGCCCCAGGGTAAACCTCCGCCTACCCCACTCCTGCTTTACAGGTGAAAATAGAGCAACAGGACCGCTAGTCTGTGACTTTATTTATTTTCTGCTGACCTGAGGATGCTGAAGAAGAGGTCCTGACTTTGAAAAAGGGCATAGTTGATTAAACAAGGGACTTTAACGATGAAGGCCATGACGTTGTGGATAAAAGCACCACCCTGCAGACTCACAATGGCCAGGGTGCAGAGAGTTAGAAGCTAAACTTCCAACTTCCAATGCTTTAGATGCAGTTTCTCTGGCAGGCCGTCAGCCTGAAGAGCCTTGAGAAGGAGAAAAGAACTCCATGTTACTGAACCCACGGAGACAAGGAGCAGCAGACTGACTGGTAATGTTGCCTAAGAGCTGCAGATCAACAAGGATCAAAAGGATGTGATGGTGGAGGCCACTAGTAACCAGAACAACAAGAGTCCTGTGTTTGAAATCTTCAATGCTGCCAAGGCCCTCACAATAAATAACCAAGGAAGGACCAGAGCAGTGGAGACTGAACTTCACCTAAGCTGGTGTCAAGGCTGCTCTGTTAAAAAATATGTCATCTGAACAAAAACCCAAAGGTGAATGTGGACTTCCGGGTGGAGCTGGTGAAAGCACGGCCATCCATGGTTCAACTGGATCACCTAAACCAGGCGGACATAATAATAATGGACTGGATTTATATAGCGCTTTTCAAGGCACCCAAAGCGCTTTACAATACCACTATTCATTCACTCTCACATCCACACACTGGTGGAGGCAGCTGCAGTCGTAGCCACAGCTGCCCTGGGGCAGACTGACAGAATCGGCCCCTCTGACCAACACCAGTAGGCGGTAGGTGAAGTGTCTTGCCGAAGGACACAACGACCAGGACAGAGAACCGGGGATCGAACCGGTGACCTTCTGGTTACAGATACAGATACAGGTTACAGGTTACAAACCCCTGAGCCACGGTCTCCCAACATTGAAGCAAAGTAGCAGCTGCAGCTTCATCAGTCGTGCAAAGAATAGTGTTTCTCTATGAAGAGGCACCGATGGACTCCAGCAAATGGCAAAGGAAACAGAGCAGCAGTGGAGCAAAACAAGACAATCAATTTGTGAGTTTTTTTTCCATCTTACTTCTTTTGACAATCGATTATCTCGTGTCACAAAGTCTGTGTGTATTCAACATGTACAGCATGTACTGTAACTACAACTGAGGAAAAATGTGGGTACTCTGAGTGTGTCCACAATTTGAATTTTGTTAGAATTTAAGCTTTAGTTCTACCACAGTCAACGAACAGACGGTGCCGTGTGAAAACAAAAGTTAGTATCATTAATTTGCACCTTGAAAAACACTTAAATTCATTACACAAAAAGATCAGTGACACAAATAGAATTTTTCTTTTACTTTTGTGTCTGTTCAGCCGTTTTACTTAATAACAAATCTCATTTCTAGATTTTTATAAGTTGTTAAATATCCAAAACTGTCTCCCCACTAAGAGAGATTTATTATGATGATTTAAGATTTATTAGTCTTACATTTTTACTTCCTTGCTGTTTAGCGATGGCAGCTCCTATTTCAGAATCACTCATCTATTTGCAGCCCTGTTGGCACTCTTGCACTCCCGTGCTCGGGTTACATCACATCAGACTGGTTAACAGTGATGATCAAAAATCACATTCTCCAAATTACAAATGTTCAGTACAACTATTAAACACTAATCCACAGTTACATAGAAAAAAATAAATGAAATCATAAAATTTACAAAACGTATTTCTATTTTTAAATATTTAAAATCCAACCGTGGAGCGAACTCGCTTGTCTTTTACCGTCCTTCTGTTTTCTGAAGGGGAAAAAATGGTCAACATAAGTTGCTCCTCACTAGGCCACGTAGATAAACGACTTTGCTTTTTAAGGTGCACGCTGACCTTTCTGAGCTGGAAAAGCAGAGCAAATACTAAATGACACAGCTAATTGTTTCACCCCAGAGTCCATTCTGCCTCTCTCACTCCTCTTTACTTCGACCAGTACCTTCCATCATTTCTTCTAATTTCTCTCAATTATTTTCTCCTTATGCTCTCTCCCACGAGGACGTGTTTGTGTGTGTATGTGTGTTTGGTTGACCTTCCTGAACTGTATGGCCATTAATGGAGATTAGATAAAGTTGTCTCTTGCCTGACTCATTGGCATGCATTAAGCAGAGTACAATAATAACATACACACACACACATTCAAAACCACACGCAGGCAGAGTTACACAAGAAGAACGTCTTAAATCGAGGATATAGGACCAAATTAAAGGTAAAAGCGCTCTTGGTCTCCTTCTTTTGTGAGACATCATCTGTTTTTCAAAAAGCCGTGTTCGGCGTCCTTTTCCCTCCCTCTAATGGATTTTTGATTTTTCCAGAGCATTCGACACAATTAGCTTGTCTTTCTTTTTTATTAATGACACATTTACTGTTTTCTTTCCCCCCGCTGTTGTTTATTCTTACACTAAATTGAGGAGCGAAGAGGTCTTAAAAGTGCACGGCGTGTCTGTGTGTATGAGTGTAGGTGTGGAGTAGTGTTATTTATTTGAACTAGCCTGTGGCTTCATTGTTCTTGTTTATTTTTATTTTTGTGAAACCTATGAAATTATCAGTGTTTACGTTAAATAGGAAGACACTATTCTTAAAGTTATTTTTAAATTGAAAAGATTTCATTGATTGCGGCGCGTGGGTTCGGCACCTTATTCACATTCACTTCCATTTTCTTTATCATTATATGTGCTTAGAGTGATGGGGCTGAAGCCAAAGCGATCCCGTCTACAACTGTGTAGATGCTGACTCTTCCTATCTTGACATGATGAAAGTACATCGCAGTTACAGAATATAATACAATGACAGTCATATTGAAGGATGTGTCATAAAGAGAGAAGCTAATTAACAATTCCAAGGACAAGTGATCTGAGCTCACCTCGCAGTGACACATCTGATATCTACATACAAATAGCGAGACCGTCCTCCCACTCAAAAGCATGACCAGTATAATGGAAACGTGCTAATACAACAAAGTTTAAATATGAAAATACTATGTTTCCATTAGTGTGACGAGGTCACTTCTCAAAGCTAAGTTAGTCTTAATCAGAGCTAATATAAGGAGACTCATAAAGCAGAGGTTAGAGGGGATCGTCCTTATTTCCTCTCACATAAATATCCTACACAATGGTGAATGCTCATATTGAACACTGCCTAGTTAAAGTTTTCACAATGGTGAAATGACCTACAGGTCAGTGTAAGTGCGAGTTTTACTACTCTTGGATTTGTATGGATTTGTCAATGAGTGTGAATATCCCTAATATAGTGAGACTTACATGCTTTTAAAGCCTTCAAACCTTTAAGAAGGGCATCTGATCTGAAGAATGTTGGCTTAAAGTTGGCTTACCTGTTTGCTTTGTGTGTATACAGTGTGTGTGTTAGAGAGGACAAAGGTCTAAAAACGTCTAAAAGCCTGAAGAGATCCTTCTGAGTTCAAGTTACAGCGCAAAAATCTCGAGCCACCCCTTTGATATTTTGCCAGGAAAACTGGAAATTTATTGATTGAAACCTGCAAACATACAAGGAAATACAGAAGGGAAAGGCAAAAATAACTGGATGAAACTCTTGCCAATCAGATAATATTGCATGGTGGATCAAAATCTCATCGTACGTTTCTGCATCAATTTTATCAAGATTTTTAACACCACTGACTTAAATGTAGTTCAAACCATGACAGAGCCTCCACTGTGTTTTACAGATGGCTGTAGACACTCTCTGCTGTATCTCTCTCCTGACCTCCTCCATCCATAGTGATGATGATTTGAACCAGAAATTTTAAATTTGGATTCATCTCTAATGTTGCCACTTACTCAGTCCAGTTCTTGTATGATGTTCATACCTCAGCCTTTTCTCCCTGTTTCCCTTATTTAAAAACGGCTTCTTCCTAGTAGGAAGCAAATGGGTCTCAAATAAGTGGATTCATGAGCAAGGTCAAGAGTTCAGAAGACCCTGTGGCCTGACAGAAGTGGACTGAAACTGACTTTACTCCTACACAGCACCCATGCTATCTTGCATAGACAAACCGCTTTAGGTTGAAGTTGTAAAATGTTGCTTTTTTTGTTTCTTTCTTTGGGTTTTTCACTGGGACCATTTCTGCTCTGGTTTCTGGGGAACAGCAGATGGATCATCTGTCACGGTCGATAGCAGGGACTCAAGCGCAGAGCAGGTTGACGTTTCCAAACAGTTTATTTACAACACCAGCGCAGAATATATACAGTGAGGGGGAAAATCCAGGGATCAAAAGATCCAAGGGGAAGCTCTCTCACATTCGTTCTCGTTTTCACGCCCAAACTCACACACGTTCACACAGTAGGAAGGTCACAGGTCCGGGATGGAAAACTATCACACAGGAGACGCAAATTACTCACAAGTCACAAAACACTTGTGAGTAATTCACATTGTAAGCACAGAGCTGAGAGGATCACTAACGTGTTTCGCACAGTCATCCAGCGATGAGAGGATCTGCGTCCCAGCCTCAAATAGTGGACAGGTAATGACAGCTAATCGCGAACAGGTGTGTGGGCCAGTGAGCTCCGCCCAGGCAGAGAGGAGAGAGAGGGAGAGAAAGAATACAAAACACATGTAGCTTTGCGGGGCCGGCTGGGCAGACACAGGGACCATGACATCAACTACACTGGTCCATACCTTGATCGAGGTGCTGTTTTTATGAGTGGCCTAATAAACAGAAAACATTCCTGTGAAAATGTTCGAGTACAAGGACTGGATTGAAAATGAGCGAAAAAGCAGCCAATGTCCAAAGCAAAACTTGTTCAACATCATTTTAGAAAAAAATATAAAGAAATGAATGGTGACTCAAGAATTTTGCACAGCACTTGAGATTGAGCTGAGGAAATCCCTTCAAGCTCATACTGGTGCCATGACTGATACGGTCTTTAGTAGCAAGTATAGCTTAATCTTTTAAAAATGTGAAGGAATGTTTTGACATAAAGCAGAAACCCAAGTAATTCACATGATGAAATTAAGTATTTTGCTTATTTATGGGGTCATCATGCAAGGATATTACTGCTAATGCTAATGATGTGTAGCTGTAATAATGAAGTAAATGAAAACATAACTCCTTTATTTGAATCAAACTTACCCAAACAGAGAAAACTTTACCTGTTTTTCCTGAATGTGTCAAGTCTTTCCATGTGCTTCACACTTCGCTCTTCAACGCAGTGTCTGGTTTGACCTCATATTCCAACCTTACCATTTATTTCTTCCTCCAACAAACACTCACACTAGTATTTTTTTTGTACCTTTGTCCTTTTTCCATCTTGTCTTTTACAGTGATTCCTCTTCCTACCACCTCTCGTATGTCACAGTGCTACACAGATATACACTCAGAGAATCCCACTTAGATACAGACACCCAAAATGAAATCAAGCCGAGCCTCCCTCTGGGTCCATGTCCCACTTTCTTGCCAGGCAGTACATGACCATACTGCCGCCGTGAGACTGACGGACCTCTGGCACAGAACAGCACAGTGCCGGACACAAAATCCCTCTCAAGGAGCAGATGCTTGCTTCCTCTTGACATATGCCCCTGAGATAGAGCAGGGTGAGGGGGGGACGTAATGGAGGGTAAGGCTGAAGATAATAGAGGGCGGGGGTGAAGGAGGGAGAGCTTTACTGTGGAGGAACAGTGAGGGAGCTGAAAAGGGAGGAAGGGAAGGCTACGGTTAGAAAAATGCAAGTCGAAGGCAAAGACTCAGAAGAAAAATCTGAGGGCTAATTTAATTGTAAATAATACTCCAAAAATACTTAATTCAAAGGCCATTTTGCCTCAATTATGTCAAAGCTCCTTGAGGCCAATAAGCATGAGTGTGTAAAGGGAAAAACAAACAAACTTAAAAAAAAAAAAATCAAGCCAAGGGCACAAGGCCAGGTCAGAGTGTCAGAGAATGAGCTCAGAAGAAGAGCTAAAGATGAACAGATGGCGTTGAGCTGTGAAAGAAGAGATGTGATGGGAAGAGCAGGATGAGGCGGGAGCAGAAAGGAGGAGGGGATTTTGAAAAAGCATTGCCACATTTGTATCCTCTCCATGTCTCTTGGCTTCGTTTTCACTCTTTAAATATTCCTGACAGGTGACCAAACTACAATCAAAAGAAAGCAACTCGGTTTTAATTCACTGGGAGATGGTAATTAAAATCCATGCAATGGTCAATAAGAAATATAGGGAGAAATTACATGGGTTATCAGTGGCTTTTGCAGCCTGATAGCTATTGGCAGTGGTATTTTATGAACATGGATACCAATAGTCACTTTGAAAATCATATATTTTCCACAAATGATGAATTACTGTGTGAGGAATGTACATGAGGGGTTATGGTCTGTATTCACAGCAAGATTATTTCATCAGTAGTTCTTTTCAGAGACTTCACATTACACTTACCTTGAGATTTCAATTTTGACTGAGTATTCAAAGTAAAGAAAGCCATGATAATCATATTTATATATTTTCATGCAGAAGGTCAGGTCGAGGGAAATACAAAAGCAAAATCTTACGTAGCTCTGAATATATAATCATAGAAAGACATCATTGTAATTGAGAAATTTTGCTAAATACAAGATGCCAAAACCTAAACTCTGTATTGATAGAAAACTAAAAGGATCACCAAAACCAGTAATAATAGCATTTACAACCACAGTAAAAGGATTGGGATCTGTGTCAATTAAAAAAGCCATAACAAGGGTCATGGCCACTTTTAAGCCATTCTCAAGCTAATTTTCATCAGTCCAGGTCTGTGATCTCTACAGAAGGCAGTAACAACAAGAAGCAATGCAAACGTTATCTTCACTTATGTGAACTATGCAGAATTTATCAGTTGTCACTATGCTAGGTAGTGACTGCTGAGCTCACAGTACTGAAACCAACTCATTTCCATTTTAAATGTGCAGTTTGGGGGGTTTTTAATGGAAAAAACTAATATCATACTCATAAATGTACACAGATTAGTGTCTAACTATGTCTTCCAACAAACTGACTTCTTACAAACTTAAAATTTATCCAATGAAAATAGGCACTGACCCCAGTTTGTGGAAGCCACCATCTTACCCCAGCATCTTGAATAGACTTATAGATGGAAAAAAGAAAAAAGATGGCGCCGGTGTGTGTGGCTGCTCGTCTGTCACTGCCAAGTTTGTTCCTGTTTATGTTATTTCTAATTTGTGTCATCCATGAAACAAAGTCTCTGCTGAGGTATGATCGCCAGACACTATTGGACCTCAAACCTGTGGTCCAAAATATTGTGTCCTTTGGAGCTGGTGGGCAGCAACCCCTGCCCCCATTTGCATCGGAAACCCCGGGTTACCTGTACTGGGTTCCCACGCTACCTTCCCGGCGAAAGCGTCATCGTCGCCGGGGTAAACGAAGCGGTCGCCTGGTGAAGCTAAAGGTTTACCTAAAGAATTATTCTGCTGTTTTCCGACCAGTGCATGGATTCTTGCGTCTCGGCGTTTTCTGGATCCTGTTGATGCCTGTTTGGTGCCTGTGGTCGGCTTTGATGATGATGCTCCTCGGCCTCGCTGCCCATGCCCTCCCAGGCTAAACCTCCGCTGTCAACATTATCGGAACCTGAGATCGCTGCGGTGGGTTTCTGGACCTCCTGAACCCCGAGCGCCAACTCCAGCTCCCGCTAGGATTGGCCTGGTGAACGCCAGATCACTTTTAAACAAAACATTTATTCTTCGGGACTTCTTCAGTTCCCGTGATCTGGATTTTCTGTGTGTGACTGAGACGTGGCTGAGTGTTGGTGAGTCCAGTGCTCTATCTGAACTTTTACCTGCGGATTGTTGCTATTTTAACTCGCCACGGACGTCAGGCAGAGGTGGAGGCACAGTGATGGTTTACAAAAAGGATTTTAAATGTAAGCAGTGTTTTCTACAGCCTTCGTTCTCCAGCTTTGAATTTACCTCGTTTGAGGTGAGTTGTACAAACCCGATTTTCTGCGCTGTCATCTATCGCCCCCCCGAAATACAATAAGAACTTCATAAACGACTTTTCTGATTTTTTAGCTGGGATTATGCCCAACTATGAGAGTGTTCTTATTGTTGGAGATTTTAATATACATGTATGTTGTCCTGATAAGCCACTGGTAAAGGACTTTTTAAGCCTTATTGACTCTTTGGTACAGTCCGTGCCTGGCTCTACACATGAGCACGGACACACACTGGACCTTGTTCTGTCATATGGTCTGCCTGTCACTAACTTGGAGATTTGTGACTGTGCACTCTCAGATCATATGCCTGTGTTATTCAACGTTGGTTTGACATATACCGCAGTTAAATCTGGCGCTGCTACTCGGTGCTGTCGGGTTATTAACCCCGCCACTGCCGCGCAGTTTTCTGCTGCTTTTAATCAGCTTGGCGGCCCTTCTGACTTTGTTTCCTCTGATACAGAAGAGCTAAATTCCCAGTTTTATTCTTGCTGTCAAAAAATCATGGACTCTGTGGCTCCTTTAAAAACCAGGCAGCCTAAGGCTGAACCTGAGCCTTGGTTTAATGAGAGCAGTCGTGCTGTTAAGAGGGAATGTCGTCGAGCAGAACGGAGATGGAAAAAGGATAAACTGCATGTATCATTTCAAATTCTCAAAGACTGCTGGCATCGCTACCAGAACACTGTTAAAGAGGCAAAAAGGGAATATTTTGCAAATATTATTTCTTCCAACTGTCATAACCCACGTGTGTTATTTAGGGCCATTGACACTGTTCTTAATACTCCATTGAATGTCTGTTTGGAAGTTTCTCCTGAGATTTGCAATGATTTTCTGAACTTTTTTATTGAAAAGGTTGTCACCATCAGGGCTCTTATCACTGCTCCTGACTCTGACCCCTCTGTCTCTGTCCCTTGCGCTGCTGTTTTCACTCAGTTTGAGCTTGTGACGCTCTCCACTTTAGAGGATGTGGTTCGCCATATTAAGCCCACAGGTTCCTCACGGGATCCTGTCCCTCCACAATTCTTTAAAGAAATTTTTCCTAGTATACGACAGTATGTCCTTGAAATTATTAACAGCAGTCTGTCTTCTGGTATGGTTCCTGCAAATTTCAAACATGCAGTAGTGCAGCCACTGCTTAGGAAACCTGGCCTTGATCACACAGTTTTAGCGAACTATAGGCCTATTTCCAAGCTGCCTTTAGTCTCCAAGGTTTTAGAGAAAATTGTTTTTAGTCAACTGAAAGATTTTATAGATGATAATGGCATCTTTGAGGTTTTTCAATCAGGTTTTAAAACCCTTCACAGCACAGAATCTGCATTATTAAGGGTTTTTAATGAGATCCTTCTGGCATGTGATTCTGGTAACCATGTTGTTCTTGTCTTGCTTGACCTAACTGCTGCCTTTGACACAGTAGACCACAATATTCTAATTTCTCGATTACATGATGTAGTGGGTATTGGTGGAACTGCACTCAATTGGTTTAGGTCTTATTTGTCAGAACTTTCTCTGTCAGCCTTCTCGGTTACGAATAGTCTTCTGTTCCTCTGTCATGCGGCATCCCACAGGGCTCAATTTTAGGGCCACTGCTCTTTTCACTGTATCTATTGCCTCTGGGTTCTATCCTTAGAAGGCATGGGATCTCATTTCATTGTTATGCCGATGACTGCCAAATTTATTTGCCACTAAAACACAAGGATGGCATCTCCATAAAACCTCTCTTGACATGTCTAGATGAAATTAAAGCTTGGTTGGCTCTAAACTTTTTAAATTTTAATGAAAAGAAAACAGAAGTGTTGGTGTTTGGACCCAGTGGTCCCTGTGAGTCCTCCTCTGTTGTTTTAGGATCCCTGGAAGTCTATTTTAAACCTGTTGTTACTGACCTTGGTTTTAAGTTGGACAGTGATTTTAAATTGGACAACCAAATCAGAGCAGTGGTGAAGTCCAGTTTTTATCATTTAAGGCGACTGGCAAGAGTAAAATCTTTTCTTTCGAGGCAGCATCTTGAAACAGTGATCCATGCTTTTATTTCTTCCCGCCTGGACTACTGTAACTCACTTTATGTGGGGGGTCAGTCAGTCCCACTTTTCCCAAGTCCCAATTTTAAACTTCTTATGTTTGTTTTTAAATGCCTCCACAGTCTTGCCCCGCCTTACCTCTCTGAGCTTCTTCATCCCCACACACCCTGTCGGTCTCTCAGGTCAGCTGACCAGCTGCTCCTGGAGGTACCGAGATCCAGGAGGAAGCTCAGAGGGGGCGGGGCCTTCTCTATTGTGGCTCCAAAATTATGGAATAATTTACCCATGCACGTTAGAGAGGCCCCTTCACTGTCCACTTTTAAATCACGTCTTAAAGCCCACTTTTATTCCTTGGCTTTTAACCTCAGCGAGACTTAGTTTCTCTTTTAATTGAAGTAGTTATTTAATGATTTCACTCTTCTTTTATTTGGTTTTTACTTACATCTTATGTAATTTTATTTTACAGTTCCAATGTACAGCACTTTGTGTCAGCTGTGGTTGTTTTAAAGTGCTTTATAAATAAAGTTGATGATGATGATGATGATGGACATCGCTGATCTGCATAAATGTGTTTTATGTAAATGGTTATAGACAGGCTACATACAAATTACACCAAAGCTGGAGGTAAGGAGAACTCGTACACGTGGGTGACCATGAAGCACCTTCAGACTCAGCATATGAAGGATCATATCTATGATTTATCATCTGAGAAGTGGTCCTTATCACCAAAAACACACATCATCTCCACCAATCACCTTAAATCTGATTTTTCTTCCTCTTGTCAAATATTCATACTTGTATCTTTCACTGAGAAACAACTGATACTGTACATACACACACGCTGCACAAGTACTTGAACACACAAACACTTACAACAACCCCTAGTATTGCAAGGTGAAATCTGTTCATTAAAGAAAACAAACAGAGTATACACACACACACACTTGAGCACATAGTCTTTCATTAACACACACAAGAATTTAATTAACGTCTATTGATAAGCTCTGTCTGTCTTAAGGACATGTTTGTTTGTGAATATGTATATGTGTGTGGGTGTGTGTCTGTGTATCTTAAGGACATGCTCGTTATGCAGTCATTATACAGTTATCTTCTTGATTTGTGAAGCATGAAGCGGAGAAGCACACACACACACACACTTGCGAAGTGTAAGCTATAAACACGGTGTTGACGGATTAGATGGGAGTTTTTAATCATCTTAATTAAACCCAATTGTTATTTGTTGAATATTTGGCATTTATGAAGTTCACGGGGATATAAAGGCAGATTGAATACTAATTGTAATAGAAGATCTCTATTTTATTACAAGACTCTGTCAAGAAGTGGGAGATGTTCAGTGCTGGTTTCATGGAAATGACAGGTTAAGAACAACAACTAGAACAACTGAGACTCTGAACTGTATTTAATATTCTTTGTTATGTTTTCATTCATCAAAAGATAGTCGCTGTCAGCTCCCAGGCTAGAAACCGCTGGACCGGTTTTTTGTTGAACAAGCATCACAACATCCTGAACCTTTAATGGCAAAGAGGAACCTTAGTAGCAGAGTTGAATTTAAAATCCTTCTGACATATTGTAGCCACATTTTATTCACAACAGAAGACAGAAAACATCCAATGATCAAACCAGTGTAAGAAAAATATTAGCTCATTTTCAATTTAAGTGTGGCAACATATGTATCTTCAAAGTTGGGTTGGGTTGACCATCAGGATTGTCATCATCACTCAGTCCAAAAGGCTGCATGCCTGATGATATGGCAGCGCATTAGTTTCTATGGAATTGGCACCTTGCACATCTGAAAAGGGTCCGTGAGTGCTGAAAGGAACATACAGGTTTTATTTTTTATATGCAACGATAAGTCAAAAACAGATGGCTGTCCACTCTAAGCCTGGTTCTGCTTCCCTGTTCAAAGGGATTTCTTAGTTCTCACCATCGCCAAGAGTTTGATCACAGGGGATCATCTGATTGTCAGGGGTTTCTAATAGTCATTCTTATTCTACGCGAGCACTCAGAAATGCCTTTTTCACACCCACAAGCACGTTTTTCTATCTGACATTCGCACTGATAAATATACCAGAGAGCATCGTGGGGTCAGTATCTTGCTCAGTGATATCTGATATGCCCAGTGGTGCAGCCAGGGATCGAACCACCAACCTTCTTATTAGTAGATGACCCACTCTGCCTCCAGAGCGAAAGCCACCGCTTTCTAATATTGTCAGGTCTTCAACTTCTAATGTCAAGGGCCGGTACCGGTCCACGAGTCGTTTGGTACCGGGCCACGAGAGTTGAGGCTGGGCTGTGAAATTTATGGTTTTCTGGGTTTTTATCGTTAACTCGGTTTCCCTGGGTCTTTTCCTGTATTGTAGTTGTGCATCTTATTTTTAAAGAGATATTTACGCGTTACCATAGTGACCAGAGATCATTAAGGGGCAGACAGGAGGATGTTACTCTCAATGTTGTTGCCGCATTTCAGGAGGACGCTGCTAATAAAGTTACACAATTACACAGTGAATTCGCGTTTATTATTGTATTTATAAAATACAACAGTTTTTGTCTTGGTCGTATCATTTTATTTTGATGTATTTATCCGCGACACCTTAAAGGCTGGTCCATGAAAATACTGTCTGACGTTAAACTGGTCCGTGGCAGAAAAAAGGTTGGGGACCGCTGCTCTATATCACTGTGAATTGGTACCACATTAACTGAAGTGAACTGAGCTGATCTGCACAGAGAGCACACAGAGTGATATGTTATGTTAGATGGGTTTAGGGGGGTCTATAATACAAGAGTAAAATTTATACTTTGAAGATATTGTGAGTGTGTGAGAGAGAGAGTGTGTGTGTGTGTGTGTGAGAGAGAGAGAGAGAGTGTTAAAAGATGCTTGTCTGATTCTACTGTGGCTGGCAAGAGCCTTTCTAGAACAGTAATTACAGACAATCGTGTCCCTGGAAGATGATCCAGGAGTGCACACACACAAACACACACACAAGCGCTTGCCAAAAGACAACACCCAGGACTCCTCTTCTAAATGCACCTGAGAATAGAGTAACTCTTAACACACACACACACACACATCCTAGCACCTGAGTACGCTCACGTGCCAGCAAAAGGCCACAGCACCGTCTGTTCCTGCCACATAGACTCAGTCTCTCTCTTTCTCTTTCACACACATACACACACACACTTGAACACACACACAGACTAATTGTCTGTTAAGTTTCTTCTCCAAATTTGCTATAAACACATATGATGGAAGAATCTGTTAACAGGATTCACAGTGACACCACATCTATAGGCCTTTAAACAGTGGCCCTGAGAGGCCAAACGGACTACAACTAAGGAAAACACCAGCAATAACAAAAACGCTGCAAAAGCACACAAAACACAATGGAAATAGGAAAAATGGAAATAGGAAAAAAGAAAACAAAAAGAGGAAAAAGCTGATTTCCAATGCTGGGAGACACTTAAAAGAAGTGGAGGATCTGTCGGATTTGTGAGGAAAGATGAGAGATAAGTGTGTTAGCCTAAAAATCCGTAATAAGTATTCTATGAATCGTGCGATTAAAGCACACTTACCTAGCATGTTTTGATTCCTGCATCTGGTCCGTCGGGTTATTGTCTCCCCAGAAACACTTCCCTTGTGCTTTTGGAAATCTGTTTTTTCCGACTTTTCGGACTTTGGTCTCGGTCTTGTCTTGGTCTCGCTGTCTCGGTCTTACTGTCTCAGATCAACATAGTGGTCGGGAGATTTGGAGTCAACAGTATCCATAACACACAACGTAACGTTCGATAATGTATCATGCGCAAAAGCTTTAGCTCTAAGAGCCGTGCTTAGATAGTGCTTTGTAGTGAATCAGAATAGTCAACTCCCATTAAGCGAGAGCCGGCTCCTCCCTTAATTTCCTTTCTCTGCTCAGCTCTCACACAGCGACACACAGAGGCTCAGCTATGCTCAAATCCCTCCACATTGTGGCATCTTATTATTTTGCCTTTCGCGCCCTTCAAACACAACTAAATGCAAGATTGAGCAGTATGCCCGGTCAGTAAGTTACAGAAATGTCAGCGACTTCGTCTGTCATGAAGTTTGCGTACATAGAACACAAAGAGTTTTCGGTAAATGCAAAAAAGAAGCATTCGGCAAAGTGCAGATTTTGCAAAGTCTCCTTGACCGAGACAGCCGGGACTACCTCAACCTTCACCAGGCACCTGGAGCGCAAACACCCTCAAAGGTAAGCTAGCCAGTAGCCATCTATCTATCTTCAATTCTCTTCTAACTACCTTTCCAACCTCAGATGACCAGGTCATGTTTATGTAATATTGTTATTTATAATGTGTTCTTCAAGCGGTATAAATTATGTAGGGACGGGTTTTTTGCAACCGTCCCTGCAGACTTAACTTGTGAAGATTGTAACTAACGTTACGTTACATGCTATGTACAGGTAGCTAGCGCTAGCAGTGGCTATCAGCTACTTAAACAGTTTTCACTAACCTTAGGTATTTTGGTGAATTCATTGAGCAGAAATATATATCGAAACCATTTCAGTGAGCACTTTAAGGGCTGGTATGGTGTGGTTTTTTTGTCGACTTTAATGGGCATATTTATGTGGTTGCTGACTCGTAAGTAAGGACGGGCGTTTCAAGAGTGTCCCTATAACATTGCTCGGCTAACATCGGCATTCTCGACAGTGAAGCCCAGATCAGAGCGGTCTATGGCTCTGGTCCAGATAGCACGGATCGCAAAAAAAGTTCTTAAATCGAACTCAAGGATCTTTGACTATGACTTTCTTAGGTGTTTTCTACTATGTTGCCCTACTAAACCAGTCCAGTGTAGGGGCTATTGCAGCATGTCATTATTAGACAGTTATTTTGTATTGGTGTAACTTCAGACTTTATTGAGTAGTTAATTTCTTGTCAATACAGCTGTGTCTGATAGCTGACTGGCATGGGGAGGCTTAATGCAATATGCAAAGTTAATGCACAGACATTTTGTCTTTTGTAGATTCCATTCAACTGTTTTTCTGTTCTTGTTATTTAAGGTCTTGCAACCCTGAACACTCCAGTATTTTCATTATTACTAGTTGTGCCTAATGATCTATATATGTGTCACACTGGATTGGATTAGGTTATTTTGTATGCAAAGGTCTGCACTCATTGATAGCTTTAAAATTACTGTGCTTGTAAGATACAGTAGGTTTTGTGGTTGAATAGAAACAGATGTTTTACAGATTCCTATTTCCCTGTTTTGTAGGTATCATTGTTTGCTCCAAGCATCCACTTATTTCCCCCAAATTCACCCAGGCAACAGGCCATCACCCAGTCCATCCTCCAGGACATTATAGTTGAATGCTCTCTCCCCCTGTCTATCGTTGAGAATCCACATTTTAGACACTTCCTGAATGTCTTGGATAGCAAATACACTTCTGTGTCTAGGACCACCTTGACAGAAAAGCTGATACCTCACCTTGTCACTAAAGTGAAGGGTGACATAATCAAAGCCCTGGAAGTCCATCCAAATGTAGCAATAACAACAGACCTCTGGTCTGACCTGAGGCTTTGTACTTTCCTAGGAGTTACCACTCATGTTGCCTGCAAGAACAAGGACTCTTACAGTTTACAATCATTTTTGCTTGACTGTAGGCGTTTCACAGGGAAGCACTGCGGGAACGAATCGCCTCAGCATTTGACAGCATAGTTGAGGAGTATGGCATTGGCCATAAAATAAGCTACATTCTGACAGATAATGCATCCAATATGAAGCGGGTCTTTAAAGTCAGGATGCCAGAAGTAGAGCACCCTGAAGGTGACAGCAGTGATGACCTCGATGATGAAACAATGTGGGAGGATGCAGAAGATTCTGATCCATGGTCAACGGGTGAACGTCTTTCTTGCTTCGCCCACTCGCTGCAACTCGTAATCAGTGATGGGATAAAAGAGGTAAAGGCAATAGCTAGTGCCATTGCCAAAGCCAGCAAGTTTACAAACCTGCTGCACAGCAGTAGTAACCACAAAGACTTGTTTGGGGCACACTTTGGCTCCAATAAGTCCATCCCAGCAGCAAACAACACCCGCTGGAATAGCACCTACAGACAGTTAAAGGCTCTGATCACACTTGATCACAGGGCCATCACTGAAATGTGCAGCGGTACAGAGAATTTAGTGTTTTCAGCCCGAGAGTGGGCTCAGCTGAAAGACCTTTGTGCTTTGCTTGAGCCTTTTTCTGAAGCAACAGACCTTACAAAAGGTGATCATCAGGTGACTATTAGCATGGTGGTCCCCACTGTTCTGGACTTGAAGAATCATCTTATAAAGATGGAAGTACAAATGCCCCAGGTCGTAAGTATAGTCAGGGCACTGAAAAGATCCTTAGAGAAACGGTTCTCTGGAATTTTCAGGCAGATTTGCATGGACGAAAAGGATCCAGAAGAGCCGTTTAGCCATCAGATCTACTTCCTTGCCACCATGCTTGACCCCCAGTTTGGACTGACCTGGGTAGATTTAGATGTCCAAAATGTTGAAACCGGACCAGCACTGAAGAGGTTCAGAGATGACCTTAAAAAGTCATTAATAGGTGACTGTATAATAATAATTGTTTATTGTTATTGTTGTTTTTGTTGTTCCACTTATTATCACTGTCTTTGGTTTTATAGCATCATTAGAAGCATCCTGTCTAATCCTGTCTTTGTGTGTGTGTGTGTGTGTGCACCCTTTTCCAGACCTTTTGATCACAGACGTAGACAGAGATGCACCTGCAGCACCAACAGAAGTAGACACAGAATTATCGGATAGTGACTCAGCGCCAACCCCAAAACAACGTCTTCTTTCACGCTACAAGGCATTTAGGTTGCAACGCAGCACAAGCCAGGACTCAAGCACTGATGCACAAATAAGCAAGTACCTAGACAGCATAAATGAATGTGACTGTGGTGCACTCACCTTTTGGTCAAAAAACAAAGAGCGTTTCCCCAGTCTACACAGTGTTGCCATGAAGGTCCTCTCTGTCCCTGTCTTTTCTGCTCCAGTTGAGAGGGTTTTTAGTACAGGAGGCATTCTAATGAGACCCCACCGCGCACGGCTAGGCTATAAGATGTTGCGATCTTTAGTTTTCTTGAAGTGCAATCAATCACTGTTTTAAAATGTGAACTCATTTCTCTCCCTCCTCTCTGAAAATATGCTGTTTGTTCATTATATATTTGTTCATAAGATATCTGTTATTTGTTCATAATGTCTGTGTTCTATTTTTCCTGCCCTACTGAACAACAAGCTTGATTTCATTGGCAGTGTGTTGTAATCTCATGCCACTGAAGACATCAAGATGTCAGAATCTTTTAAGCACTTGTTCTTATTCTTATTAATGCACAATTTGTATTGGTATGTAATATTTGTAGTTTGCATCTGATTCATGTGAGGTGTGCACATGTCTTTATATTGTTTGATTACAGAATCTTACTTAAAATGGTGTTGTTTGACTAAATAAATGTGACCATTGACTTTTAAATAACATCTGCATATCACTTTGTGTTGACAGGCCTAATCCATTTTAGGGAAGTTGATATCATATAGTGTAAATGGTAAATGGACTGGTTTTTGTATAGCGCTTTTCTGAGCACTCAAAGCGCTTTACACAACTTGTGCATTCACCCATTCACACCCATTCGCACAAGCACATTGTTCTAAGTGCTTTCTAAGTAGCATTCACACACATTCAAACTCCGATGGATGCATCAGAGAGCAATCTGGGGTTAATATCTTGCCCAAGGATATTTGGCATGCAGATTAGGGAAAGCCAGGAATTGAACCACCAACCTTCCAATCAGTAGATGATCTGCTCTACCGCCTGAGCTACACCCCAGCCAGACAGTGTAGTTTGGCTAGTACTACTACAATAGGACATGATGCAATTTCAAGTTTATAATCTTCAGTTTGATGTTACAATTTTATCTATATATAAAGTATAACTGAAACCAGTTACATATTTCCCATTCTTTAGACAGTTGTTGGAGGTGATCGCTGTTTTGTCAGATGACTTTGGGGTCAGTCAGTACCATCATGTCAGCCCTCAACAGCACACAAAAGTTAGCCTTTTTTGTCTCCGTCTTGGTCTCGTCTCGACTTGGTCTTGGTCTTGTCTTGGTCTCGATACCCTCTGGTCTTGGTCTTGTCTTGGTCTCGGTTTAGGCGGTCTTGACTACAAGTCTATTAGAAACTTTGAGACCAGCTCATCATTGTGGACACATTTTTCGCATGAACATAATGCATTCGCTGTGTTTTCACATTACACAACAAGTTAAGATTGAACACAGGTTGCGCAACAAGCTCAGTTTTTAATGTGTTAATTCTACTTTGCTGACACAGAGCTGAAGTTTGATATAAAGTGGCCAGGTAGTCACTCCTGTCATACTTCTCTGAGCTCCACCACCTGGTGAATGTGCACATAGCACACTGCAATGTAAAGTGTCTATAGTGAGGTTACAACAGATTGGAAGGAACAAAGACATTCACATGGACCTTGATGAAAATTGCATCACTAGCATCACCCAAGCAGACTCAAATGGACCCTAGTGGACTTGTTGATGTGGAAAGTAATAATCTATGAGTAACTCCTTGGAGCCTGACCCCTGGTGTTTGTGTTTGACATCATGTCTCTGATGCAGCTCCATCCTTCATGTGGTTTAAACTCACACCTGGCTGGTTAGGGTGGCAGAGCATTTAGTCTGAAAGGCGTCTCTTTTACTTTGAATATCTGTGTGGCATTTCCGTGTCTGACTTTCTACGTATCTTAACCTGCTTTGTGCAGTTTTACCTGTCAAAAGTATACCAGGTGCTATTTTAAAAGATGCAGATTGGAGAGCAGTTTCCAGGATGTCTCTCAAATGTGTGCCTGGTAGATTATAGGCAGTGTGTATAGCGGACGTGATATCAGTTCCAGTGGCTAAAACGTAACACAGATGTACCCTGTGTACTCCTGTGTTTAGTTGGAGATGTCTTTAAGGAAATGTGAAGCCTTACCACATGTTTTTTTAATCTTCCTGTTAACAATCATGAACTTCTACTCTTGTGACTAATGAGTAAAATAGTAACTGACTGAAATCTGTACAGTTTCAAAGAGAATAACAGACTTCACCGTGAGATCCACAACTGTGAGCGTATTGTATCAAATATTTAAAAAAGAAGAAAAAAGAAAAACCCTGAGTTAAAATAATGGGTGGAGCCAAGAGGCAGTTAATGCCAACACAGAGTACAATCTGGCAACCCTTTTGAAGCTCAATCAGGGAACGGGCGTACATATGGATAGATCTGGAGAAATCTGGAGTAGTACAATAAGTAATTTTCTTTCTTTCTTTTTTCACACTGACTCATTTCACTAACTAACGATCAATAACTTTAGCTTATACGTGTAAACGAGTCCTCACCGAGTACTTCTACATCAACATAAGTAAACAGGATTTTTTTTTAAAAAAAAAGACAGTTTTATTGATTTGCTACACTGGAAAACAAAATAGTACTACTGACACAAGATTTTCAAACCCAATAGCCTCAGTAAAAGGTGAGGCCCTGTGGTATGTGGTATATTTTCTGTTTCAAAGTAGAGAAAACAACCAGTCTGTGGGATTAAATTCAGTCATCTTATTTTGTTAACATGATCAATGCAGCCCTTAAAGTCAGTTTAATCCAAACAGTTTTAAAGGTTTTAACTCATACTGTGTGTGCACGTTGGACAGATGTTAACTAAAAAAGCTGAGCGAGCAGGTGTCAGTAAACATCGGTGTCTTGTGTGTTCATCTCTCAAGAAGTGAGACGTCTTCATGCACTAACACAAGCACACACACACACACACACACACACACTATTTAGCAGGTTGACACCTTAACCCAGTTGGTGCACATACACACACAATCTCACACACACATTTGGCACATTTAGCACCTTGTCAAAAAACCCTGGTGGCCCAGAAGAAATCACAAACAGATTGAAGATGGGGGGACATGAGGAGGAGGAGGAGGCGGTGGAAATGATATGAAGCGGGAGGAAGACACACCTGTTATTAGCTTTTCTCCATACGGTGGTTCAGATGGAAGCTGGGACAGGCGGGACAATGAGAAGTATGACGGGAGGACAGAAGGAGATCCTGGGAGAGAAAATAAGAGATTGTCAGGCATTAATAATGGATGGCAGATCCTTAGGGACCATGTTCAGACATTAATAATGAATAAGACTCAGCTGGAGGGGGGGCAAGGAAACGCTTCAGCAGAATTTACCTGAGGTAAGACGAATGACATGAAGTAGATGTATAACATTTGATCATAAATTCTAAACTTTCCGGATTCCAGTTGTTATAGCGTGACGACCATTTTTATTCTTTTTTTTTTTATCTCATTATTTACAGTACTGTGCAAAAGTCTTAAACCACCAATCACTATTTAGGCAAATGAGAATTAAGTGCATAAGTTTGTTAAATCAACTTACTTCTTACGCCACCTAACACTGACCTAGGATTCATTCAAGTATAAAAAGCCACCTAATTTAAGCAGTGTTGTGTCTACACATAACAGACAACTTTTATATTGTATCTTTAGACACTTTGTTACTAGCAACCTGTCAAAAAATAATACTTTCTGTAGTATATCTAAAATTCCAACGATGACGCCATTTGACAGATATATAAAAATATTTTGCACCAACAAGATGAGTTCCAAATTTTAAATTCCTCCTGCTTTTTTGCCACACTTTTTCTTACTTATTTTCTCCATCTTTTACTTATTATTAGAGTGTTAGTTTGTTTTAATAACGTTATTACATAATTTACTTAGGGATTAACAAAGTATTCTGATTCTGTTAGCTGAAAACTTAAAAGCTGAAAACTGAAAGACATATCTCAGCGTGGTGTGCAGTGTGTCCTTAACAGATTTGAGGAAATTGGACAAGTGGAGGACAAAAGAAGAAATTGTAGAGCTAAAAAAGTGAAGTCCTGAAGAAATAGGAAAAAAAAGAGCAAAGACCTGACATAGGACCTCAGATATTTGAAATGTTTTTATTCAAACTGTTATCATTATTTACGGTTACGGTCAGGAGAGAGGAACAGCAGTGAATATCACAGTAAAACACAGTCATGCATTTTACCCTGTGGTGCTTACTCAAAATTGATGGAATTATGAACCCAGAAAAGTACCATCAAACTTTGATCCAACATCTGGAAATTATCTGATTGGCAACAGCTTCATTTTATTAGCATGACAATGATCCAAAAAAGATACTTCCAGTGTAATAAAAGCACACAGTCATGGATTGGCCTCCCCAGAGCCCGGACCTCAACATTATTGAAGCAGTGTGGGATCATGTTGACAGAGAACAGAACAAAAGGCAGAAACATCCAAAGAAGAGCTTTGAATGTCCTTCAAGAAGCCTGGAGAACTATTCCTGAAAACTACTTAAAGAAATGAGAAAGAGAGTTAGCTGCGTTCAGACTATGATGAAGAAAAAAGGAGGTCAGACAAAATATTGATATTCAAAATTGTTACAATCGCACATTTTTTCATTGTGCATTCCCATATGGAAAAGAAATAGTAAAAATTTATATGATTTACTCATAAAAGTGGCCACTTTCTCATTACTTTCATATATTGTTGTAGGAAGTATCCAAAACATACAAGTTTCATTATATAATTTTTCAAGGGATCTTATATCTGTTTTCACTCTTGTATGCTTTTCATACAAGTTTCATACAAGACAGATACAAACTTTATAAGATTTATATATATCTTTTCCATATGGGTTTGCATGTGCACTGCACCTTTTTCTTATTTTCCTAGTAAAATATAAAGAAATGAGTGGTGGCTCAAGATATTTCTGTGTGTCTTTAAAAATACTTTTTACAAAGTAATGTCCCTTAAAATAGCTGTAGAACAAGTAAATTGAAAAAAAAGTGAAATTAAAAAAAAATTCATCCTTTTAATCAGAAAGATGCTTAAAATAATCAAGCAGCAAAACATTTCCCTGAAAGAGGCCAGCGGTGGAGTTACAACATCACCAGTGAGAGCGGTTGTATAACATGTTCAAAATCAGAAAACTCAAAAATGTGTGCATGAGAGGATACGAGCATGTATAAACACATGAACACACAGCTGCTTAACAACACCAATGTCAGATAACCCCCCCAAAAAGTCCAGATGTTTTCACACAAACACACCATTTTTTATTTTTATGTGCACATTAAAACCCACGAGGTTTGGTGGTGTGCCAGAAGGTTGGTGTCACTGAGAAAGACCACCACGTACACTCTTTGCTGCATTGTCTCTACCTCTGTATTTCACATCTTCTCATCTTTTTTGTACACACACACTCGCTTCCTCTTTATGCATGTCCTCACACACACACAGGCAAATGAGCAGCACACTCAAACTAAATGGGTGGCCTGATGGCGAATCACTGTCATTTAGCAACAAAGACCTCAGCTTGTTGTCCCTTCATCCCTCTCTCCCCTCATCTGCCTTTTTTTCTTTCTGCATCTCTTTCTCTCTCTTTTTGGCCAGTATGTGTGTGTAATTGTTATTGCATGGAAAGCAAAACACAACTGTATACACAGATTAACACACAAACACATGTATTCAACTTGCACGTCTACCGTCACACATGCATACATGCATGAAACGCACACACACACCGTACGGGTGTATAATTACAGAGAGTGAAGCAGCACTAAGGAATAATTACAGAGGCTGGTTGCTGTTGTTGTTGTTGATTCCAACAAATAAACCAGTACACAAACAAGATGGAGGGGTGAGAAGCAGGTCAAGCCATTTTTGTGATACAGCACCATCTCCCTCATATCCATGTGTTTTAGTTTCCTTTTGGTTTATCTTTATCTGAACAAATGAAAGTACGCAGACACCTAAACGTTGCACCCAAGACTTATATTTATATAGAGCAAAATCACAACAAAAGTTGCCTCAAGGTCCTTTGTATTGTAAGTTAAAGGCTATACGATAGTACAGAAATAACCAGAACAATAAGATGACGGTCTTTGAGCAAACACTTTGGTGACAGTGGGAAGGAAAAACTCCATTTTAATAGAAAGAAACCTCTGGCAGAACCAGGCTCAGGGAGGGTCGGGCATCTGTTGAGACTGGTTAGTGGTGAGGGGAGGAAGGCAGGACAAAAGAAGATGTGGAATATATGTGTTGGCAACACATTCTCGCTCCAGGATGGTCAGGACCCCTACTTGTTGCTTTTTTATGCATTAGATGCCCGTTTACCATTGGTTTCTGCCATCTAGGCTACTGCTACACAACACCTGTTAGTCGGCAGAGAAAGATGACCTGCCAGTTAAATACTTTGCACCTTTCACACTTTGACTTTTGTTTATTTTCGCCTTTTTCTTTTCTAGTTAGGTTTTGGAACCAAAGCTTTCTTTTACAGGAAGATTGTACTTTGACTAAAAACACACATTTTCAAAAGCATCTCCCAGGCAGTCAAAGGTGACCTCCTCCAGTCTGCAACAATCCTGTCCACCATTTCCTTGAGTTAACATGATCATGCATGCCACAAGAATGATCACCAAAGTATATTTCCTGCAGTCTCAAGGCCATGCTACACACAAGATTTGTTCCCACTGAGTGATAAGAGCATTAGTGGGAGGAGACCTGGCTCAGTCTGCACTCCAGTTCAAACTAAGAACTGTGGTATATGGGTTCGTTAGCTTCGTGCATGGTGCATGGTCACAATTATTCTAGGTGAGATGCATGGCAGTAACCTGTGATGTCAACATTACAAGAGCACTCAGAAAGTGCAACTCCACCCAAAAGGCAAAGGCCAAAATCTTAGGATATCATATTGAAAAGCTCTGTCCGTGCCCTTTCGTGTGATACATTACTTGATATGGTATCTTTTTTTTTTTCAAGGTTAGCTATGACCTTGGGTGCTAACAAGGTCACATGCTTCACCAACCTATGTACTTATGTCCCCCCCAAGGTCCCGCATATAAAAAAAATTGTGCATAAAATAACGTTTTTGCTGAATTTTACATTTGGTGTGACCTTGACTCAATTTTCACCAAAGTTAAATGAGCTGGAGCTGTTTTTGGTATTTCCCATCACACAAAATTAGAAAATGATAATTGTGGATGCCAGACTGCTAACTAACAGACACACAAGCAAATAAACAAACAAACAGAACCAGTTACTTCCTTTCTTCAGTGGGAGAACAAGAGATTTCCAGTGGACTCATAGTATACCACCGGACATAGCAAGATCACCCTGAATCTAACTGGATTGTAAGGTCTCAGAGGTAACGCAGATGGCAGAAGTGAGGATGCAAGACAGGCCTACTCGCAAAGCTAAGGAAACAGCCACACACAAACCCCTGCTATCCCTGCAAGCATTTTCCTCACCAACACTATTGGTGTTACTACTATTGGTGTAACTATGTAGTGTAACTATGTAGTGTAACTTAGTGTAACTACTACTATTGGTGTAACTACTATTAGTAGTGTTCCTCACCAACACTACTATCACCAACACTAGCTACAAATTGCTAGAATGTTACTATGTTTGTGACTGCTTTGAGATAATTATAAAGGAGACCTGGATACAGCCACTCATCCTGGACGCTACAGTACAGCTGGCCGACCGCTCCACCCACTGTTACGACAGGAACAGAGACTCCAGCAAGCGCAGAGGAGGGGGCCTTGTACATAATGAGTGATGCACTACTGGTAAGATCATTCTCAACCACCGCTCTTCTCACCTGGAATTAATGTCTGTCATGTGTAGAGAGCTCACAGTGGTAACCATAACTGCTGTATATATATGTTGCACCTGATGCTAACATTAACACATCTCTTTCCCATTTGTACAAAACTATAAGCAGAAAACAGCAAGCTCACCAAGAGGGAGTGCACATCACTGTTGGGTATTTTAATCAAGCTTGCCTAAAAACTGTGCTTCCCAAAGGCCTGGTAATGAACTAATCATTTGATTCAGGTGTGCTGACCCAGGATGATATCTAAAACCTGCAGGACACCAGCCCTCAAGGTCTGGAGTTGCCCATCTCTGGTCTAAGGGTTCAGTTTCCCAGCTAAGGGTTGCTTTGCACACACAAAGCTGGTTGATGGTGAATACGAAAAAAGCTGCAGGACTTAATGGTGTACTTGGCAAGACATTAAAAGCTTGGGCTGACAGGCTATCAGGGGTTTGAACCATGATTTTCAATCTTTCCCTGACTTGAGCTACCATCCTATCTTGTCTCAAGTCAACCGGTATAATTATAACAGCCTAAACAACTACCTAACTTTGACCCATATGTCCATATCTCCATTGCCTTCCACTTAGAATACCCAGGGAACTATGTCACAATGCTCTTTGTTGATTACACTCCCTCCTTCATCATAATCATCCCATATAATGGATGACAAGCTATCTGACTGTCTCTGCTTGGATTAAAGACTTTCTTACCAACTGTTCACAAATTTACAGTTGCTGAGTCCTTTGCTGCACCACTTTACCAACACATTTCTTAAATTTGCTAAATGCTCTACTGCAGCTGGGGTCACATCTGTTTGCAAAGAGTCAGTGTACAGAGATGAGATACAGAAGGTGTCTGTGTGGTGCTCACCAGTAAAACCAAGGCGATGGTCAAGACTACAGAAGTCTTGTGAATGATCTCTTGGGGTCTGCCAACTTTACAGCAGTAGTTAAAAATCCTCATCAGAGACCGCATCTCAAGTCTGGTGTTAGTGGCCTTCTACTGCTCCATCATTGAGAGTCTACAGATGTGCTGCATCACAGAGTGGTAAGCTGGAAAACTGCAGAGGGCTATCAACCATCAGCTGCCAACTGCCCTCGCTCGAGGACATCTCCAGCTTTCAGGGCCTCAGCAGGGCAAAGAAAATAACCAAAGCCCCTTTCCACCCTGGACAGCACTTCCTCAACCTCGTACCCTGTGGCAGGTGGTGCAGGTGCCTAAAGAGCCACACGTTTCTTCCCCCGGCTCATCAGAAATCTCAAACGCTGCAAATAAAAGAATGCAATACTTCTTCTGCAGTGAACACAGTCCCCTGAAAGCCCAGTCATGTCTTAAATATGCAAATGTGTGTCTCCTCTTCATACTCTTATTTTTTTTTATATATATATATATTATTATATAGTTTTAATGTGCAATGACAATAAACACTTCATTCCAGTCACTAGGTGGGATCAAACAACCTTTTCCAGCTCTTACATTATCTGCTTTAGGATTCCCCTTAATCAGTGGATACAGACTTGTCAAAACCATAAAAATGGCTACAGATAAGGCATGTCCACATGTTACTGGCCTCATATATTGTTCTGTCTCTAATTAACCTCTCACTCATCTGTACTTTTACTCTTATTTTTTAAGGGCTTAATATCTCTTTTCATTCCCTGCATGGTATCAAAAGTTTTCCATCTACCACTCCAATATTTTCCCATCTTCCCCACATTTACACACAAATACACACACACACACACATACTCATACACAAATACACCGTGCCCAGCTCAGTCACCTGCACTGAAGGTAAATGGAGTGTGAGGTTTTACTGGCGCCGTGATTGTGGGGTTTGGCTCGGGAGGAAATAAGTGTTTCGTTTGTTTATGTACTATCAGACAGCAGGTGGCGGAGTCAGCACACCACCTCCCGACCTGTAGCGAGGGAGAGAGGTGGACAGAGGTGGAAGCACGGGTGGTGAGTCGAGGGTGGGACTCACAAAACTTAAGTCTAAACATCACTGTGACAAACAGGAAAATACCCACCGGAAACATGGTGGAAAACTGACCCCACAATCCACGACACACTGTCGCAGAATCTCAACAAAAAGGGAATGTGAAGATAAGTGCGTGTCCATCTGGCAAGGAAAGTGTGCGTGTGTGTCTGTGTGTGCGCTATTCGTGAATGCGTGTGAATCAGTAGGGGAGGTGCGAGGTTGTGAGGGTGAGGGTTATCCCACTGTGTCACAGAGAAAGAGTAAAACAGGGAGGGAGGGAGATCTCTTGCATGTGGAAAAAATAGGGAGATGAAAAATGGACGATAGATGAGTGCCGTGCGAGGTGGCTTTGTTCTACTGAAGGGCTGGGTTCACTGGCAGATGAAGAGCTAACTCTTACCGGGAAATCACAGCTTGGCACAAACCTCTGTCTTTCATTTTTTTGTGCTCTTTATTTCTGTTCCTATCTCTCAGTTTTTCTTTTACTTTCTGGTCTCTTTGCTAACCACTTTTAATTTTTCTTGCCCTGTCTACGTGTATTAATTTAAACTCATCTTCTCGGCATCGCTATTCTTTCTGCCCTCATCCCAGTCAAACTCCATCAGCTTGTTTGTTCTCAGTTTAATCTTGATCTGTGCACATCCGAGTCGACCTATCTTGCCTATGATCTACACCATTTTTCTCTTCTCAGAAACCAGACTTTTAAACTTGTTTCTTCAAAGGTAGCCTCTATCGATCCCTCCACTCTTTTCTCCTGCCTAATCTGTACTTCCAATTCTTGCTAGAACCATTAAAGTGTCCACAGAGTCTCATTTATGGATGTACCAATTCATCTTTGCCTCTCTTTGTACAGATTCTGATACCTAAACTCACAGTATCTGGTAACACACAGTACCAGTCCAGTAGGTGAGGCTAATATTATGCACCAATATCATGGTCTGACAGGACATATTTCACATTAGAAAAATCACACGGCACACCACCAAACAAAAATGTCACAAAAAGCATATTGATATTTTTTCCCCTGTCCACCAGGTGTAGCAGAATTTTGTCCCCAGTATACCTTTTTTGCTTTCTTCTGACCACTACACATGCTGGGGCCTTCATCTGGGTCAGAAGTTTCTCCAGGACCCAGGTCAGACTGACTACTTTTCCTTTTCAAATCTCGCAGCATGAGTATTATGTAATTTCTTCTTCATCTTCTTCTGTTTTACTGGCAGTTGGCAACCCATTTAATTAGAGCAGGTAGTTGTACTGCGTTCTAGTGGAAGAGAATGTAATTGTTCTGTCCGTTACTCACGCCGATTGCTTAAAGTACTAATCAGGTGGAACCAGATAATCTTTCACGGCACACCTGATCATTTCTCTGCACAGTGGTTGGGGAACACTGGTCTAAACATCACATGGGAAAATTTTGTTTCACATACATGATTTCTCACTCTTATGTCATACAGAAAAAACAAATTCGATTTAAGTAATTTGGCTGTAAGAAACCTTTGGTTAATGACAGAAATTCATATACTACATTAGGATGTAAGCATGACTTGATATCCACATGTAGTCACCTAGACCTTACTAGAAAAGTTATTCATTGGCATTAAACCTGATAACAAGTTAAGTAAAGCATTAAATACTGAAAGCAGCTCTTGAAAATGTGCTTTAAACTCAATGCAACATATTCTTCTCTATGTTGGGACCTCTTTCTGAAACACCAAAATCCAAAGAAAGACTCCCCAACTCAGGAAGCTAAACATCTGAGTAGCACTTACCGTTATTCTGAGAAACCACAGCACTGAGAATTAAAGCTGCCCAGGTACACATTTAAACAGCAGGGGATCAATAAGTAAAGAAAATATACCAGGTGTCTTGACAGTGGGAAGAAACCATCTAGAAACCTTCACACATGAACAGAAAAAACAAAAGAAAACACAAAAAACAATAAAAAGAAATTATTTGATTTTGAATACATGTTTGTTGTAGCTTGAATGTTCTCCAGTCATGAGTAGACGAGGTTCCTATTTAATAATTTTATCTAGACAAAATTGTCTAGATGAAATTTCTCTGATTAAAGTGAAATTAATGTAGAGATTAATAAATTCAAATATCCTTGTACTAAATAAAAAAAATTCATGGGAACCTGCAACAAATCCCTCTGATCAGATTAATATAATTCCACATGCTAAATGAGGCTGGAATTAAAAGTAATGTGGAAAACATAACTCTGTAAATTGGTCGCAATGTTTCCTAAATGAAGCAACTATCAGTGTCATCAGCGCTGCCATTAATCACTGTCAAAGTAGCTACTATATTATGATAGATAGATAGATAGATATTCAGTGAAATTTGCAGTATATTAAAAAGGCCAACATAAAAAAATAAATTTAAAAAGCTGGAGTCACTGCGTTGGTAATGATGTGACCATCAGTCACGATCTTAAAAGAATTCCTTCTAGACACGTTTACTTCAGCTACACTGAGCTTTACCTATTTAACTATCGTGCTAATTCAGCTTATGTGTGTTATAGTGTCATGAGTGTCCATGCTGCTGCGTTTAATAACCTAAGAACCCCATTATTGGCCGTGTTTTTACCCCAAACTTCTCTGGGTAAATGAGAGCGCCAGGCTGCTTCGGATCAGCCCGAGGCCTTTCCTTGCGTGCTCGGTAAAAGGGGCGGGAGGTAAACCTATGTTATTCAATTTCAATTAAAGTAGAGAAGAAGAGGAAGCTTTAATTGATTGCTGCCATGCCAAAGCTCGCTCTCTTGCTCTTCCTGTGTGTGTGTATGAGAGAGAGAGCCATGCTGACTGTAGACACACACACACACACACAGATGTCCTACTTTTATCCTTGCTTGATTATACTCAGCTTGCTTCCTGTTTATGCTGGGGAACCAAGCGTGACATTTCAGATTACCACTGCATTTTATTTATTATAATTATATAATTGTACATGAAATGCAAGAAAAAAAATGTAATTAGTTATGTCTGCTTCGTGTTTTCTCTTGCCCCCCTCCCCACTCACATCTGCTAAATGACTGAAAAACGGCTCCGAACAGCGATGTGCACGAGATAAAAGAAACGCTGAGAGGTTAATTCATTTTTATCTGTTGTGATTTTTTATTAAATAAAAAGAAAAAAAGTCAACAAACTCAGCCCAACTGTTTGTTTAAGCCTCTGTCCCTGTCCAGAGCTTATTCTAATGTGCCAAGGGCTATCATTATAATACCCCATGCAAATATGGCCATGGTATTACATCGAGTGTAGTTTGATCCCCAAAGTGATGGTGACTCAAAACATCCTGAAAGTCTGCCTGCCTGTTACATTGTTTGCAAAATGACACGGGTCAATAGGCAGATCTGAAACAGGGTAAAAAAGGAAGAGAGAAAACTGCTTTTACTAAGTTTGTTTTTGCTCTTTTTTTGTCTTTTTTTTATCCTTTGTTTGTTTGCATTATTTGTGCTGGGATTTTTCTATTCTGCACCTCCTCGTCCCTCATCGTGCTTTTTTGGCTGAGCTACAAGGTGTTAATGAAAGCGTTTCAGGCAAACATGTTGATTTTTGTTTCCATGGGGATCCAGAAGGCCTCACAATGTCACAGAGGCTTCGGCCAACAGACTGGCGAAAAGCACTGCTGTCTCTTTTTTTTCGCCCCTCTTTTATTCGCCGTTTCTTCTTCTCCACTATCCATTTTCTTTTCTTCTCTTTTTTTTAATGGATTCTTTCTGTTGGTTTAACTCTTCAGCCTCCCCCTCTGTGTCTCTGCCTTTACCGTTTGTTTTCGCTTATCCGTCTTTTTAAAGCATCTCTGTTTCTCTTTTTCGCTGCCACTTTTTCCTCTCGCTCTTTTTTCCTCTTCCTGACCCTCTCTACTCCGCTTACCCCCTTTCTTCTTTTGTTGTCATTTATGTGTGAAGAGCACTGATAAATGAAGACAAACACAGCAGTGTGTGTGGGTGTGTGTCTGAGAGACGGACGCCAGCTCTCTGATAGCATTGTTAGCCTCTCCACCTCTCCTCACTCCACTGCACATCCAGCTACAGGCTTTCTTCCCCCCTCCTCTCCATCCATTCAGGCCCCGAGCCAAGAAGGCAGCTTTGGGGGCCAAGTCAGGCCAGGATGGAGGCTTCATTGTGGGGCTGCAGAGGGCGTTGGTGCTGGAGGATGATCCAGGCCAAGTCCCAGACCCAAGACCCTGATCTGGCTTGCCAGTCAACCCACTAAAGGGCCTTCGTGGCTGGGCACACCATCAGGACAAGAGGGGAGGAGCTGGAGGCTGGAGGTCTCAGCAGCGGTAATGGCGGTGGCTAGATTAAGACCTTCTCTTAGAATCGGCACAATGGAGAAGGTCTACAGCGAAGCTCCGCGCAGACACACACACACACATGCACACATACACAGCGCCTCTATTCAGCTTCGTCCATGTTGCTCATCAGAGGCAGAAAAGCATGAATAAATACATGAGCAGCGTAGAGGCTCCATAGGTCTGATAAAAAGAAAGAACACACATGAATTACTGGGACTGAAAGAAAGAATGGTAAATTGAAAAGAGGAACAGATGAATAATTTCGATGGTTTTGTACTACAGTAATTGTGATGGAAGAAAAAAAAACGAGGGGTAAGGAGGAGGATGAATTATGAAAATCCTCAGTTCCCCTGAGCTCACAAAATGGAATAATTAGGAAAAGTTAGGAAAGAGCCAGTTTGAAAATTAATTGCAACAACAAACTTTCTGAGCTGTGGTGGAAGTTATATCAGGGTTACTGCAGCACACACACACACAACACTGGCTGCTGATGGTTGTGCTCTTCAATCGCAACATGTAGCTATTCTTTAAAAATCTTACTAGATGGTCCCCCTGCGCTATTTATGACAACTGTAATCATTTTAACACAGACTGGTTCTGTTGCAAGTGTTATCAAATCGGTTTCTAATTCATTATAGCAGATAATGCAGTGTTATTTGTGCTGCAGTTCTTTCTAAACATCTGCTACAACCACCACAGCTAATATAATTAACAGCACAACCACTAGCTTCTGTATCACTAAGCATGACAGTATGTATATGAATATGTCATGCATAAGCAGAAAACTTTGGTCTCCGCACCGGCTTCCTGAAGATATCAAGGTTCTGTTTGGTTTCTGTCTTTCTGGATGTTTCCTAATTTAGCCCACTGTCCACCCGCCTGTGGTACTTAATGTAAGGTACACTGTAAACCTGAAAAGGTTAGAATTTAATTTAGTAGCTTAATATGCAAAATAGTTGAAATTGATCAATAATAATATGAAGTAACTCAAATAGAAGGAAATGTTTGATAAACTATTTGAGTCAGTAGGACTGCTTTTTATCATCACTTAATTTATGTAAGCATTGAGGTTTACAGTGTATCATATCGATTTGATATGGACTTTAAAAGTTAATACTTTAAAAGTAATGCTTTACATATTATGTCTGTTACTTCATCCTTTTTGCGCGTGTATTTACAGCAACACGAGCTTTGTGTTTGTTCGCTGCTTGATGTTGTCAGCCTTTATGTTCCTATATATTTCTACTTTATATTTTATCCATCACTCATCTGTTTGTTAAAGCTATGTATAACATACAGGGTTTATTTAAGAGAATCGTCTGCTATGCTTTTAATGCTGCAGCCGTTCACCAGGAACAATCCAAACACTTTTAGGAAAACCGGATACGTGAGTTTCACGATGCTTCCGGTTGGTAGCATAACAACTACAGTGGCTGCAGACATGTTCACAGAACTGTGGGACAATTTGACACACATTTTGTATGTAAAGCTTTATATTCCACCACGTATTTTAACATTTACCACATGTTTTTATGTTTATTACTTAAAAAATACAACCTTTTGAAATCAGATTATTCTTTTTGATACACCCTGTACTGTTTATATGTACTTCCACATATGAACACATTTTGCAATAGATATCACGTCCACAAGTCCATGTGCTCTAAAACACTAAACCCTCTACCAGCTTATGATTTTAAGCGGCTTCACTTGTAAGATCTTGAGAACTTCAGAGTTCGGCAGCTGCACAGCGCAGAAGTAACTGAAGCTACGTGAGCATTTTAAGTGGTGCAGTCGAGTACATCAAGTCTTGTCTTAGGATATTTAGTGATTTAGGATAACATGAAAATCTACATTGTATTTGCAGTATATTATTTGATCTTTGGACCCATACAAATAAGCTGTGGTTAGCTTCTGGGGAGCCCCATTTCACAAATAACTGTCTAATACATCAGGGGTGACAAAGTCTCTGAACCGGCCCACGTGACTGATTGGGAAATGTGAAGGAAGGCATAAATGTTGGCCTTTTAACTGTATTTTGATAAGTCTTATAGCTTTTTCTTCTGATAAAGACTGCTCACATAGCTGTTCGTATTACACCAAAGTAATTAAGTCATAGATAAACAAATAAATGACAGCAAGGGTTCTATTTTCCCACTATCTACTGTAAAAATGTGTGTTTTTTTAAACAATGCATTCAAAGAAAAAATAAAAAGAAACAGGACATTTTCAGTTTTATGATTTATGATTGAGTTTTTTGTTTTATCATTCTTTTTCTCATATTAAAGATGTCTCTTTTTTGCAGTGTGGAGGTGGGAGCTTCACTGGTCTGGAGTTTGACATGCCTGTTACACATTATCATGTTGGAATTTGTATTTTCCTTGATTTAAACTGAACTATTAAGGCATTCAAATTAGAAATAACTGAAGGAATCCAACAGTTTATGACACGTTTAAGGCTGTCTGCATCATTTCTAGTCTACCTGATGAGTAGAATAAAGCAAATACAGATAAATGCATCAACACTGTTCCTAATTTGCTCACTTTGGTGCAACTTTGAATATTTTTAGATGCATTACGAGTGGTAGGATGAAGAAAACACGTGGAAAGCAAAGCAAAGAGAGAGAAGATCAGAAAGTTCACAAGTATAAATAGACCCGCGGGGACACTGTGTGTTGCTTTATTGAGCACTGTTCGTTTCCTTTGTGCCAGCTAATGTCTGTGTTTCTGCTCACAGAGGAGAGTAGAGGAGCCGAGATACCTGGTAATGTCTGCAATAAGACCTTTTCACCACCTCTTACCTCTTCACCTATACTATACGCTACTTCTGTAGTCAAAGTGTGCGTTCATGCTCGCGTGCGTGTGTGTGCGTTTGCATCAGAGCTCTCTCAGAAAGGACCCTGGGACCCTCCTCGACAGTGAGAGCTTTTAGCTCTTCTTCGCTAATGTCCTGAATAATGGCATCTTGATGGAGAGCAGACGAAAAGAGACAGGAGAAAGAGGGAAAGGGTGAGGACAGGGAGAGAGAAAGAGTGTGTCAGGAGGGGGGGGGGGGGGGGGGGGGGGGGGGGACAGAATGAGAAACCTCTGCATCCATCTGTCTTTACCTCCAGACCTCCATCAGTGGCAGGCCTATCATTATTCCCTCACTATGCCCTTCTATTTTCATTATTCCCTTTTTGTGTATTTTTTCAGCGTGATGATAATCCACATATATCTTGTTCTTGCAAAAAGACAGTGCCAGTGTGTGTGTGCGCATAAGGAGTCCTTACATGACATAGCAAGCCTTTTAGCAAAGTGAAATTTTGATGATATTCAAGTATTATTTTGAAGAAAAAGGGACTATGCTGTTTTTAGCGACATTAGCCGAAGCCACTGCAGCAAATCCTCCAGATGCACCTTTAATAACTGCTGCTAGAAAAAAAAATCTACCTCTCTACTTAAAGTGCAGAGGAAAAAGATTATTTTGTGTGTGTGTCCCCCACTCCACCCACACCTTTATTCTGTACATAATTTGGATCTCAAGATCTAACATAAGTCCACTGAGCAGCAGATCTGATGTTGCCGCTTCTTCAGTCTGTGGCTGAAACAGAAAAGTGGAACTGGGAGAAAACTGTCTGAGGCGCGCGAGATAACGCAGGTTCCTCTTTAGCGCCAAAAAGAAAAGCATCACTTTTTCTGAACCTGTGGTGAATTCCATTTATTGCAACAGTTTTCTTCTTCTTTAGCATCACCTCTCACATTAAAGACGTGTACTCACTGCTCTTTGACGACAACTAAAACTACAGTTGTGCTGTGACTCACAGAGCCAGCTTTAACATGTTGGAGCTTCTTCCACATGTTTGCCTGCAGACTCTGATTCCTCCACAGTGTCTGAGATTTACTGGTTTCAGGCTGCCTCAGGTGGTGTTTTCAACTATTTCCCTTCCCTGCCGTGGATCCGAGCTCTAAAGGTGACTTGCACTGTGGGCTGTTTGACCACGACTTGTGTTTGGACAGTCAGTTTGGCTCTTTGGCTAAATCCTAAAACCCCCCCCCCAGAAACAACAACAACAAAAAAAAAAAAAAACGAGCAGTGGGGTCAGTTTGATTAAAAGCCCCAGTGTTGCTGTTAGAGTTGTAAGGTCACACTGGGATGTACTGAGTAAACTATAGAGACTGATCATGGTGACTGACCGTGACCGAAGCACACACACACACTTTCTCTTTCACACAGTTCACACAACTTCCACCTCCTATCCCCCCCCCTCTCTCTCTCTGTTTCACTCAAGTCTCTCTCTCTCCGTCTGTCCCTCATTGAGTCTTCTCGCCCGTTTGCGCGCTCCCGCTCTCGCTCCAGCACCAGGCGCGCACACAACAGACACAGTTTGCGGGGGTCATCGCCACATCAGGCAAGTAAATAAAAGGGAAGTCAGCGAGTTAAACATTAAAGCGTTTATTTTCAACCCAACGCGGTGAGAAACATGTTTCGTGTCTGTGTTACTGCTGTGGGTTTAAATGACAGCACGCAATTACCACGATACGCCATCTAAAACATATATATATTTGTATTACTATATTAGTATTTCTAATTATTGTATTTGAAATTTAACAGTAGCCTCTCTCAGTTTGACATTTCCCCCCCGCTGTTTACAGTTTTCAGCAGCAGCACCGTCTCCTCCTCTTCTGTAAGATAAGATCATTATTCTCCACCTATTCTGGCCTCACACTGAGGATTTTTAAATATTTTATTAGTATTTTATTTTTTTGGTACAGGCCAAAAGGTTTTTTTTTTCTTATCTCTTCAACTTTCTGCTCCTGTGTCCGGGTCTCCCAGATTGGTGCAAATTCGCGTGCGCATTAAGACAAAACAATAATGTGGAAGTTAGCGAACTTCTAAATGGCATCACCCAGTACGCCGTGGCTCAAATAGGTCACAACTTTTATAGCTTATTGTTAAGTGTGTGTGTGTGTGTGTGTGTGTGTGTGTGTGAGAGAGAGAGAGAGAGAGAGAGAGAGAGAGAGCGTGGGTTGGTTAAAAAAGGAGATCTGTGTGCTGTATTCTGGTGAAGTTCAGCTGCCGTTTCTCTTTGTGCTTAATAATGTGGCAGCCGATCATTAGAAAAAGAAAAAGAAAAAATGAAATAAGAGGCCCTGAATGCCTCTGCACGCGAGGACAACCCGCATGGCACGAAACACACTCGTGTCTCCTCGGGGGGGATTTCTTTTTTCTCCCTCTCGCTGATTTGTAATTTAATATTTGTTTGTTTTCTGCATCACGAAGCTGCCACAGAGCGCTTTGAATAATTGCGCCACGAATGAAATGTCCACTTCTTTAATTGAATTAAGTGACGCTGAGGTTTAATTCTGGGGGGAAACTAAAAGGCGGGGTTTTGAAAAAGCATCTTAAAAAAGCAACTTTTGAGATGCGAATTTTAGAGAAGGAAATCTTTCACACACGAAACGCGTAATAAAAAGAGAGCGCAGGAATCTCCAGCCTCGCCTCAATCTAAGGAAGTTTTTCAAAAAAAAAAAAACATCGATTTCGTCTTAAAACGTTTTTCATTATTATTATTATTATTATTCTATTAAGCCAAATGGTTAAATTGTGTGTCTTTTTTTTCTTGGGTTTAATTCAGTTTTTATTTTAAGTCCTCCCCTGAGAAGTGATGTAGACTTCCAAACAGTTTAATACGCACTGTATAAAATTAAAAGACTCATTTTGAGACTCTTAAAAAATCACAGGTGTTTTTCATTAACCTCTTGTGATTCGGATTTACTCGTCTGATCTGTGAAAACGGTCAGTGAAGTTCCGTGAACCTCCACACTGTAGGAACGTGACGGCAGTAGCAAACACACATCTCCAACAGATTTTTCCTTCTGCAAATAATTTACACCTCTCACATAAAAACCGCAGTAAAAGCTAGAAGCTTTAAAGCGATATTTCAAATCTGGGTGAATCTCCTGGATCTGTGAGCAGCTCGTGGCTTTTTAAAGGCCCATGTGCGTGATTTAAGCTTAGAAATATTATGCGTTCGCCCCCGTTATTCTGTTTTATTTACAACTCTGCCTGCTAGAGGACAGACACCGGCACAAACACAGAGTCCTCCAGCTCTTAAGCCTCTGCTCTGCTGAAGTGCCCTTGAGCAACAGCGCGTCCCTCGCAGCTCCAGGTGTTCCCTGACCTCTGATCTCTGGATAAGAAGGGAGTTTTCCCATCAACCAGCAGCAGCGGGGTGTTTGTCTGAGTCTCGGTAACTTTCTTTACGCTGAGCGGCACAGAGGTCTCCGATTGCGCACGCGCAATTAAAGATGAACAAAAAGTAGTAAATGAATGTTTTGTTTTTTTAATGCAGACGATGAACGCAAAGAAACATTAAACGAATTAAAGCCAGTGTTTATTGAATCGTTAATGACACAGCTGAGAACATCCAGCACCAAACCAGCTGTCACTCAAACTCTTTTTTATTGAAAAGCAAATTATTTTTAAATCCTGCTATTAACCATATTAAAACAATAAAAGTCACGTGATGCCTTTTAGATTGAACTCAAAGTATACATTTATTCTAGAAAAACCAAAAAAAGGAACTTTTGGAGAAAGACTGGTGAACTGACTTTCAGTTTACCCGCCGCGTGCTCCTCTCTCCTCTCCTTGCTCTGGGAGCGCGCTGTTAACCGCGGGGCTCCTTATAAATAAAATCCACCGTCCCCGGCTCCCCTTCCTTATTGGTCAGGTGGAGCCATTACCTCACTGTGTCGGCCGGTGACGCAGCGTCTTCACGTATCCTTCACGCGCGTCTCTTCTTGTTTCTTCACTGAGAGTCTTGCCGTCGGTCAGAGACGAGCCGAGGAGTGCCGGACGGAGCGGGTGCGCTCGATACTAAACACTTCCCATCCCGGGAGGAGAGCGGCGCTCTCTCTCCCCCTCTCGCGCGCTCTCTCTCTCTCATTCTCCGCGTCTCTCCTATCGCTCTCTATCGTGCGCACACTTCTCCGCGAGCGTCTCTCTGTTGTCTCCCTCTCTCTCCCGCACACACAGACACGCTCACGCCCGCGCGCGTGCACGCTCTTGCATACGTCTCCACTTTGCTGTAGTAAATTACGGCATTGATCTCAACGGCGAGCGCGGATCTGTCTCTCGCGTTCGCATCCCGTTTCTTTTTTTCTCCCCTTCTCGACGGAGCGACTTGGAGAAAGGCTCGAGAGAGAGAGAAGTAAGTACAAACTCTTATTCTCCGTGTTTGTGTCTGCTGCCTGTTAGGAACACGCGTGGCTGTGAATAACCCGAGTGCAACTTCACTCGCACTGCCTCCAGTTCGTGGACATCTTTTGCCTCACAGCTTCGATCCAGATGGCTCAGTTTAATCTCGGGACTGTTTTACAATCTGCTTCTGCTGAAAAACAAAACACAAAAACAGGCCGACTGTGAGGAAGGACTTTTAAAAAAATGATACATGAAAGTTTGTTTGAAATTTGAACTCAGACTCTTGGTTTTATTTGGTTTTGTCAGCGCGTGTGCGCGCACACACATTCCCTTCTTTCGCGTTTTATGGCAGGTTGATGGATAATTTTTATTTTGAAGGGGTAAAAATCCAGTTTCTTGTTATCAGTTTTGCAATTAAAGCCAAACGTGGGCGGGTTTCTCTCTTCCTTCTTTGCTCTTTATCCAGTTTATTCACTTTAAACTAAGAGAATAAACGGCGGGGGTGAGTGGAAAAGCCCGTGTCGTGTCATGATCGTGGGCTAATGGTTGTTTGGAATATGACTAAGATCTCCGTGTAAGTGTGGTCCACAGTCTGTTTCCCCCTCGGACTGTGCACGGCTTCGCTTTCCGCTCAGAGCGCACACAGCGAGCTGCAGCAACAAGCTGTGATCGCCTTCACTTTTTAAGCTTTCCCCGTTTTTAACTCAATCGAGACAAAACGAACTAAAAGAAGGAACAAAACAAGTGTAATATTTAATTGTTTTGTAAGTATTTATGATTTGGAACTATTACATTTACATTATGAAGGCAAAGGTATTTAAACGGCAGTTTAAAGTTAAAAAGTCACGTAGCGCTTTGTATTCCTTTGTGAATTGAAATCTAACATTTACACGTATTAATCGCTAACTTCCAATTTCAGTTCTCAATTACAGAGCCAGATATTCCTGCCCTTTAATTTCAGATTAAAACAAAAGTTTCAGTTTTGAGCCAAAAAAGCCACACACACTCTCACATCTCCTTTTTCTCCACCTCACCTTCAACAGAAGCTCATTTTAAAAAAAAAGAAAGAAAAGTTCATCCAACTTCTATTAAAATTCATCTGTGAGTAGATGAACCTTTGGAGCTGCTGTGTATTTCTGAGGTGTCCCTGTCTTCTGTTTGTTTAGTGTTTTATTGAAGCGGTCAGACCCGGGCATTCTCAACTTGAACTAAGACGCCAGTTTCAAAATAGGTTGTCGAGCTCTTTGGACCTCACTAATGTAAACTGTTTGTGTCCCTGTTTCCCTGTGTGTGTGTGTGTGTGACAGACCACTGCACAGAGTAATGCTGAAGAACCAATAATGCAAACACAGACCAATGTGTGTATGCATGCGTGCTCAGTATATGTGTGTGTGTATCTGGGTCAGTCCCTGGCTCTGCGCTGAGGGAACATGTTTTTCCTGAACACCTAACAGCAGCAGAACTGGCATAAGTCATATTCAAACTAACCATTCTCATTTGGTAATGGCCCCAGCAGGAACACGCCGGGGTCTGCTTTGATCGGCTGCTGCTGACTGATGCAAAAGCATCTTGTTTTTCCGAGCGTATGCGTGTGTGTGTGTTTAGTCTTTTTAAATCCTTTCTACAGCAGTGTTTGAGTGTATTTTGCAGATGGGCCTGAAATCGTACCCGTTTCTGGCCAACGTACGAGCTGCAGAACTGTTGTTGTAAAGCTGGACACTCTTAATTTGTGAATCATTTCCCTAGTCTAGAAACTGAAATCCTTTGCAAAACAGATGCAAACACGTAACATGGGAAACACTGTCTGTGTTCACCAGTGCAGGTACAAGTGCAAACAATTTGCGCCTGCTTGAAAACAGACGAGCTGAAATGTTTTAATTGTTTTTTTTTTCCTTCACAGTTTGAAAACTTTGTGGTTTGCACTCTTGTGCATCTCATTTTGTGTGATTCAGCTATGAGGCAACTTCTGTAGGAATGAAAAGCAACCTATTGCACAGGTAGTGAAAGCTCTGAGCTCTGGGTGTTTCCAATGCTTCAGCAGAGAAACTTAACCTTTCACGGTCACTGTGCGTGCCCCTCTTTGTGTTTGCCATATAGCAGATAAGCCCCACTCACACATGGCAGCACGAGAAACCCACTTTTAATTATTCAGCTCATACAGCATGTGTTAATAACTTTTGTGTGTGTGTGGGGGGGGGGGATAAAATAATTTCACAAACAACTAAATTCACTGCAAAATACAACATAAAAATGTATTTCTTCCAAATCAAAAAGAAGCAGAAAAAAATCAGGCAGATCATAAAGTGAGGGGGAAAAAAACGGGTTTATTTTTCTTCACAGTGGAGTTGAATGCCCTCTGTCAGAGAGCTTGTCAATTCTTCACAGCTTCTCACAAGATGCAGAAATCAAGGTTAGCCCCCAGGAGACGAGGAGGAAATGGGAAATTATTTTGGTTATTACAGGCAGGTGTTACTTCTCTGCGGGAATATCTCCTTGAACTATTTTAAAGAGTGTGTTGTTTCTCGCTGTGGTTCCCTTGGCTTTTGGTCAAGAAATGAACCGTGTCCTGTTTTTGTATTTCTCCAACTGTTAGATCAATAAAACAAAGAGCTTCTCCTCTTTTTCTTTAAATTCCTTTAATTATTGTGTACGCTGATGCTTCATAAAGACGACAGAGATAGGTTTTTCTTGTTGTTTTAACAGCAGGTTCCTTTTTTATTACCTGTCGTCATCCAGTGTCTCTAAAATGTGTTAAATTTACATTGTTAGTGTAATTTTCTAATTCAAAATGAAAGTTTTTTTGGAGAGAAGGCCACTGATTTTTTGTCTTTAAATATAATTACCAATTTCAGCAAGTGGGCTTCTTTCAGATCCTTCCTGTCTGTAAAACCGGAGCCACGTAAGACAGATCAGAGGTGGAAATGAGAAGTTTCGTTAACTGCCAGTAAAAGGTGTTTCCTCGTGTTTGTTGTTGTTGATCAGGTAACTCCTCTGATCCTGTGTGCGTGTGTCTGTGAGGACCCCTGGTCATGTCTGCTTAGCTGCCCTGCGTGATGCCTGATCATGACAGCACCACCCTCCTAACGAGACAGACCAAGCGGCGACGTGTTGACATCGGGGTGAAAAGGACTGTGGGTAGCGCAATATTCGCCCGCGCCAGGGACACCCTGATCGACAGAATGAACCAATCCCACGGCCCCGATCAGGACGACGACTGCTCGCTGGTCGGTCACAACCACGGGGCAACCAACGGTGATGGCGAGAAGTCGAACGTTCTGAGAAAGCTGCTGAAGAGGGCGAACTCATACGAGGACGCCATAATGCCTTTCCCTGGGGCTACGATCATCTCTCAGCTCTTGAAGAACAACATGGGGAAGAACGGAGGCAGTGACTCGGGTTTTCAGGTACAGAGAAACACACGGAAACAGGAAGTAGTTAGAAAATGAATAAATGTCACTATTTAGACACTGTTTCATTGAATCTTTCTCTCTTTTTACCCTTCCAATCAACCAAGAATGTAGTCTTAAGTCCTCCTTCATGGATCTGTTAAATTATTCATTGTTATTAAGTCAGTGCTGCTGTCCTTCATCACAGGGGAGTGGTGCTCTGTCCAGTGGAGGCTCAGAGATCCAGGCCGAGGACGCCTGCAGCAACTCCTCCCGTGATCGGGACAGCCCGTCTGACTGCCTCTCTCCTGGGCCTCCTCTGCCCCCTCCATCTTCCTCCTCCTCCTTCGGGCGGCCACCCCCTCCTACAACCCTCAACTCCCACGCTCCCTCTCAGCCCCTCTCCCTTTCCTCCTTCGAATTGGACCGGCTGTCCGACGAGCACCTTCGTGCCAAGCGCGCCCGTGTGGAAAACATCATCCGTGGCATGAGCCACTCTCCGCTGGTCCGACCCAATGCCGGCGACCACAACCAAGAGAGCAACCGCGAAAATGAGAACAGCAGCAACAACAGCAACAGCAGTAACGACAACAGAGGCGACGGCAACGGCCACAGCACCAGCAGTCACAGCCGGAGCGACTGCCCCTCTTCTCTGCTGAGCTCGCCTGGCTCACGGGGTGGCATGGTTGGAGTCGGCGAGGTCTACAGGGAGAATAAGAGAAAGCAGCGCCTGCCACAGCAGCAGCACAGCTTCACCCAGCTGGTGTGTTCCAGGCAGGAGCAGAGGCAGGAAGAAAGAAGGCAGCTCAAGCTACAGCTGGAAGACATGCAGGTTGGTAGTGGAGTAGTTACTAAAATATAAGAAACACATTGTTGGTTCCTTCCTCTGTAGTTTTTATGATTTAAAACTAGGACGTTCTCCAGAGTTTGAGGGTCTAGGCACCGAGAAACATGAAGCTTTCACCTTTACAGTCTAATAAAGGGCGATTGTCTTTTAAGCATAACAAAGAATCAAACGTTTAATATATTAATGTCGGCTCCTTTGCTCTTTACGACGAGAAAAATAAAATAGGTGATGCAGAAAAACATTGGGTTACTTATTAGCTGGTTAGGTACAAAACAGCAACAAGAAAATATTTTATGTCATGAGTTAAAGAGGTTCTTCTTTGCATTGTCTTTCCTGTGCTCAGAAACAGCTCCGTCAGCTTCAGGAGAAGTTCTACCAGATCTACGACTCGGAGACTGAGGAGGAGGAGGACAATGGTGAGAACGGTGAGCCTGACCGAGGTGGAGAAAGAGAGGAGGACGGAAACTTGTCAGAGGACAGCATCCGCTCTGACGGACTGGAGGAGCGGCACAGAGAGAGGGGCCGGCGCGGCCACGACGACCTCTCCGAGCTGGACCCGGGTCTGTTCCTGGACCGGGCACGGGCCCTCCTCCGAGAACAGGCCTTGATAGATGGAGAAATGGAGGAGGATGTGGACAGCAGGGAGGACGAGGAGAGGAACGGCGAGAGGGTAATGAAGAGGAGGGGGGCGGTGGGGGCAGGAGGAGGAGGGGGGAGGCAGTTAGCCGAGACTCTGAAGCAGGAGCTGAACTGTGCCGTGTCGCAGGTTGTCGACACCGTTGTCAAAGGCTTCTCCTCGCCCAAACAGGCCATTAATCACCATCATGGCTGCCACAGCAGCACGCCGGCCGCGCCTTCCTCTTCCTCCAACTCGTCCTCCTCGTGCCCCCCGCCTTTTGGCCCCATGCCCTCCCTCACCCCTGACTCTCGATTCGGTGGCGGCGCTTTGGCCCTCAGTCTGAACAGCGATGGCAGTCCCACTCCTAACTACCACTCTTCCAACCAGAGGCTGCACTGCTTCGGGGACGTGATTGTCCCGAGCCCGCTGGATTCGTTCGGCGGCTTGAGCGGCAGACTAAGTGGTGTGCCAACGCCCAACGACCAAACAGAAGCACTGCCTCTGGTGGTGCGAAAGAGCGGTGGAGGAGGAGGAGGAGAAAACGCCGAACCCTCTCTTCCCCCTCCCCCTCCTCCTCACCATCCCTCTCTCCACCCCACTCCCCTCACAGCTTCGCTCGGGTTTAGCCCTCCATCCTTCCGCCACCCGTTCCCTCTTCCCCTCATGGGCTATCCCTTTCAGAGCCCCCTGGGGTCACACGGGGGTGGAGCCGGGTACCCTCCGGGGCCCAAGGACCACCACCGGTCCTCTCCCGATTCGATGGACATAACTCGGGAAACCAGCCTCAGAACCAAAATGGCGTCCCTGGCGGGAGGCCATCTTGGTCACCATCACCACAGGCAGAGCTCCCCAAACCAACACGGCCCAGAGGGTCTGTCGCTATCCCTCATCAAGTCTGAGTGCGGGGACCTGCAAGACATGTCTGACATCTCGCCCTACTCTGGCAGCACCGTATCCTTATTCCTGAAAGGTTTAGCGCTCGTGAGTCTGTGTGAGCGCCTGTGTTGCCTTACATCTGCAAAAGCTTTAGCGCTAGAATCGAAAACATTGTGTTCATCCAAATTCTGCACCAGGCTTGAACTGTAGGCTGGTTTTGTGCATTAAAATTAGCAACAATCTGCCTACCTGAAACTTTTAATAGCAGCACTTAGGCTTTAGAGTGTGTGGCTGATGGACGGTATAGTCCCACACTGCAGTGCACAAAGGAAATGAGGGGCTTCGCCGGTAGAAAAACAAAGATAGGATGAGAACAACAATGAGATTATTTTTTAGTTTTTTGCATTTGATCTTATTTCTCTTTCCCACATGAGTCACATCTTCAGTCAACACTGTCAAACACGGAGACATGTTAGAAGCAGCAGCAGCAGGAGGAGGCAGCAATAGTCGCATAAATTCTTTAATATCAATTAATCTGCATTAATTGGTTCCTCGTCTGAGCCTCTTGTTTCCTAGCTGAGTGGGGAAGATGAAACGGACGCGCCCGGTCTTGCAAGAGGGGGAAGATTAAACAGGTCGTACGCTGCTCTGTCAAAGCCCTTTTAAGTCTATGCAGCAGGTTTTGGTGTTTAAAGGTGCTGAGAAAGGCTTGTGAGCTCCCTCTTCAACACACACACATACACACACACACACACACACACACTGTTACCACTGTCTGAGACACTATTGTGCTGTTAGGTTCGCTTTCATCACAAAGACTTTGTACATAAACGCTCAAAGCAAATCATATTTCACTTTGTCTGTGTGTGTGTGTGTGTGTGTGTGTGTGTGTGTGTGTGTGTGTGTGTGTGTGTGTGTGCAGGGTAGGTAAGACCTCGTACATAGGAGCTCAACGTAATCATATTTCAAAGAGCAGGAGAGGGGAACAGGCAAATGCTTGGCCTTACTGACAGACACTTTCTAAATGTGTGTTCTTCAACCTTGTGGGCACACATAAAGAGAAGTGTAATATCTCAAATGTACACTTTAGTTTCCTTTTTATGATTGTTAGCAGGTTGTTCTGGGACACTCCTACTCACTTTCATTTGTTGGCCTTCGGTCTCGGTGGCTCGACAGCTGTGTGTGTTTTGCTTCATACACACACACATGCACAAACACATCATCTTTCATGGCGTGTGCATGCGGACAGGTGTTTGCAGGTAGCTGTTTATCTTCTTGTTGCTAACGTTTCATATGGAGAGGGCTTCTCCCAGCCGCTGTGCACACACACACACACACACACACACAGGGACTCACGCATGCATGCATGCATGCAAACACGGGGGCGTGCGTGAAAAACACACGTTTGAACAACAAAGTGAAAAGAAAAATAAGACTTTGAACCCGATAAAATGGGAACTCCTTGCAGCTGTGGTGGGGATTTGATCACAGCGTCATCTTCAAAGCCAATTTAGATGTTGCTTTAATTAGAAAAAAAAAACAAAAGAGAGAAATATTTGACACGTCTCTTGATCCTGCTGAGCCGTTTCATTCTAAAATGCTCTCCCATTCATTTGGCCGAGAAAAAAGAAAAATCTTTGAAAGTGGACATTAGTATTTCAAACATACTGAGCACCACCCTTCAAACCCTCCTCCCTCCCTTCTTTCTTTAAACTATTCACTTTTATAAGAAATGCATCGTTTTGAATTTGACAAAGCAGAGAGAGCATTCACCTTGGGCTCAGGCTCACAAACTGTTGCTTTAAATAACACAGGAAAAGAGAAATAAGACCGCGAGGACACGTGTGTCTGTTTGTCAAACATACATAATACGACAACAGTTCATAAAACAGATCTCATAAAACAGTCTGTCATGAATTTCAGTACGCAAATATAAAAGAATAAAATCAGGCCATGAGAAGAATTTTGGATATTTGAGGATTAAACTGAAACAGTTGAGCTGCATTCAGTGAAAAAATGTATGTGTGCATGTAAGCGTCCGATTCTGATAGCTGATTATCCTTACACTTGCAAATTACACACCCATCCGCCGGCCTACTTAAATTATTTGTCATTACATACAATTAACAAATAATTACATACAACATTTACTGTGGAAATTTGCTGAAGCAAACAGGAATGAGCACCAGATATGCCACCAGGCTAACACTTTGATTTTCCTTGGGTATAAATCTAAAGCATACTCGTGTCATGTATCCATCCAGATTGATTTGGAGTGGTGTTGCCCAGTTTTGGAGAAAGTGTCCACCTTTTCTTGAACATAATTGCACTCAACCAACGATGTCTACAAGTCATGACCTGGTTAATTAGAAAAAAAAATCCTGCTGTGAACAGTCACATTTCTCAAATTTGCCTTTTTTCATGTTGTTTTCTGTGTCTAGTATAAAGCAGAGTAGAGACGACATGGTGATTGCAATCTTGGTAGCTGTAAGGTCTTAAGAAAGACTTGCCTTTGCACTGATAATAGCTAACCTTAAAGACTCGCATGCACCCTCAGGTCTGTGTGTCTTTAAGCCTTTGTGCACAGCTGAGCAGATGTCCTCCATTCATTTATAAATTTATTCCCTCCTCAATCTTTTCTCCTCCCAATCCCCCCATTCACACACCATAACACACATACACCTGGTAACAAGGTCAAGTTACACCTGATACGGTGAGCCCCCACGTAAACCATCTCTGTCCCTAAGCAGAAGTGGCAGGTACACACGCACGCGCACGTATAGGAAAGGAGGAGGAAGAGAAGTGAAAGAATAAAAGACAAAATGTGTTTATTCAGTGACTCACTTTAGCTACTATTACACGCACACAAACACACATGCACATCACTTGGCATTTATTCATTATTATATTGCTTCACACTGTTTACTCTGAGTCATGTTGGGTGTGTTTAAATGTGTATGCGTGTCCACAAAAAATAAGACAAAAAACAACAACAGTTGATCTAAATGCACACAAACAGTGACATGTTGGCATGAATGTTAACTAAGTGATGGTGTTGTTGTCCGCTGACCGGACGTATCTGCTGCTAAATGAATGATGGATGACAGCGAGGCTCACCTCTAGCTTCTGATATGGAGAGGCCTTTTTAACCGTGTTGTTGGGTCATGTTAATTAGTAGCACGAAGTCAGGACAGCTTTTTAGGTCGAGACAGACGACGGTGTGTCTTTTTTTTATTGGCCTTTGAAGGTTGACGGGTAGATACAACAACAAATTGCAAAAAGCTGACAAAGTTAAATCTCTTGTCCCAAAGCTGCTCTTTTTCTTTTCTTTTTTTCCACATCTTTTTTTTTTTTACACTTTCCACTCCTGATTGCTGATGCTAGTCTCTCCCTCTTTCCAGCCATATAGGGCCCCTGGGGTTGTCTTTATGTGTGTATGTGTGTGTGTTTCTCTGTGTGCTAATTGACCTTGCAGGGGGTTCCATTGATTGCCTCATCTTCTCTGATAGATTATAGGGCTGTTAATGTGGTGGGGAAATGGCAGCGTGGTGGGGCACAGCTGTTGTCACGCACACACACGCATGCAAACACACACACGTGCGCATACACACCCACTCGGACACACGGATACTCTTGGCGCCCCTACAACTGGGGCCTGCACAATTATTATTTTCGTTGTTGAGACAGTGGGATGGGCAGAGTCTGCGAGATGCTGGGATTTGATCAAAAGCCAGCAGGTGCTTGTGTTTGATTTTTGCTCCACACCCGTCACAGAAGTGGCTTTGACTTATCAGAGTTTCTGCATTTAAAACTAGTCACTCCTTCCTCGCAATGTGGTAGTGAGCTTTTCTCACAAATGCTTTTGGAAAAAGAAAATCATCCCCCTCTGATTGGTCGCTCTACAGTTACAGAGTTTGTGTTAGAAAAAGGAATACATACACACTGAAAGGTTTTCAGACTTCAGGTGGGTTGGATGTTACATTCACATGTAACGAGTGTGGTCTCACCACTGTCGTGGCAATTCCTTAGCCAAACTTAGACAAGCATAATGTGGAAATGTCCCTCCACTGTGTTCCTCAAAAGCTTTGGTCCACAAAAACAAACCGTTTACTGGTTCCTTGACCCTGTTAATGCTCAGATTCAAGAGGGCCTGTCTCCGAACCACCTGAAGAAGGCCAAGCTGATGTTCTTCTACACCCGCTATCCCTCATCCAACATGCTCAAAATGTACTTCTCTGACGTCAAGGTAAGACCTCTTCCCTCACTTTTCTTTTCCTTCTGTTTTCTTTAATGAACCTCCTGCAGCTGCTCTCTACAAATCTTATTTTTCTCTTTTATGTCAGTCACATTCAAGTCCCCTGCTCAGTTTGTTTAACTTTAGTGATTATAACACTTTTTTCCCACTGGATCCACAGTATGTACTTCTCTTGGGAATCTAGGATAATTATTTTAGTGAGGGCTGAAACTCCAAACTAAAGACAGATTATAGTTTGTAGTATCAAACTGATCTGTGTGCACAAGATTTTGTCTAAGTTGTTCAAACTATGCAAAATAAAAGTTGGGCTATGCGCTTTAATATGTTTCTGAATTCTCAAGGTGAAATCCTCAAGGCGCACACATGCAATTGTCAGGAGAACAGACAGACAAAGACAGAAAAAAGTGAGTGACTTTAAATAAGAAGAGCTATGAGTACTGCAGACTCTCTCAGGTCAAATATGGACATTAATGTTGGGAATGTAACGGCATCCTTAGAGTCCGGGCTCCAAAAACGCACTGGTGTATTTTTCTGACTTGTGTGCATTTTGCTGTCTGATTATATTCAGCTATATCGCACCATTAAACTGTGTGTGTGTGTGTGTGTGTGTGTGTGTGTGTGTTTGTGCGGTGAGACCCTAGAGCGCAGATGGGTGCTCCAGTCTGTCACGTCTTTGTAGCATAATTAGAGTTTCTGGCCTTAATCGGCCAGGGGTAGGAAGGAGGGGTGCTAACGCCCACTTTCCCTCTCTTGACACACACACACACAAACTGTAAGAGCCCTCCCACCCCCCCACCCCTCCCCCCGTAATACTCATTTTATCTCCCTGCCACCCACAACCCATGCATATACACTAACGCTTTCACTCTCACTCTCAGTAACGCAAAATGAGAAGCTGAACTTTTCTTTAAACACGGACACGGAAACAAGCACTGCGTGTGCGCTCTTTTGACATTTGATGGGATATGAACGGAAGTAATAGAGTAAAACTGATCAAGTACATAAAGTCAAGAAAAAGAGAAAAAAGTAGAAGACAAAGTGTGTGCGTGTGTGTGTGTGTGTGTGTGTTGGACGGCTTTGAGAAAATGACAGAGGGGAGGGGAGAGCAAAATGAAATGGATGACAGAACAACAGAACAACAGCTTTAAAACAAAGACGGCGATTGTTTCGTGTTTACAGGCTGCTACGTGTTTTGCAAAGGAGCATACGGCTCCTCGACAGATTCAGGACGCTGTATTCAAATGAGCATAAACGCAGACACACACACCAGCTGGCCTTTGGCTCATATCTGCGGTGACCACTTCCTTGTGGCAGTGCCACATCCTCATTGGCTGCCATGGCAACAGGGGTCGCCGGGACACCAGGTTGCTAGGCAAACACAAGGTTGCTAAGCCTACCTGCTCCCAGTGTGTGAGACTGTGATTTGTCATTAGCCGATGTACCTTTACTGTTGAAATAAAAGCAAAGAAAGGAACATTTTATCAACGTGCTTTAAAGGTTTATCATCTCTCCAAGAGAATCTGTCACTGATGAGCCTGAACATGTTCTCAGAACTTACAAACATTACAATATTGCTGATTTGGCACAAGCTTCCAACAAATCTTTTAATTCTTCTTTTAATTTCCAAGTACATTGCAGGAAATAAATAACGGGGCAATGTAAACAGTTGCCTCTACTGTGAGAGCCAACAGGTCTCTCTGAACTTTTACAATAAAAGTGTAGGTTCACCCTCAGAGATGGTGGAAGACATACAAATAAATACAATTTAGCTGCCTGTAATATAAATGGTGACCAATCTAATCTTATAATCATATATACTAAACTAGGGGTGTCAAACATGTGGCCCGGGGGCCAGAATTGGCCCAGCAAATGCTCTAATCTGGCCCATTAGACGGCTTTTGGATCATCTTAAGATTCCTGTGAAGGTTTCTCTGAATTAATATAAATTATGTCTGTGCAGAGAGTTACCAGAACTTTACCTGTTTTTTCAAGTTCTCTGATTTATTTAATTTACTGCAGCAACATTTCTTTATCGTGTAGAAAAACTGATGAAAAACTGATGAAAAAAAATCATGCTTCTTTTTCTTAAATTAAATGGGATTCAATGTGTAGTTAAACATCTTTACACTGACAGAAAGGGCAGTTTCAGTATATGTCCCATGATGTAAAAATGAGTTTGGCATGGCTGTACTAAACAGGATCTTCTTCCTGTGAAAACTTTACATTTATATCTTCACAGTGACTGAACAACCAGGATTCAAATGCATCATCCTAATAGGAGCCGGTGACTTGACAGGGGGTGTATTATAAATCACGTTCAGCGAGGTGCCTTCAGGTTTAACTCGGGGTTTAAAGTGTCATAGGAAGGGTTTGCATTTTTAAGGTGGTACACTGTCATCTTTACTTGTGCTGAACACCTGTACTGCTTGAGGACAGCTAACAAATCGACACGTATGAAAGTGCAGTGCACTGACGGTGCATTTCTAATAATGGGATCACTATTTGGAGAAGAACTGTGGGTGGATTGTGAGAGGCTCAAACAATGTGCATCTACAGCTTTGGGTGGTATAGATTCTTAGTTAAGTAAACTGCTTTTTTTGCAAGCTTATTTAAGTGCTTGATGATCTCAGAAGATTTGCAAGTAAGCCGACCTTCCTATGTAAATTATGTTTTTACAGTGCCGTTTACCTACACCAGGGTAAAAGTGGAGTTAATGTCCTACAACACATAAGAATACACAGATGTAAATACAGTCAAATCTACTTCTGCACTAATAATGGTTCATACCTTATGCTTCAACACGTCTTTGCACTTTTCCAGCTCTGGCTGCAGCAATTATGTTGCTTTTAGCTGGTTTAGTATTTCTAAATTCCTCTGATTTGTTGTTCTTTTTATCAGAAAAGTGCAGCTCAATCCGGACAATGTTTGCAATTAATCATCTAGTGGCAACAAATACACTGATTGATTCAGAAAACCTGGCTTTTACTTGCAGATCTGAAAATCCTCATCTTAACAAGGCTTAGCCTGATTGCAGTTTTTAGGTTTAATGAAGCCAGATGAAGCAGAGATATCACAGGTATTTTCAGCTTGCTTCATAGTACAGGTGCCTGGGTGAGTTAGCTAGTGCCACACCCAGAGACACACAAACAAACAAGAAGAGACCGTTTAAAACAGCTACGTGCTGACATCGATATTATTCTATAATCAGCTTAACTCATATTTTCAATTATCTGAGTAATATCCTCAATATTTATGTGGCCAGTAAAATCTGGCTTTGGGGTTTAATTTGGAAAATGAATAAATTAGAACTAATGAGTTAATGCATAGCTTTGGTTCATGAGTTTGTCTTTTTGAGACTGATATTGGCTTTTAAAATTAATCTACTCTGCAATCTGTGGGTTTATCTTCAAAAAGATATCCAATTAATCTCTTCAGTCTCAAAAAACATGGATTTAGATTAGGAGACGTTTGCGTGCAGATACAGTATTTGAGCCTCGAACTGTAAGTGCAGTCAGAACCGCAAACAGTGGGAGTTAATGCAGTGTAAAGATACGAGTTTGTTGGCTGTTAAGGGACAGACAGTATGGTGTGTCACTGTCACATCACAACAGAGCCCTGCTGGAAGAGCTTAACATTAGACTTTTGAGAAGGCTCCATACCTTATTTCCTGACATCCCTCATGCAGTGTGGAACAAAGTCAACAACAGACAAATCTGCTGCTTAGAGAGGTAGTTACTGAATGAAAATGCATTGGATGGCTTTTACAGCCAGACTGATATATCAGCAGGAACAATATGTTGGCCGATATCATTAGTCAGCCAATATATATATTGTGTCAGCTTCCATATTGGCCAATAAATGAAAATTGAAAAGGCAAAGAAGAAACAGGAGACACTATTGTATCGCAGACTTCCAATCAGGCAACTTGTTGTGACAAAAAAGCAGGATTAAATCGCACCATCACATTATCTTAGTAGGGACTCATAAATAACAGCAGACAACAAATTTTAGGGTAATCTGGGTTTTTGTGTTTCTAAAAGAAGAAAAAATATCAACTGATATATCAGGTTTTTAAACGACAAAATATCGGTATTAGTATCGATCTTAAAGCTCCTATTATGGTTGGCTCCAATGAAAGTCTAAAGGATGCAATATTTTTATGACAAAAGAAATTCTCATTGTATGAAATCCAGTTTAGAGCGAAATCATCAATCTTACATGACGTTATTTTCAGAAAGGCAACACAAAAACTTGTAAAATGGTGCAGATTTTTCAGGACCAGTGTGTGTGTGTGTGCTCTGTCAAAGAATTTGATATAACTTGCTTTTGTTCCCAGACGGCACTTGTTAGTGAGATCAACTTAAGGGATTTGATGACAGTAAGAAGTACACATCTACAGAGTTAGCCTTTAAGAAATTATGGTTTCCTATTATTCATATTTTATGCAAATAATAGTTTAGTCAAATTTTGTTTTAATTGAGTCGTAATCCCACTTAATCCAGCATATTTCTGAGTGGGAGACATTACATTGCTTAATCAAAATGAATCATGGTTAATCCTATTTGTGATGAGTGAAGCTGTTCTTTTCAAGCCTTTGCTAGTGTGTGTGTGTGTGGAAGACTGAGCGAGTGAGCACACCCTGTTGCTGTCTGTCTGTCTGTGTGTGTGTCCTGTTTCATTGTCCCACTGCATTCATTATCCTCATCATTACCATGTCTCTGAAATCCGGGTCAGTGTCTCTTTTTCCTTTTTTTCTTCTCACCCTCTCTTTTACTCCTAGCGCCCCCCGATCCTTCCCAGGGAACAATAAGTAGCATGTGTTAGAAGGATCAGGCAGATTCACTGTAAGGGAATTAGGGCCCTGAATGGCTTTCCCTAATTGGACTTGAATGGACTTTGTCTATGGGAAACTGGTTCTTAAAGATGAGCCTCTTACACACAATGGTCTCCTCTCTCGGTGTGGGAAGTGGGTTGAGCTGACAACTGTTTTAGCCACAGATGAGCAAGCACGCACATACACATGCACGCCCGGGACATTAATTGCATTGTGCAAAACTCTTGCCTTCTGACCAGACAATCACACATATAAGCACAAGACGCTGAGGTCGCTGCCGTCTCGTCTTCAGAGAGTCAGCAAGAATAATTAAGACCTCGTTAGGAGTGGAGGAGGATTAATTAGACGCTGGCTGGCTCCGTCTAACTCGCGCACTCTCACTTGCAAGTTGCCTGCCAGCTGAGGGTTTTTAACACTCTCGCTCGCTAATATGCATGCGCACACACACATTTATCAGCGAGAGCCCTGAAGACTCTTGCCTTGAGAGGCTGAAATGATATCTGGATGCCGCCATCTCAGCAGGAATCAATTAGCGTCCAGCCCGCCTCTCACCCGTCTTGTCAATTAGTTGCACGATGAGCAACACGGCCAATTTTGCCTTGTCAGGATATGAAGAGGAAAAAAGCTTTTTTTTTTACTGATGCTGCTTAAACTGAACATCAGAAATGAGCAATTTTATGAGCTTACTTAAATCTTTCCTAAGACCGTTTAGTTACATTGAGCTGATGTTAATGCAAAACTGTGTAACATGAAGCTGATTAACTATGCTTTTAATGATCTAATCTGTCTTTAAGCAAAAAAATTGACACAACAAAGATTAACCAATCAAAACTGGATACAAGTGATTAAAAATCCTAAGCGGCTTATTGCTAAAGCAAGGATTCTGCACACTATTCCTTAAGCAGCTGCAGTCCCTACACTGTGTGCTGCATGGTAAAGCAGAAACGACCTACAACATAAATTGAACAGAAAGTTCCTACAACAGCTATTCCTCCAGGAATCATGAGACACCTTCGGTGCTACGACTCGCACATTTCTGTTGATTGTGCACATTCACGCCGTCCTCGGCAGAAGTTGCCGAGCTATGGTGAATCTGGTTGAAGCGGGGGTGGGGGTGGGGGGCAGATTCTTAAAGGATGTGTGCGTTTGCCCTTCGAATGTGGCCTGGGGGCGGGGGGTGGGTTGTCACGGACCATCAAGGGAAGAAGAGTCGGGCCACCCTGACACTTTCTCTGACACTCTCTCTTTCCCCTTTTTCGCTGCAAACAGAAAACGGCATTCCTCCACCTCAGCGCTTTTTCTCCTCCCCCCCTTCTGTTTTTTGTGGTTTGTGCTGATTGTGATGAGCTTTATGACATAGTGGGTGGATAAGAGGGCAGGTGGTGACATGGCTACATCTGACTACATGTGAAGTCGCTTCTACGCTTCTGATTTCAGGCTGTCCTACCCACGTTACATTTTGTAGCCACCAGCTTCAGTTCATATTGATAAACCCTACCTGGGGTGGTTTTATACATTAAGACAGAAATGTAAAGAATTAAGAATAAACCGTTTTATCAGTGTTGCATAGTTTGCCAACCAGAGGTCCAAGCAGAGTCGGGTCAGACATAAATGAATATACCATGACTTGTTGTGATCGATTATTTTTATATAGCACCATCATGTTATCTCAGTATGAACTCATAAATAACAAATCTGTTTATGTTTCATGTTTCTGAAAGAAAAGAATATCAACCAGTGTATCAGATTTTTAAATAATCAAATATTGGTATTGGTATCGATCTTAAAAATCCTACATTGGCTTTATTTTCCAATGAAAATCTAAAGGATGCATTATTCTTAAGTCCAGTTGTGGAAGCAAAACTAATGATAATATCTATTTTCAATTCCTTTGGGTAATCAGGCTTTTTGAAGCACCTCCCACATTTGATCAGTCCGATGGGAACTTGTGGTGTACTGTTCCCACACCAGCTCAACAGAGCTGGGATCCGGTGACTGTGCCGACTTCTCTTTTTATACGCAAAATCAACTGTTCCAACATGGCTGGAAAATGGCTTTTATAATAATCAATTAGCCTTTTAACACGCTATGCTTACATTACGTAGCCCAGTGTGGCACTGGAGCACGGTGTGATGGCTGCATGAAAATGACATATGAAGCCCATTAAAAGTCATAACCACTGTCAGTGCCCTGATTATTTGTTATTGTTATTATTATTAAAAACAAAACTTTGATTACACAAAAAAACAAGGCGATTTCTAAGTGACCCCAAACTTTTGAGCGAATCGTGTAATTATATTTGAGAATTTGTAAAATGCTGGCAATTTGAATTCAAATTGGGACTTAAATGATTATTTAATTGATGCCTATCACCTTTTACTTCAATGATCAGACAGTGAAGAAGCAAAATTTAGGTTTTCGAAAATTTTGCTGGATTTAAAATTCTTACATCAGCATCCTCAGATAAACTGTGATACATCTTCCAACTTCTTAGGTGGATCATATCTGGAAGCCTGTATGGTACAGATACACAAACAGGTGCATTATTAACCTTTATTTATTTGTGAAAATAAGACTAAAATATGTTAAATGTGGGCATCCTTGTTATCCTACTTTGAGTTTGTGGCAGGATGGTTATGTTTTGTTTTTTTACAGATGACATCTTCTTGTATGTGTTAATTGCTGAGTTATCAGATTCCTTTCATGCTACTCTTTTGTGGGTCACCAACACACTCACACACACACTCTTCCCTCCTGTCACTATGCTCTTTAAAACCAACTCCCTTTCCTTCTCCTGCACACACACACAGCACCACGCTCTATTATGCTCCATTATGTCACCCCCTCTAACCGTTCCTGAAAAAATATCTCTTTCCCTCGGCCGTCCTGCGCTGCGCTCCCTCTCCGTGCATTCCTATTTTTTTCTCCACGCTGCCTCGCACCATTCGGCTCGCTCTCCCCCGTCTGTCTTTCTTTCCCTCTATCTCTCTCGCTCATCCCTCGCTCCTGTGAGACAATGTCTTGTAACAATACTGAGCTTAATCTCTGTGTCAAAGCCGTTTTTCCCCTCCACTGAGCACACACACACAAACACACCACATACACTTTCACTGGGCTGTCGCTGCGCTTTTTAAAAAAAACATTAATGTGTCGGGGTTTTATTTCTTTTTCCAGAGAACAATGAAAACTCAGACATATTTTATATGTAACGCTGCCTTAAAAACCTCCAAATGATTCTCTTAAAACTTGCAGAAATCTCTTAAAATATGTTCAGCTCTTCAAGTTTGTTGCGCATTTTCACACAGAGCGTTTATTGTACGCACTGATACTTTCCCTTTTCCTTCCTTTATTCCTGCTCTATATCCTGTGATACAAATATACGAGAAGTTTATCTATTTAAAGGTGGAAAATTATCAAAAAATAATCATTTATTGGTGCAGGAAAATGATGATTTGCCAATTATGTGAAATTGTAGCTGTTTGTTTCCAAAGTCAAATTAGTATTTGATATCACTATAACTAGCTTGATGTTAATTTAGTAAAAGCTCAATTATTTAATAACTTCTTGAACATTTAGGAAAAAACAACTTCGCTAAACTAAAAAACTGGATCGGAACAGACGTTTTCCACAGTGCTCGTAAGGCTGATGAGGATGAGGGTTTAACGAGTTGTTAATGTCAGTTTGGCTCTGTGTGAAAGCCCACACTGGCATAACAATAAGTTAATATTTGGGATATTCTTGTGTGATTGCTGCAGTTTAAAGAGATGTTTTTTCTCCAGCGAGGAGCCTAAAGGTGTTCGTTGTACTAGTGGCTAATGAGGAGGACAAATACAGACGTGTGGAGAGGGGGTGGTTGATTGGGGCAATAGTTCCTGTTTTTCTCTAACTTCCAGTGTACGTATACACACCAAAAAATTCAAATAAAAAACAACACTGTCTACATTCCTTCTTATTATTTAGTCCCGGCACAGTGTTGACATACAATTAGAGCTATATTTGCATAGACTTGCATGCAAAATGTAGGCTGCAGAACAAAAAGCAAATTCATCTGAACATGTAGTGCCACAATGTAATGTGAGCATTTATACGGAGGCCCAGTTCAAGGCAAATTTGATGATAGAGCATCAGGCAAATAAGTTCCAAAGAAAACATCAGCTGTGCTATGATACGTCTACATCAACAAACAGGAAGCAGCAATAAGCAGTCCGTCTTCTGCCTCTTTTTCGAAGATTTGTTACCGTACAACCAAAAGTCATCAAAAATTTCTGCACAATGCATCATGTTAATTTGTATGATTCAACAAAAAAATACTTTAACACAACCTGATGCTGCTAAAAAGAGAACACAAACATAAATAACAAACTCCCTGAGGTTTCTTCCTGTTAAATGGCAGTTTATCCTTCCCACTGTCGCCAAATGCTTGCTCATAGTGGGTTGAGTGATTGTTGGAGCTTTCTCTGTATTATTGTAGGGTCTTTAATTTACAATATAAAGCACCTCGAGGTGACTGTCGTTGTGATTATGTAAATAAAACTAAATTGAATTAGTTTTAATTAGTTTTAATTCAATTTAGTTGAATTAAAACACACAACACTAGAGGACATGTTGTGATTTTGCTATTAAGACCAACAGTTCTATTGCACACATGCGGAAAATCCCAGCTCTAGCGGAAACATGTGCATGCGGTGGAAATGTAATGTTAAAGCTTTTTTATATTTATGATGCTCTTCTCGCACAGTTCAATCGATGCATCACCTCCCAGCTGATCAAGTGGTTCAGCAACTTCAGGGAGTTCTACTACATCCAGATGGAGAAGTTCGCTCGGCAGGCCATCAACGAGGGCGTGACCGCTGCCGAGGAGCTGACTGTGGGGCGAGATGCCGAACTCTTCAGGGCACTCAACATGCACTACAACAAGGCCAACGACTTTGAGGTAAGTTGGGCCGTCTTTTTTAGGGGACGCCAGGTGTATTGATTTGTATAACAGGAAGTTATACAAATCAACGACAGAAAATATGGAGAGAAAATGGCAAATAGGGAGGGAATCTCAAAGTAAGCAACAGTGGAAAACTGTCACTCTACAGCACGTCTGTACTACTTGATATGTTGTTTATCTATGATGCTGCATTAGTATCAGGGTAACTAAAAAAATAGTAATACCCTTAAAAAGACAAAAAGCAGAACTTGTGTATTTATTCACTGTATCATGGTGTGTGTGTGTGTGTGTGTGTGTGTGTGTGTGTGTGTGTGAGATATTTGTTTCATTTAATCAGCTCAATGATTTGCTTTGGTCGGCTCTCACTGTTTAGCATTGCTTTAGGTGCACCTGCACTAGTGTGTAGCTCACATATTGAAAGAGGAAGCAATAAGATATATTGCTGTTTCAATATTGTGCTCCACCTTTAATGGTAAGCCCTCTTAAACTTATGTTTTATCTTTAGTGGTGTTCTCTTGCAAACTATAAAGTTTGGTGGTTTAACTTCTCTCTTAAACCCATACAAAATCTTCCAAAAACATGACATTTTTTGGAAAAGGTCTTTTTTTGTTTGTTTGTTTGTTTGTTTGTTTTTAATAAAAAATATCTGTGTTTGCCAAACTTTGGAATGCAATGTCAGGTTGCCTTCAGTTTAATTAATGTACCATTCTTCTCCAAACATTTCAGAAATCAAAAGCCTCCTCGATCTAGTGCACAAGACGTTTCCCATACTTTCTACCCGTTTCTCTCGTCACCGAATTAAAACTGAATCCAGCGTAACTCAAACACACTCACTCACACAAATGTCCTCCACCAAGTCAGCTGTTCAGAGCGCAACAGTCACCTCACAATTCTGCTGAGGTGTGGATGTTGCTGTGTGTGTGCTCGATGAGGCGAGAGAGGACGCCGCTCGAGGCACGGGTGTCCTTGTCAAAGCGATTTGCAGAAGTCACATTCCCTCTCTCACTTTTCCTCTTCCAGTATTGGTCTAAGGGGACCTGAGGGCCCTTAAACTATCCAATGTAACATCAGCAGCATTTAGATGTCCATTAGCTTACACCTTATCGCTGACACACACACACACACACACTTCGTTTTTTCTTTTTTTGCTTAAGGACACAAATGCCAAAGCCTAAATGGATAAAGAGACTCGCAGACACGACACACCCTCATATTCATGCTGCAAAGGGTTTGTGATATTGAAGTAGGCTATTTGGAGAAATGAATAGCAAATGCTTTGCATAATTTGCATAACAAGAGTCAGGTAGCATTTCACAGGTGTGTATGAAAAGAGCATGTACAGGAAGCGGACACACACATGCAAATAATGAGTATGTGTGATTATTTATAGAGATAAGAGGGTCAGGTTTAAAGTTCAAACTGGGTCCAGGAGACCTTTAAACCAGGGCTCAGTTGCACTTTTTTGGCCAAGGAGACAATCAAATTTGACTTTCTAGAGGAAGTAAAAGTCACAACAAGGTTTCTGTAGGTGAACTTGTGGTAGGATCTTTACTAGCTGGTTTTTTTTTTTTAATCATCAAAAGCTTTCAGTTAAGCTTTTGATGACAGAAAGTGTTTGATTTGAATTTGTACCGTTCATGCATTCATTAGTTTTGGTCCATTTGACTGCACAGTGCAGTTTGAAAATCAGCCCGCAGACTCTTTAAACCTGGAACTGAGCTATTAAAGCCATTAAACACGTTTTGTTAAGAATTAGCATGTGATGTTGTGCATTTGGAACCAAACACTGTTAAAATGATCTTATTTGTTCTTAGCTGCATTTGATTAAACTTTAAAATAAGGGGACTAAGTTTTCGCGTACAAGACAAACACAAAAACTAGAGCCTTATCGAGACCACAAACCTTACGTAAAAGATGGAGTCTTGAGTTGAGCATGCTCAGTGGTATGTACTAGTTTATTCTTTATATTGTAAGGTAAAGACCCTACAATAATAAAGAGAAACCCCCTAAAATCAAGTAACCCCCTGTGAGCAAGCATTTGGTAAAAGGGGAAGGAAAAATTCACTTTTAACAGGAACAACCAGACACAGGGAGGGGTAGCCATCTGTTAGGGCTGAGGGAAAGAGTCAGCTGATAAACTATATTTCACTGCATCTATTTTAGTTTAACTGGGACAAATATTACCAAATGAGCTTCATATTGTGTTCATTTTTCACTTTAAACTCACAATTGATAGACAGATAATAGAGAAATAAAACCCGGTTTAGGGTCATAGTGGGGCTGAAGTCTAGCTATTATAGTGAGGTGAGATACACCCTGAACAGTTCCCCAGCCTGTTGCAGGAATAACACATTCACACTAATGGCCAATTTAGAAGTGCCAGTTAAACCGACCCATGCACGTCTTTGTACTGTGGAGAAAATGCAAAATTCCACACAAAAAGACCCCAGCTGGCCGTTAGATTCAAACTCACGACCTTTTTTGCTGTGCCAACTGACTCCAATATACGGCGGGTCTGAGAGGTCAAATGAACTGCACCTTAAGAAAACACCAGCAAATAGAAAACTGCTGCAAAAACACACAAAATATAGAAGAATGTGAATAAAACACAACAGAAGTGTTTCTGGGGATACAATAATGTGACGGACAAGCCGCGGAAGTGACAAAAAGTAAAGAATGCAAAGGATTGAACTTGGTATTGACACGGTATAAATCAGTGTTGTTAGGGAGAAAATGACTGAGTATTTTAATCTTATGGTTCATATGAAATGAAGCTGTTTGCTGTTTGCTATTAGCCGTTTACTGTTAGCTTGTCGTTTCTGCCATGTTATTGTGTCCCCAAAAACACTTGTTTTCTTATTTTTGTATTTTCTTAGCATTTGCTGCATTTTTTTTTCTATTTACGATGTATTTTATTCATCTTTTGTCATTTTTTATCTGTTCCCATTATGTTTTTTGTGCTTTTCAGTGCATTTGCCCTCTCAGGGCCACCGCACCTATGTGATCTGCCTAATTTTTTGCATCGGAGTAGCTGCCCTCTGCTGGCCATGGGAAAGAATGCCGATTATGACAGGTTTTTGCAGTTGAAGGCAAGGGGTGTGATTTCTTTGGTATCCGAAGCTTCATTTTACATTTGTTGTCCAGCTGTTTTGGTCGCATGCAGCTACACGGTGCGGAGAGCGAGATACTTAAAACATATGCCAGATGGGTCCAGCACCTTGGTCTGGTGATTCAGCTTGTTTGGTAATTAGATGATAGATTGTTCTTCAGACCTGGAGGCTACATCCAGCTTTTATATATAGTCAATAACTTATTATTAGCCTAGTATGTCTTAACAGATGTCTGATTAAGAAGACTTGTGGTGAACAGTAAATATAGTAAATCAGTATAAATACAGATTGTGTTAGAAGTTATGAAGGTTTATAGTTATACTATAAAGCTATAATGCTTGTAAGGACATTAGAAAAAGGTCGAGTGTTCTCCAAGCAGTGAAGTGTTTGTAACTGTGCATATACATTTTCTTCCCCTACTTTGTCCCCTTTCGTGCCTGCCTCTTCCTCCTCCTCCTCTCCTCACCTCCCTCCTTCTTTTCCGCCCTGAGGGAACATTACTGGCTAGGGACCCTCTCGCTCTCTCTGTCTCCTTCTCTTTTCCCCTCTCTCTCTCCCCCTCTGTCAAACTCAGAGGCGTGAAACTGGAACCACGGCCGATTCAGCAAGTCTCCCGACGTGTACACACACACACACACACACACACACACACACACACACACACACACACACAGAAGTCTTCTCCTTTCGCCAAATTTAGCATCATCAGAGTTCCACCTTGGTTTGTCCCCATCGCACCTCCCTCCCTCCCTCCTCTCCTTCCTCCACATTTTGCTCTTTCCTTGCTCCCTCTCCTTCCTCCCCCTCTTCCTGCTGAATGTGTCCTCTATTGATATGGTCTCTTCGTCAGCTCCTCTCCTTCGCATCCTCCTTTCATTTGCCTTTGTCCTCTCCTCTCCTCCTCTTTCTTATCGCCCTCCAATTCCTCCCCATTGTCCCCTTAACTTTTCCCTCCACCTTTGCTCTAATTTTTGTTCTTCCCCTCCATAATCCTTCCATCCCATCTCATGTCTACTCTTACTATTGTGTCATTATCTTTGTTATTGTTCCTTTTTACATCTTTGTACTTCCAAGGTTATGTTTTCCTGGTTAAAATGGACCCAAATCTTAACTAAAGCTCTATGTGGTGAATTTTTAAAATGGCCCATGCTTCAGTTGAGGAAACAAAAAAGCCTGTCATTAGTAAAGTTACGGGGCCAGCATTTTAAATAGTTATTGCAGTGGAAAGGTAAGTGATGTGTGTGTGTGTGTGTGTATGTGTGTGTGTGTGTGTGTGTGTGTGTGTTGGCGTAAACAGGCCCCAGTAATTATAGCACCTTCATTAATTACCTTCTCCTCCAGCCACATTCTTTCAACTCTTCTTTCTTGTTTACCTCTCCCTCTCTCTCACTGTCTCTCCATCCTTACTCTCTCCTCACCCCCCCCCCCCCCCCAATCTCTGAAACAATTTTGTGCTAATTGCAGCTCTGCCCACCAACTAATGAGGAAGGCGAAAAGAAGAAGGAAACTGGAGTAAGGGAGAGAGGAAAAACAGGGAATAGTCTCATCTTCAAAAACCAAACAAAAAAAGGACAGCGAGAGGTTTTCTTTGCCAGGACGCTCAGGGAAAGGTGTCAGCTCCTACCTTCTGCCAGGAGGGAGAGAAATGTTTCCTCTTTTTTCAATATACCGAGAACAGATTGACGAGTTGTTGGTTAAGGCTGCCAGCAGCATTAGGCGCCGCTCCTGACTTGCCTGAGAGTGTGTGTTTTGAACTTATTAAGGATTTATGCTTCGGTGGGTTAGGCCTGCCAGAGCAAACGGGAGCACATTCCTAAACATACAGACTGACTCCACCAGTACCTGCTCAGCTCGGCTCGGCTCGGCTCAGGCTTTAGGGTTTTCCATTAGGTGGTAGTGCCTGGTACCAGGAACATTTTTACCCCTGAGCCATAAAAGGCTGGTGAGGTATTCTTCTCACCCTGCGGGGCGGGCAGCTGGGTGACTTGGACACCCAAGTTGGTGAATGCGATAAGTCCAGAACAAAGTGACATAGGAGTTTCAAGTTGATGCCACAGGTGTATCTACTAAAAATCTCAGACGAGCTTGAATCTCAGTGACCTTGACCTTAAGGTCAGAGGTCAAGTTTTTTGAAAATCTTTTGAACACGATAACTCAATAAGGAAGTCACATAAGACTTTGATACCATAGGCGTATCTACTTGGAGGCTGAGGCCAGAGATCCAAGCGAGCTGAGTCGGTCTGAAAATGTGGCGTCAGCAGACTGCTCGCCGCTGATTGGCGTCACTCGATGAGTCGTGAGAGCAGCAAGAAAAATGACAGCATCTCCTTGATATCTGTGTTTGTGTCACATACAAATGATGTCACGGGACTTTAATCGCATTGCTGTAACATCTCTGCACACATTAGGTGGTACACAGTTGAAATGGAAAATGTTGGAAATTGGGTCGAGTCCAGTCGAGTGGGAGCTAGTGGAAATGACACTTAACTGTGGAAAAATGGAAGCCTGGTGTGTGGATGAGGACGAGGCTGTTACGTTTCCATGTGTGAGAATTCAATGAGCGATAAGATATACAATGAGATGTTTTTATGAAGCCTTCTAGAGGACGTTCTCATCTTTCCAGTTCAAGGATCCTTACTGTCTCTGTCAGCACAGCTGCACATCATGCACACACACACACACCTGCACACACAAATACACACAGATACTCATTTGTATTTGTCTGAAAGGAGCAGAGATGCCCTCCCTTGAAGGGTGGGTGTGGTTCCTGCTAAAATCTACCCTTTGACTTTGAACGACACACACACACACTCGCTCACAAACACCTGGAGGCCACAGGCTGGTCACACACTCACATTTCAGGGCTCTCCGATTTCATAAGCTGTGCACTTCATGAAAGGCTAAACTCCTCATGTCTTTCTCCGCCGTTTTAGATTCTTTGTTACCCTTTCGCTCTCGTTATTCATCTATTCAATCGTCTTTTCCGCTTCTTCTTCACATGAGCCCGGTGAAAAGAGGGTCTGAGCTCGACTCCCAGGAATCGATTTTGGGAGGTGTGTTTCTCTTCACGCTGGTAACAATAAAAAAAAAAAACAACAACCCCGAGTGCAGATTTTTTCCCCCATATCTTAAATATGAGTTCTCCATATCAGCGTCAACCTTAAGTTTGTCATTGTTCCCTTAATTTTAATCAGTCTGTCTGCTGTCCTCACCTCTTCTAGTCATAACCTACCCAGAAGGGGCAAACACACACACACACACACACACACACACACACACACAGTAATTCATCAGCCCTTTTGAGAGGAGGTGAATTTCAAAGACTACACCTGTCCTGCTTTCTTTCGCTCTCCACCCTCTTTTTTTTTTTCTTCTCAGCTCTGATCTCTGCCTCGTTCTGCATTCAGAGCTTTGGACTTGGTATTTAAAGTACGCTCAACTTCATGTGATGTTGGGTTTTGAGCACTTCTAGAGACACCATCTTTTAATTTGACACCACTGCCAGGTATTTAATGTTTCCCGCCCTTGTAAAAATATTAAAAGAACAAAATACAAATGTTTAAAAGGGCGTAAGGGAACCGGCTCAGATTAACAGTACAAGCGTTAGTCCTCTATGAAGCTGTTATACCATACTTATTTGCTTTGCTGTGTATATGCCTGCGTAGGTCAGGGTGGAGGGGGATGGGCACTACAGAGGTCGGGACAGCGACACCTGACACCTGACACCAGCATCCTGTAACACATTGTGAACTGCAGGCTATTGAAACACTTAGGAAAAGATCTGAGTTGTGCTAAAAGGTGAAGTCAAAACACTGAAGTGTGTGTCTAATTACGAGCAGACACAGTTTAACGAGAGTTTCCTCGTGACTTCACTTCTCTACAAAAGCCTTGAAGTTTTGAAAGGTGCATTGTTTTAATTACTCGTTATAAGTTGTATATGTGACACTGCGTTTCTGTGCGACACACGCAGATCCATAAATCACATGAACACACACTCTCGAGGCTGCTGTCATTCCGAGAATGAGCTCCGAGTCTTCCCCGCCATCTCTTGCTTTCTATTGCTGGTTGACAGGGAGCGGTATGCTGCAGACAATGCCACCTGCCAGTTTCTGTCACTATAATTATAGCTATCTGCCTGCAGTGTGTGTGTGTGTGTGTGTGTGTGTGTGTCTTAGTATTCCAGTTGAGAAGAAGAAGGCATCATCTTTGTCACTGAGCCTGATTGGAGTCACGAGGGGCGGTTTATGTGTGTGTTTGTGCATGTGTGTGACTGTGTATGGTCTTCCTGTAACTCTGTGTGTGTGTTGAGCATGCAGTGATTCCCTTCTCCTACCCCAGCTGTCTCCTTAGCTTTAACAATAGGCCTGGTAACAAAGACGTGGCCTTCAGCCTCTATCATGTGATGCTAGTGGTCTGCAGCCTCTCAGTCAGATGACCAAGGCTATTGTTCTTTATGGGTGACACACATGAACGCACGCACACAAGGAAGACTACACACACACACATACACACACACACACATCTGAGGAGGAACAGCACGTGTGTGAACAGGCACGCGCGAAACCGGAGCAGGCGGAGAAACGAAGACGCTTGTAATGATAGCACGCAAAAAGCAGACACTGATGAGATAGTGACAACAGACACACACACACACAGGCCCAATCTCAGGACGCAGACCCTTCCTCTCAGTCACATGCCGTTTGAACAAAGAGAAACGTTATTGTCACTGTCCTGCTGACAGTGAGATCAGTGACTGATTGACAAAAGAGCAGCTGAGAAAGGAAACATATTGCCGATGTCCTGGAGGAGCCTCCAGTCTCCACTCTGACTTCTAATGTCACACTTACTGACTAAAAGCTCACACTCAGGCACTCACATTGTTGAGAAACAGATGAGACGCATCGATATGCCCTCAAATTGATATTTATTCACCTGTGTGTGAGGAAGCTTTGAATCAGCATCATATTTCCTGATTTACGTGGGAATGGCCGCTACGTGCCCACTGCGAATGTCAGTGACTGTGTCAAAGAGCGACTATGTTATTTATGTGAAGTGGTTGGGAGGCTGAATGGTGTGTGGCTTTTTTTTTCAAAAGCTCCTAAATGTTCGGGGTCCCCAAACTCACAGCTTCTAAGGTGTGTCACGCTAAAATTATGCAACCAGAGGGGAAGACACAGACGCGGGTGAGCTTTAGGAGGCTTCTTTTTTAATGATGAACGGATGAGTTTGAATGTAGGAAAACAAAGGAATGCAGACACAGATGGGATAAAAAGTCAACATCTTGGGGCACATATAGCTCACTAGGTAGTGCAGGTGACCCATATGTCAGTAGGCTCAGATTCAAGCCTGGCCGGGACCCTTTACTATGTGTGGTTCCCTTTGTTTTGCTCTCTGTACAGTTTGGTCAAAAAGTTTATCTTCCAGCCAATATTTCTGACTAACCAAACCTTAAATGGCCTGTAAATGGCCTGTATTTGTATAGCGCTTTACTAGTCCCTAAGGACCCCAAAGCGTTAGTCTTACAACTATGCTGAACGCTGTAACACTAAGCACCACAAGCTAAATCTAGACGCTGTAAGATCCACCACAGGAAAATATGAAATAAAAAAGATTTTTTTTTAAGACTGAGCCAGAGTTAACAGGTAAGATTCAGGAAAACCCACCAGCAAATGTGTCCGTCTGCATACACGTTTCCTTCCAGATGTTGATTAGTTGACAAGTGGGTCCTGATAGCGAAGGAGGCACCAGTGGAGCTCATCAGGAACAGGAGATTTAGTCTCTATTGCACTGGATTGACACTCAGACTTACCAAGTGCCCATTTTTCCAATTTAAAAATGCCGTTAGATCTTTTTCTATATGTAGAAGAAAAGGAGATTCTACTCGTGCGTGACATGGTCAGAGCTCTGGACAATCACATTGTCTAACATTAAGTAACATAACTTTGTGATGTGTTGGGCTCCCAGGCGTCTTACCACGTCCTCTTTAAAGCTTACCTGCTTTGGTTTGGACTTTTTTCTTTCTCTCCTCAGCATATAACTGCTGAAATGCTGAAACAATGGCTAGAGGTGATGCATACAGCTACCAAACTTTTACTTTTAAACTAGATTCAAATGCTTTAAAAACAACAACAACAAAAAACAGGGCAGCTCTGTGTCATTTGGATGTCTCTTAGACTTCTAATCAACAGAAAATTGCACTGAGCTAAAATACAGAATGTTCCTGTCGAAGGAGAAAGGGTGACAGGAAAAAGATGTAGAGGGAGAATGGACTCTCTTTGCTGGCTGTGTGTTTGTGTGTGTGTGCCTGCACGTGTGTGTGTGTGTGTGTGTGTTTGTATTTTCCTGCCAGTGTGTGTGTGACCAAAGCCAGGTCTGATAGCAGTGAAAGCGAGAGAGTGAGAGAGAAGGAAAAAGGAAGCAGATGCCTGTGTGTTGGCACAAAAAAAGATACGTCCACTCAGTGTCACACACACACACACACACACACACACACACACTCATATAACAGCATTTGCTCAGTCCACAGAAGGAGCAGCACATGAAAGAGTTCCAGTATTGTCTCCATGATAGAGAAATACTCCACTGACCGACAGCACAGTGGACCTCAAGGCCACAGAGCGAATGAATAGCAAAGAAGAAGAAAACCGTGAGTGTGTGTTTGTGTGTTTGATGTGAAATTAAAGAGACTAAAGAGGAGGTTTGAAAAAGACAAGCAAGGTCAAAAATGATCAATGATCAAGCAAAGCACGCAAGTGAAAGCATTCAAGCGAATCCTGAAACAAATACAGACATCTCCTTCAGTGACGGAGCGAAGCAGACAGACTTACAGAAAACAGAAGGAACAACACACACACACACACACACACACACACACACACACAGTCTCTGTTTGCACACCTTCATAGTCAAACATATGGTGTTTGTATAGTGATTTCTTAAGAGCACAATCTGTCTGTTTCCTCTTTCTGTGCAAGACGGCGAGTGAGGATGGAAAGGAAAAAACAACATAGATAGACGAGCAGAAGACATATGGAAAGCAGAGGCAGCTGAGGACATGAAGACACAGACACACACACACACAGAGCGTATGCATCACTCTGGGTCTCATGGTGACAACATGAAGAGAAAAGGCATTAATCCTTTGGGGAGGATACGGGGAGCCAGAGGAAGAGGAGTGGCTTAAATTCAGAGAAAGAGGGAGGGAAAAGGAGAGAAAAGAAGGTGAGCAGGTGATGAGCGATGCAGAGGAAAGCATAAAAGGATGGAGGGAGGCGGTGCCATCACTGCTGCTGAGTGACTCTGATGTCCCAGTACTGTGACAACATCAGTGATCTCAAATCAGTGACCTAAATTCATAATTTTCTAAACGACTTTTGTTACCTCAGTTAGATGTTATCTTGCTTAGTTTTTATGCTAAAGACTAAGTACTGCCTGTTTTTAAAAGCACACCCTCAAAACAAGGATCACATCCTTTTGTGACAGCGGAGGTCGGTTGATTTTGGCAAATGTGGGTAAACATCGGCATCACATTGTAGGTGACGAGCATGGCAGACCATAAAACAAAAAAGAAAAAAAAAACAGGAAGCAGAGGGTTAGAGCTGGTAAAATACGCCAAAGACTTCTTTCTTTGGAACGACAATGGCGTGACGCTCTCGTTGTTCTGATGCTGTCACTGTGGCCACCCGTCACCAAGCAAATGCTGAAACAGTTGTTACCAAAGGTCTTCCTGTTCAACAGCATCTCCGAAACTTCTTTTAGGAGCCCTAAAGTAGGTGTACTAGGTGCAAATGTAGCATCTTAACACAAAAATGGCCTGTAGAGGCCCGGATGTCGGAGTTTTGATTCATAAACTGATTTTCTCCACTTGTTGAAAGCACAAGGTCACATCAGGACTCACCTTATCTTAAAGACCTCATAGTACCATATCGCCCCATTAGAGCATTTCACTCTCAAACTGTGGGTTAGGGTTACTTGTGGTTCCTAGAGTATTTAAAAGTAAAATGGGAGGCAGAGCCTTCAGCTTTCAGGCCACTCCGCTGTGGAACCAGCTCCCTGTTTAGATTCAGAAGACAGACACCCTCTCTACTTTTAAGCTTAGGCTTAAGACTTAATAAAGCATATAGTTGGGGCTGGACCAGGTGACCCTGAACCCCCCCCCCCACACACACACACAGTATAGACCCACCCTGCCAAAGGCCTCCCTTTCTCCCCTCACCAGTCACGGCAGATGGCTGTCCCTCAGCCTTGTTCTGCTGCAGATTTCTTCCTGTTAAAAGGGAGTTTTTCCTTTCCACTGTCACCAAGTGCTTGCTAATAGGAGTTTGTCCTATTGTTGGGGCTTCTCTCTGCATTATTGCTGGGTTTTACCTTACAATATAAAGCTCCTTGAGGCTACTGTTGTTGCATTGCTCTGTAGTATATAAATAAAGCTGAACTGAACTGAGGTGTTTATCACACTGTCGCTGACAGGATAAAGAACACAGAATGTAATCAGAGAAATCTTTATTTGTCAGGAAGTAATAATATTTTTCAGTTTTGCTCTTGCAGTTAATAACTAGAGTCTATTGAAAGCTTTCATGTTTTGAATGTGTTAAAATGGGACAAAATATACATAAAAAAGTAACCCACTTATGAAGGGCTCTCCTTTATTCTAAAAATATTTGAATGCAACCTTGCCCTTTTGTGCTCGTGGCCCTCACTGTTAAAAAAGACTAAATTAGTAAACAGGCGTCACTGTTGCTAAGTGGTTACTGGTCGTGTTCGTGTTTTCAGGCCGGGGTGCTGACATTTTCTTTCGCTGGTGATCTTTCCTTTGTGTTTTCAGCCACAGCAGCCACCACCATGTTTGCCAACAGCACAGTTATCACAGTCTGAACTAGAGATGGCACACTACCACTTTTTTATGTCCGATATCATAAATTTGGATATCTGCCGATACCGATATGAATCCGATATAGTGTGTTTTAATCAATAAAACTGTTTTTTAATATCTTGCTGCATTTTGTATAAGTTCATACTCAAGTTTAAATAAATAACAACACTAAAGCTATTCTGTTATACCTGTATGTAAAAAATACACTGCACCCAAAATATTTCATAGATCAGCAAAACTGATCAATCTAATAAACTTAAACCTGCTCCATCCTCCCTATTCTGGTATTTTAAAGAGTACTTAGCAGAAATATTAAACAACCTAACTAATAGGGTTACAAACTTCCAGCAAAAAAAAAGAAAAGGGAACCACCCCCACCCTCCACCTCATGATGCTTAATCGATGTAATCAACTTTAATTTGATGCAGGGGGAAAAAAAATACACAGAAATAAATTATTTTTGAAGAATAATTAAATAGATTCAACATCTTTCTTCAACAGAACTGCAGACTGCACAGCTCGTACCCTCCCAAAGGAAAAAGTAGTATAGCTTACTAGGGTATATTAGACTTAACAGTTACTATATACAGTAATGGACTTCTATACATTTTACACAAGATTAAAACTTTGGGTGTAAGATTCAGATAATTATTTATTAAAAGCTAGACATTTTAAATTTTGTCTTTGTGCCCCCTTTTCCCTGTTCATGCCCTATCGGCCCCCCTGGCTAAACTTTGCTAGATCCGCCCCTGCACAGTTACCAGCCGTCAGCTACGTAGAAAAAGATCCTGGTGTACAAAGTAATATTAAATAAATTCTAACAACAGATTATCAAGCTTAAACATGCTGCTGTTGTTCAGCCGCTGGTTTCCTCTTTCTGGTGAGAAGTGGGCCAAAAACAAAGAAGAGACGGACTCACGACAGAAAAGCCGATCAGCTGATCATTAATCAGTTTCATGATTGAAGTAGCAGCAGGAGAGGGAGGGAGAGAGAAGAGGCAGTCGCTCCATATCTCGGTTGTTAAGCTTAACGCAGGAATGCTTTTTAAACATTCAGAGATGAACTTACACACTTGCTTTACTTCTCTCTGGGAAAACTTCCTCAGAGATGAAATGCTGGTTTGAGGCTACAAATACACACAGCGGCTCTATCACGTGAGCACACTGCTCCGAGGTGCTACGGTTATGAGCCGAGTTACGCTGTGTCGCAAGTTTTGTGAGGTGCTTTTTTGATATTTAATGGATCGATTACATTTTTTTATTTCTCTCCGATATCCGATCCAGTAATTTACGTCAGTATCGGACCGATACCGATACGTAATATCGGATCGGTCCATCTCTAGTCTGAACTGAGTTGCTTTTACCTCTACTAGAAACACAAAACGCATCAGATTTAGGAGAAAAAAAATTCAAAAATTTTTGGGAAATCCCTACTTTTAAACTAGTATAAAAATGTACAAATGAAAGAAGAGAATAGATGAACTGCGATTAAATGTGTCAACAAAAGAAAAACAGCAGTTCAGATATTCACTAGAGTCTCTATAAGCGAGGGTGATGAATTTGCATGACGATAAACACTCTGATTTCTCATAAGAATAAACTTCCAGGATGAGATCAGGAAAGGATGAGCCTGTGAGGCGGATGATGAAGGGATAGAGCAAGTGGATGAGAGAAAAAGGAAGGAGACAAGGAACAAAAAAAGAGAAAAAGCAGGAGCTAGGGCGTCCCAGTAGGCCTCTTTGTTGGGCAGCGATTTAGAGATTTACAGGCTCTTGTCCTTGTGTGTGTGTGTGTGTGTGTGTGTGTGTGTGTGTGTGTGTGCACACATCTGTGTGTGTGAAGAGAGAGTAATTGAGCCTCCCTTCATCCAATATTTACCCACCAAACCGGAGCAATCATGCGAATTATGTTTACTGGGAACGAAGTGTCTTTCTTCCTCTTTAGCTTTCTTTCTCCTTCCCACTTTCCCCCAATCCTCCGCCCTCTCTCTCTCTCCTGGCAACTAGATACCAAATCAAGATCCTAGCCAGGAGTAAATCACAAACACACACGCACACACACAGGGAAAACATGCCCATCTGTATTGATGATGGCCTAATTTAGATCTCTTTATTGGACTGATTTACGATGGCCAGACAAATCTGGGCATCTGGACCGAAGTATGTGTCTGTGTGTGTGTTTGTATGTGTGTGTGTGCGTGCGTGCATGCGAGCAGGGCTGTCCAGTTAAGCCGACACCAAACCGGACACACAATATCCTCCCTGCTTTGTTCCCTTCTTTTCTTCCTGCGTTTCTCCCCCTGCCTCTCTTTGAGTCAGCGGTGTCCTTTTTGTCGTCTTGCTTCAGCACTTTGAGTTCTCTCGCCGCTACCGCGATGACACGCGTCATCCCGAAAACATTTCAAAAACACACGGTGACCATCACGCTGAAGAGGCGCCCGCAGCAGGGCACTTATAGGTCAAGGTCAGCGAATGTCTCGTGGTGCAAGTGTGCAACTCGACAGTTTTTGCGATTTCAGATCATCAGTCACAAACAGCAGACGTGGGAAAACATTTCATTAGGTGCTAAAGGTGCATCTGACACTACGACAGGCTCTACACCACTAACATACATGCAGAGAATAGAAATGTCAGTGCGGAAATGCAATTTACGCAAGGAGATGTTGAAACGGAGGGGATCTGTGTTGGTTTAAGATAAGAGCCGATTTTAACAACTAAAGGATGAAGGGATGTGCTCTGGGAGGGAGAGGACGCCTCAAAGGCACATTCATCTTAAAGATCAAGCTCAGGTTTCAACTTTTATTTGTCCCACGGGCAGTTTCACAGCAACCATTAACCAGCATCTTGACTTAGTGGTTTTCTCTGATTTCCTGCAGAGCTAAAAAGTGAGTGTGTAGTTGTAGCACCTCCTGAGGTTTGATGGTTAAGCATAATCTAGTTTTTGCTATGAAAGAGAATTATATTGTATCCTTTATAAATGATGTCATGGTTATAGCTTCTGTCTGTATTAATGTGGCTAAAAAGACTAAGAAATCCAAGATGATGTGATGGTTTTAGACCTGTGAGGCTAAGCCTGTACAGGAGCTGTAAAAGCAAATTTAAAGTTATAACAAAAATAGTTTTAAACAGTCCAGAAAGTTTGATCTACTGCCCTTTTTTAAGACATGCAGACACAAAGTTCTGCTAAGAGTTTGTTAATAATATTTTTAATGAACTGCTTTTAGCCAGTTACACAGTTTCTGCAAAAATAACAAAAAATAATAAATATATTATTCCCAAAATGCTGGCTTTAACAATTTAGATTAAAGTTTCCATGTATTTCTGTTATACTTATATACATAGTAATGTAAGTAATGTGAAATGTGAGATTTAATAGAATCTAGTCAAATTAAATTTACTTGATTGGTATCCATTCTGTTTATACCAAGCACATTAATAACATATTTGATTCATTATTAAATAAAAAAGACCTTTTGATTTTATATCTTTCAGTTGCACTTTGTTCAAAATGTACATGTTTATTGAAGATGAAGAGACTTTTTTTTAGTGCAGATTAGATTAGAGTCAGCTAATAAAAGTATTGCTACAAAACCAATAAAATGCAGTTAAAGTCAAACCAGAACTGGAAAAAAAAACTGTTTCAAGATACATGAAAAGCTGAAAGTATTTTCTTGTGTTGACTAATTAATGTGGAAAACCCAGTCATTAAGTGGTTATTAAAATGTTTTCAGAATTTGCAGATTGATTATGATTCAGCTCATAAACCATGACCCACTGCTCTCCCCTACATAAGCAGCCTTTATAGGTTAAAGGTATCGGCACTGGTATCGGCACTGGTATCGGCAATACTGGCTTTGTATTCACTTGATATTGGATCGATATCAAAATCTGTGCTATCGCACAGCGCTGACTTTCATTCAAGCTGGAAAATTTCAAGGATTTCCAAAGTTTATCCAAGTGTAGTTTTTAAACAGTTGTTGATGAGCTTGATGGAACCACGTCAGGAAATCAAGAGTGAGAGTTTGTTCCATCTCTGCATGCGATGCATCATGAATTTGGGAGGAGGTGGGATGTTTTGGGCTGTTTTGCAGGTGACACTGCTGGGGACTGATTAAGAATTCAGTAGGCTCTCATCCAAACTGGTCACAACAGCACTGTGCAAAAACACATCATCTCATTAGGTTTGCACTAAGCTGAGCCATCATTTGTTTTTCCAACAGGACACACCTCCAGCTGTCCAGTGTACTGTGTGTTTTTATGGGTCTCAAGATGTTTTCACCCTTCCTAGGCTACAGGGCTTTCTAACTTATGAATTAAGCACTGAATTGAAGGACAGTTTAACCACAGAGAGTGACTGTGCACTGCATCTGGCCTCCACTGCAGAGTGAGGGGAAAAGCATCCAACGCAAGTGCAGCACACATGTGGACATTCCTTTAAGAGTGTAAGGAAAGCATTCCAGGTGATGACCTCATGAAGCTCTGAGTGGATGCCAAGAGTTATCAACATGGAGGCAGCTACTATGAAGAATAAGATGTAAAGCATATTTTGCCTAAATATTTTGCTTCCTACAAAATTCTGTGCATTATGCCACTTTTTATTTCTTCCACAGTGAGGTGGAAGGAGACCAGAATCAAAAAAGAAAAAGCAGATCTGATTTTAAAAGTAGACTCCTTCACTCTGTTGTAAGGACAGGTAGATGCTTCTTAAACAGGTAATGCTGATATTTGGCTTTTGCCAACTGTGCCAAAGTCTTTTGTTCAACCAATAGCATCACTACAACTTAAGCCCCAAACACACAGGCCTAACAGACCAGGCAACCACTGGTCGCTAGGGAAAAATGTGTATTCCTTGACTGACTCCTGGAGATTAATGGCAGCAGGGAAGTAAAACTGGTCTGAAAGATAAATATCGTAACATACCCGCAGACCTCTATGCGATGAAAGCTAGCAAGTTGCGAAGGTCTCCAAGCTAAATAGTTAGAAAGTTAGTTAAAAGTTAGACACAAATCAGAAACAGAGACTGTCTGACTTCAAAGTGAAAATGTAAAGGTGAATCTTCCTCATTTATGGTTTGTGTTGAGTGTCACACTCAGTAGTTGGTTAGTGTCTGCAGACAAGTTAGCTTCTTCTATGCAAACTACGGGAGACCAAAGTTTTCAGTGCAGACTCTCTGTGCAGGTGATTCTACGTTGTAACAACTTGCAACCAGTTGGGGAATGGTTGGTTGACAGGTGGTCTCTGACCTCTGTTACTGTGGCCTAAGTTGTAGTAATTCAAAAGGTTGAAAAAAAATGGCCATCGTCCAGAAGAGCATAGTTGGAATAATTTGTGAAGTCGAATATCAGCGTTATTCCCTAGCAAACAGTCTCTAGGCCTGTGTGACTGAGGCCTTACTTCCCACACAGACTCTCTCTCTCTGCTCTTTATATTACTTGATATGGTCTTAAGTGACCTGTGATTGGCTAAAGTCTCACCTATATGCTACATTTAAAGCCTGAAAAAGACCTCAGTAGAGTTTTGACTACCCAAGCTTTAATCTACTGAAGACTCTTTACTGAGTAGGTGTGTCCAAACTTTTGATACCATCCTGGAAAGTTTTAACTTTTATGTGTGTGAGAGTAAGCTTGTATGTCGTGTGTGTGTGTGTGTGTGTGTGTGTGTGTGTGTGTGTGTGTGTGTGTGTGTGTGTACAGTAGCGTCTACACTAAGACAATGACAGAGGGCCTCATTGAAATAACTGTGGTCTCAGGGGGCCAGCTAAAAAAGAGAGAGGGTAGGTTAGGGTAGACAGAGTATATGAGAGTCCAGGGAATCATTTAGACTGCGAGTGTGTGTGACTGTGTATGCGTGTGTGTGCGTGGAGTGATTCATCCGTTCTGGTGGCAGCTAACCTTGGCATGTCCTGCCACGCGTGACGGGGGTTACACCCAGACAGCTCTGTGCCGTCCTCCACGTGTGTGTGAGCTTGTTGGGGTGTATAGGTGGGTGTACCTTGCCTTGAAGAGTCAGCTGTGTGTGTTTGGGTGTGTGTGTGTTTGCATCTGCATGCAAGAAAAAGAGCCAAAAAAGAAGAATAAAAGGAGACAGGGAGGAGGGAGAAGGGGGAGTATCCCAGTCAGGTTGTTTAGTGTCTTTGTATGATCTTGCCCCCGGGAGAAAGGGCAGGAAAAAAAGACTGACAAATGTGTGTGTGTGTATGTGTGTGTGTGTGTACCTCTCCGTGTGCCATTGTTCTCCTGTCAGAGTCACAATGACACACACACAGCATTAAAATCTACACACACATAAACACACTAAAAGCCTTGATGTCAGTATATTTAAGCTTGCACTGGAAACTACAACTGGAAGCCACACACACACACACAAACACACACAGTCTGACGGATCACACACAGTACTGCTCACCTGCCATCGTCAAAGACTGCGTGTTTGTGATCTGCCATTATGTGAGAGTGTGTGCATGTCCACATGGAGCATGCACGCACACACACACACACACACACACATCTGGGAGTTGTTAAGAATGGGGAAGTACAGGGAAGGGAAGTTCTGAAGAACAGTTTACTGACAGGAATAGTAATATTTGGTCACCTGAAACAGCCGCACACTTAATTCTTCATCATTTTGCGTCATCAGCATTCTGGAAGCCGGCCTGCTCACTATTTAAAGATTTATACATCTCAGTTGTGTGTTGTTTTTCTCTATTTCAGTTCTCCCTTTTTTGACAGCGTATTGTTTAGTTTTAGTCACGGCACACGTGTATCATGTCATATGGCATAAACCAACCTGTGGAAAAGATGAATGTTCAAACGCAAGAATGTGTCTTTTTTTATTTTGAGTTCTTCTTCATTTATTTTATGGACTTTTATGGCCACGGAAATAAAATGATCTAATTTATAAAGCAAAAATAAAATTTTTGCGCATGCGCATACTATAAAGTATGCGCATGACTTAAACTGAATAAAAACATTAAATAAATAATTTGCAATAATCGCCAACATGTGCGCGTTTACTCTGAATCTCTGAGCACATGAGCACACGATCCTGCTTTTGTGCTGCTGTATTTTTTACATATTTTTCCAAAGACACGTCGCAAGTTGTCCTGTGATGTAACAGGATTTAATATGAATTTAAGATCAGCTACAATATTAACGCCCCTGATTCTCCTGTAGCTGTTCCTGCAGCAGAGCTCCAACATCTGGAGAGGACTGTTACAGCAGCAGATTAATATCCATAGTTTTGGCACTGGGTACTACAGTCACATCTGGCTGCAATGTTCTAATGTCCACATCATTTTTCAGTTACTTTCCCTCTTGCACTCCAGGTTTTCTGAGGTGGAAATATGCTGTGCTTGTGCAGAAAGAAATGCAGAAACACAAGTGGGAAGTTTTTCCTTCAAAGATCAAAGTGGTGATATCACCCATGATTTCATTTTTTCTCCTTTCAGGTTCCTGATCGATTCCTGGAGGTGGCCCAGGTGACCCTTCGTGAGTTCTTCAATGCCATCGTGGCTGGAAAGGATGCGGACCCATCCTGGAAGAAGGCCATCTACAAAGTGATCTGCAAACTGGACAGCGAGGTTCCTGAGGTCTTCAAATCCCCCAACTGTCTACAAGAGCTCCTCCATGACTGACTAGGCCAAGGGAAGAAGCAAAGCAAGCAAGACAGACCTCCGAGGACAGTGAGAAGACTGTAGGAAAATGCAGCCAAAGGCTCAGAGTTAGACTAGTCGGAGGTCTGTGATGAAATGCGATTGAAGGTTTGTGACGTTCATAAAGATATGCAGACTCTTGAGGCAGTTCTGTTCGGAGGCTGCCAGAGAGCTTCACTTATGGTTATCATTTGGTCAGCCCGTCTTTTAAAAACAAGATGTTCTATGAAGAAAAAAAGCTTTTCCTCTTACATGAGGTGCCGGGCTGCGACCCAGAGTGCGTTTATGCTCAAATTAACATATTTTGAAATGAAAAAGCAAAATGGTGAGAAACAGAATCGCATCGAACTGGCAGAGAAGCTCCTCATCCTTGAAAACCCCCGTCTTCTCTTTTTCCTCCGCCTTGTTTAAACTTTTCCATCCTCCTCCAGAGGATCAAAGGTGCGATGAAGATGACGATTCAACCTGTGACTTCGAGTCAGGGGGCAGACTAAAAATTAAAGAAGATAATATATGAAAAAAAGATCTTTTTATTGTGGATGTTTTTAAGTTACATGGACATTTTTGAGACAAAAAAGTGGTTTGTGTATTTTTTTTCTTTCCTTTGTATAAGCTTACATCCTCTCTTCTACAACCCCTCAGTCACTCACATGCACACAGATACACCCCTCATAGGAAAGCACAGTAGCATTCCCAAATCCTCACCTGAATCCAGACAAACTGGGCAAAAAACCCACTTAGTTGTTGTTTATCTGATTCATTTCCCCTCCTGTTTTTACTTAAGCCTCCTCTTACTGTACTGAGACTTACTGAGTGTCTATATTGACTGTGTGGCTCTCTCCCTGCCCCATCCCTCTCTGGCTGCCCCCTTCTCTTCACATATCCAGAGCATCAGAGATTCATCAGTACTGGGTTTTTTAGCAGATGCTAGAATTGACAGCTGCAAACATTTCAGATGAAAATCCACAGTAACTAAAAAAAAAGTAAAAATCTGTTCTCATGCATTAATTCAGCAGCTGCATTTAGGTCCTAATGTCAGCAGACTGAAATGTTGCTGCTTTTTAAAAATGTTTCATTTGTTTGTTTGGACCAACCCTGTATCTCCATATGCTGTTTGCGCAGGCGTTCCTTAGATTGTCTTTATTTGATCTGTACATGATCTGTACTGAACAGGCAAATAATCATTTTAGTTCCCTCTGGGGGACAAATGATATAATGCACGTTTCCTAATCTGCTGTTACATACGCACCAATGTCAAAACGATAAGATGACTCTCTGTTTTCTTTACCATACTTAAAAAACGTGGCACTGATTTATGAAACAAATTCTTGTGATATGTTTGAGGCTTGGTTTTGTCCATGATGCCCCCCTTAAGGCCTTCACTTTAAACCACTGTGTCACATTTCTTTTTAATTAAAAGTGTTGAAGATGTTCATAGATGCAAACAAAACAACGGTATGTCACAGATGGTGTTTTGACCACAGACTAATCTTTGGAAAAAATTGAAATCTGTTTTACACAATCATGAAATTTTTTTTTAAGTAATCATTAAATGTCCTGATAAGCACCAAACCAGTACCCCAGGTACTTCCTCTCTGCTCTGGACAGCTGAGAGGGGGCAGCTGCACCGGCCGGGTCATGTGTGAAGTGTTTAAGGTTTTAACTGCTGAAGAAGAAAAAAAAGAAAAGAAAAAAAGAAGAAAAAAAAGACAACAAAATGCTGATATTTGTAGCTTGTATAGATGTAATAAATACTCTGATCACTCTGATATTGTTATTATTTATAACTGAAATAATTATTCCTTTTAATGTTATTCTGATGATGATGATTATTAATGCTTGCTACAGATTTGACCAGTGGTTTAATCATTGTTTATCCATCAAACTGCAACATGAAATAAATTATTCTTTGAACAAAAATCAGTCGGAGGTCGTTTGTAAGCTCGTCGCCACTTTCTTCCTGCTCTGTTTGCGCTCGGCTGAGGTGCGGAGGGCATTGACCGCTTGAACGCACCAGCTCGCCGTCATCCCAAGCAGTAACTAGGCAACGCGATGGCCACTTTAACTCGGTCCATGCCCTCGTCCCCTCCCTCCCTCTCTCTCTCTCGCTCTCTGGATCCTGTATAGGGGGGGGGACATGTGATCCCTTGTTGTTGTTGCTGATGAATTGAAAAGAGGAGCGCTGTGTGATTATTGTCAGCACAAAAGCCTCAAAAAGCTGCTGACGCCTAGATTAGGCAGTACAAAGACGCAGGGACACACACGGACAACACACAAAAAGACATAGGTACAGGCTCTCAGTTGCGCACACAAAAACACGGGGACGAGGCCCGGCTGCCCTCGTTGCCCTACGCTGCTTCTCACTCCCCTGTTCGCTCCTCCGTTCATCCTCTCACACCCCTCCATCACTCCATCGCTGATATTACTCTCCTCCTCCCCTCTTTTATACCTCTACTGTCTCCTCTTCCCTTCCTATCACACAGATTTTATTTCATCTACCCTCCTTTAACGCCACTTACCCGCCTAACACACACAAACACACACCATGCCCTCTGTGTGTTGGCGCCAAACACTAACTGGCATCACACAATGCCAACCACCATCACCAGCATGGGATTAAGTGCCAGCACTCAATGTGCTTCTCCCCCCCCCCCCCCCCCTTTCTTTCTTTCTCTCACCGACGCACACACGCAACAAATAAATACTGCCAGACTTCCTGCATAATAAAACAGTTTATAATTCTGTAAAGCTATGTCTCCTGTAATAATCCAGTCTCAATTAACATTTTTTGCCTCTATGTAGAAGTCAGAGGGGATTAAATTAAACAAAACAAAAATTCACGGGAACGTTTGCCAAGCATGAAAATCTGAAACCACAAAGATGAGCACGGAGGTGGCTGTCGCTGGCCTTAATGTGACTGCTTTGCATTCAGCAAAACCAAAAGTACCTTCAAGAAGAGGCTGAATAGCCACAAAACAAGGCCATCAAACGTCACTGTGACGGGGACGCTGTGTCCTTCGCCAACAAATGGCCGCTTGCTCGACAACAGAGACGTCAGCCGCAGGGAACGTAATTTCTACAATCGTGTCGTTGTTTTTTTAGCACAGCATTTGATTGACAATTTGGTTGTGAAACATCTGATCAGACAGCCACATTAAACACAAACTAGAACTACCAGATTTTTTTTTTTATCCTTTCAAGGATATTTAAGGTTTTGTGGGAGTTTGACCAACCAGCCTACAAATTCTTTAGTGGACTTGGACAGGGCATTTGACCAGGTTCCTCAATTCAATTCAATTCAATTCAATTTTATTTATATAGCGCCAAATCACAACAAAAGTCGCCTCAAGGCGCTTCATAGATACAGAGAAAAACCCAACAATCATATGACCCCCTATGAGCAAGCACTTTGGCAACAGTGGGAAGGAAAAACTCCCTTTTAACAGGAAGAAACCTCCGGCAGAACCAGGCTCAGGGAGGGGCGGGGCCATCTGCTGCGACCGGTTGGGGTGAGAGAAGGAAGACAGGATAAAAGACATGCTGTGGAAGAGAGACAGAGGTTAATAACAGATATGATTCAATGCAGAGAAGTCTATTAATACATAGTGAGTGAGAAAGGTGACTGGAAAGGAAAAACTCAGTGCATCATGGGAATCCCCCGGCAGCCTACATCTATTGCAGCATAACTAAGGGAGGATTCAGGGTCACCTGGTCCAGCCCTAACTATATGCTTTAGCAAAAAGGAAAGTTTTAAGCCTAATCTTAAAAGTAGAGATAGTGTCTGTCTCCCAAATCCAAACTGGAAGCTGGTTCCACAGAAGAGGGGCCTGAAAACTGAAGGCTCTCCCTCCCATTCTACTTTTAAATACTCTAGGAACAACAAGTAGGCCTGCAGAGCGAGAGCGAAGTGCTCTAATAGGGTGATATGGTACTACAAGGTCATTAAGATAAGATGGGGCCTGATTATTTAAGACCTTGTATGTGAGGAGCAGGATTTTGAATTCAATTCTGGATTTAACAGGAAGCCAATGAAGGGAAGCCAAAACAGGAGAAATATGCTCTCTCTTTCTAGTCCCTGTCAGTACTCTTGCTGCAGCATTTTGGATTAGTTGAAGGCTTTTCAGTGAGTTTTTTGGACATCCTGATAATAATGAATTGCAGTAGTCCAGCCTGGAAGTAATAAATGCATGAACTAGTTTTTCAGCGTCACTCTGAGACAAGATATTTCTAATTTTAGAGATGTTGCGCAAATGGAAGAACGCAGTCTTACATATTTGTTTAATATGTGCGTTGAAGGACATATCCTGGTCAAAAATGACTCCAAGGTTCCTCACAGTGTTACTGGAGGCCAAGGTAATGCCATCCAGAGTAAGAATCTGGTTAGATACCATATTTCTAAGCTTTTCAGTGCCAAGTACAATAACCTCAGTTTTATCTGAGTTAAGAAGCAGAAAGTTAGTGGCCATCCAGGTCTTTATGTCTTTAAGACATTCCTGCAGTTTAACTAATTGGTGTGTGTTATCTGGCTTCATGGACAGATAGAGCTGGGTGTCATCTGCATAGCAGTGAAAATGTATGCTATGTCTTCTAATGATGCTGCCTAAGGGAAGCATGTATAATGTAAACAGAATTGGTCCTAGCACTGAACCCTGTGGAACTCCATAATTAACCTCAGTGTGTGAAGAGGACTCTCCATTTACATGCACAAATTGGAGTCTATTAGATAAATATGATACAAACCACTGCAGTGCAGTACCTGTAATACCTACAGCATGTTCTAATCGCTCTAATAGGATATTATGGTCAACAGTATCAAATGCTGCACTGAGGTCTAGCAGGACAAGCACAGAGATGAGTCCACTGTCAGAGGCCATAAGAAGATCATTTGTAACCTTCACTAAAGCTGTTTCTGTGCTGTGATGAGCTCTGAAACCTGACTGAAACTCTTCAAATAAACCATTCCTCTGCAGATGATCTGTTAGCTGTTTGACAACTACTCTTTCAAGGATGTTTGATATGAAAGGAAGGTTGGAAATTGGCCTATAATTAGCTAAGACTGCTGGGTCTAGAGATGCTTTTTGAGTAAAGGTTTAACTACAGCCAGCTTGAAGGCCTGTGGTACATAGCCGATTATTAGAGATAGGTTGATCATATTTAAGATCGAATAATTAATTAATGGCAGGACTTCTTTGAGCAGTTTTGTAGGAATGGGGTCTAAAAGACACGTTGATGGTTTGGAGGAAGTAATTATTGAAGTTAACTCAGAAAGATCAATTGGAGAAAAAGAGTCTAACTTAACATCAATGGTACTAAGAGTAGCTGTAGATAATATTACATCTGTGGGATGATTATTGGTAATTTTTTCTCTAATGATAAAAATTTTGTTTGTGAAGAAGTTCATGAAGTTATTACTAGTTAGCGTTAAAGGGATGGTTGGCTCAAAAGAGCTCTGACTTTTTGTCAGCCTGGCTACAGTGCTGAAGAGAAACCTGGGGTTGTTCTTATTTTCTTCAATCAGTGACGAATAGTAAGATGTTCTGGCTTTGCGGAGGGCTTTCTTATGAATCAGCAAACTATTTCTCCAGGCTAAATGATGATCCTCTAAATTTGTGACACGCCATTTCCTCTCCAGATTACGAGTCATCTGCTTTAGGGTACGTGTTTGAGAATTATACGACGGGGTCAGGTACTTCTGATTAGAGACCTTAGTTTTCACTGGAGCTACAGTATCCAGAGTCGTATGTAGTGAGGAGGTGAAATTATTAACAAGATAATCGACCTCTGTTGGGGTAGCGTTCAGATAGCTGCTCTGCTCTGTGTTGGTACAGGGCATTGACGATGATAACAGTGGGTGGATTATATTCTTAAACTTAGTTACAGCGCTTTCAGAAAGACATCTACTTTGATAAAGTCCACTCTCCACTGCTGTGTAATCAATTATTGTAAATGTAAATGTTATCAGGAAATGATCAGACAGGAGAGGGTTTTCAGGACACACAGGTTTCCTGAAAACAGGTGAATGAAGGGTGCGAAGCCGAGTCTCCAATTCAGTAATTCTGGCCTCCAGAGCTGCAAATATGCTACATTTGTTACAGATATCATTACTGCTAAAGGAGGCCGAGGAGTAACTAAACATCTGACACAATGAGCAAGAACGTGCAGGAGGGACAGGTGAAGTAGCCATGGTGCTAACGAGTCGGCTACGAGCTAAGCTAAGCTAGCGAAACAGTACAGAGACAGTGAGTGAATACTTTGGCTATAAATTAGGTAGTGAGTACACAGAAAGTGTGCTTCAGATGACGCACGTGAAGATTATACTCTGAAAAAAGAATGTATTTAAAAGTTGCAAATAAACTACTCAGAAACACCACTGTGTTTGAGCAGGAACAGGAAGTGATACTCTACCGCAGAGCGAGCGAACACCAAGTGACAGCGCCACCGACCTATAAAGATATAAACATTGAAACACTGAGGGTTTCTACTCTGGTGGTTGCAGGATCACCTCATTGCTGTTTGCAGATGATGTGGTTCTCTTGGCTTAATCAGGTGATGACCTCCAGGTTGCAGCTGAATGTCAGAGAGGCGGGAATGAGACCAAGTCTGAGGTCCTAATGGAAGGGTGAAGTGCCATTTCTGGGTCGGCGAGGAGTTACTGCTCCAAGTGTAGAAGCCTAAATATCTAGGGGCTTTGCTCATAAGTAGAGTATTAGATTGCCAGAAGGATAAGTGGGGCATCATCAATGATGCAGACAATGTACCAGTATGTTGTGGTGAAGAGAGAGTTGAGTGTGAAAGCACATCTGCCGATTTATTGGTCTAGCTACAGTCCTACAAAAAGAAAGAATGAGATATGAAAAAAGAAAGAGACAGATTTTATAAAATCATTTTTAATTGTGGGTACAAGCGGTGGAAATAAGCTTCCTCTGAAGCGCTCCTCAATCTCAACTCCAAGGGGCTTAGCATAGACATGCTACTCTTCCACAACAAAAGGATGCAGATGAAGATGTTTTTGGAGCGTCTGGTTAGGTTGTACTGGGCACCTCGTTGGTGAGACGTTTTGGACATGCACTAGTGGGAGGAGGTCTTGGGGCAGACCCAGGACACACTGGTTAGATTAAATCCCTCAGCTGGCTGTCCTCCTTACAAAGTGCTGGAGGAGGGTCCAGGTAGAGGTCTCTGCTTAAAGCGCCAGTATGACATCATACATCATAAGCCGCTGCAGTATTCTCCTGAACAACAGGTGTCGCCACGCAGACAATACCACCACATGAGCGGAAGAGAAGAAGCCAAGAAAAGACTTTACCGAGTGTGTTCTTTTCCCTCAAAGTCTCAAGTTTTCAAACTCTTGCAACATCCCCCTCTGACTATCTGTATGTCTCTGAGCTTTTGTGCTGGAATATTATTAGAATGGCAATAAAAACTAACACAATCGTACACTCGTGTCTTAAACCGAGCTGCGATGGCTAGGTTACAAACAGGGGCGATTTTAGCCCATTTTTGGGGGTGCTTCAGCACCCCGAAAATGAATCAAAGCACCCCAAAGATTTCTTACTTTTTTTGACAATATTTGCTGTTTGTGTGACACACTACTAAAAATATAAAAAGCATACAGTACTGTACTTGTTTGAGACGTAACATTTTAACAACAAAAGTATAGATAACCCCCCCTCCCAAAAGGGTTTGTTTCTCTCCCCTACTCTGGCTCTAGCGCCGTTGCTGCCAGAGCATGGTGGCTGAGACGCAGCAGAGCGGAGGTGTGAGTGCCTGGCTTAAAACAGGACCTGTTAGCTGCATTTAACCTTCAGTTACTCTTTATATAGTTGGTAGGAGTCAGACCATGTTTCTTTTTAGCTGAAAAACATTACACCAGGTAACCTGCAGTGTTGAAAGCGTGTTTTGCGACAATGTTTGCTACCCTACAATCCGTCGTGCTCTGTAGTAAATTCAGTGACATCTGACCGTCCTGTTGCTCCCATTGAAATGTATACAGCCTATTTAAAATCTAAAACTTTAAATTGTCGGCAGCCTACTGTTGTTACCACCGTCCTGTTTGAAATGGGTACTAACTAGCTAACTGACTGAATGCCCATTAACCTTATAACTCCTGTTGTGTGTGTGTGTGTGTGTGTGTACAGAGAGACAGCCAGGTTCATAATGGATATAAGGAGGTGTTTTCAGAAAAAGGAGCCACATTCAGGTAAAAGTGTAAAATCAAATGATCCGTCAATCAAGAATAATGTTGGATCAGTGTTTCAATGTTTATATCTTTATAGGTCGGTGGCGCTGTCACTTGGTGTTTGCTCGCTCTGTGGTATAGTATCGCTTCCTGTTCCTGCTCAAACACAGTGGTGTTTCTGAGTAGCTTATTTGCTTAGCAGTTTAATTAACAACTTTTAAATACATTCTTTTTTTCACAGTATAATCTTCACGTGCTTCATCCGAAGCACACTTTCTGTGTACTCACTACCTAATTTATAGCCAAAGTATTCACTCACTGTCTCTGTACTGTTTCGCTAGCTTAGCTCGTAGCCGACCCGTTAGCACCATGGCTACTTCACCTGTCCCTCCTGCACTTTCTTGCTCATTGTGTCAGATGTTTAGTTACTCCTCGGCCTCCTTTAGCAGTAATGATATCTGTAACAAATGTAGCATATTTGCAGCTCTGGAGGCCAGGATTACTGAACTGGAGACTCGGCTTTGCACCCTTCTCTCACCCTTAGCTAGCCAGGCCCCTGTAGCTGGTGCAACCGAAGATAGCGTAGGCCCCGCTAGCTGTTCCCCGGCAGATCCCAAGCAGCTGGGGAAAGACGGCTGGGTAACGGTGAGGAGGAAGCGTAGTCCTAAACAGAAGCCCCAGGTACACCACCAACCCGTTCATGTGTCTAACCGTTTTTCCCCACTCGGTGACACACCCGCTGGGGGTCAAACTCTGGTAATTGGTGATTCTGTTCTCAGACATGTGAAGCTAGAGACACAGGCAACCATAGTCAATTGTCTTCCAGGGGCCAGAGCAGGCTAAAACTGCTGGCTAAGGGTAAACGTAAATTCAGTAAAATCATAATTCACGTCGGCAGTAATGACACCCGGTTACGCCAATCGGAGGTCACTAAAATCAATATTGAATCGGTGTGCAACTTTGCCAAAACAATGTCGGACTCTGTAGTTTTCTCTGGTCCCCTCCCCAATCAGACCAGGAGTGACATGTTTAGCCGCATGTTCTCCTTAAATTGCTGGCTGTCTGAGTGGTGTCCCAGAAATGATGTGGGCTTCATAGATAATTGGCAAACCTTCTGGAGGAAACCTGGTCTTGTTAGGAGAGACGGCATCCATCCCACTTTGGATGGAGCAGCTCTCATTTCTAGAAATATCGACAAATTTATTAAACCCCTCAAACCATGACTATCCAGAGTTGGGACCAGGAAGCAGAGTTGCAACTCTCTTACACGCCTCTCTGCAGCTTCTCTCCTCCTGCTACCCCCCAAAAAACCCATCTCCATAGAGACTGTGTCTGCTTCCAAAAAGACAAAAAACAAACTAAAAACCAGCAACAAACAACTTAAACATTTACAAAGAAAGAACAATACAGTATCCACATCTGAACCAAAGAGTAAAACAGTGAAATGTGGATTATTAAATATTAGGTCTCTCTCCTCCAAGTCTCTGTTAGTACATGACTTAATAATTGATCAACAAATTGATTTACTCTGCCTTACAGAAACCTGGTTGCAGCAGGATGATTATGTTAGTTTAAATGAATCAACACCCCCGAGTCATTCTAACTACCAGAAATCTCGAAGCACAGGTCGAGGGGGCGGTGTGGCAGCAATTTTTCACACCAGTCTATTAATTAATGAAAGACCAAGACAGATTTTTAATTCATTTGAAAGCCTGATGCTTAGCATTGTCCACCCAAGCTGTGAAACTCAGAAACCAGTCTTACTTGTTATCATCTATCGTCCATCTGGGCCTTACACAGAGTTTCTGTCTGATTTCTCAGACTTTATATCTAATTTAGTTCTGAGCTCAGATAAAATAATTATTGTGGGTGATTTTAACATCCATGTTGATACTAAAAATGACAGCCTCAACATGGCATTTAATCTGTTGTTAGACTCAATTGGTTTCTCTCAAAATGTAAAAGGACCCACCCACCACTTTAATCACACTCTAGATCTTGTTTTAACATATGGCATAGAAACTGAACATTTAACAGTGTTTCCTGAAAACCCTCTCCTGTCTGATCATTTCTTGATAACATTTACATTTACAATAATTGATTACGCAGCAGTGGAGAGTGGACTTTATCAAAGTAGATGTCTTTCGGAAAGCGCTGTAACTAAGTTTAAGAATATAATCCACCCACTGTTATCATCGTCAATGCCCTGTACCAACACAGAGCAGAGCAGCTATCTGAACGCTACCCCAACAGAGGTCGATTATCTTGTTAATAATTTCACCTCCTCACTACATACGACTCTGGATACTGTAGCTCCAGTGAAAACTAAGGTCTCTAATCAGAAGTACCTGACCCCGTCGTATAATTCTCAAACACGTACCCTAAAGCAGATGACTCGTAATCTGGAGAGGAAATGGCGTGTCACAAATTTAGAGGATCATCATTTAGCCTGGAGAAATAGTTTGTTGCTTTATAAGAAAGCCCTCCGCAAAGCCAGAACAGCTTACTACTCATCACTGATTGAAGAAAATAAGAACAACCCCAGGTTTCTCTTCAGCACTGTAGCCAGGCTGACAAAAAGTCAGAGCTCTTTTGAGCCAACCATCCCTTTAACGTTAACTAGTGATGACTTCATGAACTTCTTCACAAATAAAATTTTTATCATTAGAGAAAAAATTACCAATAATCATCCCACAGATGTAATATTATCTACAGCTACTCTTAGTTCCATTGATGTTAAGTTAGACTCTTTTTCTCCAATCGATCTTTCTGAGTTAACTTCAATAATTACTTCCTCCAAACCATCAACGTGTCTTTTAGACCCCATTCCTACAAAACTGCTCAAAGAAGTCCTGCCATTGATTAATTCTTCGATCTTATATATGATCAACCTATCTCTAATAATCGGCTATGTACCACAGGCCTTCAAGGTGGCTGCAGTTAAACCTTTACTCAAAAAGCCATCTCTAGACCCAGCAGTCTTAGCTAATTATAGGCCAATCTCCAACCTTCCTTTCATATCAAAAATCCTTGAAAGAGTAGTTGTCAAACAGCTAACAGATCATCTGCAGAGGAATGGTTTATTTGAAGAGTTTCAGTCAGGTTTCAGAGTTCATCACAGCACAGAAACAGCTTTAGTGAAGGTTACAAATGATCTTCTTATGGCCTCTGACAGTGGACTCATCTCTGTGCTTGTCCTTCTTGACCTTAGTGCAGCATTCGATACTGTTGACCATAATATCCTATTAGAGCGATTAGAACATGCTGTAGGTATTACAGGTATTGCACTGCAGTGGTTTGTATCATATCTATCTAATAGACTCCAGTTTGTGCATGTAAATGGAGAGTCCTCTTCACACACTGAGGTTAATTATGGAGTTCCACAGGGTTCAGTGCTAGGACCAATTCTGTTTACATTATACATGCTTCCCCTAGGCAGCATCATTAGAAGACATAGCATACATTTTCACTGCTATGCAGATGACACCCAGCTCTATCTGTCCATGAAGCCAGATAACACACACCAATTAGTTAAACTGCAGGAATGTCTTAAAGACATAAAGACTTGGATGGCCGCTAACTTTCTGCTTCTTAACTCAGATAAAACTGAGGTCATTGTACTCGGCGCTGAAAAGCTTAGAAATATGGTATCTAACCAGATTCTTACTCTGGATGGCATTACCTTGGCCTCCAGTAACACTGTGAGGAACCTTGGAGTCATTTTTGACCAGGATATGTCCTTCAACGCATATATTAAACAAATATGTAAGACTGCGTTCTTCCATTTGCGCAACATCTCTAAAATTAGAAATATCCTGTCTCAGAGTGACGCTGAAAAACTAGTTCATGCATTTATTACTTCCAGGCTGGACTACTGCAATTCATTATTATCAGGATGTCCAAAAAACTCACTGAAAAGCCTTCAGTTAATCCAAAATGCTGCAGCAAGAGTACTGACAGGGACTAGAAAGAGAGAGCATATTTCTCCTGTTTTGGCTTCCCTTCATTGGCTTCCTGTTAAATCCAGAATTGAATTCAAAGTCCTGCTCCTCACATACAAGGTCTTAAATAATCAGGCCCCATCTTATCTTAATGACCTTGTAGTACCATATTACCCTATTAGAGCACTTCGCTCTCGCTCTGCAGGCCTACTTGTTGTTCCTAGAGTATTTAAAAGTAGAATGGGAGGGAGAGCCTTCAGTTTTCAGGCCCCTCTTCTGTGGAACCAGCTTCCAGTTTGGATTCGGGAGACAGACACTATCTCTACTTTTAAGATTAGGCTTAAAACTTTCCTTTTTGCTAAAGCATATAGTTAGGGCTGGACCAGGTGACCCTGAATCCTCCCTTAGTTATGCTGCAATAGATGTAGGCTGCCGGGGGATTCCCATGATGCATTGAGTTTTTCCTTTCCAGTCACCTTTCTCACTCACTATGTGTTAATAGACCTCTCTGTATTGAATCATATCTGTTATTAATCTCTGTCTCTCTTCCACAGCATGTCTTTATCCTGTCTTCCTTCTCTCACCCCAACCGGTCGCAGCAGATGGCCGCCCCTCCCTGAGCCTGGTTCTGCCGGAGGTTTCTTCCTGTTAAAAGGGAGTTTTTCCTTCCCACTGTCGCCAAAGTGCTTGCTCATAGGGGGTCATATGATTGTTGGGCTTTTCTCTGTATCTATGAAGTGCCTTGAGGCGACATTTGTTGTGATTTGGCGCTATATAAATAAAATTGAATTGAATTGAATTGAATTGAATCTTTTATTAGATGTTCATGTGGTTTGGTTATTTGCCTTTTGGTTGAAAGTACACTGAGAGAAGACATTTTGTTAGTGATCTTAATAGAATTTTTTTCATATTAATGTAATTTTTCATCTAATTGAATACAATCTATTTGTGTTTGATTGTCAGTCCAAAGAGGGAGAGAGGAAAGAGGGAACATGAGGAGAAAGTACAAGGTCAGGAAGAACCAGGTAAGAAAACAGACAGGAAACAGTGACAGGCACAACAGAAACTGTTAAACTGACAAAGAGAAAAAAAAAAGATTTTATTCATACAATCTGGAAGTTGTGTTCTCCCTATATTAAAGCTGTTATACAGAATCTGCAAAACAAACTGGGTTGAAACATTTTTGACCCTCTTTAACAACATTCCAACTTAACATTATAATTGATCGGGGAGATTAAAATTAATGATATATTTGTATGTGGTTCAGCCACAACTCTACTAAAACCTCAGCCAGTAATAGGTAGGCCAACTTTTGGACCATCTAGTTGTCTGTATGACTGCCACAGTACGTACATCACATTTGCACACTATCAGAAAGTGCCAAACAGCCCTGGTGGAGTGAGGAGCTGTAAAGAGAAGCAGAGTGCTCTGTTTATATTCTAAAAATGTTTTAAGCTTGTTTCAAAGATTCTGTACTGCAGCTTTAAATGTTTTCCAAAAGCGCACATACACTTATCAGTGTTTCTCAAACCTTTTACAGTGTGTACCACCTGATAAAAATGTTAAGCTCTCCTAAGTACCACTGTGAAAGCATTAAACTCATAAATCTTACAATACAAAATTAGTATTATTAAATTAGTAAAATTAGTATCTGTAATAAATATTTTTTCATACATTGTATACATTCTACCACAGGCAAAGTTGCCTCAATTTTTATAGTTTTTATTCATATTTTGTAATAATTTATTTGTAATAATTTATTCTGTTCTGGGAGTGTATTTTTATGTATCTGTATTATATTATACATACATATTAAAAGTGAATCTCTGTCCAAAAAATGCTCTCAGTTTACTTTTTACTCACTATGAGCATCATTCATTATTCTCGCCCAGTAATTAAGGTTAGGATTTTTTCTATTCCAATCCATTCTTCTTTGGCAGCATTTAAATAACCTTAATCAGATTTGATGGTTTTGTTACAGACTTTTCAAAAAAGTGTTTTGCTTTTCTTTCACAAATGTGGGATTAAATTGTGTTAAAATGTACAAAACAATTATGTCATGTTTTGTGACAAGGACCCAGGCACAGAGAGACTTGATGAATTTAAGAATCTTATGATTTAATAAAGAAATTTGCAGACTTGCACAGAGATGGTAAAATTATGATGACTGATAACGGAGACGAAGACAACAGATGATGAGGACAGGGAGGAACAGGGGTTTAAATGCACCAAAGTGACAGTCAGAGAGAACTCGGGACAACATTTAAGGATGCAGGGACTGACAGAGACAGGTTTATCTTGCTTGGCTGGGCAGCTCTCTGGGTGCTCTGCACCCCCAAAACTCTGATCCTAGAATCGCCCCTGGTTACAAATATTGAGAGGTGCATGACCAGCCAAAGCACCTCAAGTACTGTGGTGCATGCCACATGATGGTGTAACATTCAGAGAACATAAAAACGCCCTTAGACTGCTACCCTTGCCACCCGGACCCACATAAATGGCAGAAAATAGATGTATGAATGAATGGTTGGATGACATCTTTTTAAATACTAAACAAAAAAAACCAAACACATTTGTCATTTATATCTACATGTCAGTTATACCCGTCACATCCCCCTGCACTATCACTGTGCACAACGGCTGGTTTGCTCAGTACAACATGTGTTGTTACAGGAGATGAGATTAAAAGGTTGATTCCACTTTGCAGGGGATGTTTTTTCTTCATTTTATTGCTGCAATTTGCAACAACAACAAAAAAATTCTGTTTGTAGGTTTATTAAAATTTTGGTAAACCAACTTGCTAGGACATCTTGGAAGGTTGTCCAGCTACCCTCCATCCTGGCTGTTGAGGGCAAAAAGAGCTTCAAAGCAAATACAACATAAACATTTGACATCCTAATACTTTGAGCACATTCAAACCTTAGCAATGCTAAGAGGTTAGTGTCATGCAAACGAGTTTCTTTTAGCTTTTGCAGCATCTGCACCGCAGATGGGGTTAATAAAGCTAAAGCTAAACTTGCAGATTTCAGCTTAAAAAGAGCACAACACAGATACACGCGCAAGAAGGCAAAGGGTATCTTGTGCATTAGCTTACTCTGCCAAAGCTTTTCATTTGAACAGGAGGAGCTGAACAGGAGGTGGGGTCACTCTTTCTTCTATATGATCATGTACGCGCACACATGCCGTCTGCCTGTGAAAGCACATCTGAGCAGCGCAACAATAAAACAGCTGTGTTTGTGTTGGCCTGATGATTGTTTCATTCTCAATCACCCCATCATAAGCACAAACACACTTACGCAGACACAAACACACTTACTGTCCACAGAGATGGCATGACAGTGATTCATCTCGGGTAATAGCTGCTGTTATGGAGTAGGGAGACAGTTTATTATGAAGAAAATCTCTCCTCAACATTATTCTAATAGCTGCATCTTCTCTATGTTAACTGCTATTAAAGTGGACTGCAGTGTGTGTGCGTGTGTGCGTTTATTCACATCCACTGCAATACTGGGAGATGGATGCACTAGTCTGGGATGTAAGAGGAATAAAAAGTACAACACTTAGATTGAAGTTGCAGTTGAAGATAGATTTTTACACTCCAAAAAAAAAATGAAAAACCCAAATTGTGCCCAAAGTGCTGACTTTAAGTTATTTGAGAACATGAAAATGAAAAATTTCAAAGTAATTTTGTTGCATAAGTACAATTTTAAAAAATTAAATTTAATGGAATCTGGTCAAATGCAGTGTATTTGATTGATATACATTCAGTTTATACCAAGCATGTTTTCTTTAATCGTTTGACTAAATAAACCTTTAATTTTATATATTTCTGGAATATTTCACTTGCATTTAACTCAAAAGTATTGATGTATACTTACCAGTAATTTTAGCCTGGACAGATGGAGAGAAACTCATCTTTCATCTACCAAAATTAAATGAAAGATTATTACTTTTTATCGTTGTTATAACAATGACTGTGTGCATATTTCAGCTTAACAATGATCAAATACCAGATTTTATATGTGGGTATCCGAATTATGATCAAAACGTTTTGACTCTACCTTCAGGGAGCAGCAATAAACTGCTCCCACTGCTCATTCATGTTTATGTCAGTCCCTGGTTGTGCTCTGCTGACCACTTTCACGTGTGTGTATGTGTCAAACCCACGTAACCTTCATGCCGAGGATCATCACTGGTAACAAAAGCTGTTTCTGCAGCTGGAACCCAGAGGCCAAACAGCCGTTTTCACTGGAGGAGTCTGAAGAGTGCAAGCTTTGAGGTCTTTGGTAGCTGCGGCTCAGGAAGTAGAGGAGGCCATCTACCAACTGGAGGACAAGGATAGAACTAGTCAAAGTATCCATGAGCAAGCCCTGAGTTGTCTCTGATGTGTGTGTGTGGGTGTGTACAAATGCTAGACAAGGAGCTTAAGTATAGAAAAAAGCACTTGTATGAATGGATTAATGAGGCTTGTAGTAAAAAGCACTTTGAGTGCTCTGTTAGAGTAGAAAAGTGCTGTATAAGTACCAGTCCATTTACCAGGAACAAGCTCATTGCTTTTGGTTTCCAAAATCACAGCGTTGTGGACCATGAATTCCCCCCCATGTTCTGACTGTGAGTGTGGAGTTCGACTCTGAGGTGTCTGAGGGAGAAAATGTGGCACAAACCACCTTGATGAGGGCTGCAATCTTGCCATCACGCTCTACATAACTAAAAAGGCTTTGCTCATCACCACCTTACTGTCCGCATTTGTCTCATAAGCGAAGAGGTTGCAGTTTTGACACAATGGAACAGATCAAGTGCACACATGCAGAAGAGGGCTTCCAAGGAGGGATTTAACAACAGCAGCTGCTTGAGAAGTGCTCTAGGAGACAACATAAAAAGCACAGACATTTCATTACCATGTTATACAGCTGGTGAGGGACCTAAAATGTCTGTCCTTATATTTTCAGATCAGATAAAGAACCACCACCACCGCTGAATCACCCCAACCAACCAAGACAGACACAAAAGCAGTAACGAAAGACCAGCATCTCAGAGACAACACAATGCCCTCAACCTCGAACTGGCAGATGGCCGCCCCTCCCTGAGCCTTGGTCTGCTGCAGGTTTCTTCCTGTTAAAAAGGAGTTTTTCCTTCCTACTGTCGCCAAGTGCCTGCTTATAAGATGTTGTCGGATTGTTGGCGTTTTCTCTGTATCGTTTTAGGGTCTTTACCTTTCAAAATAAAGTGACTTGATTTGAAAAATCAGAAAATGTAATGACAGAGAATCTTTTTTACCTTTAGAAATAAACGATATACAGCTCTTCTTTTCTCTTTAGCCTGAGTAAAATTACCCAATAATGAGTTTTACAAGTGTTCATACAGTCACTTTCTTGATTACATAATTGTGTTCATTTTTTCAGTATATAATAACAAAAAATGTAACTTCTGTAGCATAAATAATGTATCCGCTTATTAGTTGGACCCCCACAGTCTAGTGAACTTTGAAAATAGATCATAAGCATGGAGAACAACACTTCAGCTCTCAGCCCCTTTAAACTGTGATCACGGCTGCCAATAAAGATGATGTAGTTGGAAACTGACAAGTGTATTTCTTTGTGTAAACTGTCTCTGCTGCACCATTGCAGAACAGAGGTGGCTCTCCCATCGCTGTTTGATACTCGTTTCATTGTCTTTTCAGGCAACTCAGGTAGAACCTCGGCACCGTCTGACCTCAGTCTGACCTGTTGGAAAGCCAAAATCAGACTCTAATTATTACTTTAACAAACTGACATGAAAGCATCACTCAAATAAACGGCTGACTTAATCGGACCATCACAGCATACAACAATCACTGTTAGCTTGTTGAACAGACTTTAATCAGCCAGCTCTGCAGGTTTATTTGCATCAGTTCTTTAAGATGGCACCCAGGTGAATGGAGCTAATTGTTGTTTGGAACAGCTGCTGTAAACCACTTTGACTTCTCCCAACACGCACCGCATCCCTGTGTTTCTCCATTAGGTTGGGCTCCCTTTAACCCCAGATTGAGTCTCTTTTCCATTGTACACCTTTCCTGTAGCATTTTTTGTCAAACATGAATTGTGTCTGAACAACCCTAGTCTATCATAAACTTAGAGGAAAAACTTTAAGTTGAAAGCATGCACCTCTACATCAACGGGCCTAACGCTTATCGTAATCCACCCATCCATACTTGAGTCATACAGTCCATCCTATTTTCCCCCTTTCCTTACAAACCGGAATCCATTTCCCCCTCTCTCATTCTTTCCTCCATCCCTCCTTCCATCAGCGGTCTGTTCGCTAATCAAACACCATCTGTCCTTCCATCCCCAACCTGTCAGGAACAGCTGCCAGTCGCTCTCTTAACAACACTTTTAACAACCCTGCCGCATCTTCCACGGCCCGCCGCCCGCCACCTCAACCAGGCAGACGTTGCCAGCGAGGGCCACCGCCTCCTTTACGGGCACACACGACCGCAAACGACAGGATCGGTGGTGTGCGAAACCACGCATGTGTAACCTATTAAGAGATCAGGGTGTGAGACTCGCAGAGGAGAGAAGCAGTTATTAAGCAGAATAAAAAGGAGGTGAATGAAAAGGTGAACAAAGAGTCAGTCCTACTGACCTCTAATTGAACCTAAGTGAGATGATTATGAAGCACGAGCAAAGAAAATAAAATTCCAGAGAAAGAGGAATAAAGGACAGATAAAACCAAAGAGAGATGGTGCTCAGTAAACGAGTGCAAGTCCAAATAGTAATCAAGGGAAGAATCAGCCGCCTGCTCAAAAAAAAAGAGTTTAGAGCTAATGGTGGAAAGTAAAAGCTCCCAGCACTCACACACAAGAATACAATTTCACACACAAATACTGTACAATCACCACTCACGCACCGGCATAAGAATGCAATTAGCTTAAACTCACAAACACGTCTTGTCGCGCAAACAATTCAATCATCCCTCACAAACACACACATCTTGAATATAATTAACAATACATGTTCACCCAGAAAACACACACACACAGACACGCACACACGCTGCACAAACTGCACTGCTGTTGTCGTGAACATGCCAAGACATTTTCAAGTGTTATATCCTGAGGAACTTCCCCAACCAATCATTGGCACATAGGCCAGATGTTCACTGGTGCTTCAATGCAATGTTCTCCTGGCACTCGCATGCATTTATACACAGCGTAACATTCGCTGGCTTCTTTGTCTGTCTCCCTTTATGCATACGAGCTTTTGAAATGAAACTGAAACGCCAAGGCTGCACTTTTTCATCGCATAAAGGGAAGAGAAAAATGGGTTTAAGGGGAGAAAAATAGGAGGCAACAATAGGACAGACGAAAGAAAACCTTAAGAGATAGTCGTGAATAGAAGTCTAAGAAACAGAAGTCAAAGGCAGAAAGGATTAAGAGAAAAAGATTCCTACTAGTAAGTACGGATACAGTGGTTTATGTGGGGCGTTCAGGTAGGTGCTAATACCTTTCCATACCACCAAGAAGGAAAGTTCATGTACAGCCTCATAGCTGTTAATGATTACAGTGAACCGTACCAATCAAAGGTTTGGACATACCTACTCATTAAAGGGTTTTTTTCTGTATTTTTAATATTTTCTGCATTGTTGTACAAAACTGAAGACATGAAATGAAATGAAGATACGAAATTGAAAAGGTCTCCAGATCGATTGCAATAAGTTCTCATCATCTGAAATTCTCATTGTGATGAAAATCGCTGATGTTACTCTGACAAAATGTTCTACGTTTAATAGCCTTCCCTGAATGAGCCATCATTTTAACAACACCCCCACATTTTCACAACCCCAATCTAAGTGAGGCTGTTAGATTTAACTTAGTTTAACATTTACAGTCATGTGGAAAAAGAAGTACACCATCTTCCAATTCTAAAGTTTTACATTTCAGGATATAAGTTTTTAAAAAATCTGATCTTTACTATGTTCTAAACTAATTTAAATGCAGCCTCAGATGAACATATGACATATTACACAGCTTGACAGTTGCTATAAGGTGTTTGTGCTGAAACGCTTTTTGTTTTTTTGCCAATACTTATGGTCAAACATCTCCACTTTGGTTTCTTCTGTTCAAATAATACTGGCCCTTATTTACTTATACATGCATGGAAACATACTTATTCTACAGACCAAATAAGTACGTACACAAAAATACTGTTGTGTATCTGAAACATGCGCGTCAGTCTATGCTGTTTTTACCAGCATGTGTATGCTGCTGGGTATCGTCACTGATTTCTAGAATCGATTCGATTCCGATTCACAAGGTCCCGAATCATTTCGATCCACGATTCAATTCAATTCGATTTGGGAAAATTTTGCCTCAAACAGTAAGAAATATTATAATTCAGATCATGCATCAGTACATTTCCATATTTTTATATCTATAAAAAGAAAGCTGACACTTGTGAGACTTTATCAAAGGTGTAAGCATCACAGCAGATGTCTTTGTGTCAAAGTTGCTGAAAAACATGAAGGTGATTTTCCTGGCCTGGGATTTATAAAAATATTCTGCAGTAGATCAAAAACGAAAGAAAACCATTAATCGACATTCAGTAGCCTATTGAACAGGAGAAATTAGGTTTTCTTTTCGGAAGTAAGTAAAAGGAAAAAAAAAACAGCCGACAGCGCTGTAAACAACGGTAGACTGGTGCATAACAAGCAAGCGAATAATGCAGAAAACAGATTTTTAGACGGGAAACTGTTCTTGAAGTATACTGAGAGAGAGAGAGAGAGAGAGAGCTGTGCATGAAGTGTGATTTTATCGTGGTGGAAGCAAAACAGCAAAAGTCAGAGTGAATTCATGACGATGTTTATGTGAAGCGTAGTTTGGATCTTCTTTTGCTGCTGGTTCAGTCAATGTTGTTTGGAGAGAGATAAAAACCTGCAGCTTCAGAATCTAGTGCAAAAAGGGCGTGAACACAAAGCGCGGATCCGCCGACGAATCAGAATCAGCGAGCTGTCGGCTTTCAGCCCCGACCGTGTCCGTGCCATCGGGTGAGAAAGGCAACATCTCACTGATTCTGATCCGTCGGCGGGTCCACGCTTTGTGTTTACATCTTTGTGCAGAATCCGAGTTCCTGCTCTCATTTACTGTTTTAGCTGTTTGGTGGTTGTTGAAATTTAGTGAGGTTTAACCTGAGATTCTGGCGTTTCGGGCAAAATAAATTTATATTAAAAAATCAATTCAGGCGTTTAATGAATCGATATCACGTCAAGCTAGAATCGATTTTAATTGATAAATCGATAATCAAAACCCAACCCTAATCACAATCATTCTGATTAAAAGGTACATAAACATTTTGTGTACTAAAATATTTCTCGAAGGAAACACGTATTCAAAGGGCAAAAAGTGGTGATGTTGTAAGGTGTTGTAAGAGGGAAGTCAGCACCACTAATGCCGGGCTCACACTGTGCGATTTTGTCAGTCGCGCGATTCAGCTCCTGCTCAAACTGTACGATTGACTCGCAGAGGTTATAAGTTCGTAGGTCACGATGCAGGTCTCACACTATACGGCCCGATGCTCTGATGCGACCTGAGTGCTCACACTGCGCGTCCATAAAAATGAAGGTTATAACAGAAAATCTGTCGCTCGCTCTCCCTCTCTGTCTTTCACTCACACAGACACACACCGCCATCAACTTTGCTAAATTGCTAATGAAAAACATGATCAGGCAGCTGATTGAGCAGCAAATGTAGATCCAACTATTTTCACGGTTGTTGTGGTCGTGATAATTTTGTGAGGCCACATCGAAAAGGCTCGGATGAGCTTTCCAAAGTTCTACAAGTTGTGCCTCCATCGCTTGTGTCCAGATCACACGCTGCACTGCCGTGCTACTCCGTCTTTTTCACCGACATTTATGTGTTTGCGCGTGTGCAGTGTGAGAAACTACGGTGACACCTTCATGACGGTCGCGACCAAGCGATTGATGATCGGGAGCTGGTCGTGAGGTGTCAATCGCTTCTCGTTACCCCACGTATACTACACGATGCACGACGCACGATGAAGGCCAAAATTGGGCCGATCGCCAAAACGGTCGCACGACTCAAAAATCGGCTCAAAATGGGCTAAAAATTGCACAGTGTGAGCCCGGCATTAGTCGAAAAACCAGGAGAAAGTCTGACTGAAGAAACTGAAACAATCGTGCCCAAGAGGAAGCCACAGAAGGTGCAGATTTCCAAAGTGTCCACCATCACCAAGAGTATGATTGAAATAACAGAAATTCTTGATATAATTTCCCCTGAGACACTCGCTATGGCTCAAGTAAAGAAAAAAAAAAGACTAAATCATGCTTTTATGTGGAATTTCTGGTATCTCTCACCGTATAGCAAAGAGGTAGTGTGGTGTTTTAGTGAAACATTGGTATCTGATTACCTGGCCTCCACATTTGCTTCACCTAAACCCAACTGAGGTTGTTTGTAAGGAACTGGACTGCAGTGAATCAGAATATGGGCCACATACACATTAAACCTATCCCTATATTTTCATTACAACTCATTCTAAATACATATATCCATCCAAATATGGTTACAGCAGTGTTTCCCAACCACTGTGCCGTGGCATATAGGTGTGCCCTGAGAAATCATCATCAGTGGTAGATTATCTGGTTCCACCTGTTTAGTACTCTAATCGGCGTGAGTAGCAGACAGAACAATTACATTCTCTTCCACTAGAGGGCAGTGCATCTACCTGCTCTAATTAAATGGGTTGCCAACTGCCAGTAAAACACAAGAAGACGAAGAAGAAATAGTCACGCTGTGAGACGACGCAGCGAGTAATAGCAGTAGATAAATATCTGAAAAGAAAAAGTAATCAGTTTGACCTGGGTCCTGGAGAAAATTCCGACCCAAATGAAGGCCCTAGCATGAGTAGTGTTCAGAAGAAAGTAAAGAAGGTATACTGGGGACAAACCGAACCAATTCTGCAATATCTGGTGCGCTGAGAAAAATTCTCTATATGCTTTTTGTTTGGTGGTGTGCTGTGTGGTTTTTCTAATGTCAAATATGTGTCGTGCCTCCAAAAGATTGGGAAACATTGGGCTACAGTATGTTTGTAAAGGGGGACAGCATGGCTACAGTAGGTGCTTGATTTTATACACATGTAGCACTGGGACTGATAACACCTGTTCTAAAATGAAGAGGTGTGCAGTAATACTTTTGTCCATATAGAGTATGTAAAACTGCTTCAGCACTATTCAGACGTAAAGTCGGTTAAAAGAGACTAATAAAAAAAGATATGCACAGCTGTAATCAAACCAAACAGACACTATGAAGAAACTAAATTAAACTTGTTGGCGTATGTTAGTGTAGTATGTTTCACTCTAGTGCCATCCAAGATGCAACTCAGAACACTGCCTATTAACTGAGTTAATTTACTTTTTCATCCAACATCTCTGAAATCACTTCTCCCAAGTAATCTATCGCAAGTCTTTTGGTTGTATTATTGCAAAGTTTGAATTTTTTATTGCTGGTTTTGTCAAGTATTATATTACTTATTTTATTCTTTTGTATTTCGTTGTATTGTACACATCTGTATAAGTATTTTGCTGTGAAGTTTTTGGACCTTGATTTTTTTTTTTTTTTATTCCAAGCATTTTACAACATCTATAACAGTTGAATGATGAACAGCTGAATGATCCATTACAGTGACTTCACTTCTTTTACTTTGAACCCTTCCTTTGACTGAAGTATTCTTTACACTCAGTATTATAGAATCGCTGCACTTGCAGACACAGTCTTGACCAGACAAAGGTTCTACTATTAAACTGTGCACATAAAGGTTTTTCATATGATTACAAGCATATTGAATTTGACTGTCCATGCTCACCCTTACATGGACTGTGCTTTTGAAATAATACTAAAATCACTTATCTGTAGTACTGTGCACAAGCACTGAGCCACCCCTCATAGGGATACAGGTGCAGCGATATACTGAAGAATGTGCAGACATGGACGTGTGCAATGGCATCAGCCACACATGGGTAAAATCAGTTTAGTTTGGTTTGCAGTTATTTCAGTAATTTAATCCATTAATGGCTTTACTTAAACCTAACAGTGATATTATAAAACGTGCACATAATAGCATTATGTGGTTTTTCTAAAAATGTTTTCTGTTATACTCATTATCTTTCTCTTTCTTTGGGTTACTTGGTTTAGGGAGGTGGCTGTTTTCTGTCTGGGCAAAAGGCATGGCCAAGGGCTGTGGACTTTGAAAACACAATAGCTATGCCCCAATTCATAGGCCGCATCCTTCAGGGGACCCAGCCTTTGCCGTCTATGTGGCCTGGGTCCTTCGAAGACCGAAAGTGTCTAGCCTTGAGATTTGCTTCACCGGCTGTCTCGGTGGAGTTTAACAAACTTAGCCATCCACGCCTTGCTTGCTAATAAATAACACAACATTGGAGTAAATTCTCTATCGTTTCACACTTCTGTTTAATCAGTTTTCTGTTTGACATTTATTCAGCTGTGTGAAAACTAAACTTTAATTCTCAGCCAAACAGACTGACTCATGAACAAATAAAACACTGAAAAAAGCCGAACATTAACATTTTTAAGTTATCGAAGTGACTTACATATCATGTTTAACCTGAGTAGTGAAAGACTGCGGGAGGTCTGAAAACGAGTTCGGTGTTCTCACCAGCTCTAGTGAGCATAGACCTCTCGGTCAGCTTTGAGCTGGTGAGTAACAGACGTCTTCGAAAACATCAGAGCACTTTTGCAAATACAGTATGTGATGTCTTGATAAATCAAGCAGATATTTGAAGTTTACACAGCTACATTCTCACCTGAAAATATCTTAAAAGTTTATTTTGTCACCCAGAAAGAGTAATATTAAAACAAATTAGCTGCCGCCATTATTGGAGACTGGAATTGGCTGGGCCGCGCTATGAATTCTGGGATTGGTTGGGCTATGAAGGATAGACCTGATTCAAATTTGGGGAAATGAAGGATGCATTTGTCGGCCACATTTGGAGCAGCCTTTGAATTGGGACAGCCTTCGTCGCCTGGCTGTGACGTAATCGGCCTTCAAATGCGGCCTCTGAAGGATGCGGCCTAGGAATTTGGACATACCTATTGGACATACCTGCTCAGCAGGACCAACCAAATGCTTGTCAGAAACGGGAGTGTTTTAGGTTTAGTTATATTATGTTGTGTTTACTTAGTATTGGTGTTTGTTTTTGTTTCCCCCTACTGTGTGTAACTGATTTGGCTAAACCACTGTGGCTTTGTGCTTAGGTCAGTTTGTGAGTTGTGTCTGCTTTGTTTGATTAAGTTTCTGGAAGTTACTTTTTGAGTAGTTAGCTGACCTGTTTTATGGGCCCACTAATGAAATTTTGAACTTTTTGAACTTTTTGGGGGGATTAAATTTAAAAAGCACATTTTGAAGACATTTTCCTGTGTCCTCTATACCTTTGCTGCTTTGTCTCTCATAACGTGTATATGTCTACTGTACGTATATACCACAGTATATACAGTACATAGACATATATAAGGTTAGATCATTCTAACAAGCTTGAAAGTCAATATTTGGTGCGGCCATCTTTATTCTTTAACACACTCTGAACTCTCTTAGTCAGCTTTCTTGTCATTTCTTTAAGTAGTCTTCAGCAATAGTTCTCCGGGCTTCTTGAAGGACATTCAAAGCTCTTCTTTGGATGTTTCTTCCTTTTGTTCTGTTCTCTGTCAACATGATCCCACACTGCTTCAATAATGTTGAGGTCCGGGCTCTGGGGAGGCCAATCCATGACTGATAGAGCTCCACTGTGTGTTTTTCTATCCAGGTATGATTTTACTGGACTGGGAGTGTGTTTGGGATCATTGTCATGCTGAGAGATGAAGTGGTTGCCAGTCAGATGCTTCATCTGCATTCTGTGTTAATGTGTGTAATTGTGCAGCCCCAAATCATGACAGAGCCTCCACTGAGTCTTACAGATGGCTGTAGACACTCACTGTTGTACGTCTCTCCTGACCTCCTCCATATATGCTGACAAGGATTTGAACCACATATCTGGATTTGTCAGGTCTGCTGTCACTGATCTTTTGTCCAGTTCTTGTGTAATTGTCACACCTCAGACTTTTCTCCCAGTTTCCCTCGCTTAAAAAAAGCTTCTTAACGCTCACCGCTGCACTGAGACAATTTCTGATGAGGCTTCAGTGAACATTAGATGGATCAGCTGAAGCTCCAGATGCATCTCTCAGGTCCTGTGCCAAGTCTTTGCTGATATTTCTTCAGGAAAGGACTTTCAGATACTATTAATATGCTGTAGATTGTTTTTAGTCCTCCATTTGTCCAGTTTTCCCAATTTATAAGGACACACTGCACACCACGCTGATATGCCAAGTTTTTAGCTAATACCTCTTTGGAAATCACCTAGTTGGTACAAAAATATGATTTTATGTCTGTCAAACTGATTCATTTTTTCAGAGATTCAGCTAAAGAAAAATCTTTCAGTGATTCATAGTTCACTGTTGAGTGGCTTAAACAAAAATGTCTGGCCCTTTGTTAGTAAAATATTGAGAAATGAGGAGTGACTCAACACTTTTGCGTAATACAGTATATTGTGCTTACAAAGAAATTCATATCTAGATAGATGGATAGTAGGATAGTAGGATAATAGTAAAAACTAGCTGCAAACCTTTACCATTTTACAGCCACTCAGATTTTTGTACCTTCTATTTTTTTCTTACATATCTAATTTAATGAATGGTAAGAGCCGCTCAATAAAGATGACCATTCAAAGCATCCCAGTTGTCTTTTTCTTCAAAGAATGACTTAATTAATTAATTAAAAATGATATTTCGAAGACACCTGCGTCTTTTTTTTACTTTTAGTGCTTTTTAATTAATGCTACCTGATAAGCTGTGCTCCATAGGTGTGTAAAGTCATTAAAACAATGTCACATTGTCAAAAATAATACTGAAGCAAAAAAAAAAAAAAAAAACTGGCTATAAAACTATTTTGTCATTGCAGACCACGTCAAAGATTCAATGAGAGGAAGTAATGCTTTTAAATAATAGCTTTTAGAGGTTATAACATGATGAAAGTTTGCTATAAAAGATCAAAGCTTTTAAACTTTCAGTTGATCGAAAGATATTTTTTTCTTTTGACTGCCTGTTATCAGTCAGTGTGAGAGCAGCAACTTGACACCCTGTGATGGTAAAATTCATCCGAGCAGAGAAAAGAGACATCTGGTGGGGAAATCAATAAAGGCTCCCACAGAGCGCATACGGGAGCTCGCACACACATTAATACATGCTCATACATAAACACACTTCCAGCATTTGCTTGAGGGAGTGTGTCAGCCACGTGTCTCATGTCAAATATCGGCATTAAGTCTGTCAATAAGAGCCTTTTAAGAATACCAGGGGTTCTACCAACTGACACACAGATGAAATATTTTTCATCTGCACACCCACAAAGACTAACTTCCTCATATTTGTCCTCTAACCAGACAAGTGGAGGACATGCACGGGGCTGTTCCATTTAAATCTACATCACCCCACCCCTGCTGCCACAGGTCAGAGAAGGGGCCATAGGTCAACCCTTTTTAAGTACTGTATGTGTTTAAAAGGTAATGTCAAACTCCAGAGTTGAATTTTTGACATGGCTCATGGTTAGTGCCTCAAAGCGGGTGCATATTCTCCTCATGCCTGTGTAGGCACTTCTCCAGGAGCTCTTGTTTCTCCTGCTATTCAGCAAAACCTTCTCTGGGCCACGATACTCTGCCAAAAGAGATTTTTGAGTTCAAGGGCTTTACTGTAAACATTTTTTTTAATTTACTTTTAAACTAAAATGAAATGCCAAAATTTTAGTAAACAAATAAATACCACTTTTATTTAGTGTTTTATTTACTTAAGGCCTTGGGTTAAATGACAAAAGTAGCAACACAGAGCAGGGCGAGAAGCTCAAACAATCACTCGCAATTATTTAAACAATCAAAATAGTTACTGTTTTTTAATGATATTCAAATAATTTTAGCATGAACCTAGCTGGTTATGAATCTTCTACCAAAACATCTACTTTTAAAAACTTAGTCCTAATCTTGTCTCAAAGTGTCAGGATGTGAAAGCATGTCTTTGGCTTTGGTTTATATCTCTGCATGTTGTCATTTTTTAAAACACTTGTATAGTTAAAGGAAACTGTTGAACGGGATAACAAAAGAAATGTCAGGCTCCACCCAAAAACTGCAGCTGATAAACAGTGTCTGAAAGTCATCTCCTTACGAAATGCCAGCATAGATCTTATACGGACTTGAGAGGTGCTTCTTGTCCTACAGAAGACCTTTGGAAAGAATCTTGAGGCATGCGGTGCTTGTGGAAAAATACGCATGTGACTGAAGACTAATAATGGGCAGAGCCTCTTAAGCTCAGCATCTGTGCTATGCCATTGTTAAAACCCCAGAGTGGGTGTAGAAATTTCATTTATCAAGACGTGGAAAAAGCTCCTAGAAGACCCCTCTTCAGAAACACACACAAACACCATAAATAACAAAACGAGAGAGCAACTGCTTGAAGTATGAGAGTAAAGTTACAATAATAATAATAAGAAAATGTTTTTTTAAGCATAATGAAAAAAGAAAATCAACCAGCAGAAGAAGATAAAATGAAAATAATGGGCTGTTTGATAACTAGCATTAAAGAGGAGCGACAGAGGGGGAGGAATCTCAGGCCTCCCGTACTTGTCTGTCCACACACAGACAGACTACAAATAAGCTTGTGCAGATTCTTTGAACTTGCAGTGGTCAAGGTTCACTGGCAGGTCAGCTGAGGACTGAGGGAACAGAGCATGGAAAATAAAAGAGACACGGACACACACAAAGAGACTTGTGGACAGCTGTCAATTGGCAGCTAAGCAAGTCTGAGGTGAAACAATGGGGTCGAAGGAGGACAGCAAAGTTAAAAGTTAAGCTTTCAGGTTGGCATGCGCCATTGTAAATCACTATGAGACATGGCAAGAGGCTTATGCGGGTTTAGATTATTCACATTCCACCGTCACCAATTATTTTTTCCAATCATTAGTGCAAACAATATAAACTGAAGACAATGAGCAAATTCAGTCTCTAAAACACTGAAATGGACTTTAAAAACGGAAAGCTTGAGCAGTGCTGGTCAACATGTTGGACACATCTAGTTAATAACAAAACCCGTTGTATGGCTTTGTTATGTTCCCATACAACGAGGCTTGTTAACTATGTAGTAAACAATAAAGTTCAAACAAAACATGATATGTCTGGAAATTTTAGTTTCTTCATTCAACCTTTTGATCCAGGCGTTGCATTCATCATGACGTTATCACCTGAAACTTTTGCACCTGAAGTCTTTCCACGTATGCCGACCACTTGCATTGCAGTCCAAGTAATCCCAAACCATTTCACCTGGGGTTAAGTTATAGTGAAGGCCAGGGCACCTCACTCATTCCTAGTCAGGTAAAACTGACTTATGTCTAAATGCCTACACCAACGGGTCAAGTCTCAGTTGGCCAGGTCACTCTTGAAGGAGAGCTTTTTTTAATCGCAGTGAGATTTTTACCTGGACAAATAAACTGCAGGAAAAAGATGCTATATCTTTAGTGTTCGTAGAACAGGATAATCATTTAACAATATAAACCTTAGGCTACCATTCCCACATGCTTACACAAATCCCAGTCCTAATGAGGACAAACATACAATCATTTAGTGGTTTAATATGAGCACAAAACCTACAACAAAAATTTATTTACAAATAAATAACTGAAAAGTAGGGTGTGTGTAATTATGACAAATTGTGGAAAAGTTGACGAATACTTTTGCAAACCACTGTATCCACAGATAGAAATGATGGCTACAGAGTTACACTGACTGCTCATTACTGTTTCTGTTACCTGCTAAAGTTCAGGCTCTGACTGCAGGCCTGAACTTGGCATACACTCAGCTTTAACGGCACAATGGATTCTTTGCTAATCATGCATTAGCATGTTTGTGCAGATTCTTGCAAATAGCCAAAGTTGTGTTGTTTTTGTCTTGCCCTGTTTTTGTTGCAGTTTACCACCATCTCCTTGCCCTTTCTCACAATAAAGATAAAAGTAATGTCTCTATCTTCACTCTATAAAGGTTTTAGGTTGCTCCACCAATTTCCTCCTTGCTGAATCAGCTGAATGTAGCGCAAAGATTGTAACAACCCTTTTGGGTTATAGCACCACTAGGGGGGGTTGCCCAACTATTGTAGTAGCTATGGGGGTCTCCTAGTGGGTGTGTGTTGTTAGCGGCAGCCATTCCATGCTGCTCATGTTCAATTCTCCGAGGAAATACCTTAATGTTGTAACGGCCTGGTGCCGGCGACTACCGAACCCCGCACATGTATGTACGGACAGAGTAGAGCCGTGGAGACCTGGCTTGTATGGTCTTATGTTGCTGATAATGAATAAAGGTCTGTTGTTTAATTTAACTGACTGGCTTCGAGTTATCCGGCTAACCTCCACACCACATGCCCGCTGGACCTGCTAGCTGCTCCTTCCTCGCCAGACTGCTGTTACAAGATGCAGGAAGAAAAGGGTACGTTTGATGTTTTTTTCTGCAGATAACTGAAGAACCATTGTAATGCAAGTACAGACATAATTGTAACTGTAATGTAATTACTGAATTCAGTACAGTAAGATGTTGTAATACTGCTTTAAAATGTAATATAATTACAATAATGTGTTACTTTGGAACTAACATCTTATTGAAAAATGTAATATATGTTACTGAAAAATGCATTGTAATTACGTGTTACATTTAATCTGTTATTGTGAATACAGATTTCAATAACAAGCTAATTTACTGTGTTATTGAAAAATGTACTGTAATTGCAATAACACGTTACTTTGAAATGTGTTATAACCAACACTGGTGGGGACAGATGCATCAATGGCTAATCGCACCATTTTATTGATGTGTACTACTTTAGCAAGCCAATGCTCTCTGTTAAGTACCTGTGGAGCCTGGTTATCAATTTGGACTCTGCAATATTTTTTTTTTATGTAACTGGAATTTACTTATGTAGAAGGCATTATTGAGCAGAAGACATGAAACAGTTCTGCATATTTTTAACGTAACCTTTTTGCCCCCGGTGTCTGACAAATATGCAGCAGTATTTAAGACTACGCAGAGTTCTTCAGAATTTCTAGGTAAAAGCGACATTCTTGGAGCATTAGTGGTTGTGAAGAGAATTCTCAGAAATGCACAAATGCACAACTCAATAACGCCACTACAACTCTTTACTTTACTGCAAAGGTCTCAACACAGGATTTTTCTCTGCTTCTTTGGTTTGGATCAGTGGGAAAATCCGGCACTTAAAGGAGGATTAGAGGAAGCTGTCCACAATAGAAACAAGTCCAGGCCTCTGTATCAAGATACTTTCGTAAACCTCATACAAACGTGACAACTTTAAAACCAGCTTTTAAGAACTGTCTGGAGGTGCCATAAAAATGGTATCATAGCATAATAACCCAGGAAGTTTAACAATATTTGTAATATGTACAATATTTTTTTCTGTCACTTTAAAACAAGTTATTTACAAAATCCAACGACCACAAAAAAACAACAAACTGTCCTTTGAAATAAAAACAAACATCAATCAATTAAACAACGTATATATAAGTGCCAAGGATTTTTTTTTTTGTCTGTTTGCTTTTTTTTACTCTAAGCCTCTTACAGTGCCAGGGCACTTTTCTGTATAATTCAGCAGGACACGCTGATGCATATTGCCATGTAATACTCTTACTGCTCCCTGCCTTTTCTTGGCAGTCCATATGAGATAAAGTGAACACAGACCAGAGTCCGGCACTACAACAGCGACAGAAAAGACAAGCCAAAGGTATTGTTTTTGTCAAACAAGCTGAACCTTTGACGAGGATAACAGAGACAAACATATGACGGAAATAAAGAGTTATTAATTTACTGGAAGATTACATTGCATCAGCCTTAACGATCACTATTCTACTAAAGTAGAGCACAGCAAAGAGAGTGTTATTGTGTTTTGTTTTCTTTTTTGGGGTCATTTCATTTAACTCATTCAGATATTTTTACACATTATGCCAAAATGCACCAACATTTGCAGCGTTTATCTTTCTCTGATAAAACTTCCCCAATAAATCAACTTAAGTTAGCTCCAAGTAGGCACACATGTGTGATCAAATTATGGTGCTAATAGAAAATAAAAGTAGAGCAGTGTTTTATAATAATCTCAAACTCTACAGATGATCTTTCTCTGAACCTTACCTCAGCTGATCTAATCCTAATCCTTTTTACAGCCAATCCAAGTGACAAAGGCACCGCCCCTTTGTGTTGAGGGTGTTTTATTATCATTACTATTAATATTATGATAACAGCAAGAACATGTCTAATTCTGCCAAAAACTCTTGCGGTAGCAACAACTCTGGCCTGACAGCTATATCAGATATATTTCTGTCAGGTACAAAATTGAAATCCTTACTAAAATCAACAAGCTCTCAGAAAGCTTAAACCTGCACCAGGCAGCTCATTCTCTTTCTCTTTACATCACATTCTTTAAAGATGTAACACATTTTTGATTCGACTTGAAAGAAAGGCAGGTGTGAAATCTAAAAGTGAGGTCAGAGGTCAAATGTGACTTGATTTTTAGATGCAAACTATATTGTGATCGTCACAAATCCAACATGCCAATATCATTTCCTTTTTACCAATACAAAAAAATGTAGTCTTTAAAGATAAAATACATTTTAGGAAAATTTGACCTTATTTGGCCCCATCTATCATTCCCTATCTTCTTCTTTTTTTCTCTTATATAGCGCTTTTCTACTCTTCTGAGCACTCAAAGCGCTTTACACAACTTGTGCATTCACCCATTCACACCCATTCGCACAAGCACATTGATCTAAGTGCTTTCTAAGTAGCATTCACACACACTCATACTCCGATGGATGCATCGGAGAGCAATTTGGGGTTAATATCTTGCCCAAGGATATTTGGCATGCAGACTAGGAATCAAACCACCAACCTTCCGATTAGTAGATGACCTGCTCTACCGCCTGAGCTACACCCCATCACATGATAAATGTTTTTATTTACACGTAATCCACATTGAGAAATGGGGATGAGACAAACCAGAAAGAAGCAGACAAATGTTTTTTGTCAGTGGTTGTTGAACAATGGTCATGAGAATTTGCATAATTATGATTAAGGAACTGACCTCACAGCCCATTGTTCCTTCAGTGGGCTGGTTTCAGTCATTATGCAAATGTACTGTTTATAAGTTTTGGGAAACCTGCAGTCAGCTGAGACTGAAGAAGTCACTTGGATGAGTGACGAAATGTTTCTCCCAGAAAACGCTACGTCCAGATGAACAGAATCAACCTTTGGAGAAGCAGACAAATGTGCACCAACAACCTCCTGTGAGTTTTGTAGGTTATTCCAGGCCATTCCTCATTTTGTACTCATGAGTGTCTGTGCTGTGCTGTTTGAAGAGCAAGCCCCAGAAGAAAGCAGATGTTCCAAAAGCATGACCCCTGAACCAGTTGGGGTTGGTCATATCAGGCTTGGAGCTTGTGAAAGCAGACCTGCAGCCAGCTCTGCTGACGAAAACAGCCCTGGACAGCAACCGGTTGAAAGTCATTTTCGCTGAAGAGAGCACCTTCCTCTCGACTCGCACGTTCGCACCGCGGTTGATTATATGCCTATATGCTGTCAATACAAACACTGGCAGTAAGAAATATAGTTTTAAATGAGTTTCAAAACTTTTTGAGCCATTGTGTTTACAGACAGGATGACACGGACGCAAGCAAATGCTACCAAAGACATGACCTCTTTGGAGGAGCTAATAAAACAGAACTTAACCTAGTAAAGGACCAAGGTACTGACCACAAAAACATGGGTGGACCAAGTCTTCATTAAGACCAAGATAACTGGTGTCTTTAAGGGCATAAATAAATGTGCTTCCATGTAGTCTTTGACCATGGGATGATTTGTGTTACCAATGTAAACAGTATACCTATATTACCACCACCCTATCCTTCAGTCTCCTTCTAGAGAGACCTACATAGACACAAACACTGCATTCAAGTCAACATTTTGAATAAGCAGTGTTAAAATATATGAAGCTTGTGATAGAATCGATTTTATCGTTAAACTCGTCTATAAAGTTTCAGTTTCTTGACAGTTAACACATAAAAGTTGCCTTAAGGGCAGCAAAGCCATGTTTCAGGTTTAACATTGGTAAGGTAACTTGTGACAAGTGTTTCTTGATTGTAAGAGGCCTTTGAAAGCCAAAAATCTCCTGTTACTCACAATAATGTCACTATTTTTCTTCATGATGTTTTTGATCGGGACTCTCTGCTGTAGTGTGTGACCAACTAAGGTTTGCTCTGATTATTGTATGTTTCATGTTTACCTTACAACATAAAGTTAATAAGCAGTGTACAGATACAACAGATGATGTACTACTATAGTGTAGTAACACAAACCAAAACACAACGAGTTCTATATTGCAGCAAACCGCTAAATAATACACTTTTCTAGTACAAAGACAGACCAAATTCCAGAGACGCTCAAAATAAGACAGCATGCCAGGAATTAACAAAAAAAAACTGTTTCATAAATTTAATCCGAGTTTTAGCATTTGGTGACTTAAGGACATAATCTCCCCAGAGACTGCATACTCATCCTCTTGCAAATCCGACTTTTCCTCAAACGTACCCCCTCTTCTCCCCACCGTCTTTGGACCACGAGCTTGCACACAGCGCACACGCAAAAATTGTTTCCATTTACTTCATCAGAGTTCAGTGCTGCTCCTGTTGGTCCCCGTTAACCAGAATGTACTGTTACAAGCGTCAGCGTCAGAGCGTCAGAGGTCAGATGTTCTTCGATTTTTTGAAGAACATCACACTCTTCTTTGTCCTCATGAGGCACAACAGAGAAGTTTAACTGGTGTCCTTTCAATAAATCATCCAGCTGTGTCTGTGCAGCTGCAGCTGTGTGTGGAAGTGCATATTATTTGGCCTTTTCTTTTATGATTTTCTGCAAATTTTGGATAAACATTCATCAGGAATTTGAGAAACTTTACTAATATTGCATTGAGATAAATGAGAAGTTTTTTAAATGTGCAAAATTGGAGCCAACCCAAAAAGTGAAATCCACTAAATATTAGGAGTGGTTAGCTCAGATAGCCGCACACACTGCAGCAGATAGAGCTATTACAAGTCTCCTTTGCTCTCCAGGTAGTTGAAGGAAGAGGGCAGTAACACAAACTGACAAACAAGATGGCTACCGCATGCCTTCCTGATGGGAGCCTAAATTGAGTGGACACAGGTCTCAGATAACCCCGGCCATGTGTTACCAGCAAAAGATTTTAAGAAGACGTGCCGAGACGATATTCAGTGATTGAATGCAGTCCTGCCACACCCCCCACCCCAGACACCGGCTTGTCATTATAACACAGTTTCTCCTTGAGAACTAAATCTACTTATGATTGTTTTTTTATATTTCTTTTTCATATATTCCTTATTGTTTTCTTTAATTCAGAACGACAATCTGGACATCGTAATCCATCATGGATTTAACAATTTCCCCATACGCTCCGCTGCCCCTCCTACAGCCAAATAATCGTAATGATTTAGGACTTCGGGTATGACTCGAGGGGGACAGAAAGGAAAGAGAGAGAAAAAGAGAAAGCAAACCAAAAAAAAAGAGTGGAAAAAGAAAAAGATGATGTTCTAAAAGTGACATTATGACAAAGAGAGAATAGAGATAAAGAGTGGGGGAGGGACAAGTTCGACAAAGTCTCTTAGTAATCAAGCAAGAAGTAAAACAAGGTTGCAATATTCATAAATGGGGCCCGAGCTGTGTACCCACCACCACATCCTCACCCCCACCCTTTCCCTTTGGCCTTGATAGTATTAGAAAAATGAAAACCAAATCTTTAGATTAGAAAGATTGGAAAAATTGAATTACAGTAGTTGCACGGGGGCCGGATGGATGAGCAGAGCCAAATCTTCATCTCGGATGGAGCACGAGAGGAGGGGGGTGGGGGGGTGAAAATGATGAAAAATGAAATAGGGTCTATCTGGAGGGGTGGGCGAGGAGCGCTGGGGAGGCGGTGGGGGAGGGAGAAATAAGAATTTGGGGTCATCACCTATTTGGTTCGACCAGCTTTTCTCTCAATCTCAAATCCGGCAATCAGTTTAAGCTTTGACCAGATTGTAGAGCAGAGAGACGGGACGAAGGCAGCAGGGCGGCCTCACATTACCTACGAGAGCAGATTTAATGTTTCTGAAGGCAGTGATGCTATTTTCCACATGTTAGCATCAAGAATTGCCGCTGTCGGCAAAGAAGCTTAACATCAATCGATCTAACGTCAGCTGTTTTTACCGAATAACCCATTAACGTTTTTTTAAGTCCATGTAACTTTTTTCTAAAGATGATTTTTTTTTTTAATATGTATTCCTCTTCTGGTTCAATCCTCTCAAATCTGAGGAATTGCTGCTTTCTCCTGTCATAATGGGCAGAAAACAGAACATTAGCTGCAGGCTGTGAGGCATCTATTCAAAGTGGAAGAAACTCGTTCATGTGAAGGCCAGTGACCTTACACGTCCTGCAGCTTTAAACCAAATCCTGTTTCCTAAACAGCAGCACCCTCTAGAGGTTGAACCAGCAGGTTGCATCCATCTACAAATAGCACCCATTGAAATTAATTCAGTAGTATTAAAAGGTTGCACTGCAGACGTGTAAGACATAAGGCCCAAGGGCCAAAAGAGGGGCCCAGGAAAGCTTCAAATCCGGCCCACTGGACGACATTGGAAAATGTTTAGAAGAAGTGAATAAATTTTGAACTTAAGTGTATTTTAATACATTTTACAGCTTTTCCTGCTGGCACAGACCTTCTCCTTCACAATTCATATTTCAAAGTAATTAAACAGTTAAACAACAGAAAAGTTCCTGTTTTTTCCATTATCTAGTATAGAAATATTAAGATTTTTGTTTGTTTGATTGTTTTTTTGTTTTGTTTTTTTACAGAGGGAAAAAAATGGAAATTAATGTGAAATGAGTTTGACATAGTGCACAACATTTTTATAAATTGATAATTTAGGTAACATTTCTGTTTCTGTGCAAACATTTATGTTGTTCAAGTGAAAGACGAGTATTACGGGCAAGTCCAAGACCACAAGATGTCACTGTAGACTACAGACCGGTGGATGTTAATGTTTGACAACCTCTTTGGCACTAGGTTTCTCCATTTGGGTTTATTGAGTTGTGCTTTGTTCTGCAGGCCCTAAATGGGCTATAAATGCTTCCACCTTCCTGCAGACACCAGCCCTCCTACACTGACTAGTTTATCAGTTTTACAGCGAGGTTTCTTTCACATTGTATTCCATAATTTCTGTCACAGGGCCTGCGTGCTTTGCACAGTTATGTTTTCTCCCCATTTTTGGTCACAGTCTATGAGCCCAGCTGTGATACACACAACTGAGGGCCACACAATGTACTGTAAATACACACGGTGCAAACTCCTATTGTAAATACTTGCAATGTGCCTGTTTGGAAGATTACTATTGATAATTCGTTTATTTGCTAACAACTAATCTGCTATTATAGCTATAATACAACAGCAGAAATTTAAGTGAAACACACACTTGCTCTTGTTCTGTGGTACTATTATGATGGAACACGAACTGTGGATAAATCAAATGTAGAGTAAATAAATGTTTCCAATGGCCAGGACTGGATTGCAGGGAGCACTTTGATAACCTTGACTAACAGAGCGTTACTGAATCACCACTGAAGAACATAAAGATGCAATTTGACCTCCAAAAACAAATACGCAGATTAATTCAATGGAAATACGCACAAAGAAAACAATAGGACTCGGAGTTGGGAGTGAGGATGTTTGAAAACGACTCACCTGAAATTATGTCACAGCATCACCCTGCCTAAGACACAGAGGTGCTAGGTTGAATGTCAGACATATTAACACAGGTTATTTTATGCCCAACAGACTCTGTGTAGTCCACAGTGCTTCACATGAGTTGTTTCATTCCATCTCGCAATATTGATTTTAGGGAAAGAAAGCATCTTTATTTAGTAGTAGTAATCTGTAGATAACCTGAAACCTGATGTTTCATGCTGATGTCAGCATTGTTAACATGTACATCTGTAAAGTCATATAATGTTGCATATAATATATATTTTAAAGACCTCAAAAAAGAAAGTGCGCATGCCCCCCAATGGAAACGAAAGCTTTTTTGCTTTTTTCTAATTTATGTGTCCCTGACCTTTGACCTATGACCTTGAAACATTACATACTACAATGGTGTCATTTATTATCTTTATCCATATGAGAGCTGAAATAGCTGAAAATGGCTGAAACCTTTGGCTTGAGATTTAAAGATATATTCATGGACTGTGTGACTTTGCAAACTTCATGGCGTCATTGTGACGTTATGGATGTTGTATTGAAAAAGTGTGTTGTACAGCTCTCTCTGTGCGCTCATATGATATATCACACTTGAAAAAAATTGCTTTCAAGGTCAAATACTTAGCGAACTCAGGTGCTCATGTCTCTTGAGGTCTAGTATATTATTGTAAGGTTTGAAGACAATCCAGAAAAAACTGTGGGTAAAACTCTGATTCATTTTCTCCCTTTGATGTGATCAGTTTGTGCAGGTGTGAACACCGTAATAACACTTCAGTGTGGGCCAAAACGACCACACCGAGATTCAATTTAACCCAACTACCATGTGTGTGTTGCAAGTTCGAGCTAAACGCCTTCCTGTACCCATATATGCTTTGCACTCTGGGATATGGCAGGGTCCTACAGAGGAGCAAACAAAGGTCAACACTGGTATGCAACAAGCTGCGAGTTCAATGTAAAATTCTCCAGTACATTCTTCCTGGATCTACTTTCCCCAGACACATGTGACCAGAGACCAGAGTAATCAAACTATAGGTATGAAAACACTGTTAGGCATCAGAGTCAAAAATCACAGTCCATAAACAACAATGGCATCCAACAAAGCCTTCAAACTAAAAATAAGGTTATGTGCTGACATGTTATTTTAAATATTCACAGCTGAGGGAATAAAACAACTGTTTCTCAAGTCAAGGGAACTCTGTAACACCAGTCTGATAGTAACAGCTGTATGATCTCACTGGCTTTCCTAATGAATGACCTGATGTGCAACCCTTACACTGATGTTTGAACTGAACCTGTTGTCTTCATGGCCTGTGTGATAATCTGACAGAGTTTCCTGTGTGTAAGTGTGAGACCCAGAATGAAATACTGAAGGCCAACAGACTCAGTGAGTGACTTAAATCGCCTTTACTTAAGTTAAAACTCCTGAGCTTCCTCAGCAGGTGGAAGTTTTCTTCTACAACACACACATGGCCTCATTTCAACAAACCCTCTTGATTCCTGAAATTCTGCACTGTTTAAAACATGCACAACTACAGTGCAGGTATGCTTGCAGTTCCCAAAGTTATCCACCAGGTGTCCCCACAGACCGATTATTATTTCACTGAGGCGCCATGCTCAGCTGCAGTGATGTTTACAGTACGTGCATTTGTCGTTACATAACACGATTACTGTATTACCCTTTTAATTTATTAATCCCTATATGTTAAGATGGGGCATCAACCTCTTAGTCGAGGTACTGTGATGGTGAAAGCAGCGGTCATCTGTTTGACTTTCTGGGATTTGTTTAATTGTGCAAAAATGTAAACGGATTAAGTTACTTGTAATCACATTACAGTGCTGCTGTTACATCTGCAATATCTGATGGACAGAGACAGAGATAGGATTAAATCTATGGGCCACCAGGGGCCCTCAGTGGTCTGCAGTGATCAGTTTTTCTGCAGCTGCCAGCCAACAGCTCAGTCCTGTTTTCCACAGGATGCAAAAAGCTATTTCTGTATTTTGTCACGCAATTCCTGCAGCTATGCTGAGCAGCTGCTTGAATGGCCGCACGCGCAGTTTCCAGCCAGCAGCGCCTGCTGAAAACCATCAAGCAGCTGATTAATGCCTGCTGACTTGCGAGGATTATTGAGTGACAGGAAAATGAATGAAAAAATTTGCAGGATTCAATTAAGCATGACAGCTCCAACAACAACACGTCTGGTTGGCTATTTCCAATTATGTCTACTGCTTTCATTGACTGCCTTCATTCGGTGTCTGTTTTGCTTTATTATTATGCTGTTGTTGATTTTTATTTTATTTTTTTTCACAGATTTGAAACGAGGAAAAAAATGTTTAAAAAGTGCAACATTAAAGCAAACAGCAGGTGGAACGGGCCGGGACAGTGACAGATTGTGAAAGCTCAATCCTCGCAAAAAGCTTATGTAATCGAGTGTGCAGGGGTCCCCAGGGGCCGTACCGGCACACGCAATATGGCTCGGCCTGGAATGAAGCAGCAAAGGCAGGGAAAAGTCTCCATGTATTTGTGCTTTTGCATGGATTTAAACCAGCAACCTCACAGCTAACAGTGTCGTGACGCTGTCTGCTTTCATCCGCTCCACCCTTCACGCTGATTTATTACAGTTTTTGTTAAGAACATATAAATTATTCTTTCCCTACAGGGCATGGAAATGTAAACCCGGATTAACCGTCATTAATCAAATGTACTTTTTTTTTTAAATCCTGCAAAATGAATTACACTCTCATATTTTTGTAAGAGATGCAGACAGAGAAACAAAGAGAGAAAAGGAAAGAGCCACGACTCGCATTAGAGATGCATGATGAATCACACTGTGCTACTTGGAATTAAAATAACCATCTAAAATAAATATTTCAATAACGTGAACTTAAGAACAAACAAACTAGCAGAGCTAAATGTCTGCTCTACATCCTGGACAGTCTGCAGCCTGTGTTAATGTCTCACATCCATATAACAGAAACCAGAAGAACAGATCTGACAAATAAGGAAAAGCAGGACAATCAGAAATGGATCAGATAGCCAAGAAGACAAGTTTAGAAAAAAAGATCTAAAAAAAAAGTGTGTTTTTTTTATAACTATCTTTTTTATGCCACTTGTGTTTATATAGCATGATTGTGCGTCATTACCATCGTCTGTAGTTTGTGCTTTGTCCTGATTTTCATCCCTCTGTGCTCTTCTTCTGTTATCATTCACCACCAACCGGCCGAAGCAGATGGCTGGCTGCTCCTCCCTGAGCCTGCTTTCTTCTTTTCTGAGGTTTTTTTCTCGCTGCAGTTGCCAAGTCATTTAGATCACTGGGTGTTTAACATTAACGTTGCTAGGACTTGACCCTATGAGTGTCTCGGATGAGCATGGCTGTGTTTCGCTGCTATATAAAAAAGATGTGGCTGATTTAATTAACAAAATTAGCTCAATGTGTTTTAAACATGCCATCCAGCTTGATTATGATCCAAATAACAGTCAATTTAATGTATTTTTAAATTAATACCACATCATTTACTGTGTTTGTACATTTCTGAGGGAATATTCGGACATCAGAGTGTGTCTGTTCTTAGCACTGTGGCACCAAAACAGACAGATCATAAATCCAAAGGCTGTTTTGAGCGCTCTGCAATTATGATGTTAACAGTAATTAATGGCATTACACTAAGCTGCTAAGCTGAAAGCTCCTGCCAGTCTACAAAGCTCGTGAAATTAGAGCTGCAGCAATAAAATTAGTCAAAAGAACATTAAGGAGTACATTTTTAATTTTATCAAATGAAAATATTTTAAAAGGCTTGGAAGAGAAAGAAAAAAAACAGCAATTAGCCAATAATAATCAATATTATATTATAGAGCTCGACTGATATAGGATTTTTAAGACCGAAAACTGATACCGATAATTGGTGACTTAAAAATCCAATATTTTGGCTGATATTTTTCTTTCAAACAAATGAAAAATAAATAACGGATTTTATGTGCAGCTATTTATGAGTCCTAACAAAAATAAAACAACAGTAGAGTTTAAAGATAATCTTGTTTGATGTCAACAAGCCACAGATCACTTGTGTTTGTGGCGTCCCAAACAAATGTTGCCAACATGGAAGTTGAAGAGTGCCCTCTGGTGGACAAACTATGTAACATCAGCATTCTTTCCTTGTTTTATTTATGTTAATTCATTGGTATCAGAATTTGATATACATATACTGTCTCCATAGGCTAAAGTTGATATTTAATTTGTATTTGCTGATATTGATATTGATAAACAGGAGCTTTGTTAGTGCAGCGAGGCTGTAAAAGTCAAGCTTCAAGCTTTTTATTCATGTATCGGTCAAATGTTTCAGTGTCAAATGATTCATGGGAACAAACGGAGTCTTTCTAATAACCTCACGTTACCTGAGGAAATTACTCCTGAACTGATTGTTAACAGACAGATAGCAACTAAAACTAAAATACCAGCACTTTATTTATTTGCTACAATCAGGAAAATTAAAAACAGAAATCCCATCATGGATGAAATATGTTGGACACAGAAGTCCAAATACAGCAACCATGCTGAATACTTCTATCAAGTTTAGGTCAAAACTACAACAGTCTGGTCTGTGATACATTTCAGACCACATTAATCAACACAAATTAATTTCAGATGATCGGAATAACGAGATGCTTCACAGTTACTTTTAAAAATCTACCAACTCTATTCCAGGATCACCTCTCAGCCCAAAGCCATTTAAACTGTGTGCACTGCTCCTTTATTTGGTTGGCGAAACAAAGGATCTTTTCTCCCGTTGGCACCACTGAGCTCATACATGCACGCTCAAGCACTTTGTATTTTCCGCATGTTTCCACAGTCAGTAGTGAGTTTAGGAGAGAGTGTGAGAAAGAAACAGAGCGAAGAGGCAAGGCAGAACGAGGCTGTGTGTGTGTGTGTTGGAGGGTCTGACCAACTGTGGTCTGTGGGAGATTGCATAACACGATTAGACTGCAGGAATCTGAGAAAGAAGTCCTATTGTTTCTAACCATGTGAGTGAGAGCAAGAGAGAGAGAGACTGCTGTTCAAATCCATGTGACAAAAGGTCAGAGTTCAAACACAAAGGAATGACAACACGAAGCCTGAGGCATCGCATTTCTCAACATCAGTTTATTTTTCTCTGCAGCTCTGTCGCTATGCCTTCTTTTCCTCAGGAGATTTTATTGATAAAATGACAAAACACACTCCAAAATGTCACAACACAAGTATTATTGTACAGACTACATAACTAGCAGCCTGAATGTGACGTTAATTGCATTGTTACTTATGAAATGCACCTGCTGAAATTGAAAAATAAAACTCTAAATAATCTCCAGTGAGACATAACTGAAAATGAGGCATTCAATTCAATTTTATTCATATAGCGCCACACCACAATAACAGTCACCTCAGGCGCTTTATATTGTAAGGTAAAGACCCTGCAATAAACCAGAGACAACAGAGAAACCCAACAATCTTTGAACAAGCGCTCTGGCGACAGTGGGAAGGAAAAACTCCCTTTTAACAGGAAGAAAGTTCTGGCAGAACAAACTCAGGAACGGGGCTCATCTGATGCAACGGGCTGGGCTTAACAGCATAAAACAAATTTAAATGACTGTTTACCAAGACTGACTGATGATTTACCAAGATGACTGTTTACCTGTTTACCAAATTCCCCACAATCCCGCTTGCCTCATGCCGTTTCTTTTCTTTCTTTCTTTTTAAACAAATTCATACTGTTTACTTCTAATAGTCAGAAAGCTCTGATTTCCCACAAACTCCAGTCATCTAAAAGGAAGCCCTGCTGCTAAAACTTGCCTCAATATCAGGCTTAAAGATGCAACACTGTGAGCTCGAGTGTGCTTCAGACCCTCAAGACCCTGCTGCGAGTGTTTAAGCATTTACTCTGTACACTGGTCTTTCTATAGTCCAGAAAAATAGGTGAATTTAACTAAATTCAATTCAATTCAATTCAATTTTATTTATATAGCGCCAAATCACAACAAATGTCGCCTCAAGGCGCTTATGTCGCCTCAAGGCGCTTAAACTAAACTAAACTAAACTAAAGACGGCCATGTTATCATTGTGTTACCCATGTAGCAGTCGGGCACAGTCACTTATAGTACGACATAAATAACCTGATTTAAGGGTGAAAGCATGAATTCGGGTACGGATTAGGTAAGCAGTGTTGATGTAAAAGAAATAACGGAAATAAACGTTGTGTATGTGTCTGTGTGTGCAGTCTTGGCTTCCTGCTGCTCTTAACCTAAAAGCAGCAGGATCAGCCCCCCTTTGTCTATTAATAATTAAACTTTAATGGCCTATATAGCCTGAGGGGCTGAGAAGCTGCAAAGGAAACACCAGGGGATTTACACTGCACTGCACAAAGGTAGATAAAAGAGGGCCATGAGGTGACAAAGAGGAGTGATGATAAATTAAGGAGAAGACGAGCTATAAAAACACAAAACACAGTACATTCTGACATTTCTTATTCCAAACTAGGGCTGCAACAATTCGTCGACACGATCGATAAAATCGACTGTAAAAATCTGGAATTTTATCGTGGATGTGTCACGAATACGTGTTTTTGTAACTGCAATACACTACTGGAAGCTGTGGGGGCAGTGTTGCCTATATTGTCTGCCAAGAGTGCAGACCAATGACTGTATGACCAATGACTGTAGAAAACAGTCATTGGTGCAGACAAAGAACGTAGCACGAACTGCTGATGCCTTCTTTATGTTAATGTTTGTACATTAATGTTTATGTTAGCTTAGCTGTCACAAACTTGCCAGGATGATGCTAGCTTAGCGACCACCATTTCAGTTCTTTTTAGCTAATGAGTGAAATGGAAACCATTAAACTGGAGTAGCCATAATGTCTCCTAGTTTTTTGTTTTTTCTTCTTCTCACATTAATATTAGCGTTTATTCTGAATAGCAAACTTCTTCCAACTAACGTGAGTCCATATCAATAATTAATTCTATAAAACCAGTTAAAAGGTTTAATTGGGATTAAATGCTACACCAACTGAGGAACTATGATATACAACCAAATTTGTGATTAGATATGGTCTTTTTGTAATTCAGTTTTGTTCTGTTTTACTAGTACTAAGCACAGGCAGCCCGTTCTCACTCCCGAGGCGTAACATGCCGGCGTTTTGTCACGTCCCGGGGCGTTCCTGAGGAACGCAAAAGGAGACCTTCGGCGTTCTTATGGGACGCGGCGGGTTATGGCCGAAATCCAGTGCAATGACGCTCCCGCGGTAATAGACGTTCCAGCCCTGTATTCCAGCCCTAAACCTAACCTTATCCCTAGCCCTAACCATAACCTTTTTCCTGAGCTTAACCAGGACTTTAATGATGTTAAATAGCGTGTTTCTAAGTGATTTGAAGAAAAAGAGCGAACATGTGTAGATTGAGTCCATATGGTTCTCATATTTCCTCATTTTTCCGAGGTCGTCATTTAGGAACGTGGTGGGTAGCCGAAAATGTAATATGTTGACGATTTGTCACCTAGCGTAAAATGTTACGCTTTGGGAGTGAGAACGTGTTGGCACAGGCATATAGGGGAGTTTGTCATGTAAAGATGCTCATGCACATCCCAAACGATGAAGTCATGACAGAGAGGATCATGGTTATCAGGAGCTGGGAACATCATCTCAAAGATGAGAGCAAGCTTCACTCCAGAGCATGTCCACTGCAATCATGAATTTATGAACTGAATCATCTGTAAACTGTGGAAACTTGTTATTTTGGACTGGAAAGTAAAATATTTTTGGTTTTAATTTGAAGCTTTATTTGAACTTATGGACACTACATCCCACCTCGTGCTCTGCAGCGGCTTCTTCTTCTTCTATTACGTTTTGCTTGCCCCGTCGAACAGAGTGAATTAAAAGATGATGGTGGTTGTACAAGTACTTAGCTGGTGAGACCACAGGGTCTTTTTGCTGGTGTGTGCAGTACGGTCGATCTTAGCGCAAAGATATCCTGCAGTGTTTTCAGCATGCAATCCCTCCCCAGGGCAGCAAAAGCCTGACAGCAAATATCCATCTCCAGAACAAGACTAGTGTCAGTCTGAAGCTACGGACAATTATTTTATCCTCGCGGTGTCATCAAACCACACCATTAAACTCATGTTGAAAATAAATGATACACAGCCGAGAAAACTATATCACAACCTTTCAAACCACAGAATTTTAAATCTGCGTCCACACTGGAAGTGATTCGCCTGTCACACATGACTTCGCTTGCCTTTAATGCAGGGCTGTTAAACATAAGGCCCGAGGGCCAGATTGAGCCCCTTAAAGACTTCAATATGGTTCTACCGGATGGCTTTGGAAAATGTGAAAGAGGGCATAATAGAGTTTGGATTTTAACTCTATTTTTTTAACAGGTTTAAAAGTATTTCCTACTGATAAAGGACCTAAGAAAGCATCTATGTGGAAAGTTTGATATATCGTGTTTTAGAAGCGTTGAAAATTCAAATCCTACTCTCACGTTGATTTACCTCTTCTGAGCCATGAAACTACTTATTTATTTTACTTATTTGATTAAATAAAGAGCAGATTAAAGTATGCTAATCAACTTAAAATTAATGCCCTAATTCCTGTAAATTGAAATTGAACTATTACCACTGGCTTTGATGCATAAAGCTCAATAAATTGCATTTAAATCGAGACAATTAACAATCAAATTTTTTCCATTTTTATTTTTTCAGTTTTATTCCATTGCAGCACAGCGAGCCTGACTCAGGTTTGGCTTCATGTGACTTCATGTTGGTGCAGATGCACAGCATTTTCTTTGCAGCTCAGCAGCAGCCGCTCTTTCTTACCACAGCTATAAAGCCAGACGGGGCGAGGCCGTGCTCTAATTTATGATTTCATCAATCTGCTCCATCTGAAAGATGGAGACGTTGCTTGCAGCAATGCAGCGTTATCTTTGACATATCTTTGGTTTCACTCGATCTCGTGACAACAGACGCAGTCTAGGGAAGAAGAAGATAAGGTGTTTTTATGCAAAAAAAAAAAGTTTGATAGCCATAGCAATCAGTTTCTCCTGATAGCATGAAAACTATGTAGTAGTGCTTACTCTTAAAAAGCAAAAAACAAGTTTCAGTTTTCTCATTCAGACTAAAATAATAAGTGTACACATTTAAATATTGAAGCTTATTGCTGGTTTTATAAAAATCCACTGCAGAATAACCCAACTAAACTAAACCCTGTTCATGCATTCAAAGTCCTGATGAGAAATTCATCAATAATTTGGATCTCATTGATGAAATCAGATCTGCTTTGTAAGTGCTAAGTCTGCTAGTGTTAATCTGAGCTCGTGTTCCTCACACTCATGCCAACAAAATCTTAGTGAGAGTGAGTGGATGTTTTTCTTCTTCCTCTTCTCTTTCCTTTTATTGCTGGGTATCCTGCTTCGACATCAGCCAGTAAATGGATTACATTTGGAAGGCAACAGCTAGACAGCTCTTGTGGGCAGGGCTTCCCAATGCACCACTATCCACACACACACACACACACACTGCAGCAACAAAGCAATCGACAGTTTAGGAGTTTTCCTGCTGATGGCGGACTTTTCTTCCTCTTCGTAATCAACCCCTCCACTCCTCCCTGCTCTGTCACTCCCTCCTCTCCTCCCCACTGCTGTCACTAATGGCTCGACCAACGCGACACACCCACACACACACAGATATTGTACTATTATACTGTATACTGCACCTTCTGTTCTCCTGCTTTCCCTAAGCACAAATGACGTACTAAAATAAATACCTAACTATTTCTAATTAGCAATCTCTAAAATGTTCCATTTAATAAATGTGTAAAGGCGCTTTCAGCAAATAAGAAAAAGCACAACAACGTTTATGTGTTTCAACAACAACAGATATATAGCTCTAACGTCTCTAGTCATACAGTGTTTCGAGTGGATAGCTTCTTAGCACATCAGAAATGTCTACTCCTCTCCCTCGAGCTTGCTCACAGTGCAAATTGCTCCACTTTGGATGCCATCACCATCACCCTCCACAGAGCCATCTGGGGAACAGAAAGAGCTACATGAGGATGCTCTTTGTGGACTACAGCTCAGCCTTCAACACTATAATCCCAGACATCCTCACCACCAAACTGCTACAGCTCCACACCCCACCTGCTCCTGGATCAAAGATTTCCTCACCAACTGGCCTCATTCAGTCCACCTCTCCCCTCCACTGTCACTCAGCACCGGATCCCCACATGGCTGCGTTCTCAACCCCTTACTGTACGCCCTGTCCACCGACCCACCCAACAAACGTCGTCGTCAAATATGCTGATGACACCACCGTGGTTGGGCTCATCAGAGGTAGAGAATTTGTCCCACTAGTGCTCAGAAAATAACCTGAAGCTGAACATCCTTAAACAACTCCTCATGGACTTCAGGAGGCACAGACAGGTCCACTACCCTCTCATTAAAAATAGAGAACAGGTGGAATCTTCCTCCACCTTCAGGTTTCTGGGCACTCACATCGCCGCTGATCTCACCTGAACCCACAACAACTTCCTCTGTGTCTTGAGGAAGAATAAACTGGACCAGAAGCTGCTCTTGGCCTTCTACTGCTCCTCAGTGGAGAGCGTGCTTTCCTACTGCCTGGGTGTTTGGTACGCAGGGGCCACTACTGAGAACAGGAAGGCTGTGCAGAAGGTAATTAACACCACCCCAAAAAAATCACTGGCTTCCCTCTGCCACCCCTGGAAGCCATCTTTTGATCTTCCATCACAGGAGACCCCAAACACACACACAAATACACCAATATGAACCATGGTCTGAGTAAACCTCATCCCTCAGGCCACTCACACAGACTTTAAAGATGAAACTAAGTCCTTTGCGCTGGATTCAAGGACTTTGCAACTTGACATTTTAATGTGTGCCTTCCTCTAGTTTTATACAAATTCCTTTTGTTTATTATTTATTCCTGTCTTACTATTTATATTTCCTGCACAGTTGGTGTGGAGCACCCCCAATTTAACTGTACATGTACAATAACAACAAAGAACTATTCTATTCTGTTTTATATCTTTGAAAAGTATCTAGATCAAAATCTGGTGGCACTTTCTTTGTTCACAGTTCCATCAATTTTGATACGATCTCCAACACTACTGGCCGAAATGCAGCTCAAACCATGACAAAGCCTCCACCGTGCTTTACAGATATCTATAGACACTTATAGTTGTCACTGATTTTCAGTCCAGTTCTTGTGTAATTTGGCATATCTCGGCCTTTTCTTCCTGTTTCCCTTCCTTTAGAATGACCTGAACTCCTCTTCCTTATGTAATCTTGCCCTATGAAAGCATGCTCCGGGGCATCCCCTAGTTACTATATGATACAAAAGCCTTTTAAGCTGTAGTGAGTTCTAATGGATTCTGTGGTTTTTATGTTTTCTATGAGAAAAAACAAAAAGTTACTTACATAAGCAAGTTTTTAAAAATAAAAAAAAAAACTGAGTCTGAGAGCTGCGGCTTGATTTAAAAGCTGCTGAGACACAACCCTCAAGTAGTTTGGCTGGAAGACGATCTCTTCAAAGTATAAAAACTTTTGATTAAGTTTTAGCACACTCACTGTTGATGGCAGCGTTCCTCATTTAAATGCCCATAAAACTAGCCTAATGGATCACTGCCTTACAGCTACTATGCTGCACTGCTCAGTCTGTCTCTGCATCTGTTCGCCTCCGGGGAAATTTTCTCCACTGCAGGCAGACGCGGGGGGGAAGACACACCCATATAACATAATACCCTGCAGTACAGAGATGGTGGTGGGGGTGGAGAAAGAGTGAGACGGGGTCTGCATGAGAGAGTGTGAACAAGTGAATGATAAAAGTGTCAGCTTGAGTGAGTGAAATAATGCCAAAACAGTAATTACATGCAGGAATATGAGGAGAGAATTACAGATTGCAAAGAGTGATGAGGAGGAGGAGGTATAAAGCAGATGAAGGATGGGGGGATTATTCAGAGAATTGATTTTATCAGTAAAACACCCCGACTGCCGATTAGACTCTTGCTGGGGAGGGTTTGAGTTTCTGAATGCTCATACATGTTTCTCTCAACGTGACCACAACAAATAATGAATGCATAATGCATCTAATTACAGTGTTTGCTCCCATACACAGATCATCAATCCACCACTCCAAACTGCTGAGCTCCCCTCACTTGTTTAGTTTTATTGCCTCTCTCGCGATTAATAGCCACAGTCCTTCAGCCCTTTATGCTTTTGCTTGCTCAGCTTCTCTTTTTACCGTCAGTGTGCATTAAACATTGATTGCTATGGTACTTTCACAGCAGAAAATTCCTCAGACAGTGGAAATGCTCGGGTTTGTGAAAGACGTGGTGTTTCTTTTAGTGTGTGCCTCAAACTTACGTATGAATATCTTAGAAACTGTGAATGAGAAAATGGATCCTCAGAACTAAGACGTAAGCTATTTGTTTATTTAATGGTACTCTAGTCTACTATAATAAAAAACATTGGAGTGCTCCATACATGCAGATGTTGTGTTTGTTCATCTGTGTGAAAGAGCAACATTATCACTTTAGCAGCGGACAATCCCCTTGCTTTTTCTTCAGCCCCTGCTACCCAGAAGTTTCTTATACCACTGACCACTGTAGTCCTGTCACCTGATGTCTTTCACTTCTCCCAGTGCCTTGTTAATAGCTGTCGCATTGGTTGTGAGGCGTGCCAACTGTGACATCACCACATCCCCATAAACATTTTTACTGGGCCTGGGAGTTTGTTAGACACACTGCAATACTGTCGTGAATGATCGGTGTACCCAGCCAAGCAAAAATTGCACATCAGCGCCGCTGAGCAGAAGAAGTCGATACCGGAAGAAAAAAATAAGCGTTTCCCTCTGTTTAATCTGGGAAATGGTGGTAAAAAGTCACAGGATCGCACACTTGTGTTTTCAATCTGGCCACGCGACCCATACAAGGCTGCCAAAATCCAGAGATGCACGACATGCCAAAACAATACCAAAGCACAACTTATGCCAGCAGTTGTGAGGTTTTGGTGCACACCGCTATTCACAAAGATTCAGACTGTGCTGAAAAATAAAGGTGGTCACACCACATATTGACTTTCAAGCTTGTTGAAATTGTAAAACTCTGTTTTTGCCTTTTATATTGGATTGCACGTTTCAGAAAATGACTGCACTGACCCATTTTCCTAGAAAAATATATTTTTTTAAAAACATACGGGGTGGCCCAAGACTTTTGCACAGAACATTCTGTTTATTTAGGTCGAATGGAAATCACAGTTGGGTGGGTTCTCTCCAGATACTCTTGCTTCCTGCCATGTGTAAAGATATGTGTGTTAACTTAAATGCTAATTCTAAACTGACTGTGGGTGTGAATGTGTGCTTGAATGCGATAAGACTGTGGACTTGTCTAAGGTGTACCCTGCCCCTCGCCCCATGGAAGCTGGGATAGGCTCCAGCACCCCCATGACCCTACCTGGATAACCAGGGAAAATGGATGGAAATATTCAGTAATATTCAACTTGGATTCACTGAGTTTCCTCTATTGTATACTGTACTTGTATAACATGAGAATCTGAATAGAAGTGACAGATTCAGTGGATCTACTGCGCTTCATTTGTGCATGTGTACAATCAGTAAGTTATGCTAGAGTGGCTCTCAGAGACTCAATCAACAGCATATTGATGAGCATATAATAAAGCGCCACTCAACCCCACTCACAGTCTCTCTATGTAGGCCACGCTGTATGGTCTCTATGCTCTATACATATAGCTGTGGTTTACTATATGTATACTCTCACTGTTCCCACATACTCACTCACACACACACAGGCAGATTTCTTCTGAAATGTAAACATCCATAGCAAACACACAAGTAGTGTGTGAGTGTGTGTATGCCTCTGTGTAGGTGTGTGCCCCAGCTGCATCCTTTATTTGCTATTAAATTTTTCATGCATCTCATGCATGCCGCCCACATCCATCCAGATTCCTCCTCCGCTGCAGGAGGGAAAGCACCTCCTCTGTTCATTCAGCAGCAGGAACGTCCACTGTCAGATCTGGAAGTGCATGTATGTTACATGCCACAACCCACTCACTCTCCCTGCAATTTCTAGTTATACTTTATCATTATTAGATTATTTAACACCCTAAAGATATGATGAAAAAAACCCTCCAATGCTTAAAGTCAAGAGAGCGGAAGGAGAAGAAAGGCACCACCTACCACAGCAATTGAAGCATAAATGAGAGCATAAGAAACAGCAGTATTTTAATTGAATCCTAGTACTAATCAAGGAAGAGAAAGGAGACGACACTGTTGTTCTCTGCCAGGGTTTTTATACTTTTGAAGCAGAGATATCACAGATACTCAAATCACAGATGAATCCCCTGCAGAGGATTTCTTCCAATCTGCAATAATTTTGTTACTCCTGGTGGATTCAATTTGTACACTTGGCAGTTTAGATTTTTGTGAGTCTAATTATTTACATATTTTTGGTCTTTTTTTTTGTTTCTTGAAGATGTTATAAACTAAAACTTCAAGGTAAAGAAAAAAAAACTTCACCTGTGAGTTTTCTTGACTTTTTCTCAGAAATAATCATGCTGCCCTGTGTTTCTCATTTTACCGACTATCAGTACTCTGTGTTGCCAATAAAACAATTATATTTTATACATCCTAATGTGAGACTTATTGTAATCTACAGCTCACTTTCTATCCTCATGGAAATTACTTACTGCCTCTTTAAGCCTTTCACCTCAGGAAGCTGAGAATAAATCAAAAGGTACACGAGAAAAAAAAAAGGTTTCATGCGATTGGATTGTTCATTTCTCTGACTTGTGACAAAGAAAAGCGAAATAGAGCTGCATAAGGCTGGTGTGTGTGTGTGTGTGTGTGTGTGTCTGTGTGTGTGTGTGTGTTTATCTGTTTTCTGGGCGTGTTTCAAGTTACTCTCTATCTCGGCACGCCGCCACAGGGGAATTAATTAACTTAATCAGAATGGCACTCTTTCATGCTCCTCCAAAATCTGTCTGTTGCATGCAGGTGTGTTTTTGTGCATATGTGTGTTTCTGGCCAAAGTGGAAAAAGCGTGCTGGTAAAAAAAAATAAATAAATAATAATAATAATAATAATAATAATAATAATAATAATAATAATGGCACATATTTATATCAAGCGTAAGAAAATGTAAATCATTCCGTGAAATAACTAAATTTAAAAAATAAAAAATAAACACACTGGAAGCCATTGGTTTTCTGCACAAATGCTTCATTCTAATTCTTTAAATGTTTAGTCAAATACTCTTTCACAGTATTAGGGCAGTTCTGTACACTGCACAAACCCTTGGTCATGCAAATCCTACAGTTAGGTGACAAATTGTACAGTATGTGGACAATAAGATCTAGCAGTTGTAGGTCAAATGAATGTAAATCAGGGGAAAACCTCAGAAATACTGGCATGTATGTTCATTTTATTTCACTCAGATGTTATTGGTCCATTTAATGAATCTTATCTGTTGTTATATGTCCCATCAATCAATATCATCAGCTGACACTCTCTGGTATGTGGTAGCAGGCTGAGAGAGAAAGTCAGTGATAAGCAGAGAGACAGATTATGAAGGAGACGTTAAGCTGTCGTGCGAAAGTCTCCAATGGAGGAAGGGTAAATGTTTAGTGTGTAGGTAAAATGTTTTGTATGTATGTAGCATGTATGTAGCATTTCTGATGTCATTTATTCCACTTTGCATGATTAATAAATGTTGTTTCTAAATCTAGGAACACTTTGACTTGTCTCTATAAGAGCACCTCACTTCTAAGTTATAGTAAATCAATCTGAGACTACATGCTGGCAGTTTTAATTCTGACAGCAAACTTTGATTCACTTTTACTCATTGACTTTTAGTTTTAGCTCATAACGTGAGCATCTAAAGATTATTCTAGACTGACTCTAACGTATAAAAGTTTGTCGTGCTTTACAAAGGAACCTTTTTTCCGTAACATCAAATGTGTCAGGTAAAGAGAGGGGCTGAGCTATCAACTGATCACCACCTGGTGGTGAGTTGGATCAGGTGGCAGGGGAGGACGCTGGACAGACCCGGTGCACCTAAAAACATAGTGAGGGTGTGCTGGGAACGCCTAGCAGAGGCCCCAGTCCATAAGATCTACAACGCACACCTCTGGCAGAGCTTCAACAGAATTCAGAGGAAAACTGAGGACATTTAGTCCGAATGGACCATGTTCAGCATCTCCATTGCCGAAGCTGCTGCATTGAGCTGCGGCCGCAAGGTGGTCGTCGTGGTGGTAACCTCTGAACCAAATGAGCTGAAGGGAGCCACCTGGCTGAAGAAGGAGTCCTTTCAGGCTTGGCTAGCCTGTGGGACTACGGAGGCAGCTGACAGGTATCGACAGGCCAAGCGGAATGCGGCTCGGGCAGTGGCTGAAGCAAAAACCTGGGTGTGGGAGGAGTTCGGAGAGGCCATGGAAAAAGACTTTCGGACTGCCTCGAAGAGATTCTGGCAAACCGTCAGGCGTCTCAGGAGGGGAAAGCGGTGCTCTACCTGCACTGTGTATAGTGCTCGCGGAGCGCTGCTGACTTCACCTGAGAAAATTGTCGGGCGGTGGAAGGAATACTTCGAGGACCTCCTTAATCCCACTGACACGTCTTCCGAGGAGGAAGCAGAGTCTGGGGATGAGGGGGATGACCCGCCAATTTGCGGGCACTGAGGCAGTTAAACAGCTCCTTGGTGGCAGAGCCCTGGTGTGGATGAGGTCCGCCCCGGGTTCCTGAAGGCTCTGGACATTGTAGGGCTGTCCTGGCTGACACGCCTCTACAAAGTTGCGTGGAGATCAGGGTCAGTACCCCTGGGCTGGCAGACCGGGGTGGTGGTCCCCATTTTTAAGAAGGGGGACCGGAGGGTGTGTTCCAACTACAGGGGGATCACACTCCTCAGCCTCCCTGGGAAAGTCTATCCCAGGGTGCTGGAAAGGAGAGTTTGTCCGCTAGTCAAACCTCAGATACTGGAGGAACAATGCGGTTTTCGTCCTGGTTGCGGAACACTGGACCAGCTCTTTATCCTCTCAAGGATACTTGAGGGCGCATGGGAGTTTGCCAAACCAGTCTACATGTGTTTTGTGGACTTGGAGAAGGCTTTCGACCGTGTCCTTCGGGGTGTCCTGTGGGAGGTGCTACGGGAGTATGGGGTGTCTGGCCCATTGCCATGGGCCATTTGACCCCTATACAACCGTTTCAAGAGCTTGGTTCGCATTGCTGGCAATAAGTCGGACTCATTCCCGATGAGGGATGAGGGCTGCCCTTTGTCACCGATTCTGTTCATAATTTTTATGGACAGGATTTCTAGGCGCAGCCAAGTAGTGGAGGGCTTTCACTTGGGTGGCCTCAGAATCTCATCTCTGCTTTTCGCGGATGATGTGGTTCTGTTGGCTTCATCGGGTGAGGGCCTCCAGCTTGCACTGGAACGGTTCGGAGCCTAGTGTGAAGGAATGAGGATCAGCACCTCCAAATCTGAGGCCATGGTTCTCAGCCGGAAAAGGGTGGAGTGCCCACTCCGGGTCAGGGATGAGTTTCTGCCCCAAGTGGAGGAGTTCAAGTATCTCGGGGTCTTGTTCGTGAGTGATGGGAGAAGAGAGCCGGAGATCGACAGACGGATTGGTGTGATGCGGACGCTGCACCAGTCCATCGTGGTGAAGAGAGAGCTGAGTGTAAAAGCAAAGCTCTCAATTTACTGGTCGATATACGTCCCTACCCTCACCTATGGCCACGAGCTGTGGGTAGTGACCGGAAGAACGAGATTATGGATACAAGTGGCGGAAATGGGGTTTCTCCGAAGGGTGGCTGGCCTCTCCCTTAGAGATAGGGTGAGATATTCAGCCATCCGGGAGGGGCTCAGAGTAGAGCCGCTGCTCCTCCACATTGAAAGGAGCCAGCTGAGGTGGTTCGGGCATCTGACAAGGATGCCTCCTGGGCGCCTCCTGGGTTAGGTGTTCCAGGCATGTCCCACCGGGAGGAGGCCCCGTGGCAGACCCAGGACACACTGGAGAGATTATATCTCTCGGCTGGCCTTGGAACGCCTTGGTGTTCCCTCGGATAAGCTGGAGGAGGTGGCTGGGGAGAGGGAGGTCTGGGCTTCTGTTCTTAGGCTGCTGCCCCCGCAACCCGGCCCCGGATGAAGTGGAAGAAGATGGATGGATGGATCAAATGTGTCCATAGGTTTAGTCTGCTCTTCCTCCCAAGCTCTGATGTTTGGTCGAGTTTTCATGAGAAACAGGGAGCATGAGCACTTCTAGCTTTAATGCGCAAGGAGATTACTTCTGATTGGACTACTTCCAAACTTGTCTCTCCAGAACATTTTAATCTTGTCTTTATTCTAAGTATGTCAATTTTGTCATAGTTTTTGTCCTCATGCATTCATTTTTATTAGGTATTGTTTTGTTTTTATAGAAAAAAAACAATGAAAATTATCGGTTAACACTTCTAGCTAAATGGCCTGGTAAATGGCCTGTATTTATATAGCGCTTTACTAGTCCCTAAGGACCCCAAAGCACTTTACACATCCAGTCATTCACCCATTCACACACACATTCACACACTGGTGATGGCAAGCTACGTTGTAGCCACAGCCACCCTGGGGCGCACTGACAGAGGTGAGGCTGCCGGATAATGGCGCCACTGGGCCCTCTGACCACCACCAGTAGGCAATGGATGAAGTGTCTTGCCCAAGGACACAATGACCGAGACTGTCCAAGCCGGGGCTCGAACCGGCAACCTTCCGATTACTACGTCCCAACTCTTGAGCCACGATCGCCCCAAAAGTACAGAAAGGTCAATTAATGCTGATGACTGCCTTGAAGTATCCTCTACGCTTCCATATTTCCATATTTCTATTGAATTATCATACACTGGGACACCAACAAGCTCTGTCTCTGCTCAATGCTTTATAAACTACTCTGTCTTTCCTCCTTCCTCCTCCCCTTTACGTCTTGCATCAAGCTTCCAGTGTTTGTACCTGTGACAAAGATGATAGTGTCTGTTTCACCTCTTATCTCCCATCCACTCTCACTGTGCATAATAAAAAAGGACAACACTGTTTTGTGCAAGAGAGAAAGACAGCTTCCATTAACAACCATTAGAGCGAGGGCTAAAGGCACTATATAACATTTAATGTTTCTGCTCTCTCTGATTTAAAGTGGACAAGGCAATGATAGAAGGAATGAAGAAAGTGAGAGGAAGAAGATGTGAATATATCGGAAGGAGGAAGCCTTTGAGTAATGGCAACGAGTGCCAAATGAGAAAAGGGGTTTGAATTATTAAGCAGCTATTCTTTCTCGATTTCGGGGCAATCGTGAAACCCAAATCGTCCTGTCATTACATCAGACATAAAATCAAGAACCAGAAGCAGGATTAGGCGAATGATTTCGCTCATTTCTGACTGCTTTCTCACACAAAAGTGGAGCTCATCTCCCACTCATGCTTCTTCCCCATCGTCAACCCGCTCCATCTTACTGTCTGCTGCAGCTTCAATTCTCTTAATCTTCCCCCTCGCACTTTTAGCTTATCTCGTCCTTATTTTTATGCCTTGAAATCCCTGCCTCCATCTCCTTGCCGAGTAGTCCAGTTTTTCACAGCATCACTCATGGTCTTAATGACACTCTCCCCCCTTTCTTCTTTTTTTTCTTTTTTCTTTTTCACATCCCTCTGATCTGTCACTTTCATCCTATCTCTCTACAGATTGCATTTGTTTATCTGTCCAACTCTCAATGTGTTGTCATTTATTATTCATGAACCTGATTCAGATTGAAAAAAAAACTAAAGAATAAAGATACATCTGCATCATGAAGAGGATCCTTTCTGCCTGAATGCGTGTGCGTTCGTCTTCTGCTCAGCTCTGCATTGGTGAAGTGAAGCAGCTTCCGACTGATTTTACTGCAGTGTGCTCGACTAGACTTTCGAATGCTTGACTAAAGAGTACAGATAGAAAAATCTACTAAAATAGTCATGCTGAATGTTAAATGATGGCAAATACAGGGGAGGTTGAGCACAAAATGTTCCGACAGAGCACATACATCTGTGACAGCTACAGATAACGTGGAGCCAATTTTATGAGTTTTCATATAAATAAAAGGCATCTTGTTGCCTGATTTAGTTTCTTTTTCTGTTTACCTGGTCTGTCTTGGTGGGAGATGAATGGACTGATTGCTTGTGTGACTGGGACTCTGGAGGGTCTGCATGTCAAATTCAAATAAAACAACCGCATTTCTTGGGTTTACTCCATCACAAGAACATGACAGGAAATTTACACCAGCTTACAAAGACAAGCTCACTTTTAACTCTGTTCTGGCCTTTCTGAAAATGTGGCGGTGAACGGAGTAAGTGCTATGTTGGTTACATGCACCAGGCAAGGAAGAAGTCAAATAAACTCAGAGTAAAAAGTAAGGAAATTGTGAGGAAATTGGTTGATTATTTATTTGTTGTCAGAATGCTTCTTGGCATTACAAGCTATACCGTTGGAAAACCTGTTTATTTCCCCTTAAATGGTGCCACATTTGTAAGGATCATGCATTTATGGGTCGAGCAGCAGAGCTGTGCTCATGAAAAACTTGCCACATCATCTCTGCCAGTGCCAGACACAATATGCTGCTACTGACTTTTGTTTGGTGTCATTCATTTGATCGGATGTTTGAAGTCTGACACACATTAACACATTACTCCTTTAACAAACAGGGTCGTCAGTAGCATGTGGAAGAACCACAGACAGCCAAAACAGCCTGGCACCTCCCTCTCATGATGATCACTCGACATGATCACGAATCATTAAATCGTTATTTTTTATTACGGTCATACTTTCTGCATGATTCACAGCTACTTTAGGTTACTACTACTACTACTACTACTACAACTAAAGGTTTAATCACCAGGTGGGTGGGGCTTATACGCTCACAGGTGAGCACCTGAGATGACCATAGCAGGATATTGGCTGTTTTTCACATCACCCTTGAGCTGTTAGCTGATAATTACATGCAAAGACCTCTTTTTTTGAAGATTTGTTAAATATTATGACTTCAAGCGACTTCAGTGATATTCATTTAAGATCTATAGCAGATACAGCTATACTGTTGACAGCTAAATATCATCTGACAGTTTGATTGTTCTGCCAGCCCCACTCTGATTTTATGTGGCCTACAACTTTGTGGCTGAGTTGCTGCCAAAAAATATGTGTGAAACTTTGCACTCAAGTTTCAAGTAGAGCTGGGCGATATAAGATTTTTTTCATATCACGATATGCTTTTTTCATTTCAGGTGATAAGCCAAATAACTATATATGTAGGATTTAAATGTGCTGTTGCTCACAAGTAAAATGTGAAATAATCAGCAGCTTGTTTTGATTTAAATATTTATTTCCCATAATAAGTTCAACAGGGCAGATGTACTTAAAATGAGGCTTCAGTTTAGGCAAAATAAAGGCAAATATTACAAACTACACAAAAAGTAGCCGCTAAAGCATTTAAGTTTCAAAATAGAACAAACAAAACAGACTACTAAATTATCAGTTCCACTTAGAAACAAAATATTAATTCTAAAAATAAATCTTAGTTTATTTTACAGAAGAAGAGACAAAATTGATTAACTTATATAATATTGCTTTGGAAGCGCTGTCTGAGAGAAATGTTTATGTCCAGGGAGTTGGTAACGAGGATCCATTACCTTAATTAGCAGCTTGAATCCTTCATTTTCGACCATGTTTATTGGTAGCATGTCTTTAGCAAGAGAGTAAGCTATGGCATTCGTTATGTTGCTATGTCTCTTAACTTTTTTGTCATATGGTAGCCGACTGTTGCTGCTTCGCAGGGATTCCCCTGGTTGTTTTCGATGACGAATTAGCGCTTTCAGTCAGAGATTGACCGTGCTCTAGTGGGTGGCACTGCTTCAGGTGATAAAAAAGGTTTGTTGTATATCCAGACTTTGTGGGAACATGCTTTCGGCACAATTTACAGTGCGCGTTACTCTGTTTTTTGTCAGACTTCAAATAGCCGAAATACCTCCACACTATGGAACTTCTCTGGCCTTTCCTTTCGACAATCTCTCCGGCATTGGAACCGTCATCTGTGTTTTCTTCGGTAACCTGGTCACCCAAGCTCTCGGTTGATTTTTCTCTAGTCGGCATACTCATTTCCTCCATTACCCAGCCGCACGGTGGCTGGCTGCTTCCCAAACAAATACACATGTGCGGCTTGGCACTTGAGCTGTACGTAACAAGTTACGTGACGCTGCGGCTGTGATTGGTCCGGCTCTGTGCTACTTAACTTGTATTGCATTGGTATTGTATGTTAAAAAGAAAAAGGAAAAAAAAAGAAACTAGTAATATTAAACTATTGTCACACCTTATTAACTGCATCCAGAGGGAGATGGTGGTTTATAAAAGATTAGATTATAGCCAATCTGCAACACATGCATTTCAGAGTTTTAAAGAATTGAAAACCATTTAATGATTCGCAAATAATATTCTCATCTGGATAAATAAAACATAGAAATGCAAACATGCTTATCCATTTGCTTATCACGCTGCGGCTGTGATTGGTCCGGCTCTGTGCTACTTAACTTGTATTGGCCATTCATCTTTTTTATAAGAGAGGAAGATAGAGAAAGATGAGGTCTATCACAATAGTTTCATTTTTCTATCGAGAAAAAGTTATTTCGCAATACATATCGTTATCGTTCTATCGCCCAGCTCTAGTTTCAAGTTACAAGTACAAATTCTGACCCCGTTTTTCTTCCTTTCATCTGATTGGCCAATGTCATGTCAATCACAAATTTAACTATCCACTCAGAGAACAGATGGGTTTGACTGTAGGAGGGGCACTTTTTTGAACTGCAGGTCATTTAAGGGTAATACAGTTTGAAGCTGGAGGATCTCTATGTAAATATCTGATAGCAGCTAGGTCCCCAAACTTTCAGTAGCTGTTGAACGGATAAAGTTGTGGTATATCAGTGGTTAGAAATACCATTATTACTTTAGGATTAGTTTAACACAAAGTCAGGGCTGACCCGGGACCATTGCTGTGAGTCACAGTGCGCAGCATAAAGGTCCTTTCACATCGGACGCAGGATGTGCTGCTAATGCTAACTGCTAACTAAAAGCCAAGGATCCAGAATTTGTTGCGCTGGCTGCTGAGCTCTGTGGGTTTTTGCAGCAGCTCTACCTGTACTAGATGCACCTGCTCCTTGTTGTTTCTATCTCTGACTTTATTTCCTCTACAAGAGTTTTTTTTTTTTTGCTGGTTCTTCAAATATTCAATAAAAACATGTATGCTAATTCATAACGAAGAAAATGACAATACTGAGACCCCCACCAGGTCCGCAGCGCTGTTGAAAAGGCTCTGGAGGTCCCTGTATTAAGCACGTAAACCTGTGTTTTCCTTTGTGGCGATGAAACGCTGGGCTGGCATGTAAAAGGGCATTTATTCCCTTCAAGGACCTTAAGCTCCATAAAGCACACCTCCAGCAGCCAAACCCACCTGTTCTCTGATTGGATAGTTAATTTGTGATTGACATGACATTGGCCAATCAGATGAAAGGAAGAAAAACAGGTTCAAAATTCGTACTTGTAACTTGACTGCAGAGTTTCACACATATTTTTTGGCTAAGTCCACACACAAATCTTTTTTTACGCACACACAAATTCTTTTTACACATACAAATCCTGATTTACAAGTACAACATATTTATGACCACAATTTGAGCCCATACCAGTCTGCATGACTGGGTGCTTGATTTTATACACCTGTGGTCATGGAAGTGAGTGGAAAACCTGAATTCAATGATCTGGATAGGTGACTGAATAATACTGGCAGTAAAGTGTAATAAAAACAGCAAAGCACAAGTATCTTCAGTCTTTGCAGGGACTGAGGTTAGTCTGCCAGAGTGTTTAAGTAGACGTCTGTAAGTACACCGCAGAACATTGCAATGTCATAATGATTAATGTAGTTCATTTCATCTGTCATTAGTTTCAATGGTTGGTGTATATGCCTATAAATAACCATCATACTGTACCCATGATCACATCTTGCTATGCCCCAGGCTCCGCTGGTCCTCTCTAATACAAAGCGACAGACACCCACTCATGTAAACACACATGCTGCTAATTTAAATTCACCCACTTATTCATCAAGCACAATCTATTTGCCAGTATGATTTGCACAGACAGACCCATTTATGTTAATCACTATGATTGAGAAGCACATCATCTGCAGATTAAGCAGATCTTGGTTGTGCAGCCCGACCTTCTTCAAAACTTTCTTGCTTTTGTTGCTCTGTGTGTTTTGTACTATGTGAGCATTTCTGATCCAATGCTTTGTCCTTTTTGGGTTAATTTAATTTTAATTTGAATAAGACACATTATGCTCATCTGATAATTTATTTCGCCACATCTGCATCTATTCATCTTCAGTCTACAAGAGAAGAACCTGTTTTATCATCTCCTATAAAGTATTGTAGGAGGCTGTTTGAAGCAGCTTCAAAGGGGGCCCACTCATTCGAAATTCATTTCAAGTAACACGTGAAGCTGCTTTTCATGGGCTAAAAATAGTTCTCATTCTCAGTCAGGTTCGGTAATAGAGGCAAAGCATTAGAAACACTGTGTGCAAAGCTTTAACTGTCTGTTCTTCGTGAATTTCTGAGAGGTCTCATTTGAAAATGCTACCATTCTTTGTTCGAAGAAAAACAAATACAAGAAATAACATCTCTGTTTTTTTAATTATTTAACATTCAGACAGTTGGCAGCACATGTGCCTGCATTTGTAATCCAAATTTTCTCTGTCCACTGGTCCATGTGATGTTGATGTCCAAGCTGGTTGAGATATGTTCCAAAATGTTTCGGGTGCCGTTTGAACGGTTCAGCATCTTGTTTTTCAGATGCTGCATATACATGAGTTGAATTTTAATTCTACTCTTGTATATGTGTTGCTGTTTTTTCCTACATCATCATAATAACATCAGCAACTGACCAGCCATGCTGTCTGAGCATTCAGAAAGCGTTAGCTGAGAAGTTAGCTAATGCTATTAGAAACTATCACAAACAAAACAACATGAGTGACCTAAATCCGGCTAACAGCAAAGCTAACTTGATAATATATTTGTTACATTTTCATAGACAAATAAAGAAAACGCTTGAAGTGGTTAGCATTTGTTCCAGAAATGAGGTTTTGATTAACAAAAGCATTTTTTTTCTTCTTTTCTCACCACATTCCAAAGCTATGACATCACAATTACATAATTGGTCACTTGCAATGTTGGACCAACATTGTTATGATGATGCAGTAACAACTATAACACATGGATATCAGTTGTACCTCTTGAAATAGTGAAACAGGGGCTACAGAAAGGAGCTTTACTATAAGAACTGTGGAAGAAATGAATCATCTCTGGGAGCTCGCAGTCAGGTCTGGAGGTTCACTGATGCTGACAAATTGGCTTTTAGTAATTTGCCATGACCAGATGTGACTAATGAACGCTCTACTTCTGGTTTCTAAATCACTCTGAGTGCCAAGTCTGACCTCTGTCTTAGATAACACCAGTGAATAAACAGATGGTAGTAAAGGTGAAAGTAAGACGTGTTCATTTTGTACAATATTCTTTTATTTGTATTCCCACTAGAAGAACAATGACTGTGATGTATTTGGTTCTATTAAGCAAGGGTGGTGTATGTACCTCCAACTGTGTTTGAGAATCACAGTTCGTCCCAGCCACTATGGTGGTAAACTGATTCCATGTTTTTTCCCCTGTGTTCGATCTTAGCAAAGTTGGAGCTCCTGTTTCCTGTTTCTCCTTCAGCTCTGCTCTCCAGTGGATTCACATGCATAGCTTACCTGCAGCTTCCTGTGGAGCTCTCCATTCAGAGCTAGATTCAATTCGTCTTACCCTCGCAGTCTGCCGCCTCCACTTTGGATTCCAACCTGCCTGCTTAACATCCTGCCCTCAAACAGCCATCTCCCTCTTCATTATTCATTCTCCCGCCCCAAACAAGGGATCTAAACTACCCACATCTGCCCATACAGTCTAGTGTTTCAGCTCCGGTCTCCAATCTCTCCACTCAGCTTTTGAAAGATTCAGGATTTGTAAATAAAACCCTTAAACTTGCTCAGTGCTGTCATGTCTGCTCCTTGGATCCAGAAAATCTGGTAATCATGAAAGCCACATCGTGCAAGTGGGAAAGGAACATGGACAGCATTAAACCATGCATGTTGAGGTTCAGTCTTTTTGTTCCTAAGGTTACTGTATGTTCTTGGTCACAAGTCTGATGACACAACTGTTTAGGTTTTGTGGAGGCGCGGGGGGGGGGGGATTATTTACTCTTTTTTACATTTATTTAGATTTTCTGTTATTCTCAGAAGAGAAGCAGGTGCTTGTTGCGCAGCTATCCTTTGCGATGTTAGTTAAAGACTCAAATCATGGCTAGAAGTTAATATGAAATCAACTTTCCTTAAATTTCCTTGTTTAATTAAAGAAAGCCACCAAGTGTAACCATCTCCCAACCCCATCTTCCCCACCCCCCCAATAAAAGATCATTCACTGTGTATGTGTCATGATAATCAGCTCATCTGTGAATGATGACTCCTCCAACAGTCTGCCTTTTCAAACCGTGGCATGGTTTCCAATTTGGCAGGAGGCTCTTGATCTGCTGAGGCAACGAGTGCAGAGAGACTTTAACTATTTATGGGCATGTTTGGAAGCCCGTTCAGCCTGGAAGAATAGAAGAAGACAGCGGGAGAGAGGAGGAGGAGGCGGTGGGGAGGGGAGAGCTGTGACATAATGCTGTGAGGCAGAGCTCAGTCTGCTGGGACTTCCATGATCCCACTCGGTTCCTGGTAAACACACTGCTAACAGCTAGGTGAGGGAGCGGCTATTAATAGCTCTACGCGTACCCGCCGCACCCACCCTCCATGCCACACACACACACACACACACACTCATGCATAAATGTATTCAGTGACACATGCATACAAGCAGCCGCGCTCATACATAAACAAACACAGGTGGATGCACATGCTGCCACGGTCACGCTCTCCTCTCCTTTCTTTTGTCCCTCGTCTTTCTCCCCCCACCCCACCCTCACCCTCTGTACGTCTCTCCTTTGTGCTCCCATTCTCCCTCCGTCTCCTCTTGGCACCACCAACTCTTCTCCCACTTATCATATGCTCTGTAACAGATGGTGGATATGATAATTACCAAACAGACTAAACAGTAAGTAAATGAAAGAAAATATTCAGTGACTCCATCTCTCTCACACACACGCTTTTGCCACCTCTGACAGTCTGACAACGTTGTCCAGGAGAGAAGAGCAAATCCTAGGTAGGTTTTTTTTTTCTTTTTTTGGGCAAAAGGCTTAAAGGTTCGCAGTCACAGTTACACAATTTCATGAAATAAAGATTGCAGATCTTTATCCCTGCCGTTATCAGTGTGACAGTAACTCTCTCCCCAAGAGCAACCAAACCAATTACAGCGCCAGCAGTTTTAATGAATCCTTTCATTAGAACGAAACACCCCGATTGCAGTTTTTGGTGCTAAATCCTGCCCTTCATTACAAACCAGAATAGTACCTTCCCTCTTGCCCCCTTTTCCAGCCCATCTTCCTTCATTTCTCCACATGTGCCCTGTTTCTTTTCCTCTATTTGCACATCTGTTATGAATGCCCTATTTTCATCATGCTGTTAGATTAAGTGGGCGATGGGTTACGAGTATTACAGGTAAAATTACAGGTGGGTGCCATCAAAATGCTAAAACCTCTTGACTTTTATTTTTTCTTTATATTATTAAGTAGGTCAAGCAGACAGTACAAAATGTGGGTTACAAAATATGAAGCTCAGCCCAGCGGAGAGCTGAACGATGACGGCTAAACTGATTATCAGGATTATTGTGATCAACACTGAGATCACACTGAGTTATTTATTATGATCATTAGTGAGGAAAACAGTTTTACTGAGCTGTCATGTAAACAAAACACTGCATTCACAACCACGATGTGCTGCATTCCTGCATGTCCAAATCATTGCATCCAAATAAAATGAGTCCTCCATATTCTCTTAAATTCAGCAGCTCTTAGAATAACCATAAAAAAATGAATTTTTACATTTTTACTTTGTGCTGCAAACTTGAGTCTTTCAGCAAGTGTTCAGCAGCTGTGAAATCCCTCTCCTTTTTCCTTGCAAAATGTTGTGCAAGTGCAAAACATACTGTTTGTCCATTATCTCGAAGCCTTTGTTACTCACCACCATGTTTACTGGAAACATACACTGTATTGCTAAAAGCCTCCACTGGTCCAATCAGACGTAGGCAGACTGAAAAGGTGTGTGATTGAGAGGCGGTCTAATATCTGTTTCATATTTGTCTTTTACTGTTACTGTTTACCTTGTCTTACCTTATCTGGCAGACGTTACAGGAGTCTGTCTTGACTTGTAGTCTTGTAGTGTTGTAGTGGTTCTACCATCAAGCCATACGACACCTCAACCACAATACTTAAACACACACAACACAGTCCACAGAACGCACTCAGAAGCTACCCTGCAGCTTCACAGGTACTCTGTATAATCTGCACTGGTCACTCCACTTTACTGATATTTATATTTAAAAAAGAAAAAAGTGTAATACTGTAACAACTGCCACTAAAAAACTTATTACTGCTACTACTTACTACTTACGTACTGTTCAGTTTGTAATGCTGCTCATTCCTGCCACTGTGCAATATCACATCTGCCGCCCCCCGTCACATTTCTATTTAAGATTTTCTTTATTTAGTCACTAGTGTGTACATATATGTATTAGGGGTGCAACAATACTCGTATCGATATTGAACCGTTTGATACAGTGCTTTCGGTTCGGTACGCATATGTGTCGAACAATACAAAATTTTTTATTTATTTTATCAACTTTTCTTCCGACGATGCTGTCTGTGTTGAGCGCTCAGTGGATCTGCATTCGACTACTCCGCCTAGGCTGCACTGTCGAGCGCAGATCCACTGAGCGCAGCGCAAGCTAGCAAGACAGAAGCTAAGCTCGTTGCAACATGGCAACTGCCTCAACGCTACCTGAAATTGAACCTCCCCCACCCTCATTCAGATCTGGCATTTGGAACTATTTTGGTCTTCATGTGAAGTTTGACCCTGAAGGTAAGCGCGTCATGGACAAAAGTTAAACAGTGTGTCGGATGTGCCACGCAATGCTCAATTGGTGGGAACTAGTGCGTTAGCGCATTTAGCTCGTTAACGTGTTGACGCCGTCCAGCCCCACGCACGGGGCGATCCGCGGTAACTCGTTAACGGAGATTTGCCGCGTTATGGCGTTAATGTCATTTTAATGAGATTAACGCTGACAGCACTAGTGGGAACACAACGAATATGACTGCACATTTACTCCGACATCATCCCAGTGCAAAGCAGACAAAAACAACAAGCACGCATGCTACAAACTTTACCCGAGTCATTTAGACAGCCGTTAGCACATGATTCTCCTTATGGGGACCTGATATGTTTAATATGCTGCTGAGAATATAGCCCAGAAGAAGCGTATAGTATAGCTTTTATTTTGGAAAGAGACATTTCTCTGTAATAAACTCTCTTTTCCAAAGATGAGTTATTCCTCAATCAGATTTATTTATTTTTTTTATTTTGTCGTTTCAGCAACATTAAATATAAAAACTGTACTTTTGAGTTAAAATATATATTTATAATTTTGATAAATGACAAATTAAAAAGGCATGAACATTTTTGTATCGAAAAAATATCGAACCGTGACACCAAAGTATCGTTGCACCCCTAATATTTATATATATATATATATATATTTTTTTTTTTTTTCTTCTACTGTACCATTCTGCTGAGTGACTGTCTTCTGCTCATCAAATACATTTCATTGCAATGTTGACCCTGTGCTAACTTGCATATGACAAATAAAACTGAAAACTACTGTGACGTCACTGGTTCGAGCTATAATCAGGAAACTCCAAGCTTAGGTAAATAGCTTGGACTGACACATGCAGACAGTGATTTATGGAGCGCATGATTTGCTTTGCCTTACTTTTCTAGTGGTGGAGCACAGTACTGCTGATTTAATTGTAGGATTTCAAAATTGTGATCAAGATTCAAATTCAATTAATTGTGCAGCCCTAATTTGTAGCACGACTAACAATTTTTACTTCTGCCTTGTGGCAGGGTGTTGTTTGCGTCAGGTCTTTGTCACATCCCTGTCTTCCAAAGGTGTGAAGGAGGGAAACAGGAAATAAAGACCAAGAGGGAAGAGGAGCATGCAAAACTGTTATAAAGGGTTTCATTTCTTTCTGTTGCTCCAATCTGAAAATACTCAACCACAAACTGTGGATAAGTATTGATCCTGTCCCACTAGTATCGATCCAATACCAGTGTTGCTATCAATATTTGGATGGATTCGCCCACCTCTACTCTCGCACTCTCGTTATTTTCTTGCAACAACTCTAAGTGAGATTTCTGTTACATGTTGGAGACACAGCTATCTCCCTAAATTCTTTCTAAAATCTTGTTAATTGTGCCATTGCTGGACATAAAATCCCTGATGACTATTGGCCAGATGCTCAACATTTGTGTCCTTTTCAATATATAACATTTAAATTGACCTTAAACTTATAAATTAAGCAAATTACATTTAAGCTGTAGCCTTACTTCATATAACTGCCCCCAGACTCATCAATTACACCTGCTCGTATTTACATTTTCTTTCCTTCCGCTTAAAAATCTCTCAAACATGTTCCTCTCCCCCTCTTAGTCTCCATTTCGTCCTCCACTCCTCCTTTGCAACAATACTCTCCACCTCCTTGAATATCTCCCCTGAAGCTGTATAACAATTAATGAGGCCATATATCATAATTAAGGCAAAAAAATAATACTTTGTCTCCTCTCCCATCTCATATGCTCTCAATTTTAATGAAGCTCTCGCTGAGCCAGACAAATCATCTGAAAAGGAAGACGACTTCTTAACTGCTTCTGTGTGGACATATTTGAAGTGACACCTCTGGTTTTGCTTCAACAAATCTGTTGCTAATAATATCTCGGCCGCCCTAAGTACGGGGGCCTTGTGTCCAAAGTTAAGTCAAATATAATGCTTATATCTTTGTGCAGTCAGGTGTGGGCTTTGCCAAAGTTTTTATTCACAGCTCAACTTTTTCTCTGCAGCAATTTATCTGAAAGCATCTTTTTTTTTCTTCTGCTCAGCACAATCGTCTCCGAACGTTTATCCCATACAAAATAATTTCTCTTGTTTATGTCAGGCCAAGGTTTTGTCATGTCTCTGTTACCCCACCTGCAACCGTTAAAAACACATTATTCGTTACAAATGAGGAATGGCAGTGGTTAGGTTGGGTGGTCCCTTGTTGTATGTTGTGCCAAAGCCTGCCCAGCCTACAAATGCACTGCCATAACTCTTTCTATTCTTAAACATTCATCTGTCTCAATAAACTTACACACTTGTTTAATGTGCGTGCTGCAGCACCTGATAAATGGGACCCTGTGAGCAGGTATGACAGAGAGCAAGAGAGCCAGCCAAGCAACAATCGCACAAACACACTCTCTATTACTCCTTTTGTGAATGCTTGTGTGTGTTTTGTGTGTGTGCTTCTGTGTAAATTGCTAAAAACGACCATCAACACCCACAGCAGACGTTTAAAAAAGCAGTTAGTTCGTGCTGTTAGTGCTTTAAAATTCATTTTTATCATGAAATTATTATGTAAATCTGCATGATTCATCCGGCTCTAAAAGAAAAAATTGTGTGAGTTTCTGAATAACAATACTGACTTGTGAAAACGATTGGAGTCCTTCTGACAAATATGATGCATTTTAACCTTGTTAGCATGTCTGTATGTTGATTCCAGGCATAAGCAACCAATCATAACAAAGTGTAGAGAGCAGCTAACATATTTAAATGATAATACACTGGAGAACACAGCAGTACTGAAGGCACATTATACTTCTCTTTACATCTTAGCTTTAGAGTCACATCATCATTTGAGCCGACACATGCACAGCAGCAGGAGAGGAGAGTGGCATTACTTGTTGACAGTTCCCAGTCCTGCCAGCATTAGATGGCCAGCCCAGTGCAGACAAATACCAGGGTGCAGCAGCTCCAGGCAGGTCTGTTATTGATATGAGTTTGAATGAAATTACATTTAGGAAGGAGAAGCTTTTGAGTCTTACTTTTATTTTCTTGTAAAGTTGAAGTTTGACGATCTTTATGATCTGCATGCTGGCAAAAGCCAGTAACTATAACCAAAAATTGGAATCCCCAAATTTGCATTTTTAATTAATGTTTTAAAGCCTTATTTCATTGGCAGTTGTGTATTCTACAGGATCTGTCACACAACACACTGCATTGGCAAAAGTCTTAAAATGTCTATGAAAGAAATCCATCCAAAGCAGCTTTTCCCGTACAGGCTAAAGAAAAAGAGGCTAACCCAAAATAGTTCATGCCTTTAACTTAACAGTCTAACCTCACACCAGTTTTTCTTCCACGTCCAACACCCAGCATCCACCCTTCCCCCTCTCTTGTCTCTCCTCCATCATCTTCTCAGTGAATTTATGTTTCCTGTTACTCTCGAACTTTGATCTGTTATCTACTTTGGCTCTAGGCTTGATATCAAGAGGACACTCAAATCTTATTTTGTCTGGGCTCACCCGCGCTCAGATGACCATTAAATCTTATTTTCTCATTCCCTGGTGGTGCCTAACTGAGTTTACCAGCCTACTACCAGGAACAAGAAGGGTTTTCTAAAACCTTAAACCCTAAAGCCAGTTGCACAACAGATGCAAACAAAGTATTAAAGCAGTGCACATCACGTGTGACCCAATACAACACTTTTTGGGCTTTTTGTGTGTGTGTGGGGGGGGGGGGGGGGGTTAATCTGTAGCTACTACTATATCGTTACTGGAATAAAGACAAGTCATTCAGTTGGTACTGTAACACCCTAAGAAAGTATGTGCTTGAAAAACCTTCCAAAAAAAACCATCAAACAAAATAGCTGCTATTTTGTTGTACTGTATTAGTTGCTTTAAGCAAGTAATTGGAGATGTGCAGCTCCTGAGGACCTGGGATGATGCGTTATCACTCACCGACACAGTAGATTTGTTTCCTCCTCTGCCACATTTAGAGAAGCTCCATAAATTGATGATAACTGCGTTTTGGTCCTTCGAGGAAACACTCGAAGAGTTCCTCGAAAGACACATTTGTATTGTACAATTACTGCTGGAGCCCTCTGATATATTCTTTTATTTTCTTGCATGATTAATATTGCACAGTTTTAATGAGAAGTTATCAAGCGCTAAATGCTGTGTCGCTCCAAACATGGACAACAAGTTTTAGGGTAAATGTCCTCCACTATCACAACAGAAAAAGTCTCATTGATTTGCACTGTTTCACAGATTTGACTGAGTAAACATTAACAAAAATACTTGAAGGGGAAGAAACACTTCGTTAAACAGAGTTGTCTTTGAAAGTTAGTTTCCTGCCTTGACACACAGCAACAGTGCCGCTGCAATTGTTGTTGTTGTTGAGGCTGCTCGGCACAATAATTACTGGGGGGAACCCCAAAGCACAAAGAACAGGAGAGAGAGAGTGAAAGTGCAGGAGTGTGTAACCAGGATGACACAATGCTTCCTGCTGATGATGAACCCAGTCACCTTCATAGAAATACACTGCTTAGAAAATATTCCAACCAAAACCAGGGAAGCTAACATTTCTGTGATTTATTCTAACTTTTGAAACTGTACAAAGGAGTAGTTTTAACCATTGAGTTGTTATATCATTTTTCAAGGTGTGAAGAACATTACACTGGCAAACTGGCATGCTGTGTTTATTTTTTTTTAAATGAATAGTGTTAAAAAAGAGTTTGTGAGTAAATAAGTCACACCGACAAGCAAGACAACAAAAATACGCCCATGCAAAACACATTCCTGCATCCTAAATATTAGTTGACTGTTATTTAGGAGGGCATTGGCATATCAGCTAGTTCTGCTGTTTAGGTAACATACTGCTGAACAGGTGGTCGCCTGGCTACTGTAGATGCAAAGCCTTTTGGCTTCACCTGCTTCCTGTGTGCAAGGAGGAGAGATGAAAGTCTGGAGTCCAAAAAAAAATAACTGTTTGATCGATATGTTTTGACATGGGGCCTCCAGCATGCCATCGATCTACTGGAAAATCTGAAAGTCACATCAGATTTCATCATGCTGAAAAATGAAGCAGCTGTCAATCAGATATTTTCCAGATGGAAATACATGGTGGATCAAAATCTGATGGTACTTTTCAGTGTTCATAATTCATCAGCTTTATCAAGATCTCCAACATCACTGGCTGAAATGCAGCCACAAACCATGACAGAGCTTCCACGGTTTGACCTCCTGACAATGATTTGAACTCCATCAGACCTTTTGGCACTGATTTTTTAGTCCAGTTTTTGTGTATTTTTCATACACCAGCCTTTTCTCCCTGTTTCCCTTCCTTAAGAATGACTTCTTGACAGCCACCCTTCTACTGAGACCATTTCTAATGAGGCTTCGGGTATTTTTTTCCTGTTTCTTACTGTTCATCAGCTGTAGATTTTTTTTTGTAAGGCCTGACACTTCTTTCATTCTCCTCCACTTGTCCAGTTTTCTCAAATCATGCACACCATACTGAGATATGTTCCCAATACTGGTTCATCCCTTGGGTTAGGTGCCTTCTTTGTTCCTTAATGATTCATCATAGGTATGTGGTTCAACAAAAAAAACAAAAAGACTTCCTCTGAAAATGCTCAGGTAAAAGGACTGGACTGAACATGAATGAAAAAGCAGTCAATGTCCAGAGGGGGAAACTTCAGAAATCAGGGAGAGCTACTGTTTGAGACCACAAAAATTACAAAAATCTGGCTCTTTGGAAGCCCATTTATAAATAAATGGGCTGTAGCTCAAGACTTTTGCACAGTTCTGTGCTTTTTGAGGGCATTTTCACACGTATAGGTCATTTATTTACCTAAACACCTTATGAGTTTGTAAACCTGTAGCTTCTTCCTATGGTTTGGTTTTTTTCACACTGAGAAAAAACAGTTTCCTTTCACATAACCATCAGTGTGTATAAAACTGTTTAAAAGCTAGGAAGGGGCAGCTAGCTAGTGGAAGTTCTATGAGTTCTGTTTCTATGTCCTCCTGCTGGCACCAGGCCTGCTGTCGAGTCCAATAATGACCACATTGTTTTGGTGCCATCAGCCACACTGGTGGCTAAATGTTTGTCTTACTCACACACAGAAAAACACAAAAGAGCTTCCCAGCACAGGCTTTTAACTTTGTGTGCGTCTGTGCGTGTCCTTGCTGGTAATTAATGTGGTTAAAGAAGAAAGCACAGACAGCCGAGCGGTTCGGAAAAGCTAGTTTGCTCAGAAACTTGCATGTTTGGGGGTTCACATTTGTTACCTGTGTATCTGTGCCGAGTTAAAGGCATGTGTGTGTTTGTGAGAGGAGCGGAGAGAGAGTTGGCCGAGGCAGTGGAAAATGTGCGAGCCAGAGACGATGACGTTGGCTGAGCAGAGAAGAACAAACTACTTCCTGAAAACCTATTCAACTCTTTGACTAAACACTCACTCCAGCAGACCTTCTGCAGCTCTTTTTTCTCTCTTTCAATGGCTCCAGCTGAGACTTCCTGTGTAACTCAGTTCATACAGCACTGTGGCACATACCCAATTAGACAAAACAGGCCTCTCATTTCTATCTTTAATATTCTGTGTTGTCTAGAAAACCTATTGCTTTATTTTGAATTAGTCAGCTATAATGCCACATTCATTTTTTGCCAGTTGATTGTAACTAATAGTGCTTTTAATCCACTTTCTAAAGAGTGTGCAGTTCAACAAACTACACAATTAATTTAAAAAAAAGCTTCACATTCACTGTCACACTTTTAGTAACTCACAGAGCAGTGAAGTGTAACTTCAAGCTGCGACGAGGTTTTATTGTAACAATATGACTCTGTGGGTTGGTCCTGCTCCATTTAAAACCACTAGGAAATGTTTATGTTCATTTTGCAATGTCGCACAACTACTTGCAAGCACACAAATGCACGTGACACACATGCCAATCATTTGCTGCTTGGAAGTTTGCAGTTATATTCACCCACTTCAGCAGCAGCACAAAGAACAAGGACACACACACACACACACACACACACACACACACCGGAAACACACAAACATAAACTGGGTCAGGTAATTAACAGTTTGTAGATCTCAGCTAGCTTTAATCTAATCAAACCACCCAGCCTACATTTCCCCCATGGGTTTACACATACACACACACACACACACACATATGTTTGGTGCAATTAAGCACAGCTTTGCCCCTTCCACCTCTCAAATATTTGTTTCTCTAAAAGAATATAAATTTAATTAATTTAGTTTACGTTTGATAGCAAGTCAACATGAACACCATCGTCTAGATTACGTTATTCACATAATATAACTGAGCAACGTTACTTTCATTTGTTTATGCTAAGGGCAAAATTATGTGTAGAATTCATATTAAAAACTAAACTCGTTACAATTTGCTATGGAACAAGGCGAAAACATCACTAACCATGTGCTTTAGAGCTGCGGCTCAGTATTAATAATGTTGAGCTTTATGTGCAGCTTTAAAGCAAATATCAGGCATCCACGTTTCCAGGCGTGCTGACATCACGGTAACAGATGTGCCCATGAATTACAGCTCGATACTCAAACAGAAAAACAGGATGCTGATTCTGTGTCATATCTCTAACCAACCCCATAAAATATATGACCCTGGGTTCAACAGTACAGTAGTGTGCAAAAGTCTTGAGCCACCCTTCATTCCTTTATCTGCTTGGAAGAAAAATATAAACGTTCTTGTCGTTTTTTAAACTGCTCTTGAGCAACAGTTCTTCAGGCTTTCTGGACGTCCTTCGAAGGCTTTCTTTCACTGCTTTTTCACTCATTTTCAGTGCAGTCCTTGTACCTGAACATTTTAAGAGGAAGGATTTTTTTGTTAGTCAAGCCCCTTAATGCTGAAACTAAGAAATTGGTTTGGCTCCAGGCTTTGCACAGTATTGCAGTTCACCTGCTGAACCAGCTTCACAGCACATTGTCGGCTTAAAAACAAGGAAATGCTTGCAAAGAGCAATAAGACTTCAGAGAGACAATTCATCCTCATTTGTTCCATTAATCTTGAGCCGAAGACCTGAGTTAATTAGTGTTCAGTGTGCCGTAAACTCAACTCAGCCAACATGTCATACAAGTCCAACTCAATTTTAAGGCTTTTTGAGTCTTTTTATAGTGCATGAGCCCATAAAAGGGATTCTGGAGCAAGACCAACCTGAATCTAGTTCATTATGCTTTTTAAATATATATTATGAAAGTAAAGTCAGCTGTTTTCAGTCCAGTGAGTTTGAATCACCATTAATCAAGCTATAACATCTTAGCAAGACTAGAATAAACAAATCATCTTCCAGTAGATTCCTACAGAACAATTTTATTAAGTCAACACTGAACATTTAATTAGGCATCATTTGAAAATAATTCCATTGGTCATGCTGGAAAGTATGTTCAATCTTTATTAGCATACATATCATCTGCATTTCAATATTTCAATGTATGAAAGACTTCTTGTAACAGAAGCTTCACAAAAATGTATCTACAGTTATGAACCATGACCAGCACACGTGAACGGATATCTGCTGTCTCCACAGAAGAGCCCCCAATTCTGGGATGTTGTCACATATTTCACCATAGTGAAGTGAGTTTATATACAGTCAGCAGCAACACAAGTTGAAGTAAGTACTAATGTCTCTATCTAAACTGTCAAACATTAAAAATTAAAGATGCTATGCCATTTACAGGAACAATACACAGTGCTAGCTAACTCATCTCATCTTGTATGACCATCTAAGCAGATCTATGCAATCTCGGTGTGCTCTAATTCAGCCCTAAACTTGACATTATTACGCTCCTGCAGCTGACAGTTTCATCATTAGAGAGATTTCTCATCCCACTGCAGTTCCTGTTATTATTTCTGCAGCGGTGACATGGTTTATTCATCTGTAAAGTCTCACCATTTGTGTGTGTGTGTGTTTGTGTGCTGCACTGAGAGTAGACAGCTGTAGTTGCCTAAGTCCTGCCTCAGGGCCGCCTCCTCCTCGCTCTTACTATGAGCTAGATTGTGGATGGAGAGTGGAAAATAGTCTGAGTGTACGGAAGGAAGGGAAACATTTCTGCAACCTGGTTTAGCTGCAGTAAACAACGACACAGAAACCAATCTACTCCCAGATACACATACAATGTGAAACCAAGAGTAGTGCAGGGACAAGTGGCTACTTCTTTGCTCCTGGACAAATTTTCTGCCTCATTGAGTTCTTTTAGAAATGGCGGGCAGCAGCCGCTACAAGATGCTGCCCCCAACCAGAACGACAATGAGACCAATAAACCCATGAAAGTCTATTTATTGTCCTATTTCTTTCGGCTCGTATTTGCTTCACAAGCAATCCGGTCTCTGAGCATTCCCTTAAGGCTGTGCGACCAGATTTTCTCATATATAAGGTTTATCATCATGCGGTACCTGGAAAAAGGGGAGTAACATTTGGACCTGAGTTCCCTTTGAGACAAAGATGCTGTACAGGCATTAATACAAGTCCATTTGTGACGCTGTCATCTGCTTCATTGACGCTTGAAGAGGGTTATCCTGCTAATGGCCATCTCAGCAAATTCAATTCTTGCTACAAAACTTCATCTCAAGTGTGCAGAGGTCTTTCCTGAGCTCCTAACGAGGGTTATGACGGTAACCAGGTCCACTCACTCACACACAACTTCCTATCTTTTTACTACTTTCCCATTAATCTGCAACTAAAAAGACAAAAAGTGAAAACTGGAAGCACAGAATCCAGAACGCACCACTTCAATCCCATAATGCCGTTTTAATATGACAATTTTAATATCCACAGTATGGAGCTTGAGCAATGTTCAGATTTTGGGCTGTAATAGCTGCATATTTTTATCTATGCCTCTGTGTGTGTGTGTGTGTGTGTGTGTGTGTGTGTGTGTGTGTGTGTGTGTGTGTGTGTGTGTGTCTCCGTCTGTCTCGCTCACTATGCCACATGGCTTTATAAGAAGAGGATACAGATTTATCTCAACTAAATATATAACACTAAACTACATCGTCCGTGTAGCATCCAGTCGAATTGAGAAGGCCAGAACTGATGGTTGTTGAATGACCTTTATTATTCCTTGCCGTGTATCAGACAACAAACCAACGTAAGAGCTAGACAAACAAATAAAACAATTACCACGTTATTCGTGTAACACCATTTTAACTCATTACGTTGGTCTAACCGTTTTCTATTAAACTATACAATACATATTATGCGTTTCAGATTGCTCAAATTAAATCATGTTCATTACAAACCTTGTCCCTCTGTCGATTGTAGCTAGAAACATTCGTTTTAACAGAAAATGCTAACTTCCTGGTTTGAGACAGGATGTGGGGTTGTACATTTTCGGTAGCTTTACTTTGCGGTCAATCGCTACTGCGAAGATATACTCCGAAATCATGTCCAAAAATAAAAAATCCAATGATCAATTTTGACGTTTAAAGAGTTTAGATCGATCAGTTGTTTACATCACTCAACACAAGCAGAACTGCATTAAAAAATCAGAAGACACATCGTCCACATTCAGAAGCACATCTCTGTATAGTGACTGGTCTTATGATTTAAACAGGCAAATGTTCAGCATTCAAACTACAGGTGAAGAATAGTCAAACCAGATGTTTCCCCGTTATCTCGATATCAGCTAGTCAAGTACACACCTACACAGCATGTTAACAAACCGTGAAAAAAGCCACACAAAAAATGAATGATTGCTGGTAAGGGTTTCTATATATATATGTATTTACGAAGGGTATGTTGTGACTTACCTTCAAAATTACAGTGGTCCCTCGCTATAAGGCGGTTCACCTTTCACCTCGCTGTTTCGCAGATTTTTTATTGCAAGTTTGCATGCTTATTTTTACGTCACATTGTGTCCTGCATCCTGATCGCTGCAGACGATCTCCTCCCTGACGTCTATCTTGTACAGTACAGAATCGCTGCATCGATCGCTAGCAGTGTGAAGTGCAGTGCTGTATGTCCACCATGTCCACGAAATGTTTTGCACCGTCAAAAAATAAAATTGGCTACTTGATTTCACCTATCGCTGGTTATTTTTAGAACATAACACCTGCGATAAACGAGGGACAGCTGAGAAATATAACATTTGAATCCCTTTTCTGTTTTGCTCTGAGGCGCGGGGGAAAAATATCGACAAGTCGATGAACATCATTTACAGATATATTGGGTAAATGCCCAAGACATCTATAGAAATGTAAATCACCGCTTGATTCATTCATTTGCTTAACTTGTTTTGGACCGTAAACAAGGCGCGAATAGGACACCGGAAACAAAGCTCCCCACAGGATTTTCCGCACCGGAAGTAGCATATGCTAACATGCACATAGTCTATCCGGTCGTTAAGTCTGACGTCACTAGCCGTGTCTGGGCCTAAACTCCGCTGCAGGTCCATATATCAAACGATCATTATGGCATTACTGGGAGTTGAAAAACTGTCTAAAGTCTTTCATCTTTAATAAAATGATCAGCGTTCTGCTCTACCAGGTGTAACAATTGAGTTTAACATCCAGGCATCCATGAAAATGGAATTTATGACATTTAACGGAGTTAGAAGTTAGCAGGAAGTTAGCTCGCTAGCTTCTATCTAAATACAATATAGCATGTCCTGACTGCGGGGTTTTGGAAACAAATTAAAACGTACAGCTCTGTTATCACTTCCAACATAAATGAAGACAGAAAACTAAACAGCAGTGACGTTTGTAGGGTTACTGAAGTTTGGCTAGCTGGTATATAATGATGTGCTACGTGACCGCTAGCGACACAGCTATGCTAGCATAATATAAACAGGCTAACTTTTTTTCCACTCGATAAAAGTTAACATGAGTGTTCTCGGTGGTCAGGAACAAATGTGATCGCATGGCAGGATGCTGTAAAAGGACTAAACTTCAGCAGGAGAACAACTGAGATAATCCATCCACAATACGAAGTTAGTCATTCATATACTGCTGCATGGGCTGGGCTGTAGTTACATCCTAAGGTTTTAAAAACTGAGCTTAAATAAATGATTAGCGGTAATAAAAGTCAACAGGGAGGTCAACAGTGATCACTGACTGTTTTAGGAGCTTTTTGAGATTAAATAGAAGAAAATACAAAACATTAAACATGTTAACAACACAAAAGCCATATTAAACGCAGACTACTTTAGGCCCGGAAGTAGGATTCGTCACGTCATCACTTAACGACCGGATAGTTTACCGTTTTCTTGCGTCTTTTTTGTACATCAAGCTAGTTACCGTTAGCAACATTCACTTCCGGTTACATAGGAAGTTACCACAATAAAAACACACACATTATATTACGTGTATATGAGCTAGCTTTACATATCCGCCGTTACAGTCCGGAAAGGCAATTGGACAAATACAGTGAAATTATGCTCAACTGCACATACACTTTAACAAGCAAACAGCACAAACTTCATATTTCCCTAAGTTCTGAATTTCTGTTTTGAAGACAAACTATTACAACTACCAAGAATAATTTGATATATTTATACTGTTTTATACCAACTGACAAATGCATATACATGTATAAACTGCAACTCAGGGTTATCAATTTACCTATGGAACCAATCGATCCCTAGATAAAAACAATCACCTGGGACTTCCAGTGTTAAAACAAGTGAAACAGTTTTATGTGTTATCAGAGCAAAACAAAGCTAGCAAAAGGAACCCATCTTCTGTCTATGTGACGTTTCATCACGTCTATGTGCATTGATATGATGATGACATGATGATATAAATGTCAAATCTCAGAGCTCAGCTGGACTAGGCTTCCTCTTTACATGATTATGTTTTAGCATGACTAAAAACAAGACAGCGGAGAGCAGGACAGGATGAGGGGAGGAAGCCAAGCCGCAATCTAGACTTTCGCTACGACATAAAGGTACAAATCCACCAGACAAAGTTAAAATCCAGATTGAATTAAAGTCTAGACAGGAAGGCAATAACGGATATAGATCCAGCAATCAGCAACCTTATGAATAACCACAAACAGAGACACGACAAAGCCGCTGGGACCTACAATTACATTATCTTTGTCTTATAGTAGAGGACTACAACCTTAATAGAGAAAAAAAACAGTCATTTTTAACCTGCTTTAACTTTGGTTTGCTTTGAAAAGCACCCGCTGGCATTTCCTTTCACCTTTTGCAGTATTGCTAATGTTGCTACACAGACAAGACAGGGAGAACAAGCCATTCCTAAATACAGCAACAGAAACCTTTAAAGGCTTCTGTGGTCACCATAATCACAAAGGATATTGAGTTTTTCTCTAGGTCTCCTTGTATGTCTTTTCTTTATCTGAAGCAGCCCTTACACACATGCCACCAAATGATCTGACAAGTACAGAAATAAGAGTGGTTATATTAATACTGCTGATGATTATTTATTAAAAAAATGACTATGTCTAGATAGATAGATCATATAATTACACACTCGTGAGAGGCCAAATTATCAAAATCAAAGCAGCAGACACATAAGCATCCTTATAAGTGGGACCAGCTACACCGTCATCAAGTCAAGGTTGAAGGAGTTGCTCAAGAGTTTGTTCACGTCATCCACCGGCATGTGTGCGTTTTCAATCATCGAAGCATGACTGGTTGATGGTTCCCCTTGTTACTGGAGTGCAGAACACAAGAAAAATGATCTGCTGCATATTTCTGCGTAGGTTCTCAGTCATCCAGGTCATGGTACTCTGAGAGGCTTCAAAATAAAGTGAATGAACTTGTTCAAGTTTTCTGAAGACGTTTCACCTCTCATCCAAGAAGATTCCTCAGTTCTAACACCAAATGGTGGAGTGCCCCAGGGAGACTATTGATCATGTTCATCATCACAAAAGCCAAGGTGTGAGAGGGGGTTGAGGGGCCCAGGAAGGGATCTTAAAATGGCACTGCAGACTGTTCAGTAGTTGTTCACAGTGGACAAAGATGGCCTCTTTACTCTTCTTTCAATCCATCTGTGTTCTCTGTCCAAAATGTGAAGATTGTTATCCTCGAAAGAGCAAACATTGACCTTTAGATGCAGATGTACAGCTGAGTGTTGACCTGTCGAGTTGGCTCTTCTATGTTGTGCCATGCGCTTATGGAGTGGCTGTTTGGTTTCTCCGATGTAGAGGTCTAAGTACTCCTCGCTGCACTGCACAGCATACACTCTGGTGTTTAGTTTGTGTTTGGGAGTTGTCTTTGGGATGAACCGGTTTTTGTCTGAGGGTGTGGCTCTCTGATAAACCTGCTAAATTAGGGAAGATTATGTTGTTCTGTTCGTCATTCTGTTTCTCCCTAGTTGGTGTCCCTAGTGACCTTCTTTCCTGTGCATCTTCACTGATTTGATAAAGACCCAGCTGGGATAACCACATGTTTTAAGAGCTGTCTTTACATGTGTTCCTTGTCTTTCCCTGCTCCCTTAGAAGTAATTTGATGCACATTACACACAGAGCAGCTGGGTGTCAGTTTGCAGCTTCTGGTCACCAACTACAAATAGAAATTACTAGTCGCATCTTTACCATTAATGTGAGCACAGCACTAAAGTTTTAGCTTCTGGAAATTGCTACCATCAGCTCTTGCATTAACTGAATACAGCCTTTTATTAGATGCTATCAGACTGGTAAATGTTCATGTCTCTTACTTGCCTTACCACAAGATCACATGCATTGCTTCGGTGAAAATGCTGTAACCCACAAGTTCAAACTCTTCACTGATGATGTACTGTTCTATAACTAATAACTGAATAATGACAGATCATGTTTATCTTTCTTTCCCTGTTATGGTAGCAGTATTATAGTAATGATACTAACCTTTCTTCCTCTGACCTAATCATCTTTTAATATTCTTTACTATCTATGAATTTTATATGACAGAGCTGAGTGTAAAAGCAAAGCTCTCAATTTACCGGTCGACCAATGTCCCTACCCTCATCTATGGTCACGAGCTGTGGGTAGTGACCGAAAGAACGAGAACGAGATTTCCACAAGCAGTGGAAATGGGGTTTCTCCGAAGGGTGGAGTTCCCGGAGAAGACCCAGGACACGGTGGAGAGATTATATCTCTCGGCTGGCGGAGCTAGAGGAGGTGACAAGGGAGCAGGAGGTCTGGGCTTCTCTGCTTAGACTGCAGCCCCGGTGACCCAGCCCCAGATTAGCTTAAGAAGATGGATGGGATTTTATGTCTGTACTATCAATTTATCTGCTTCTCCATTTTTCTTTGTTTTGTTTTTTTCATTATTATTCAACTAGAAGTATAATCATCAAAATCCAACTCTTTCCTTTAATATTTATTCTAAATGCATTAAAATTGCTATATGGTGCAACTAATCTGAAAAACAAGAATTCATTTTACAATTTATAATCTATACAAGAGACAGGAGTGTGTGTTCCTGTTGCCCAAAAGAAGAAAAGATCTTACTATAACTAGAATTTCTTGCAACATGTTCACTCTCAAGGATGCTTCCAAGGATGCCACTCTAGTTACATATACATACAATGTGTACTGTGAGCAGAGCTTGATATTCCTAAACACTTAGAAATGTTGGTAAAGTCAGAGTGTATCTTAAGAGAAGGCCTGCAGAAAAGTGAGGCCCTCCTCTGAGCACGCTGGTTTGTCTAGAGTGACTCCTAATCTGCCATGCATACCTGAATGATTTGGTATCAGTTTGAAAAAGTGAATTATCTAGAACTCACTGCTGTTTTCAGTCTGGGGATAGATACACTTAGAAATGCCTGAAGGTTGGATCCTATTCTTTTCCCTGTATCTGTAACTCTCTCAATCCTGCGACCTCGCCAGCTTATATGACATCTGTCACCACAAACTTTCCCTCTCTGAGCAAAGTGTATCCTCAGAGACAGAGTGGAGCGATGCAAGTTGAGTTAGCATTGTATTGTCAGCATGCAAGCACATGCTCTGTAGAGCACCGGGTTCATGCACACACACACACAGACGCACTCTGGAGATCAGAGTGCCAGAGCTGTCACTGGGGTCAGTGGGGAGATGTGCGATATCTTGACAGAGCTGAAGTGCTCACTGACACACAAACACTGCAGAGCCTCACAGTCTGTCCTTGTCCCTTGGAGTGACCAAGAGAGTGTATGTGTGTATGGTGAGCATGTGTGTGTCCGCTGGCTGTTGTGTGCTTCTAGTATTAGTTTAAATTAGACTGATATTAACTCTCAGATGCACATAGTGAGGGTTTGAGAGAAATCTTGAGAGAAATCTCTTTAAATGTCATTGAGATTTAACCTCCTAGGACCTGGCGTCCACATAACATTTTGGGTTATTTAGACCAAAATACTCAATTTTGCTCTACAAGGGCCTGATATCCACTTGCAAGGCCATCATACTGCTACTGTTCTATCAAACAGTAATAATAATAGTACATCTAATAGTACAATAATAGTACATCTATATAAAATGATCTCGCAGGCTGGATATAAATGTATGCCGGGCCGGATGTGGCCCGCGGACCTTGACTTTGACACATGTGGTTTAAATGAACTCTACCAAATGAACTCCAAAGAAGAATGGTCAAATATCCAGCCAGAATTACAGCACAAGCTTGTTGATGGCTACCAAAAGAATCTGATTATGGTGTAACTTACTTAGGGATATTGAGCCTGTATGGATTAGAGAAAATCCAAAATAAATTCAAACTTGTGAACTCAACTCTTGTTTCTTTGGGGTTATTTTAAAGTCATTAAAGATGTATGCTGTACAATTATTCCACCCTGGAAAAAGAACAGTTTAAAGATATCATTAAAAGCCCAAAGATTACCATGACATTCATGTTTATGATGAGTGGATGTAAACTTCTGATCAGTGCTGTAGCTACATTAGATGGACATTAGGCTATTCCTTGCCAAACACAGTTATAAACAATCAATACATGTTCTACTCTTTAAATAACCGGTGCATCCAAGAGTTCTCTTTCACACCAATCATTTTGATACAAAATAGCAGGTAAACACAGCTATTACTAATCACATTAACTAAGGCTTTTTACCTTTAAAAACAACAATCTAACCCTTGATTAACGTCAACAGCAACACATGTGTCTGCTGGGAACAGGGTCTACAGAAACAAGCTAATTAGCTACACGTGTTTTTTCATTTATTTATTAGCAGTCTGTAAATATACTCAACAAGCAAGTACTCACTTCTACTTGAGTATTTATATATATTGTTTATATTTAGCTAGCCCACTTAACGCTTACAGAACAATACTCACAAAATGTACTTGTGACCTTATGAACAATAAAAATGTGAGAATATTTTTGAATGTACATATTTTACCAGTAATTTTGATAAAATCTACACTTACCACTTACTTTAGCAGTCTTCAAAGCTTGCTCACCTTTCGTTTTATTTGTTGGTAATCATCATATCCTCGTGCTAACATTAGCTTCCAACTAGGGGTGCAACAATACTCATATCGATATTGAACCATTCGATACAGTGCTTTCGGTTCGGTACGCATATGTATCGAACAATACAACATTTTTAATTTATTTTATCAACTTTTCTTCTGACGGTGCTGTCTGTGTTGAGCGCTCAGTGGATCTGCACTCGACAGTGCAGCCTAGGCGGAGTAGTCGAACGCAGATTCACTGAGCGCAGGGCAAGCTAGCGAGACAGAAGTTGAGCTCTCCTTGCAACATGGCAAATTGAACCTCCCCCACCCTCATTCAGATCTGGAACGAAACGACAACCAAGTTGTTGAGTCTCAGTGTCCTGCTTTAAATTGATACACCAATTAATTTTATAATTCATCTTTAGAGACTGATTCGTTGGTGTTCAATCTTCTTTTGATCTCTTCCTCCTCTTCAGCGATTGCATTATATTGTGTGTAATAAAACAATTTGCTGTTTTTGGGGGAGATGTGGGTTTTTTTTGGTTTTCATGTGACGTATGACCCTGAAGGTAAGCGCGTCATGGACAAAAGTAAAACAGTATGTTGGATGTGACACGCAATGCTCAATTACATTGGTGGGAACTAGTGCGTTAGCAAGTTAGCTCGTTAACGTGTTGATGCCGTCCAGCCCCGCGCACGGGTCGATCCGCGGTAGCTCGTTAACGGAGATTTGCCGTGTTGTGGCGAGATTAACACTGACAGCACTAGTGGGAACACAACGAATATGACTGCACATTTACACCAACATCATCCTAGTGCAAAGACAAGTGGAAGCAGACAAAAACAACAAGCACGCGTGCTACAAACTTTACCTGAGTCATTTAGACAGCCGTTAGCACATGATTCTTCTTATGGGGACCTGATATGTTTAATATGCTGCTGAGAATATAGCCCAGAAGAAGCGTATAGTAGAGCTTTTATTTTGGAAAGAGCCATTTCTCTGTAATAAACTCTCTTTTCCAAAGATGAGGGATTCCTCGATCAGATAGATTTATTATTTTATTACTTTGTTGTTTCAGCAACATTAAATTTAAAAACTCTACTTTTGAGTTAAAATATATATTTATAATTTTAATAAATGACAAATTAAAAAGGCATGAACTCTTTTTTTGTATTGAAAAAATATCGAACCATGACACCAAAGTATCAAACCGAACCGAACCGTGAATTTTGTGTATTGTTGCACCCCTACTTCCAACCTGTGCAGGTGTGGACTAAACCAGTGGCTCCAGGCTGAGGGGGGTGCGGGACAAAATAATTAAGTCCCAATAACCTAGTGAAAATGGAAGAGGTGTTTACTTCTTCTCTATTTAATTGGCTTACAATAAATTAATTAATAAGTTAATTACTTCACAGCAGTGGTGGTATTGGCAGTAGCAGCTGCTCTTACAGTTATGTAACACAGAAGTCCTGAAAATATGCCATAAAAAGCATGCAAAGTTGAAATGATGACTGTAAGCTGCTTTTGCTTCACCTGTTAGTAACCAGCTACATATCTGGGCAGAACCATTCACGTCTCCTCTTACTTTTTATTGCCATCCATCAGAGAGCTGGCAGTGTTAATGCTCTTTCCTCGTCTGTAACTGTGTTTTTGGAGGATGCTGAGCTGCCGAGTTTGTGCTCTTTGCTTCTTAAAGTCTTAAAAAGTCTCCTTTTCTGTGTGGGGGGTTCTGGTGTGTGTGTGCGCTTGTCAAGACTCAGCAAGCAGTGAGTGGGAGGACTGAGACCACATACAGTAGATGCCTGAAACATAATGGAAATCGGATTTGGCACGCCGGTCCATCTTGTCGAACTCAAACACCCACCATGGCCTTAAACAACTCAGAGACAGTGCTGCTGCTTTAAAGGTCAAGCAAAGTTAGAAATCCCTTTATTTTAAACAAACATCTGGCTCTTGAGCCAAAATGAAAGGGCTTCAGCACAGAAGAAACACTTGTATGGCTGCAGGAGCTGCAAACGCACCTTTGAATGGTGTAAACTGTGTTTTATTTTGTTTTTGTTTTGTTTGTTTTTAAAAAAAAAAAAAAAAAAAAAAGTAGCATCATCTGGGAGGCTGATGGATGCTGTGGGGTTAATTGTGAGATATTCTTCTTGGGGTTGTCTTGCAAAGATGGTTGGACCTCCCGTGTGATTTCTGAACAGCAAAAAGCAGGTACACTCTGAAAGACTTTTGGGTAATCTCATTAAAGCATCAAAGTGGTCTGATGTGAGCATTCCTTGATTGACTCCTGAAAAGTGTTTTAGTAGCGCAGCAGTAAGCACACACTGCATGTAGACAGGGAATGAGATCGGTAACCAGCTGGGAGCAACTCGTTGATAAGTCTTCCCCTTTTTGTGCTGATAAAAGGCTGCTCACAATTTGACCCACGGGTTAACACTGCCAAGATGGCAATAAGGTAATAAGGCAACAAAAAAAGGAGGCTTTTAAGTTTTCAATTTATGAATGATTTGCTGCATATAAGAAGAGCAAGGATTTGCACAGTAAGAAGTCACTCTATCAGCCATTAGCCTGCTAGGAAATACAGTAAGTTACTCTAATCCACTTGATCAAGGTCACTTCATCAAAGCCTGTTCAGATATTCTGTGACAAACCTTGAGTTTAAAAGCATAAAAGACATTATTTCAAGATTATATTTGCACAAATCCAAAAGATTTTTTATTAAAAATGAAGGCTTTACCAACAGCAGTGTTTACACACAATTCAGGTTTAGTGCATGCACTGTGATTGCAGTGTAGTTTCTCGTGGACATGTGTTGATGCTTTGGGGTTGCTGTGGGTGCAAGACACCTTTGTATTTCTGTAGGATTGTTTTAATTAGACCTGGATTTCACCACTATATTTAACTCTAATTAAGGTCACCTGATGTGCAGGGAAGAAATGTGAGGAAAACAAACCATAGCAGCAATTTCGTGTCGAGCAAAAAAAGAAATGAATAAAGTCAATGCTATTGTGTTTCTATCCCCTTTATTTACATTTCAAAGAGAACGAGTAACAGAGAGTTCCCATCTAGCCATCTTTATGAGTGGGTGATCTCTTAAATGGTAACAGTACATTGGTGTCTGTCGTGCTGTTTTTTTTTTTAAATAAACACTCCTGCTTCTGAAAAAGATGGGATGCAGTGTAAAATTAAAACACAAAATTGCAGTGATTTGCAAATCTCAAAGCACAAATTTTATTCATGACAGAACAAAGAAAACATACATTTTCAAAACATACATGCTGGCAGCGACACATCTTAAAACAGTTGGGACAGGACCACGTTTGCCACTGTGTAGCATCCTCTTCATTTAACAACAGTCTGTAATTGTGGTGGAGCTGAAGGAGAGCAGCTGCTGGACTGTTGGGAGGTAATGTGTCCCATTCACATCTTTTTCCATTCAAGATGCTCCAAATGATTTCAGTTGGTGAAATGTCAAGACTGCTGGCCAGTTCAGCACCAGGACTCTTTGACTGTGAAGCATCGTCTTGCTCAAACATGCAAGACCTGTAAAAGAGCTTTGTTGCTCTAAAACCTGTGTATACCTTTCAGCACTGATGGAGCCTTTCCAGATGTGCAAGCTGCCATTTCCATAGACACTGAAGCGCTGACAACAAGCCGGAAAATCCCCCTCCTCGTCAGTCCAGTGGACACGACATCCATCTTTTCCAAAACGAACTCCAACATTTGATTTCTGTGCCCATAGTTTCCATTTCAAATGAGCTTTGGCTCGATCACGATCATGTTCACAGATGACTTCTTTGCATGATGGAGATTTCACCTGCATTTGTGGATGGCGTACTTCCTGAGCTCATGCAATCTTTGAATCATGCCTGTTAATGATGAAGTGCTGCCTGAGGACCTGAAGTTCACAGGCATTTTATATTGTTTCCCCATCCTTGTCCCTTGCGCAAAGAGATGTCTCCAGATACCCTGAATCATTTGATATTAAAACTGTAGACGAGGAGAGTTCTCATAATTTCACATTTAGGAACATTATTCTGAAACTGTTCAATAACTTATCGATGTCTTTTTGCAGATTGAACCTCTGCCTCTCCAAGATGCTCTTTTTATATCCAATCACATTACTGACCTATTGCCAATGAAACAGTTAGTCAGAAAATCTTCCAGATGTTACCCTTTAGTATCACCTCTTCAGCCCTTTGTTGCCCCCGCCCTGCTGTCGAATTCCCCTTTATGCAATTTTTAATTAAATTGTTAAAAACGAGTTTGAACATTTGATACATGTTCTATTAAGAATAACTAAAGGTTTACAAGATTTGCAGATCATTCAATTTTTTTTTTTTTTTTTTTTTTTTTTACATTTTACATCCCAACTTTTTTTTTTTTTTTTTTAAGATTTAGGTTTGCATTTCGAAAGAAAAAAAAAAAAAGAAACAACAAAGAAGCAGCTCAGGCCATTTGCATTACATTTTCATGGATTCAGTCAAAAAGGCTGGAGATTTCCCAGACAAGCACACACGATTAATGATGACAGGAAACATTTTGGGACCTGACTCGAGCGCATTTTTATTTAACGTTCATAACTGTTAAAAACATGTATAAAATTGGTCCTGTTTCAGAAACAAGGCACGCATAGTCATGTCAATGTTCAGTGTTCATGTCATTATTAGCATTATCATTTATCAGCATCATCATCAGCATGTTCCATCTCAGTATTTGTCTAAGAGTAGTATCAAGCATTCCCTAATATAAAAACACGTTCCAATTTTTTATTTTTTTTTCCACAGAGGTTAAAATTTTATTCCGAGCAGCAAGACAATATTCATGCAAAGACGGGAGTGGAGGAGAAGATGCGAGCTGACTGGACTGACAGGTCTTTAGTAGTAGGTCTCCCGTTCCACCCAGCCTGGATACAAAAGGGAGGAGAAAAAACTCATTTGATTTAGAGGAAAACTCATTGGACACATTTCATTATACACTTTATTTTAAAGCATGGAAATAGGCAGGAGATTAAGGAGATGCCAATTTTTCCATTTTAGCCACTAGCCTCAGGGAGCAAAAAAAAAAGAAGGAGAAGGGAAAGAAGAGAGGAATGGGTAGTAGAGAAATTAGTCCACACACGCACGCACACACACACACACACACGCACACACGCACACAGAATAAAAAGGATAATAAAGGCATGGATTCTGGACTCACCTCCTGGGCTGCGTCTGAGGATCAGCTTACGGATTTCATCATAGATAAAGATAAGCAGGGAATAGGGGAAGGCGCAGAACCACCAGTTGGGCCTGGAAACGCACACAAACACAAAAGAGGATGAGAAACTGATCCAGAGCCCCAGGTCTGGATGAACGACATGTGGTAGGTAAACCAGATTAGAGTCCGTAAAGTACTTCTTGGTGGTTTCTGGGGGAGGGCTTTACTTACTTAAGAGGATACATTCTGAGGGCAACATCCATGCCTGGGCAGTAGGAGAGGAAGGCAGCCAGAGCGGTCTCCTCAAACAGTCCAAAGATCAGGATCTTGTTCCTGAAAGAGCAACAGAAATAAATCAGACTGAATATTTCTAGTTTTATATGGTTTTATTGTCTTTGTGCTGCGGTGGATGCACACATTAAATATGACCAGAGCTCCACAAGTTCTTAATAGGGTTATGTCAGGCTCGCAGACTTCAATTGTGACCATAGAACTGGTTTAAACTTTGTTTGTGGTGGCCAATCACAAGGATGTTGACTGAAAAGTAAGGACTGCCTTTAAGACTGCTTGTTTTAGACAGTGGCTGACCTGAGACGCACCTTCGTCCAGTCTATAATAATAACTTATTTAAAAAAAAAAAAAAAAGACTTTTGAACTGTGAAATGGGCAAAGCTACTCCAGTCAAGTCCATGAATAACAATGTGGCACTTGAAATGATGAGAATAGTTTCCCTTTAAACAACTGACACTGATCTGAGCGACCGATGCAAACCACAGCCCGAGTGCTTTTTAAATCAAGTATATCCTTCTTAGAGCCCAGAATATATGCAGAGGTTAGCTGGAGTTCTTCCCAGTGAAAAAGCACTGCTACTGCATTGTGGATAAATAAGCATGACATTAAAGGTGGCAGCTGTTTCAGGACCATTTCAGAATGAAATATCCACGGCTAAGTTCAAACAGAGGTGACTGAGAACAGTGATGCGCCTCTGCGTTCACAAACGGAGGGCATTTTACTCACTTCATGCCCTGCTGGAAGACTGAGTTCCTCCTGGTCTTGCAGATGATCAGATCGGCCCACTGCACGATGACGATGCTGACGAAGAAGGCAGTGTGGCAGGTGAACTCCACGATCTTCCTCTGCTCGTAAGTCTGATGGAAAACACATCGTTTGCATCCGCTGATGATGGAACAAACTGTTACTTGAAGTCTTCCTTACAAATGTTACTCACCCACTGCTGTCCATAGCTGTCCTCCAGGTCATTGATGTACTTGTTATCCCAGGAAACTCTGATCCCCACCAGGGTGGCCGGCAGGAAGCCGTTTTCAGCCAAGATCACAAAGTAGGTGAAGAAGCCTGCCAGAGCCTGGATCATACCTGCAAGAGGGGATGATCATTATATCAGACACTTCATAACATTCTGATGTTTTAATACTAAAATGATGAATACATGCAGTTAATTTGTGTGAAATTAAACTGGGATCAATCATTTATTGATTAAACAGATCAGCTTTGTGCTCTTTCGGAAAAAACGAGACGAATGAGAACGTCGCCGTCTGAGTCGGTGAATATGATTATCCAGTTCTTTGGGTAATTTTCCAGATCAAACCATTTGTCAATGGGTGAGTAATTAAGTAAATAAATCTGATTAACCAGTCTTTGAGGCATTAACGACTTAGAATAAAAATTACAAGTCGACTAAATTTCATTTTAAAATCATTATCGATAAGATGAATAATCCATAAAAAGATGCTGTGATACTTGTGATGTCTGGCAAGATGCACTGATCATCATCAGATATTCAAAACCTCCTTAATGCAAACCCCCAAAACAGTTATATAATGGTTTTAAAACAGTAAGGAGGGTGAGGAATTTGTTTGAGTCTGTAACGCTCTTAATAAGGAAGTTCAAAAATGGTCAGAGGGGTCAGGTTTATTTCTGGCTTCATTACCGAAGAGGGAAACATCAAAAGCCCGAGGCAGTGCTCTGTCATCACTCAAACATACAACACGCATACACTTCAACTCTATCACTACAGGACTATTTATGGTGCATGCCTCTCTTCTTGTTATCTTGCTCCACCCAGACACTGAGCTGCCCTCTTAGAAAGAAAAGAAAAAAAACATCTAGCAGAGATCCATGTCTAGAAAATGTCATTTCAGTGGGCAATTTCCAGAATTCGCATTCAAGTCGAGGCCATCTGTTTACCGATTTGTCCGTAGGCTATACTGATGAGCCTCTCGTTCACCAGCTTGTCTGTTTTGGGGTTTCTGGGCTGTCTCTTCATGATGTCGCTCTCAGCCGCTTCATAAGCCAGGGAGATAGCAGGGACCTGAGAGGCAGCACGCATAAACACAAAGCACCAAAAAACATAAAAGTTCAAGTTCCTTGTTTTTCAAATAACTTAAAAATCATACAATTGAGCGATGAATCCCTAACCGGCAGCAGAAAAATTTAAAACACTACCATGTCAGTTCCCAGATCAATACAGAGGATGGTGACGGTTCCCAGGGGCAGAGGGATGTTGGCAATGATGAAGAGGAGGAAGGGAGTGATCTCAGGGATGTTACTGGTCAGAGTGTAGGCGATGGACTTCTTCAAGTTGTCAAAGATCAGACGGCCTGATGAGACCAAAGCAAATTTGTTGTATTCATAAATGCTCCTACTACTTACACACAAGTAAGCTAGTGTCAATTTGTACAATCTGTTACCTTCTTCCACTCCAGTGACAATGGAGGCAAAGTTATCGTCCAGCAAGATCATGTCAGCAGCCTGCTTGGAGACGTCGGATCCAGCGATGCCCATGGCGACACCAATGTCCGCTTTTTTCAGAGCTGGAGAGTCGTTCACGCCATCACCTGTCACGGCCACAATGGCTCCCTGCACACAAGGCGGTGCCAAAGTCAAATTAAACAGAACAGAAGGGGAAAGGCGACGTTCTTTCTTTCAAATGACGTTACATCGTGTGACACAATCTCCTGCCTTGTGAAAGAAAAGCCTCAAAAGGTTTCAGGGAAACTCCCATTTTTGTATTTGACAGCTGTGATAAAAGTGACTAAGAGACATAAATGTGGAATCAGTGGAGGAAGATTCGCCACTCCAGTGTTACGTGTGACAAGGCTTTGAAAGTATTCAGTGGCTGTGTTGGATGCCAACAGAGGCAAACAAAAAACAAACAAACAAAAAACAAAAGCCTGTGGGATTTCCTTCATTAAAAAAATAAATTAAAAAAAGGTGAGCGCTTCAATTATTTGTCACATTAGCTCCACACAGTGTTATTATTAGGCCTCCCACTCGAGCTAATGAACAGCGCACCAAGCATATTTCTGAAATTTATTAAACGGTGACAAAGAAACAAGCCGACAGTTCAATTATTTATAGCCGAACGTGCATCAGTAAACCACCAGATCTATATTTTACTGCACCTGATGTGGCAAATACTGGCTGTTAAAGCGCGGAGATGAGAGACGTGTTTGAAACGTTACAGTCGTAACAGCCTGCTAAACGCCGCCCTGCAAATAGCCGTGAAGAGTCTGTGACGCCGAGTTGTTTACCGAAACCCTTGATCAGACATTATAAACAGGAATTATTTTAATAAATATCTCCATAGTCAGAGTCCACGTACAACTTTGAGAGTTTTCCCCGCTTACTGATGCGCTCATAGATATTCATGCACACGGTTGAGCTCACAGCTTGACAGATGTTGGCGCTCGATTATTCAGCCAACTTGATAAATCAGACCAAAGCAACAATCATAACCGACCACTGGGAGAAACTCACAGATGCATTTACATGACAAAGCAAAGGCAGGTGCTGTGTTTGCCAAACTAAAAAACACGAGCACAAACGCTGCAGGTGTTTGTGCGAGCAGGACGGTCTGCTCCATAGCACAGGTGAAAGCACTGTGCCACATTTTCACATTTGTTTTGTTATACCTGTCTCTGGCAGCCCTCCACAATGATCAGCTTCTGTTGTGGCGAGGTTCTGGCGAAGACGATCTCCGTGTGGTACTTCAAGATATCGTCGAGCTGCTCTGGGGTCAGATCCTTCAGGTCACCACCGTGAACGACGCAGGCCTTGGCATCTCTGTGGGGAAAAAACGACATTCATACTCAATGTTCTGAGGGTGGAAATTATAATGGATAATGGCCGAAACACCCGATGAATCCAAGGTCCACTACTGATAATATGTCCCAAATCTTAATATGATAACCTCGATTAGATCTCAAATCCCCTCCAAAAATGGCAGATTAGCTTGGGTAAAAGACCAAAAGATGAGGCACACAACGATGTGTGCTGCTGGTAAAGTTTCTGGGCTGCCTTTCCTCATAACAGCCATCCCTCAAGATTCTCGCCATTTAAAGCAATGCGTTGTCAGGGACGACAACATCTAGTCCTTTTGCTGAATGTAACAGCCACATTTAAAAAGAAAAAGGGAGCAAGAATGTGGCCATGAGGTAACCCCACAGAAAGTTGGTACCTTGGATTGACTTCGTTGATCGGGATGTTCAAACGTGCAGCAATGTCTTCAACAGTCTCATTGCCCTCAGAGATGATACCCACACCTTTAGCGATGGCCTTAGCTGTGATTGGATGATCACCTGTTACCATAATCACCTAGAACGAGGGTAAGTCCAATAAGTCAACGCTCTCATTTATGAAGTCTAAATGTCTGTTTTGAACGTGATCTCCGCATGCATACCTTGATTCCAGCGCTCCTGCATTTACCCACGGCATCGGGCACAGCAGCACGAGGAGGGTCGATCATGGACATGAGGCCGATGAAGCACAAGTTCTCAGTGGGGAAGTTCACCTCGTCGGTATCAAAAGCAAAGTCCTCTGGGAACTGCTCATCAGGCAGGTGATAATGGCAGAAACCTAGATTGGACACGAGGTGGTCGTTTAGGTTTCAACTCAGTATTATGAACTCAGAAATTTAAACCTCCAGCAGCCACAGAGCCTCACCCAGCACTCTCTCTCCCAGACCTCCCAGCTCGAGGTACGCATTCTGGAAAGAGTCTTTCATCTCGTCATCCAGAGGCTGCTCTTTGCCCTGCATCATGATGGTGGAGCAGCGGTCCAGAATTCTCTCTGGAGCTCCTTTCATGACCAGCAGGTGCTTGGACTCTCCTTCGCTGGAATTCTTGTGGGTGGAAAGCTATGAGCACAGAACAAAAAAAACAGGAACAAATTTTTAAAAAACTGTTGGTTTTTTTTGCACAGTTATGAACCCAACTTGCATTTAAGATCATCTTATATTGTAGATTTCATGTAAATAACAATAAATGTGACATTTCATAATGCACTGCATACTTTTGCCATACCTGGTACTTGTTAGTGGAGTTGAAAGGGATCTCAGCAATTTTGGGGGTTTTCTCCCTCATTTCTTGGACTGAGCCACAGCAGAGTTCAATGCACTTCAGCAGAGCCGACTCAGAGGCATCACCAGCCACATCTCTCTGGATGATGAAGATAAAATGGGGCAAACAATCTTAAGTAGATTATCCAACTATTCAACTGGGTTGCCAAATTACTGTACGGAGAGTTTAGAAAATTGTTCTCTGTTAAATTTACTTTGGAATAAGGCATAGCACAAGAAACAAAATGCCCGTTATAATTTTTCTTCCCATTATAATAATAGGCCTTGATGAAAACCAACCCCATGTTTACCCTTGCCTCATTCTTGTAACAGTGACAGACAGGAAAATAATGAGCACTAAAAGAACATGACTGATAATTATACAAGTGATACCAGCCAGATGCTTGCAGCTGATTAACACACACAGATACATGTGCGCACTCAAGACTCCCACACAGTAATGGGTTATGGACTCGCGGGGGAAAAGTCTTGGAGCCAAGAGACCTACGTGCAGCTGCGTGCATGCGTGCGTGCGTGCGTGCGTGCGTGCGTGCGTGCGTGCGTGTGTGTGTTGTTGTGTGTTTTTGGGGAGGTGGGGTACACAGTAATTATGTAGTTACATGTGTGTGTGCATGTGTATGTGTTTATGTGAGCCACTGCAGTGGGAGTTATGTGAAGGAAAACAAGCCGGTCTGTCTAAGAGGAAAACATCTCAGCAGGGGTAAAAATAAATAAAAGCACAATAACAGAATTGGACCCCTGTTAGAAGCTTCAAAATCATTCATAAACAGAATAATGTAGAGCTGGATATGAAGATATGATTTTTAAGACCGATAACTTGGTGATTTAAATGTTCAACATATCGGCCTTTTTTTTTTTTTTCTTCAATTTTGCCACACACGAAACAAACAGTTCTCCTCCAACTTTTGTTAGGTTTATATTGATGATGACGACAATGCAGTTCCATAATAATCTAGTTTTATTGTTACAACAAGTCAAGGATTACTTGTTCACGCTCTGTCCGGCTCTCCTCGGATCAGTTGGCAGATATGCCAACGGGGAAGTTGCAAAGTCCCTTCTGGTAGACAAATGTCACCATATCAACACTGATTACACCATTAAAGGCCGTTTCTCCCTTCTATTCTTAGAATTTTGAGTTATTTGCCATTATAAACAGCAAATATCAGCCATTGACATACTGCCAATATATCAGTTGGGTTTTAATTGCCATTGTGAGCACTGGGATAAAAGCATGATTATGACTGTCATGCTTTTGTAGCTATTGCCCAAATGGGCTACCAGCTGTGTCTCATATCAGTCGGGCTCTACAAAAATAAAGGTTGTTTACCAGAGTTTAATCTGCAACCCCTCCCCCAACCGATGAATGCTGTGAAGTGTCATGTGGGCCTGTATTTAAAAGGGGGCTTTTATCATAGGCTTTACAGGATTCTTTGGTCAGTAGCACGCCACAGAAATTATCAGTGGATCTCCCAGCTAAGTCAGCCCACTGGAAACGCCAACACAAAGTACTGAAGCTTTGACACTCTTGATAAATATGTCCTAAACTGCTTTATCATGAAACATACACAAAAGCTGCAGCATCATTACATTTCCTTTCATAGAACCGAGCTGGTCTCTTGTCCTTTGTTAGAATATTTAGAGAGGCATTCACGCAACCGCACAGGTGTTACAAACACCGGGAATGAAGTGAACAACATTAGAGGATAAAAACCAAACAATAGGGCAGAGGAACACTTGTGTTTTTCAAATCATTTGAAAAAGGGCATATTCAAATTTAGATAATGAGTCAGCAGTACTGGAGTTTTAAATCCTGCCCACATAATGAGCACACAAACTAAAAGCTTACAACAACAGAAAAACATTTCTTGCTGTTGAACAAAGGATTTAAGAGCACACAGGCTTCTGTTTTTAGCTCTTAAAGGTAGTCATTTCCTAAAATACATATACACATACACAATCCATGCAGGGGGAAAAAAAATCCAGAGAATGACTCAATTTGATTCCAATTATCCAAATAAACAGAAGGACAGGTGAAAGGCCTACCTTTAGAATGGGAATGTTGCTCTGCTCGGCCAGGAAGACGGCGCGGTTGCAGAGTCCGGCGATTCTAGCCAGAGAGGCCCAGGTGGCAGAGCTCCTGTCAAAAGAGGTACCGCTCTGGTTCTCAGTGGTGTCGGCCTCATGGATCTGGTTGTCAAACCACATGTGGGCCACAGTCATTCTGTTCTGGGTCAGGGTGCCGGTCTTGTCGGAGCAGATGGTGGAGGTGGAGCCCAGAGTCTCGACAGCTTCCAAGTTCTTCACCAGGCAGTTCTTCTTGGCCATACGCTTAGCAGTCAGAGTCAGACACACCTACAGAGGAGAATGCTTGGGTCAGCCAACTGTTTGAGAACCATTGGATCTTTAAGACACATGAAACATCTGGACTCACAGTGACAGTAGCGAGGAGACCTTCTGGCACGTTGGCGACAATGATGCCAATGAGGAAGATGACGGCCTCGAGCCAGGTGTATCCAAGGATGAGGGAAAGGATGAAAAAGGACACGCCGAGGAAGACTGCCACACCAGTGATGATGTGGATGAAGTGCTCAATCTCGATTGAGATTGGGGTGCGTCCGACTTCAAGTCCCGAGGCTAGCGTGGCGATACGACCCATGACGGTACGATCTCCAGTGCTGATCACGATACCACGGGCAGTTCCTGTCGCAGGGATAAGATCATTAAATAAAAATCAGTAAAACATTAGCTTCATTGTTCATTCTGTGTCATTATACCTTCAACACAGTTGGTCGAGAAGAAAGCAATGTTCCTCGTCTCCAGTGGGTTCTCGTTGGAGAAATCAGGAGTACGAGTCTGGGGCTCTGATTCACCAGTCAGAGACGAATTGTCCACCTGAGTGGAAACAACACAACAAACATATGGTAACATCTGCCTTTAGTTAAAATAAAATCACTGAAAGGTTCCTAGTGGCTCATGAAGAAGCTCTGCCTTAACTGAAGCATTTCTCTTGGGTCTTGACTTCAGGTTTGGGACCCAAAACGGGTCAGCGATAGGGATGGGTACCGGTATCCGGTGCCATGATGGCACCGGTTCTGACATAAACGGTAGTAACCAGACCGAAAAGCAGCGCACATTTCGGTGCTTTATTTCGGTGCTTTTTTTCCTGAGCTGTGATACACTTTCTTCTTCCTTACATTTGTATTGGCGGTTGGCAAACAACTGAAAGGTGCATTACCGCCACCAACTGGTATGGAATGATACACTTTAGATTCTAGCCAATCATTTTAAGTTTCCGAGAATAGTAGGCGGGTCCAGGTACGTACGTTCTTTTAGAGCAGAGCTACAGATTAAAAATGCTCAAGGCGAAGCGGTCAAAAGTCTGGCTGTACTTCACAGCAAAAGATGCAAACTCAGCAGCTGCAACAAGTGCTTTAAGCTGATACTGTGATACTGTCAAAGAAGGTAACACCTCAAATCTGATGAAACACCTGGCGACGCATAGTGTTTTTTTTTAAAGCCGAGAAATGCGCCGTATTTGATAGCTTGCTGCGAGACCTCACACCGAGCACATCTACTGCTTGTGGGTTGCCTGTTATCGGACCCGGAATTAGCAACATCCCCCAAAAACCCGAAGAGGAGAGTCCTGGCCCCTAGCCCTGCCAGTGTAGCAGAAATGATGACGGATGATGATGCAGCAGCAGCCGTTCTTCTCTGCGTGAGTAGCTTAATGTTGTTCGTGTGTAATTTACGTTGAGTAGGCTAACCACGTTATTACATTAATGTATGTAAGGTGAACAGCAAACACCATCATAGCTACATGCAGCTGTCTTCTTGTTTGATGGCAGATACTCCCTTCACCCTGGCCAAAAAGGCTAAAATGACCAAAGAAAAAGTGGAAAACAGTTAAACATGAGAGGTTTTTGGACAAAGTTTGTGTTTTTTTCCATTGTTTAAGCACTGCTTCCAGCCAAGAGTGATACCATATATGCCCCATAGCTGCAGAAAAGGCTAACATTGTTATCTTTTTACAAAAAAACAGCTGAACATGAGAGGTTTTTGGACCACTTTTGTGTTTTCCATTCTTTAAGCACCGGTTTGAGCACCGTTTAAGCACCGGCACCGTTTCAAAAGTACCGGTTTGGCACCGGTATCGGATAAAACCTAAACGATACCCATCCCTAGTCAGCGATTTTCTTTTTTGTTTTCCATAACAAAATAAGTGCCTGTTAATTAATGAGGCACAAGTCAAGTAACTAAAATAGTGACTTCAAAGGAAGAGTCAGAGAGGGTAATGTGGTTCTTCATGCTCTACTTCACAATCACATGGCAATCTGATAATGAAGTGTTAAAAATACAAACAGAGTGCATGACATTGTTTGAAATCCACAAAAACAGAATTAATTGGTCACAGCGAGCCTGGATTTTATGAAAGGAAGCACTATTTTTAGAGAGACATTTCAGGAGCTTCGAATCACTAACAAGCACTGAACTGAAGGATTAAAAGGTTTCCCCTGGATGATACTGATGAGAAATTGTTTGTTAAAAATGAAATAGAGGCAGATATAAATAACTTATTTTGGAGCGCCTACCTTGCAGCCGTGGGCGGAGATGATTCTCAGGTCGGCAGGGATCCTGTCACCACCTTTCACCTCCACTAAATCACCAACCACCACATCCTCAGCGTTGATGCTCTTCTTCTCACCGTCACGAACAACCAGGGCTTGCTATGAGAGAAGAGAAATGAGAGAAACAGATGCTGATGTGAGACAAATAGAGTCGGGGGAACGTCTGAGTCAGTTTCAGCTGATTTCAGAAAGCACTAATAAACACAATAATAATCACTGTGACAACACTGCTTTCAGTGTAATGTAATCCGTCAGCAGGGGTCTCATTAGAATAGCAAAGGAAAAAAAAAGGCTCAAATGTAATAGGCACCTGTGGGACCAGGTTCTTGAAGGAGTCCATGATCTTGGAGCTCTTGGCTTCTTGGTAGTAGGAGAAGCAACCAGTGATGATGACGACAGCAGAAAGCACAACACCCAGGTATAACTGAATGGCAAAAACAGCGAGTTCAGACTTTTCCCCAGCAGTTTCTTTCTTATCCAACTTAGCTTCCTTTATTCTGTTAAGCTTCTGAAGGTAAATCCTATTAGGAATAAGTGTCTAGCACTGCCTGCTTTATGATGTTAAACTGGCTGAAATCATTTTCCACACAGTTAAGGACTGTAGCTTACATTATCATTCGCAGGTTCCTCCTCCATTGCAGCCTGGATACTATAGGCCAGGAAACAGAGGAGGGCACCAGTCCACAGAAGCATGGAGAAACCACCAAACATCTGAAGGAAAAACGAGAACAGGACTTGCCTTTTAACTCACGAACTTTATGAAACTCGTGTCACAATTTAACGTCGACGCCGAACCCCCCGACAATCTCCAAACAAGGAAGATTTTGAAGTTACCTGTTTGCAGAATTTGACCCACTCTGGGGTGGTTGGAGGAGGAGTGAGGGCGTTGGGTCCATCACGGGCCAGGATCTCAGCAGCCTTCTCACTGGTCAACCCCTGACATGAGAAAATACCAAAACAGGATGTTATAAAACTGCGCCAAGCTGACACGCAAGAGAGCTTGGACAACGATGTCTGCCTTTAAATGTCTTCATCACCATTTCCCAACCAGGGACAAATACACACACTGCCAGATATTTAAGCCCAGAGGGGACGGTAGGTGCTACTAGTTGCCTGGAAACACATCATCAACAGGAAAAAAAAAAAAAAAAAAAAAAAAAAAAAAAAAACACACAAAAAACAACAACAGGGCCATCTACTTCATCAGCAGGTAGGAGGAAGATGAAGAAGTGAAGATGAGAGGAGAGAAAGATGAGGCAAATGGGATCATATGAAATCAGGGCAGAGGGGCGTCTGTGACTAATAAATTATTCACAGCTGCTTTAGACACATGCATGCGCACGCACGCATAGCTCGGAGACCCCAGTTAGAGGCACTGATTAACTACTCTCCTTGATCCCTCCTGTATGACCAGGAGCACATTTGCATGAGGAGAAGGGGGCCGTTTGGAGGGTGCGACTGAGACGGCAGTGGCTGGAGACTGGGGGAGTGTCTTTAAGACAGGAGTGTGCATTACAGTTCATGCATTAAAGCCAGTGTATGAATTATACAATACAGTCGTCTTGCCACTGGGCTAATACCAAGAAAGTTAAGTGCATTTCCTTTTACACAGTGGCATGTGAGGTTCTGCACTGCAGGGTCTGTCACAATAAAAACAAGAGCTTTTCAACTTACAGTTATGACAAGGTGGGAACATACCTGAACTCCGCTTCCTCCAAATGATCGACAGCAAAGATTTTAAACTTGATTCAACTCTCTTTGTCTCAGTTCAATTTCCATTGCTACACTGTTTCTCAATTAAAGGTTTTAGCTTAATGCAGTCAACTTAAAAGTGAGGGCTAGGAGAAATATTTTCTCTAAAAATCATAAGTCGTTTATACCAGTAAAATTAGCATATTGCGACCATCACTCCCTCCCACGTTATTTTTGGACCTGCATAATCTCTGATATGCCTCATCAATCTGTCATGAACAGCAAACCATCCCTGCTACTGCATAGCTTGGCTAATCCTGCTAGCCAGCTGGCGAGCACAGGCAAATATTTTAGCCAGTCCACAGCATCAAGTGACACAGCTAAAAACTGGTGTTAGGATTATGACTGGGGGGAGGGCTCTCTCCCTGGGCCCCCAGAAGTCTCTTGAACCCTCCTGGCTGAAACACACCAGCAGAGCCTGAAGATGAAGTAGCAGCTTGACAACCCTTCGTCACGCGAGCACAGATCACTCCCCTCTTTAAACAAAGTCTCGTGTTTAATTCATCCGAGCACCATTAATCATTCATGTGCTGAATGTCAGCTGTCAGACCGAAGAGGGAAAACAAAAAAAAAAAAAAAAGAAAGAAAAAAAAAAAAGGGGGGGGGGAGTTAAAGGGAAACAGCAGCCAGTTTGCAGCTGGTATTGCAGCTTGTTTTATCTAATCTCCGTGATAGATGGAGACACTTTGATGGAAATACTCCTCCCCCCCCCCCCCCCCCCCCCCCCCCCCCGCCCCAAAATAATTTACATTACGATGCCAGAGTCTGGAGACGAGGACAGCGGCTGGCAAAAGTTAGACTGTTTAAGGTTTTTAAAGCAGACAGAGAGCCAGAGGGCAGCACATTTTCAGCTTTCACTCACAGTGGTGAGGTCCGTTCCATATTTGCGGTTGAGCTCGTCCAGGGTTAGCTTGTGATCATCCTGCAGGGACACAGAGACAAAGTGGCATCAGACCAGAGTTCATGTAATCCATGTGTGTGTGGGCTCAATGTGCTGAAAACCAGTGATATTTACCTACATTTTACAACAACTTCCTCATATAAGATGAATAAATGAATGGAAAGATAATGAGCCAACAGAAGACAGAGAGAGGAGATGATGAAGAAGAAGAGGTGAAAAATGAGAAAGGAAAAGATAAATGTAAAGTAAGTAGGAGGATGAGCTGAAGGAAGGCAGCAGGCAAAACAGGAGCATGAAATGAGGAAGCAAGAAAGGGAAAAGAGGAAGGAGTTAGGCAGGAAAAAAAACTGGAGAAAAACAACAATTGGGCAGTGGCAGGATGAAAAATTATGTTTTTCTTAAAGGACACTATTCAGAATTTAATGAGAAATTAACATGCGATTGGTAAAATAAGGTATGACAGATCAACAAATGAAACTTTTTACTTTGACAGCTTTGTGAATACATTGACATCAAACACCAATTTTATGCTCTTTAGTACTGGCTGAGTTTTGGTATTCCTTGTGGAGAGGTATATATGAAGGAAGTAGCGGTAGAAGACGAACACAATGGAGAGGACAGAGTGTTCAAATGAAAGGCGGGGGACTGGACAATCACAGGAAAAGGTCCTGAGGTGAACAAACGTAGCAAAAAAACCAAACAAAAGTGACCACTGACACACTCACCAAGTCCACTTCCTTCTTTAATTCATCCATATCCTTTTCTTTCTTCTTACCCTTGCCCTTCTTCTTGCCGCCCTGCTCCGAGGTCGCAGCGAGCTCATACTGCTCTCGTCCTTCCTGGAAACACAAGGCAGATGGGGGTTAAAAAACAAACAAACTCAACAACAACAACAACAGAAAATGAGATACTGTTTAGTTACAGAAATAACTTTAGATTATCTCAAGAAGCTTTGTGAATGATACCAATAATGCACAAATTGGCAGTCAAAAGGTACAAAGTATAGTGTTAATAATGAGACACCACTGAAACGATTTTGCATTAAAGATGAAAAAACCTTAAGCTTATTGTTCTCTCGAGTCACAGGAGTTATATAGTACTTCTCTACTGCAAGCTAATTGAGTGCTTTCGTACTACAAGTCATATTCACCCAGTCTCACACACACATTCATACAAGTCTTTTTCTCTATACCTAAATGCTTTCAACCTAACAGTCACACTGAGATGGATGCATCGGGGGTTCAGTATCTGGCCCAAGAATACTTTGACATCCACACTGGAAGAGCAAGGGATCTAAAACTTCCCAAAGCAATTTACATTTTTCCAGTATTTTTTTTTCTCTTTTTACACGTTACATTACATCATTTTTTTTATGTGAGTGCATCTGCCTTTTTGCTGCTCATACCGAGGCTGCTAGTTTGCGGCCGGCTCAGAATTCTGGATAGATAGAGGTGGTTTTCCTATGTTAGCTTCTTTAAAATGTGCATGTTCAGCTGGGTGAGGGTGATTAAAGTGCCACCCCCCACCCCCCACAACCACGCACATTTAAGAACTCGCCAACGACCGCGGTCACTTTGCTAACAATGTATGCAAACTGCTGCTTTGCTAAATGACCTATGTATGAAATATTCGTCAACCAAAAATTTTGATGATGACTAATAATGATTTTCCTCATAAAGCCATTGTCAACTTTTGTTATGGATGAATTTCTTTAATGGTTTCCTAATGAGATCTGACATTAAATCAACACATTAAACCAATCGTTCAGAGTATAAACACAAAGGACATTAAAAAAAACAAAAAAACAAACAGATTTCCAAGTGTCCCAAAATCTTACTGTCATGACCTTGATATAGTCGTTTTTTGATGTGCCACCACCAACATACCAGCACAGATAAAAAGAAACTGATACATGTGAGGCAGTTAATTCTGAGGCATTGGACAATTCAGAATTCATTCTGGGTTTATATCCACATGCCTATAATACAACTTCTACCATGTAGTTATAAAGCCATATAACATCAAATCTTCAAGCCTAACAGTGAGTAGGTTCCCTCCTGTGATGCCAAACCAGCTTTGATCCTTTGGGGAAAGGACATAAAACCTCTGGGAGTATCCTGTGGTTTCTAACACTGAGACTTTGACCCCGGATTCTTTGGGTCATCTGGGTCATGTGGGCTTGCGGTATTGGGCGCATTCTAGAGAGGCCAGAGGAACGCTTGGGTCACTCTATTTGGTAAATGTAGTCCTTTAATAGCAGTTTTTGCTGCATGGCATGGTGCATTTCCTTGCTGGGGGAAGACTGTTGCCATTGGTAACTGCCATGGCCCTTACAGTGGGGTGCCTTTTCTGCATTGGTATTTGGGTGGATGGTTTGATCAAAGTGACATCCACATGACATTCAGAACCCAAGTTTTGTTTTTTAGCACAACATAGCAACAACATGATGGATGTTATTCATTTCACCTGTCAGTGGTTTAAATGTTGGGCCAGTGAATATTAATCACTGCATGACACTTTAAGTGGGGGTGCGTGCCACTGATTTAAATGAACTGCAACCACTTGATGGCACACGTATGCTAAATAATAAAATGTTACAACTTGAAGGTGAAACCTCATGTTCCAAACCTTTTCTGTGCAGAAACAGACAGAATCATGCATAAGTAACACGATGACTACTGCCGAGGTGCATCTGATGTCTCATGACTCAAAATGCCAGAAGACATTTTGTCATACTGCGTCTCTTTAAGCCTCCATGTGGGTCAGTGCACTTAAAGCCAGATACAAAAATAACAAACATGGCCTTGTCTAAACCTCAGAAAACTTTGACCTAAACTGGTGAGACAAACTGCCACAAACTTCAGCCGACAGTCCAAGAAAGAATAGTCACCTCTTAACTTGTCACATACATGTGGACACCATCTGTCACTGCAAACAGCTCTCTCTCTCTTTTTTTTCCAGTAAACTTCTAAAAGCCTCTTCTTTTAAAAAAAATAATAAAATAAACAATAATCCATCTGTAAAATTGTGTTTCAGCAACTGACAATTTTGAAAATTTAAGTCAATTAACCTTTCAAAGGATCAGTCGAGCTCTAGAGGCACATCTTTATCTGCCAGCATCAATATTCTCACTTCGGAGAGGAGCAAGCGTTTTTGCGCGTTTTTGCCGGTCAGTTGCGAGATAAGACTTTCTCTGTGGTGAGCCAGATTACGGTGCTGGGTGAAACCAGTTTCACTTGTTGAAAACACCCACGTTTGCAGTAAAAGGTGTCACTGTTGCATGCAAACGCATGCACACACAAAGCACTTTATTCACTCGCCAGTTTTCTAAACACAACGTGAACAGTTATTCACCCCAGCCAAACACCAGAGTGGAACAAGAAACCACACTAGTCATTTACTGGTAGTCACACTTATATATATCACCCTATTTTGTTGATTTGAAACTCCAACTGGGACACAAATTCTCTTGCTGTAGGCAAGTAAACAGAATCTCTCTAAATTTGGATCTTGCAGTGTCCACATAGAATTACTCATAGTAGTGAAAGCAGGTTTAAATATTATCAAATAAGGAAACTCTTCTGATTTTACATTTCACGACAGAGGAAGACTGCGCAAAGACCGTCTTCTAAATGGCCAAGCTAGAGAGACGGTGAGACAGAGTGGGGAAGTGGAAGAAAGGAAGTCACAGGAAACAGCTAGGGGTAGAAGTAGCGTTATTTTTAAAGCTCAAAACGCACAGCTCTGAAGCAGCACTTATGAACTCCTTTCTTCAACAGTGAGAAACATCGCAAGGCAATTCCATGTGCTGCTGAACACCTTCATCCTGTCCAGGGTTTTAAATGAGGTGAATAATGAGCCTACAGTTTATTGACACCATAACCAGATGGCCAACATAACCACTCCTTATATATGAGGACATGAACATTCTGCTTTCAGACTGTCAAACTCCCAGTGGTTATTATGATACTCCTAAAAGACTAAAGTTATAGCCTCTATAGAAAGACTTCGTGATATGATGAAACAATCTGGCAATAATAGGAAATTATACAATTTTACTTTCATTCAGATTTGCAGGGTTTCTGAATCAATGCAACTGATGTGCTTTTTACCACCGATCAGTTATTATTTAGTCACATTTACAATGTTGAACTCTCAAAGGAAGATAACCGAAATTCTCAAATTGTTATTTTATTCCAACTGTCCAATTTAACAGATCAGCCAAAAGCTGATATCCACTTAAGCCCAAAATGAAATATTTCAACAATTATTTTGTACATGGCCACTTGACTAAGTGCAGACATTAAAATTCCTGTTCTTCTTCGAGGGCCACCATGAGACTGAACGCTTCAGCTGCCTTTAGCCTTAATGTGGCACATTAGCAGGCTAAATAAAGACTCTGACTGTGATTAGGAATACTGATAACCATCACCATCTTTTATTTTATTTTATTTTTTATTTTACAGTCGATACTGATATTTGGAGATTTGAAAAATCCCACATATCAGCTGTTTCCCCTTCTGAAAGAAACAGGTTTGTAAAATGCAGGCATTTATGAATCCTCACTAGTTTAAAAATTATTGTTTTATTGCAGATTGATCTCAGTCAACCAACCAACTCTGATCAAGTCAGCTGGTTGTTATTTGTTCCAATTCAAACACAGGGGAGTTCCACCTGGTAGTCAGCCTATGCAACAGCAACACTTATACCATGTTCAAGTGTCTTTTTCCCATTACTTAATTCATTTATTGGTTGTTATCAATGACACTACCAATATACCGGCAAATACCCAATAGTTCAGCTCATATATCACAGATATATGAAGCATAGTAACGGGATGTAGGTTTTTATATATTTCAAGTAAGATAATGTTGATATAACCTGGACAATTGGATAACTCTGGTTTTAGTAGCTATTGCCCAAATGGGCCACTAGCTGTGTGTTTTAACAGGTTAAACGCATGTTTGATTCTCAGGGTGTGTGCTACGAGGGAGAGAAAGCTAAGCTAGTGTGTGCTTCAGGTATGTAACAGAAGACAGCAACTCTAGAAGCAGACATCGATCAGTGGTTAAGTCCCATCAATAATTCAGTGCTGTACAAGGTACAGCACTTTAAAGGTGTTAGCATGTTAGCAGAGAAGGAGGCTGTCCAACACCAAGTGACTACCAATTTGCTTCACTCTTTAGGTGGTGATATTTTGGACCCAGAATGACTATAAATGAACATCCTATCCACAGTCCCAGTCATGGAAACATGCTAACTAATATTGTTTTTCTACCACATTAGCCCTTAAAGTTTCCCAGAGAGCCACCAGAGCACTGTGTGATCCTAGCACATGTTGTTATTGTTGCTTGAGCCCCCTGGCCAGCTAAGCTGGGAAAACATCGAGCCTGGTTCTTGCTCTTAGCCTCTGGAGCCTCAGGGGGCCCTCAGGGGACATCTGGCTTTAGTGAGAACACTCATGAAGAGAAGACCAGAGCCCAAAGTTGGACACACATTTGTTTCCAACAGAGATGACACCAATTTGAAGAGCCTGTAAAGTCCATGTCCTCCACGTATAAAAGTTCATATCCTGAACAATGTTTTATTGATAAAAATTCATTCACCTCTGGAATTTTAGATATGAAGAATACCAGGCTTGTGTATACCACCCGTTCTAATCAATCAATGAAAAATCATGCATTTGTCTTTGATAGCTTGTGATTATGATTTGATCATTTATAATCCAGGACTGCATGCACTCCTCAGCTGAATGGCCTCAGGAACGTATCACCTGACTAACGCAATTCAAATATATCATTAGACTTTGTGCAAACATTAATCATCCTCAGAAAAAGAAGTTGAACTGCAACCATTTTAATTTTGACTGTCCAACGTAAATAATTAAATATCTGTTAGCTTAAATAATTACAGTTTTTGGTTCTTTAATTACTGAATAGTAGTAGTTACATTAATTATTCTATTTAGGGTCAGACTGATACAGGATTTTTAAGACGAATATTCATGTTCAGTGATTGAAAAATCATATATTAGCCGATATTCTCAAGCACACAAACCAGTTTCTTCATACATTTGTTATGTGTAGCTACTAATTTGGTTTTAGGATAATGACAATTTTATATGCCTATTTGTATTGTTGACACTTGGTTTTTGTGTTTGTCTGTAGACACTGATACTGACATAGCGGCTAATACCCAGTATTAGTCAGCTGTAATGGTTGGGCTCTAGTGCTAATAGGAAAGATAAAAGTTTATAATTGAAGTATCCAGAAATGACATTAATAAGTCATTAGTATTTTATGTCGCAGCAACAGTGTATTTATGAATATGAATGATACATAAAAGAGGCCACAACAATGCAGAGAAACCCCAACTTGGACTGGTGATCTGTGAGATTTTAAACACCTGCTATTTCAAGTCTTTCACTTCAAGTAAATGATCAGAGTCTGAGAAGATGCCAGAATAGAAACACTAACCTGCTACAGAGCACAAAGTCCCCGACGGCAGACTCAAAAAAGAAAGCAGCTGACAAGCAACAGTCAAGCCGGAGCTGCTGCACCGCTCCCCTAAGTCTGCTCTTGACTTTTCTTTTAAAAGACCGAGTAGATTGATAAGTAACGTTCCCTGTGTCTCGCACCTCAGTCAGTTGATTTGTCATTGTGCGCCTCAGCCAAAACACTTTTTTTCCCTCCCAGCCTTGAACTGGAACCGAAGTTTATTCTTAATCAAGTGACACTCAGATTATTTGTAATCACACAGCATTTCATTCAACTCATTGCTACTGACAGCATTCAGCCTCTAACTCTAAAGGCATTTGCCTTGACTATAAAGACAAAACAGTGTTAATGATCCCTCTGTAGCTCACTGCCAACACGTGGCCTTAAAGTCAGCCACAGTTGTGTGCCATTTCTTTGTTCGGTCTTTGATGCATTACTGTTGAAGCCCCTGCCTCTGTGTGGGGAAAGCCCCATTTCATCAGTTGCATCAGTTTTAAACCCAGTGAACTTGCTCTGGTCCTGCCAAATAAGGGTGACATATAACTAAATCCCATCTGGGACTTTACCCACCCTCCCCCAGTCTACCTTGCACTGTACAGAAATGACTGCATCCCCCGTGACGGCGCTGCACCTGCACTTACTCCACAGTCACATGTTGACAGCTCATCTTCCTGGTCTCAGAAGAGGCAACAGAGAGTCAGGTGACTCTGAAGCTTTCGCGGTCTTTTTTCACTCGCAAGACGACAAATCAAAGCACAGAGTCAGAGATATCAACTAGATTAAGGATATCACACAAGACATCGCTGTCTGAATATTTCCTGATGCTTATTTAGCTCGAAGCACAGCTGCAAACAAATACTACTACTTTGAGGATTCTGGGGTCCAGTGCACTTAGACTGAGAGGCTTCTCATAACCTTGAAGAGCAGCATTCAAGGTCAGTGAACTCCTTACAGCAGCAAGGTGGTTAAGATTAGAAAGAAAATGCAAAGATGAAAGTGGGGAAGGAGGTGGTATGAAGACAATACACCGACAGATGATGAGCAAGGGAAAAAATGAGAGGGAAGGATCTGCTCTACAAAAGCAAACGTCATAATAAACTGGTATGAATTCTCCCTGAACAATGGCCTTTTGTACTACCCTCACAAAATCTGCATCAAACACACAAACAACAGCCTCACAGAATCGTTCCATGTGCTTGGTAAGACCACAGGCACGTGGGCCATGTTATCTGTTATGATGCTGACCAGTGCTCATTGTTTTTTTTCTTGCAGCCTTTTTTTTGGGGTTTTTGGGAATTTCAAAACAGGCTGAAACCCCACTCTTTTGTTTGTCTGCAAAAATGCTACACAGTCCAGGAACTGTCAGAAAGATTTCGCAACATTACAGACCGATATCAGTGACATTGAGTTCAGCTCAGCTTTTATTAGAACTAACCGGTAAGAAGAAGGCTTGAGATTGAAAAAGAAGCATGACAAAGTTTGGGAAAACAGTGAAGGTTTGCATCTCCGAGCAGAAGCAACTTCAAAAGCTGACCCCACTCCCTTCCTCCCGGCTTTTGCTCCTCGCATGGGAGAACAACATCCTAGAGGCTCAAGTGGACATCAGAAGAAAGCGGTCGAGCAGCCACATATTTTAAAGTGTTCGAAAACGTATTACAGGCAGAATTCCTGTGAGTGAGTCCACCCTGGTGCCAGATACAAAAGCTGCTCATTCAACTGTGCCCCCACAAACACACACATAAACACACACAGACTGTCCTGGGACTTTGCCCGGTTGCCACCAGCGACTGTTGCCACACCTCTGGAGATGTGTGAATGGACAAAGTCACGTGTCACAGCCCCTCCTCCTCCCCCTTTCTTCCCATGCCCCCTCCTCCTTTATCCTTTCATTTCCTCCAACTACCCATTTTTCTGTTTAAACACTGAAAAGAAAGTGTGTTAATTTACATGTGGGGGAGGTGGGGGGGTCGTGTTTAAAACTCCCTCCACGTCCCTGTGACTCTCAGCTTTTCTTTTTTCCCCCCATAAAAACAGAAAAGTGAGTGAATGAATGAATGTCTGGCTTTGCTGGAAACTCAGTGTTTCCTCAAGAATTCAAACTGCAATCTTATGTCATAATCGCACGAGCCAACAGCTCCGTGATTCAGCCTGCAGATCCTGGATCTGGATTTTAACATGGCGTGGAAAATTCCCATATTTCCTCATGCAGGAAAGGAGCACAAAAGACAGCCACCCATGTGTTCTCTGCAGGTTTTTGGTTTTTATGTCCATGTTCCACATTTACTCAGCTACAGGCTCGCAGGGAAAGTTCAAAGAGCTGCCACGGAAAACAAATCACACGGCTCAAGCTTCTTAGCAAAACAGAGGGGAAGGCTCAGGGAGGGATGGCATGTGGAAGAATTGGGGGGAGGGAATTAAAAATAAAAACGAGGAAAGCCAGAAAGAATGGCAAAGCAGGAAAGAAAGAGAGGAGCTAAAGATGGCAAACAGATTGATGGAACGTAGGAAACACAACGGGTAAAGATTGACTGAGCGTAGGAAAAAGAAGCAGAGAGAAGGGGGTACACGGTGTTCGGAAACAGACAAGGGGTACTGTGTGACAAAAGTCCCAGTTAATTCACAGTGACTGCCAAGCGGAAAGAATGTTAAATCCCCAGTAAAGAGGGGGAGCGGGACAAGAGCGGAAGGAAAACAGGTACAAACAGAGAACAAGGGGGAAACGAACTGTAAGGAATGGATGTGAAGGTGTAGATTAAAAGTGGGCGGGGACTAGCATGCCAAGTCAGCTTATGGTGGGAAGATGAGAGAGAAAAGTCTTTGATACGAGTGATGGGAGTGCCATCCGGAAACAGCAATATTACCGTCCTTTCACTGTTCATAGCGTGTAGTTGAAACATTGATGTGTACATGCTATGAACAGTGAAAGCAGGTGTACGTTCCTGTACACCTGCTTTGGTCATCCTTTGTATTGATTTGCCAAGTTTCTAGAACTCCATTAGGGTCCTCATTTGGCATTCCTAAGGATGGTGGTGGAACTCCCCAACATGTCCGTCCTAAAATTTTCTAATAGGACTGACTGCAAAGACTAGGTGCAGACATTTACCATCAGCTTAACAGCAGGTATACAGTCGCCTCTGTTTTCCATTGCTGTGTTGTATTTATGTCACATGCAAATGTTGTCATAGGATCTTTGGGCCACATTGCTATAAGGACCCCACCCACAGTGAGTGGTAATTGAAAGGGAAAAGGCTGAAACTGAGCCAAGTCGAATCCAGTACAGTCGAGTTGGTGCTAGTGGAAAAGAGGCATGCGTGTCCTACAAAGAGGGCATTATCATCCTGAAGAAGCTTACTCCCATCAGAATGAAAATGACCAGCGGTCACATTGTAACAATATGACGTAAGCTCTGGTTGAAAGGTCAAAACTCAACCCTCATAAACGCAAGTCAAATGTTGCCACTTTTAGCACTAAAGAAAAGAAAACCCCAGAAGGGTGGGAGCCAAAACACTGAGGCTTTGCAACACAGAGTCTAGAAACTGATGGGAGATGTCAAGGAGGCTATGGCAGCTATGGACATTTCAACCAGTTAGAAAGACCCTTGTCGCATTTGAGTGATGCACTTTCAGCTTGCTGGAAGGCTGATGTTGAATCCCCCAGAAACGGAGTTCAGGACGTAGAGAGCCACCTGAATAAAAAAACCAACACAAAACCAGTGGACCCAAACCATGCCAGCTCAAAGCCACTGGATCCCCCTACCACGCAGGTCAAAATATTCCTCTTCAATGTGTCATCCATCCAAGTATGATTAAGACAACTGGGTAGTTTAACTCCCTATAAGTGCAGAACGCATGCTGCACGAAAACAAACAAATTCAACCTGACAACCCAATATTCATGCAACTGTGACCATTTCACCCTACCCCACCCATTTACCAGAACAGGATGATTTCGTTGGTGAAAGGAAACTGCTATAGCTAAAGCGTTTGGATAAAGGATGATTTTGAGGACCTGGAACTTCTTAATAATTCAGCCAACTGAGGAGAAAAAGATCTTAAAGGTTGAGTTAGGTAAGATTATGAAATATTTAGTCTGCTTCGCCCCCATTGCTCCCCTGAAAGCGTTGACAGCTGCCTCTGCGTTCAGATCCCCCACTCCGCAGTGCTCGCCTAGTTCAAGTGCAGAAGCTGCAGTTTGAACAGGTGAGGTAACCTCCCATCAGCTTCTGCACTGCGAATTTAAACAAAAGGAAAAACAAGTGTGTGTGTGTGTGTGGGGGATAAATAAATATAGATAAGCTTCAGCTACCTGCTCCTCTTTCCTAAAGAGCTTTTAATCCATGAATGGATCATTCAGGTTGAGAGTGTGCTGCACAGAAATGTCCGCAGCCCCTCCATCATGTCTGGAAGTTGTTCGGCAGTGGCAAAGCGGCAACTGGTGCCTCTTGGCTCCCCCCCGATGTGTCCCCACCTCCCTCTTTTCAAGCAATCAATCCACCCTCTACCTAGCTCACTTTGCTTTTGTCTCTTTATTGCACTTGCTGCTGATGTGATGAGGAAAATATTTTAAAAAAGGGCGAAAGAGTAATGTCATCCTCATATTATGAGGGGAGCGAGTGGGAGGCACACTTCCCCCCCACCCCAAAAAAAAAGATCTTCCCGTACCTGTGCTCACTCTCTGCCCCACTTCTTCTTCATTGCAACTTAACCCCCCACCCCCACCCCCCAGAAGGCTCTATGGTTGCCATCATCTCTTCCAAGTCTAGCTATTTGTCCGTGCCATCACTGAATGTATTTGAGAAAAGGAGAGAAGAGGAAAGGGAGGGGGGCAGGAAAGGAGGGGAGACACTGTGGGGGAAGTGGAGGCTCGAATGGGGGCAGGGCATGGCTTTCATCACATATGGGAAGGAGAAAAAAGAAGCGGTGGCCAAGAAGCTGAGAGAGAGTGAGGAGAAAACTCTGCAGAAACAGAAGGAGGGAAAAAAATGAAAGAGGAATAGACTGAATGAGGCGTTCTGCTTCACATCTCCCGCCAGATCTCTCTCAGCCCATCTTCCCTCTCCCCTTCATCCCACCTCTCCATCCCTTGCAGGCTGAATCTGTAATGAGTGCTTCCCCTGCGCAGAATGGCAGGGTGTGGCGACTGCTGACATTACATGCAACTGGCTTCAGTTTCATCTCCTACAATTCAAGCCGGAGACGATATCAGCCATACCAAGAAGCAACAGGGGAACAATAACAGACTGAATATTTCCATGTAAAAAAGCTTGACACTAATAATGATGAAAAAAGACAAGGAGGCGTGGGAATTTTAAATCAATTTTAAAACTTCACAAAAAGGGCTTAAACTGTCCTCTTTTCTTTTTTCTCTTAACAATGCCTGCAAGCAGCTTATAGCAATTTTAATCTATCAGTGATGGATTGCTGCCACCGTGGAGCACAATTACCCTTTCATCCATTATATTCCTGCAGTTAAAGTCACAATAGCGAACCCGCATGACACAAAACTACCCAGCAAGCAGTCGAAGAAATTCTCCCTAAAAGGAGGTACGGCTGACTTCAGATAAGTTTAAGATAGCTGCTCACAGTTGCAGGCAGAGAAAAATGGGTCGGGCTGCTAACATATCCCTCCCACTGCCAGGCTGTTATTCCCAGAATAAAAACGCCTGGTGCTGAAATAAAATAAATAAATAAATAAATACAAGTAGCGAGAAAGAAAAGCCACAGTTCTTCCCTAAAGGCATACATTTCCGTGCTATGTGCTGCTCACGAAGAGCTTTCCCACTCGAGTTGAAGCTTAAAGTGTCTCTAAAGTCAGTAAAGTAAGCACACCGTTACTTTCTCGAGCGGGTTTATTTCCACAGCTGCACCGTCGCAGCTGGAAAACTGGAAAACTTTTGACAGCTCAGGCGGTTCAGAACATCTCGTTACGTAACGGGACGCCGCTTAAAAGCATCTCTGTGAGCGATGGAAACTTACTTCACAGCGGTCTTTATCCTTGACGGGCTCAAGTCAATGACAAAATACATAAATAACAGAAGGAGAAGAACGAGAAAAGGGGGGGTCTCTACTCTCTGAGGGTTCGAAACACGGAAGTACCCCTCAAGAGGCATTTGAGGAGAAGGCATTTTGAAGCGTTTTGAGCAAATTGTAACACATGGTGTAGCATCAGCGTCGACTTAAAGCGAACCACTTGTTTGAATGGCGAACTTTCAAATATCTCCTTTTGCCTACCGCTTATTCTCAGCGGGAGCAAATAAGAGCATTTGTGGAGTCGAACAAAGAGGTAAAAAATAAACATTTTTTATACTCACTCCTCGTCCCATGGTTGCCAAAATGCGGGGTTAATTCTTCCCAGTTCAAGTAAAAAAAAAGAGCAACGAAACTCCACCTTAAATTTATATACAGTTTAACAAAAACAAGCTAAACAAAAAACAAAGATAAAAAAAAAAATAAAACTCCTGGATGTGCCTGTTATTATATATATATATATATTTTTTTTTTTTTTTCTTTATTTTTGTAGTCAGCACGTGTCACTCCTCCGCAGCACACATCCGAGCTCGCGAGTCGTCGCGGCAGACCCTCCAATACTTATAGACGGCGTTTCTTCCATAGTGACGTCGACGCCATTTGCCATGGTAACCCCACGGATGAAGGCGGGGCATCCTCCATTATTGGGCGTTTTTTTAGTTTTTCTTTTCTTTTTTTTCTTTTTAAGCGCCACACACAAACACACACACAATTCAACACTGATGGGCACTAATCTGCACCGAAAGTAGTCCAAAATAAAATGATAATAATAATAATAATGATAATGACAATACTAACGATTAAAATATCATCGCAGCTGTTAATTTTCTATGTTAAATGTTATGTATCTTTGCTCATTCACTGAACGAACTATTTGTTTTTGAGGAAAATTCCTAGCTTACAAAGTCTATGACCCCTTCCTTATTTCCTAGTCTTCTACATATTTGTGACACTTACATGTTTTAGAAATTTTAATAGTGGACATAATTTGTATTAGAATTACAATTTTCTTTTTTTTAAAATGATTATCCGTTCCTGTATTAATGAAATAAAAGCTATCCAAACTACCCTGTGTGAAAAAGCAATTGCCCCTTAGAGCTGCGTACCCAATGGAACTGATTTGCAGCAACGTGGCAACCAGAGAACATAGAAAGTGCATGATTTTTGGTGACTTCAAGCAACTACGGAAGTTAACTTTGGATGGAAAGTGTGATGATGAGAGTGAAGAATAATGTTGATTGACATATGACCAACTGATAAATACATTAGCGGGTCATCTTGGGAACCCGAGCCTGTAATGTCATCAAGCAACCAGCTGGTGTGATGCATGATGAGAATTCACTTCCACTGTGTGCAAAGCCTAAACCTAATAACTGGTTGTGCCACTTATTTCAGGTACATTGACACAATGTGCTCTGATGCAACATTTAAAGTTGTGTCAGAGCATCTCAATCTGATGTAAGTCCAGACTTTGACTGGGGCACTGCAAAATATTCATTTTATTTTTTTTAACCAGTCTGAGGTGGACTTACTGGTGTGTTTCGCATCATTGTCCTGCTGCATAGCGCAAGTGCTCTTGAGCTTCACGGCATTAACTAATGTTTTTTCTGCTAGAGAGCACAATTCATGGTTCCATCAATCACAGCAAGTTGTACTGAAGCAGCAGGGCAGCCCCAGACCATCACACTACCACCACCATGTTTAAATGTTAGTATTATGATCTTGTTATGATTTTCTGTTTGATGTCTAACGTAACCAGACTCAAACTTTCCAAAAAGTTCCGCATTTGTCATGTGAGTCCAGCAAATATTTTCCCAAAAGTCTCAGGTATCATCAAGATGTTTTTTCTGGTCAGCAGTGGTTTTCTCCTTGGAAATGGATGCCATTTTGTCCAGTCTCTTTTTTATTGTTGGATCATGAACTTAGACCTTAACTGAGGCAAGTGAGGCCTGCAGTTCATTGGGTGTTTTTCTGGGTTCTTTTGTAATGTCCTGGATGAGTCGACGATGCACTCTTAGAGTACCTTTGGTACGTCGGCCACTCCTGAAGGTTCGCTGTTCCATGTTTTTCCACTTGTGGATAATGGCACTCACCGTGGTTCACTGGAGTCCCAAAGCCTTAGAAATGGTTTTAACCAATACAAGAAGTTGCTGCTGAAAACGGACGACTTGGAGAATCGGGGAAGACGATGCAACTTGCATATATTAGGAATGCCGGAGGGAGCCGAACAAGGGAATCCCACTAAATTTGTTGCTGATCTGTTGCACGTTGTACTGGGTGGTCCCAGCGGTTTGGAGCAGGCTCCGATCCTGGACAGAGCTCACCGGGCGGCGGTTGTGCTGCCCACGGAGGGAGGGCGACCGCGGCCGTTCATTGTTCGCATTCATTACTACCAGGAGAGGGAGCGGATACAGTGCTTAGCCAGACAGAAAGGCCGGCTGGAGTTTCAAGGGAAGCAGATATTCATCTTTCCTGACTACAGCGCCGACCTGGCCAGACGCCGGGCTGCTTTCAGCAAGTTAAAGGAACTACTACGGAAAAAAGATGGAGTTCACTACAGTCTTCTTTATCCTGCCCGGCTTCGGATCTCGTTTCATGGAGAAACACAGGTATTCGACTCTCCTAAAGCAGTGAAAGATTTCATTGACTCCAAGTTTGAGTCGTCTCCTGAATGACATTTCATAAGAACCACCGGGACTTTCATACCATCGTGACTATATTTTTGTCAATCAATAAACGGACGATCTCTGGTTTAGCTTAGTTTCATGTTCGATGTTCATTTAGAAATCTCAGATGTTGGTGAGCTTGCCCTTGTTTCCTGGGAGGTTAACTATATTCCAGTACTTGTCACTTAAAAGGGACTCCAGGGTCAGCTTTGATGAGAAGTGAAACAGGTCCGTTTTTCGGTTACAGGTAAATTTGACGTGGGAGTTTTTCTCTTTCCTTCTCTTTAATTATTTTACTCTATTATGTTGGACTTTGTGACTTTCTAATTTGAATATATTTTGGACTACATGTGTGATACATAGTTCAGATGCTTCTGCTTATGTGGGGCTGTGGTTATGAATAAGGTGAATGGGACTCTTAATAGAAGCAGGGGAGCTTTGGGAAATTGGTGTGTGTCGTTTGGGGACAACACTGAACACGGGGAGGTGGGTGGGAGGGACTTATCTATTCTTTCTTTCTTTTGTTGTTTTTTTTTTCTTTTTTGTTGTATATTATTTGCTCAGACAACAACATTTCAGTGTACACCCATGATAGAATTGGTATTTGCGTTTGGAACCGCCTTTTTCATCATGTACTTATATGGTGATGACTTCTGTTGATGACACTTCAACTGCTGTGAGTAATGGCTGCCATGTTAACTTTATTAGTTGGAATGTGAAGGGACTGAACCACCCAGTGAAACGAAATAAGGTACTCTCTCATCTTCTTTATCTTAAAGTACATGTAGCGTTTCTTCAAGAAACACACCTTAAGAATACAGATCATGCCAGATTAAGACGAAATTGGGTTGGACAAATTTTTCATTCCAAATTCAATGGTAAAGCCAGAGGTGCAGCAATTTTGATTAATAAGAATACTCCATTTATAGTCTCTCACACAATAGCTGACCCAAATGGTCGCTATGTAGTTGTGACAGGGTCCCTGTTTAATACTTCACTTATTTTAGCAAACGTATATGCTCCGAATTGGAATGACTCAACTTTTTTCAATGACTTTCTTAATTCCCTTCCACAGATCAATACACACCAATTGATCCTTGGAGGGGACATGAATACTGTTATGGATCCAGTACTAGATCGCTCCTCAGATAAAAGACTTCCACTCCCTAAATCCTCATTAGTGTTACAGTCATATTTACAAACCTATGGGGCTCTTTCTTTGTCAGATAAGGAGTTTGTGGAATATCTTTCCAAACAAATTGATATCTTTATAAGAACAAACATTACGCCTGGCATGGCCTATAGTACGATTTGGGAAAGCTTAAAAGCATTCTTACGGGGCCATATTATATCATACTGTTCATATACTAGAAAACAGAAAAAGAAACGCCTTTCTGAATTGATACACCTTATTTCGCAATTGGATGAGCAACACTCTACAACCCCCTCTCCAGAACTGTATAAACAAAGACTAACGTTACAAACTGAATTTAATTTAATCTCAACCCGGCAGTCAGAGTCTATGATTCTTAAATCTAGAGGAAGATGGTATGAACACGGAGAAAAAGCATCTAAAATTTTAGCACATCAGCTTCGTAAATCAGAAGCAACTCATATAATCCCTGAAATTAGGACTAAATCTGGACATGTCACCACTACTCCACAAAAAATAAATGAGAGTTTCAGAATATTCTATTCCAGTCTCTATGATTCTGAATCTTTAAACACGCCTGAACTGTTTGAGGCTTTTTTGATGGAATGACAGTTCCGACTTTAACCTCGGCATTCAGAGACCAATTAGAAGAGCAAATTACAGTGGAAGAAATTAAATTGGCAATTAGCTCAATGCAGAATGGGAAATCCCAGGTCCGGATGGGTATCCGGTTGAATTTTTCAAGACCTTTAAAGACAGTTTATCACCTTTATTACGGGACATGTTCATTGAGTCATTGGTTTCAAAATGTCTTCCCCTAACGCTTCGACAAGCAACCATCTCACTCCTATTGAAGCCAAATAAGGATCCATTAGAGTGTTCATCATATTGTCCTATATCACTCTTAAATGTAGATTTAAAAATACTGTCAAAAACACTTGCTCTCAGGCTAGAGCAATATCTACCATTGTTAGTTTTCCCAGATCAGACAGGTTTCGTGAAGGGTAGGCATGGTTTTTTCAACCTGCGCAGGTTTTTAAACATATTACACACCAAGTCAACGACAACCCCTGAAATTGCCTTATTACTCGATGCTGAGAAGGTATTTGACGGGGTGGAGTGGGATTATCTGTTTTATACTCTACATAAATTTGGATTTGGCCCTAATTTCATTTCATGGATTCGGTTACTTTACTCCTGACCTATGGCACGTGTTAGAACAAATTCGTTATTCTCTTCTTATTTCCCACTTCTCCGTGGTACGAGACAAGGTTGTCCCTTATCCCCTCTTCTTTTTGCTTTATCAATTGAACCATTGGCGATTAAACTGCGAGCTGACAGTTGCATTAAGGGCATCTTCAGAGGTGACCAGGAGCACAAAATATCCTTATATGCTGACGACCTCCTGCTGTATATGTCAGAGCCTTTATGCTCTCTTCCCCGTGCTCTTGCCATTTTTGAATGTTTTGGTAATATTTCGGGTTACAAGTTGAACCTACATAAAAGTGAACTTCTCTGTGTCAACTCTATAGCCAGGAAGATTTCATTTTCAGATTTTCAATTTAACGTTAAATCAGGGTATGTGACCTATCTGGGGGTTAAGGTTACCCACTCATACAAAGGTCTTTATGAAAGAAACTTTGTCCTGCTGCTTAAGAATACTGAGGCAGATCATCAGAGATGGAACAATTTACCACTGTCATTAATTAGCCGCATCAATTCTATCAAAATGAACATACTACCCAAGTTCCTTTATTTATTTCAATGTATCCCATGCTACTTACCCAATAAGTATTTTATAACACTGACTAAGCATATCTCTGCATTTATTTGGAATGGAAAAAGTCCACGAATTTGCAAAGATTTCATGCAGAGGACTAGGCCAATGGGTGGATTAGCCTTGCCAAACTTTCAGTCTTATTATTGGGCAGCAAATATTCGAAATATGCTGTACTGGATGAGTAATTTTACTACAGAGACTCCAGCTTGGCTCCAAACTGAGTCATCCAATTGTGGCAAAATTTGCCTATCAGCGTTGTTGAATTCAGCTCTCCCATTAGAACTATACACCCATAAACGTAACCCTTTGTTGTATGACTCGCTCAGAATCTGGGTGCAATGTAGAAAAAGGTTGGGGTTACACTTAATGGGGTGGCTGTAGCTCAGGTGGTAGAGCAGGTCATCTACTGATCGGAAGGTTGGTGGTTCGATCCCTGGCTTCCCCTAGTCTGCATGCCAAATATCCTTGGGCAAGATACTAACCCCAAATTGCTCTCCAATGCATCCATCGGAGTATGAATGTGTGTGTGAATGTTACCTTAGAAAGCACTTAGAAAAATGTGCTTGTGTGAATGGGTGAATGTAAAAGTTGTGTACAGCGCTTTGAGTGATCAGAAAGAGTAGAAAAGCGCTATATAAGAACCAGTCCATTTACCATTTACTTAATGTCAATTAAAGCACCTATCTGCTCAAATCATATGTTCCCACCCTCCATTATGGATTCTGCCTTTAAAATATGGGAAAGTAATGGCCTTAGAAATATCAAAGACCTTTTTGTAGATGGGATTTTTGCCTCATTCACGCAGCTCCTGAAGCAGTTTAATGTTCCTCGGCAACAATTTTTCCACTATCTACAAATTCGCCACTTTGTAAAGAGTCGATTTCCTTCATTTCCGGAACTTCTTTGGATAAAATTATTAATATAAACGTTCATAAGAGAGGGGCGATTAAAGAAATCTATGCTATATTATTAGATCTTCAATCTCCTTCTCTCTCCATCCTTAAAGCACAGTGGGAGAAAGACCTTGGGATGACTATAACAGATGAACTCTGGCAATCTTTTCTCCGGAGGGTACACTCTTCTTCGATATGTGCCAGGCATGGGCTCCTTCAATTCAAGGTCCTACACCGATTACATATCTCCAAGGAAAAGTTAGCCAAGTTCTATCCAGGAGCTGACCCTCTGTGTAACAGATGTAAAGCAGAAACAGGTTCGCTCCTTCATACCTTTTGGACATGCCCCAATCTTCATAACTATTGGGTGTCTATATTTAACACTCTGTCAGAGATGTATAACGTTAAATATGATCCCTCTGCTCTAACGGCTATCTTTGGGGTGATACCTCAAGACATCACTTTGCCAAAATACTATTCGAATTCTATTGCCTTTGCTTCACTTATCGCAAGGCGCCTTATACTTTTAAGATGGAAGCAGGAAGCTCCTCCCACACATGAACAGTGGCTTGCAGAGCTCATGAGGTTTTTACATTTAGAAAAGATGAGATATACACTGGCAGGTTCAACCACCAAATTTCTTAAGGCATGGCAGCCATTTCTGATGTACATGGAAACATTTAAAATGACCACCTTATCATGACCGGATGCCATATCTCTATATCACTATCATAGTTAACTGTACACTGAATGTCCCTTATACATTTTATTTTTATATTTGTTTGTTGTTGTTTGTTTGTTTTTTGTTGTTTTGTAGGGGTTTCTTTGGTTTGTTTGTTTGTTTTCCTTCTCTATTTCTGTTATCTTTTGGGGTATTGTAAATACTGAACAGCAAACTACTGTATGTTCAATGTTTTGTTATTAACATGCTGCTGTGACTGAAAATAAAATTTATAAAAAAAAAGAAAAAAAAAGAAATGGTTTTGATAGGTGTCATTGACTTTGATGCATTAATTTTTGAGAAACTGTAGCCTACTTCATTACCAGTTCTTGTGTGAAATACTAACACTGGCACAGTGCCAGATAGGTGGATACTTATTTTCCCTTAATAAATGAGGACAAATATGTTTTCAAGGTCCTATCTATTTGTAAATTAAATTGAAATGTGGTTAGCCTCTGTGACCAGCAATATTGGCACCTTCAAACCCTTTTATAGAAGAAACACTTAAATATGAAGGCAACCATCTAGATGAACTATACTCATATCATTTCTATACTTTTTAAATCCTCATTAAATTACAGCTTAATGTGAGCTTAGAATCAAAGTACCAACCAAGACAGACTGTTCACCAGAAATGTTGAACTATTGCTTTAAACTTCAGCTCTGCCCAAAGAGGCCCACCACTAACACCCCGCTGTTAGCAAACTACTACACACACACATGCACACACACTCCTGATTCATCTACACCTCTCGCGGCTTAACAGCTGGGTTCGCAGACACCTCCCTTCCCCTGCTGCTTTGACAAGGTTGTTGCGTGCTGATAGCGGGCAGCCAACTTTTGAAGCCCCTGCTTCTGAATCTCTAGCTGCAGAAAAAAAGGCACACTCATGCTCGCAGTATAGTCTGACCAGGGTTGTCGTGGGTTTTGAGGTTATAAGCAGACAAAAGCTTATAAAAGCTTATCTGTTTTGTTGGTTTATCATGTCAAAATTCATTAGCATCCCAAGCCTCCATTCTGCCCTGGGGCGCCTTGATACTTTTCCCTTCTTTCCCTCTGACCAGCCAGCCTATTGTTTTCTTTTTCTCCCCTGGTACTAGGCCACATATACTTTGAACATATACCAGCTCCAGAACACCGCCCAACCTCTGACCACCTCCTGCGGAGATTGCAAGGTAGATGGATCTGTGCCGAGAGCCCACTGACTATCACACTGCAGCAAGATTTTGCCGTACACTACCCCAGCAGCAGCAGCAGCAGCAGCAGCAGCAGCAGCAGCAGCACTCTTATGGCCATTTGCATCTGTTCCATGAGCTTTTAAACCCTTTCATCCCACAACACAAATGAGAGATTTAGTCTTTCATCCCTGCATGTAAGCTTGAAACCAGAAACAGTCAGCCACTTGCTGTCGTATATATATGTCCAGAGGGGAAAAAAAGGAAAGTTACAGCCTTATGCCAAAGCTCCACCAAGGCTTCAGATTCCGTAAATCTCGAGGGCAAACCCACATTTATAATTCCCCCCTCATTGCTTTCCTGTCTCCTGTCTGCAGTTCGAACCAGCCGCATCAGAAGGCTGTGACAGATTACGCTTTGAGAGCGACCTTCTCAAGAATGAAGTAGACCGGGGCAGGGCAATATGAGCCTGCAGTTACGGAGTGCTATTGTGTCCCGATAGGTAAACGGTGTCACTCGCTGTCTGGATCCCTGTGTATTCTGACAGACTTTATCAGCTGGCCTGGAGAGCACTCTGCGGCAAGTGTCAAGATAAAGCTGAGATAGATCAAACAGACAACGGGAAGATTTCAATGGCGGGCTTCAGCAAGGAGTTCAACAGACACACACACATTAACTCCATGGTTGCTTATCAGACCATCTCTGCTCTGAAATATGATGAGAAAAAAATACCCCAAAGCAGGGGTAAACAAACAAAACCCACAGGTGGACTTAATTCACAGATGGACGCACAGCAGCAAGCCTTGGCATAGAGGAGGCGGGTGTGCACACAAGCCTATACGTCCTCCTGTGTATTACTGCACATGTGCAGTTGCCTGTTTACTGCATTTTTGTTTTGCATTCCCATTTGTGGGTGCACGATTAAACGTGGCTTGCATGTTGCCAGTGTTGTGCTATAAATAGCCAAGATTTTATTTAGATGTTAGAGAAAGAGAGAGAGAGGGCTCTCAAATGAGTTGCCATAGCAACAGGCACGTTCAGGGGCCCTGCTTGTGAAGGAGGGCAGGACTGGGGGTGGGGGAGTGGAGGGGTGTGTGTGTGTGTGGGGGGGGGGGGGGGGCTGAAGACATGATAATATTAGTCTGTCTGCAGCCTCGTTTTCTCTCAAAGCAGTGAGCAGAAACCCATAAACTAAGCTTCATAATGTCAGCCCCTAAAAACACAAATTAATGCCTGCCTTTGTTTCTCATGCCCCAACTCAGTCCCTTCCTCATCGTCACCCTGACTCACTTTTATCGACCCCATTCTTTGTCCCTCTTTCCTCTACATCCCTCCATCCTTTTGTCTGCAGACTCTTGACTCTGTCTCGCAGCAGCACCCTCTGCTGTGGAAGAAATCACCTGAAAGATTACTCTTTCGGCTCAAGCACTTTCCCCCCAAGTGTGTGTGTCTGTGTGTGTGTGTGTGAAGCTGGCCATCTGTGACCAGGTTGGTCACAGATACTCACACACAGACAGACACCACAAGACAGGTTGAGGGGCGATCATAATGACCAGTGTAAACACAAAGTAGATAGCACTAGAGTGGTTTCAGTTCATTTTCACTGAGGCCCTCTTTGCATTAGCGGTCAACAGCCCAATCCATTGCAAACACTGCTGTGACAGACGTGGCTCTTGAGATAATAGAGACACTTTTAAGCACGCACGCACGCACACACACACACATATTGTTTCAGTGTGCTTGTTCCTCATTTTTGCGAGGAAAATACAGCTGTTTACTGAACATGAAAATGGAAACACAGTATATGAGGCAAAAACAGAGTTTGTATAATTACTGAATTTGAAAGTCAATATTTGTTCTGACCACCTTTATTCTTCAATACTTCAATACAGTCTGAACTCTCCTAGTCTCCCTAATCAAAATAATATCCAAACTTCCCTCAGATTTTAGTTGATTTTCAGATTTTAAAAGTAGGAATTTGAAATTTCTTAGGATGTCACAAGCCAGCTGCTGGTTACTAATTACTACTAAGTTACTAATTGATGGTAAAGGATCATCATGCTTTCCTGTGAAAATGCCCTAAAATATCTCTCCTTCCCTGAGACATCTTGCTTGTTCCCCATTAAGCTCTTCATATTCAATTCCTGCAGTGAAGACTGTTGAGGTGGATAATCCCACTGCACGGGTCATTGCGCCTGACTCACAAGTATGTATCTGCTGAACCTCGGAACATCCTGAATCGAGTTCCCGAAACACAGTTTCCAGTCCAAAGGCATCAGAGAGACAGGCAATCATGCAAGCAGCCTCAGTGAACAGTGGGAATGTTTTATTGGGAAAGAAACACACATCAATATAGTCTTAATCTATCCATGCTTTGTGGTGTTATTAATGGGGGGGTCTAATATCTCAAACAAATATGTAACATGGCATTAAATAGTAATGAAGCACACGCTCCCTTCGTGTCTGTGTGGCGTTGGCTCAGTAGTATGTCTCTTTCTCCACCCAACCTAGAAAGCAAAGAAGACACAATTAGGGAGTTTTTTATTTATTTTTATTTTTTAATCTTTCTCACGGTTTAGGGCTCAAATTTGTCTAGTTGTCTTTTACAGAGAAAAACAAAGATGGAATACAACACGACAGCCACATCTAAAACGGCTTTGGCCTCAAACCTCGCGCTCAGAAAGATTTCACCCCTCATGCTGGCTGACAGTGATTCGAAGAAATAAGACTTGACTGAGCTTGGGCCGTGTGCGAGAGACTGCATGCTAAATTTAGGGAAAATGCGGCCATTAGAAGATGTACCCTGAAGGGACTGGAGAGGCTGTGTCATTTTTGTTTCATGGTTGTTTATGAGGTTACACAATCAGTGAGGCCATGAATAATCACCCTGGGATAAAATGACTGAAAGAATCACATAAAATGACCCTGTAGCTCAAAAGCTAGATGTTTGGGTTTTATATCATTAGATGGACATAAAATCCAGTAAAAATGAATGGCGAGAGTGGTCCTAATACCAAAATTCTCCAATTTTGACACCAATTTGGTATTTGGTGTCAAACATAAGGCCCCAGGACTGCCAAAGATTCCAATCTGGCCCGCTGGACATCTTTGGACAATGTGAGGGAGGGCATAAATCTTGGATTTTTAACTGTATTTTCATAAATCTTTCAGTTTTACCTACTGATAAAGACCACCCCATGCATACTAATCATCCTACAGTGATAAAGTAAATAATAAAATCATGTCATAGATGACCACCTACTATAGAAATGCCTCTGTTTTGGTTATTATTTCACTTATTTTTCTTATATTATAGATATCAGAGGGATTAAATCTGCACTTAAACTTTGGTACAACGACAGAAAGGGCCCAGTTAAGATCAAAGGGCTGTATGTGGCCCTCGATGTAAAATGAGCTTGACATCCCTGCTCTAAATGCTTGAATTATACCATTTAGCATGTTGGGTTTCACTTTTGGGAGAAACTGTGAGTTAAAAAATAGTTTTAAAAAAGTTAAAAAAATTATCTAAGGGCAGTTCACTTTGGGCTATTTATGGAGGGGAAAAAGTATTTATTTGCTAGCGCTTTCAAAAAAAAAAGAAAGAAAAGGGGAAAAAAAGCTAAAGTTGCTAGAAACCATGTCAGCTCAACTTGTGTTTTTTCCTGTCTGAATGTAACACATTATTCACCATGGATGGGCAGTGGGATGTTCACTGATCTGTGCCGTGGGTCTCAGATGTAGCGCACACGCACTCTCACACAGCTGCTTCAGAGCCAGCCCTTCGTACAGGTTCTGTTCAGCTTTGTGGGTGGAATGATGCATTAACTACACCACGGTTGGGGGTTCAAATCCCACCGGGCTCTGCCATCTGCCTCAGCTCACTGGTCAGTGTAGGGACGCAGTTGTGGCAGCAATACTGGGCACGAGTATCCACGAAAAATAGACTCGCAAGAGGCAGACGCCACTTTTGCTGAGCGCGCATGCACACACACACACACACACCTGTGTCTCATTTTCACACAGTACAGTGGGCACCTTCACAAAGCTGCCGCTGCCTTTGCTCTGTGATGTCAGCCTCAATGAATCAATGAGACTGACATCAGCCGCTGGAGGGAGTTTGTTTGTTTTTGTGGGTTTTTTTAGAAGTTTCAACACCTTTTAAAGCCATCAATATTTCACTACTTTGCAGTCGTGTTTTCAATCCCGTGTGTTTGTCAAAAAATAGCTAAAAACAAGGTCTTGCATTCAGATGTTTGTTTTTTTTTAAACGTGGTTTAATTACGTTAAAGGGACACATTTTTCCTCTGCCTTCAGTGCTTTTCATGCATCGAGATTATTGCAATGTGTGGGGCGAATTTTTGAGAAAATCACCTCCCAAATATGCAAAAATATGATCCTCTTCTTTCCAAATGTGCAAAGAGCACATATTTTAAGCAACGCAGCACATTTTTCTGCATCTGACTTTTTGTCAAGTAAAAAATCGCTCTGTGCCCCACTACATTCAGATTAAAATACTGAGAATACAGGCAAAAATGTGTCCTAGGGGCCTCAGATAATTATATATGTCAAGAGTTAGTGAAGCTCTTACCTCCTGGGTTGCGTCTGAGGATATATCTTCTGGCTTCATCATAAACAAAGATGAGGAGGGAGTAGGGGAAGGCACAGAACCACCACAATGGCCTAAAGGTAAGGATGGACAGACAGGTTGAATTATTAATGGGAATGTGACAAAAAACCCCAACACAAGCAGGCTCTTCTCTTTTGAACAGAAAAGCTTTTGGGGTGAGCATTAGGCTGTGGAGAACCGGCTATTAAATGAATTCAGAAGCCGTTGAAACAAAATGAGGCAGAGAAATCTGACAGCTGGGTTGAGGACATATCCTGTTCATCTCTTTGAGAGTGCTCTCTGGCGACGCTAACGAGGCTGCTAAAAGCCCACTAATGCAAAGCCCTGAAAACAAATCCACAAAACTTCTAGAGGAGGTTTGTGTGATTCTATAAGTGTCTTAGAACTAGAGCAGGGGCCTACACCCCTGTCTTTACCCAATAAAATACCCCAGAAGGGCATAGTGTCAGACAGATATGCTCAGCACCTTTAATCTGCATAAGATATTTACAGAGGTAAAGAGAGAAATAACTTAGAAAGAACAAAACAGAAGCTAGAGTCTGGGACACACATGTAAACACGGAGAATAAAAAGCTGGGATTATTTGAACATCACAAGATACCCAAAGAAACAGGTGAATGAAGAAGGTGAGAAAGGAGAGACAGATCCATGGGAAACCGATGAATAAAGGTGACAGAGGAAAGTAGCGTGTGAACTCATGAGCTAATGAGCCTCAATGCTTTCTATTTTCCTCTTTTGGGCAAAGAAACTCATTAGTATAGCAGCTCTTGTGCTTCGCTCTGCCTCTGAAGTGGAAATTACCAGTGACACTAGATAATAGCCGTCTTATTTTCAACGAGATCATTACCAAACTGAAAACATGAAGCTCTCAAAGGGCTGTCTGCACTAAGTGATGTACGAGAAACCTCCGGAAGGATCCAACAACCAGAGATGTCTGCAAATTTGCAGAAAGAAGGCTTTTCACACTTTAACAAAAGTTGCCTTGTGCTCAGCGAGGTCCTCACATAAACTGAACAGACACACAAAGTGGGATATCAACAAAAGCCAACAGTGAAAAAGGAAACGTTCTGCATGATTATTGGAGCCTACGAAATTATCTTGGAAGCTAATTTTAAAGTCATGAGTCACAGGATGGTTCTGTTTGTGTACTTGACTCACTTCATAGGGTACATTCTGAGGGCAACGTCCATGCCTGGGCAGTATGAAAGGAAGGCAGCCAGAGCCGTCTCCTCAAAGAGCCCAAAGATGAGGATGCGGTTCCTGTGGGGATGAAAAAAAAAAGGTACGGGTCAATACAACAAAAGCTCCTACTCTTAAAATTACCTGACATATTGATGTTCTTGTCATAGGAAAGCATGCGACACAGTACCAAACTGTCATTGTGGCTTGAAGCCATCTCATCAGTAATGTCTTTGATTTTATTTACAGTTACTCAAATATAAAGACCCAGTTGTCATTTGAAGATCTCAAGCATCTCTATGTGTACATACGTCATTCCTTGCTGCACAATGGAGTTCCTCCTGGTCTTACAGATGATCAGATCGGCCCACTGCACGATCACAATACTGGCGAAGAAGGCTGTGTGGCAGCTGTACTCTACAATCTTTCTGCGCTCATATGTCTGGAACAGAATAAAATAAAAAGGAAAAGATTAAAATGTTTTCCTTTTCCTAGACTGAAACTCCAATTAAATTTAAGCATAAGTGTGACTGACCCACTGCTGCCCATAGCTGTCTTCCAGGTCATTTACATATTTGTCATCCCACAGCACTCTGAGTCCTATCAGGTCCATGGGGAGGAAACCATTTTCAGCCAGGATGACAAAATATGTGAAGAAGCCAGCTGTGGCCTGCATCATACCTAACAGGAGAAAAACAACAGGAAACGTCAGGAAATGCAAATCAGAAGCAGAGTTACAGTTTCTCTAGCTTTCATTAACAACTTTCATACTTGTCTCTGGTAATCAAGATGGAGATAAGACAACCAAATATAACATGTAAGTGGCATTCCCTGCAAAGCTAAGCCCCTGGAAAGACATAAAAGTAAGTAAATAAAGTAACATTTTATTTGTATAGCACCTTTCAAGATAAAAACACTGCTTCACAGAGAAGTGAAAACATAGAAACAAAAATCAACCAAAAGCAAGTTTAAAAAGATGAGTTTTTAACAGTATAAAACTATATGTTTGAAATTGTGAAGATATCCTTTAATTTGGTTTTCTTCTTTTTGAGGACTTTTAAAAACATGACTTTAAATGGATTTAGTCTCTAAAAATGTGCTGAACTAAAGCTGGAAGTCTGTGCTACAATCTCATCTTGATCAGTTGATTTAAAATCCAATGGGATTTTGGCGCCAGTGTTGGGGAGTAACGGAATACATGTACCGCCGTTACGTATTTAAAATACAAAATATGAGTAACTGTATTCCGTTACAGTTACCGTTTAAAAAGGTGGTATTTAGAATACAGTTACTTTGTTGAAATAAAGGGATTACACGGCGGTACTTCCCTGTTTCATATTGTGGCGGGTCAGGACTGTTTGGGTTTTGTTTGACAGCTACGTTCTGTTGTTCCAGGCGGCAGCGTTATGGTTGCCATGGTTACAGGGCGACGTGCACGCTCTCTGCAACTGTGTGTTTCCTGGGTGAGAGAGCGCCTTTTTGTTGTTGTTGTTGTTGTTGTGCTAAGCTAATAGGCAGAATGCTACAGGCATAGCCCTAAAGAATGTAGCATCATGGGCAGTGTAGTCCGTGCTGCAGGGAGAATGGACTGCCATACCTGTTATGTGTCTGTGAGCGCGAGGAGGGAGAAAAAGGATAGTGGAAAAGTACGAGTTATCATCGAGCAGAAACGGGAGCTGGAAGCATGTAAATATAATAATAACCACTGCAGCAAAAAAGAGTGCCTGACGAGCCCAGTTGTAAGTAAGCTGTTAAGACTCGACTGTACACCGTGTTCATGTTTTCCTCCGAAACAATAAGTTCCGTTGGAGCAGCCTTTCAACGCCTCTCTCTGTCTCAAATTTGACCCAGACAACAAAGTAAAGCTATTTTTCAGCTACGAGCCCGATATGGAACCCGACGTATTAGCCAGAGGTCCCTTTACGATGGTTCGGAGCCGCCGACCTTCAGTAATAGTTAGGGTTGCCAACCGTCCCTTAATAAACGGAATTGTCCCGTATTTAGAAACAAAAGTACACGTCCCGTATTGAGCTGAAAAGGGACGCACTTTGTCCCGTAATACAGTGAGAATCAAAAGTAGTCTATAAGTTTTAATTTAATTAACGCTTTGTTTGAAAACATAATTCCCAGCCCTGCTCCTGCTTTGTGACCAATGAGCTGACAGCACACTTATGACAATTCGAGTATGACAATTGAGATTACCGCTCATCTCATTGGTTGAGGAAAGGTCGCTTGCGGAGAAAATACCGGAAGACAACAGATGAGCACAACAAAAAGCATGGCCAACAGGGAAACAAACGCCGACACTGCAGTGCAAGTCTCAGACAACAGTACACCTGAAGCTGGGCAAACACTGTGCGATTTTCAAACTGCACGATTGGCTCGCATGGGTTATAAGTTCGTAGGTCACGATGCAGGGTCTCACACTATACCGCCCGATGCTCTGATGCGACCTGAGTGCTCACACTGTGCGTCCATAAAATGAAGGTTATAAGAGAAATTCTGTCGCTCGCTCTCCCTCTCTGTCTTTCACTCACACAGACACACACCACCATCAACTTTGCTAAATCGCTAATGAAAAACACTGATCAGGCAGCTGCGATTGAGCAGCAATGTAAATCCAACTATTTTCACGGTTGTTGTGGTCGTGATAATTTGGTGATGCCACATCGAAAAGGCTCGGATGAGCTTTCCAAAGTTCTACAAGTTGTGCCTCCATCGCTTGTGTCCAGATCACACGCTGCACAGCCGTGCTGCGCCGTCTTTTTCACCGACGTTTACGTGTTTGCGCGTGAGCAGTGTGAGCGGCTGCGGTGACACCCTCACGAGCGATTGATGATCGGGAGCTGGTCGTGAGGTGTTAATCGCTTCTCGTTACCCCACGTATACTACACGATGCACGACGAAGGCCAAAATCGGGCCGATCACCAAATTGGTCGCACGACTCAAAAATCGGCTCAAAATGGGCCACAAATCGCACAGTGTAATCCCAGCATTAGACCAGCAATGTTTGTTCCTCTCACAGAGAGAAAAAAAGACTTCAAAAGTACAGGAAAGAATGGGAAAAGGAAAACACCTAGCTGGAAAAGTGCACGATTACACCTATAAAGCGCACTGCGCTGTGTGCCGGCGCACTTTTTCCATAGGCATGCTTCTAATGGTGGGCACATGAAGAACATGAGGGGCGTGAAAGCTCGGGGAACCCTTAACCAATTTTTGTCCACCAGGCCACGGCAGAAGCAGATATGGTATGTAAACACTGGTTTGTTTGTTTTTAAACCCTCTGGTTAAGGTTAAAATGGGCATGTGCAGTGAATATCAGCGCTACGTGGCCAGAAGTGTGATGATATAATTTATTTTGTGTAATAAACAACTGCAAGGATAGATGATTACAACAAATAGATGAGTAATACATAAAAGTAATACATAGATGAATAATGATGATGAGTTATGATGCGTAATCATGGGAACAAGTGGGTTTACAAACGGGAGCAAAAGCTGAAATAATGCCTCTACTGAAGCCAATTGCACTAAATGCACTAAATGTGCACTGTTACAAGAATATTTTTCTTTCTATTGTTTTCTATTAATTTATATAATTTTAAGTTAAGCAGGACAGAGTTCTTTTAAAGAAAGATTTACTTTTATTCTCAAAAGTTAAGCATGACAGGCTTCTGTTTAAGAAAGAGACCTGTTTTATTGTGTTAATGTTGTCATTTTGAGCTAAAAATAAATGGCTAAATGATTTTTGTTTCCCATGTGTTCATATCACAAAGAATACGCATCTACTTAAATCAAATTCAAGTCAAATGGTTAAAAAAAATAATTTCACACACAAAAAAAAAGAGCTAAAAAATTACCACACTGGGAAGGGTGAAGACAACTGGGTCGCCCGGCCCTGGCCACGAGGTGTCCCTTATTTATTTCTCAGGGAGTTGGCAACCCTAATGATACCTGTGAGACACTACGGGTCGCTAATGAAAAGCTGAAGGCTAAGCTATCGGACATTGAGTTGAGAAACAGACGCTGCAATGCCCGTTATCGGCCTGGAGGAAGGGATTGAGGGTCCACAACCCTCTAAGTTTTTCTCACAATTGTTGCAAGACGTTTTTGGGAGAGACATTTTCCCCTCTCCCCCCGAACAGATCGTGCACACCGTATTTCGACCCCAAACCGGCCCCCGGAGGCAGACTGCGGCCCGTCATTATCTGTTTTCACCGCTACCAAAACAAGGAGCTGCTAATACGAGAGGCTAGGAGGAACGACCTGAAGTATATGGATAAACCATTCCGAGTCTATGAAGACTATAGCCCTGAGGTGGTGAGCCAGCGGGGAGAATACAGGTCGGTGATGTCAAGCTTGTACAAGATGGGCCTGAAACCATCACTGCTATACCCGGCGTGACTACGCATTGTTAAAACAGATGGTGTACGCCTCACATTTGGCTCTGTGGCTGAGGCCGAAAGGTTTGTGCAAGACTCCATGCGGGCTTAAGGAGCTTTAGGTAAGATAGTTATAGAAGTTTTTCAGTTAGATTGGGTAGGTGTGCTGTTTGTTCTGACAGCTTGTGTCACCTGGGGGTTCACGGGGTTTCTGGGAGGGTTTCTGTGTTCGACTGTCCAAGTTAAGAACCAAGTGTTTTATGTTTCTTGTCTGAGCAACCAGCTAAAATTTTTGATATATTTTCAATGGTTACCTCTATTGACTTAGTGACCTGGGATGTTAAAGGCCTGAACCATCCTATTAAAAGAAAGAAGGTTCTCACTCACTTGAAAAATAAGGGTGCTGATATAGCCTTTATCCAAGAAACCCATCTTAAAATGTTAGATAATACTCGTTTAAAATGTAGTTGGGTGGGGCAGCTCTTCCACTCACATTTTACAGCGAAGGGAAGAGGTGTAGCAATATTGGTAAATAAAAGGGTTCCTTTTACCCCTTCTTCGACTCTGGCTGATTCAAATGGACGATACGTTATAGTATCAGATCAATTTTTAATATTAGTGTTACATTAGCAAATATATATGGCTCAAACTATGATGACCCCAATTGTTTTTTCACGCGTCCTCGGCCTCCTGCCTTGTTTGAATACCCATTTACTTATTATGGGTGGTGACTTTAATTTGTGCTTGGACCCTGGGATGGATAGATCGCCTGTAAGAACTGGATACTCGACAACAAAGTCCGCTTCTTATTTACAGTCCTTTTTTTTTTCAACCTACGGCATCTTGGACATTTGGCATTTTTTACACCCACAAGACAGACGATATTCCTTTTTTTCAAATGCTCATCAAATCTACAGTAGAATTGACTTTTACTGATAACAAACTAACCTCTCTTGTTAAGTCATGTGATTATCAGCCTATTGTAATATCTGACCATGCGCCCTTAATATTGACACTGCACATACCCGGTATGGAGTCTCCTAAACGGATGTGGAGATTCAACTCTCTTTTGTTAAGTGATAAAAACTTTATAGAATTTATTTCGGATCAAATTACCTACTTTTTGGAATTTAATTTAACTTCCATCTTAAGGCTTATCTTCGCGGCCAGGTTATATCGTTTACAGCTAATAAGAAATGTACTTCTACTTCTAAACTAAAGGATTTGGAAAAGCAAATAGCAGACTTGGATAATAGGAATTCTCAGAACCCCTCACCAAATTTATATAAAGAACGTTTGACACTGGGTGCAGAATATGATGTGCTCGCCTCACACTCTATAGAATATTTATTGTTAAAGAACCGCAGTGATACCTATGAGCACGGAGATTAGGCGGGAGAGATTCTAGCAAGACAGTTGAAATGTGCAAGAGCCAGGCAAACTATTAATGGGGTCGCAACCCGAGATGGTGGAACTGTTACAGATCAACAGGGGATAAATGATGCTTTTCAGCATTATTATTGTAAGTTGTATAGCTCCGATAATACCAATGTTTCTAACCTCCTCTCTGACATTTTTAGAGACCTAAAGATTCCAGCATTGTCCCCAGACGAGGTTTCCACCCTGGATGCACCTCTGCAGCAGCAGGAGATCATAACGGCAATAAAATCATTACAGTCTCGCCGAACACCAGGCCCTGATGAGTTTTATGCCGCCTTTGCTGGAAAACTAGCCCCTGTGTTAGCTACATTATTATATACTGACTCTCTTGCCAAAGGTGTTTTGCCTGATAGCCTAAATCAAGCTTGTATAACATTACTTCCCAAAAAAGATAAAAACCCTTTGGAATGTGGATCCTACAGGCCGATTTCACTCCTGAATTCAGACTTTACATTGGCTCCCAATAGAGTTTAGAATTCACTTTAAAATTCTTGTTTTAACATACAGAGCACTAAATGGCCAGGCTCCAGATTACTTATCCAAGCTTCTTATAAAATACACTGCTGCTCGTCATCTCCGCTCACAGACTCAGAGTCTCTTAGTTGTTCCCCGTACACGACTGAAGACAAAAGGGGACAGAGCCTTTCAGTCTGTTGCACCAAGGCTGTGGAACAGTTTGCCACTACAATTACGTTTGCTTGACTCTGTGGATTCTTTCAAAAAACAGTTAAAAACTCTTCTGTTCAAACAAGCCTTTTGTTGATCTACATATTTTATATTTTTACATTATTTACATTTGATCTTTTACATTGTATATAATGTTTATTGATTTTACTGTTTATTTTAATATTTGTGTACAGCGCTTTGTGATTGTCTGTCTGTGAAAAGCGCTTAACAAATAAAGTTTACTTACTTACTTACTTACTTACTATAAAATACTAGCAAAGGGTTTGGCCAACCGATTGGAAAAAGTTTTACCCAACATAATCTCTTCAGCTCAGACTGGTTTTATTAAAAACAGGCACTCCTTTTTTTAGTATTTGTCGACTACTTAATATAATGTACACCCCCAGTCAAGCTGCTTCCAAATGCCTTCTCTCCATGGATGCGGAGAAGGCTTTTGATTGAGTAGAATGGGAATATCTATTCGAGGCCTTGCAAAGATTTGCGTTTGGAAGTTCCTTTTTATCCTGGGTGAAATTACTCTATGCCTGTCCTTCAGCTATGGTACTCACTAATAACTATTATTCTAAACCGTTACGCTTACATCGTGGAACCCGTCAGGGCTGTCCCCTCAGCCCTCTCCTTTTTGTATTAGCTATTGAGCCGTTGGCAATAACTATAAGAAGTAATCATGCTATTCAATTCAAATTTCGCGATATGGAACTGAGCTATCAGCACTATCAGCACGATTGCAGTGGACCCGTGTGGGTAGAAATGGAGAAGCTCTCTTCTGGTTCTTTCTTGCTATTGTCTGTCGTAGGTGCATCTATCCCGTTACCCAAAAGCCTGACAATTGAGAATCCTTTAGTTAATAATACTATCCAAATTTACTTTCAGTTTAGAAAATATTTTAATCTTCTGAAGATGTAATGGATGACATTATGTGTTTTAACCCGGTTAAGAAAAAGGCCATATCATCAATGCTTGTTCTGATTTTGCGCCTGGGTTCTTCCTCTATGTCTGCAATTAAGCGATCCTGGGAAGAGGATCTTAAAATCTGTATTACTGAAGCAGACTGGGGCAATGTTTTAAGTAATATTCACTCATCCTCCATGTGTGCAAGACATTGCCTTCTGCAGTTTAAAATAGTGCATAGAATACATCTCAGCAAATCAAAATTGACAAAGATGTATCCTCAGATTGACCCAACGTGCGAAAGATGTAAATTGGCAGAGGCCACCTTGATCCATATGTTTTGGTCCTGTCCCAAAATACAAAAGTTCTGGACGGATGTCTGTGAGGCTTTGTCATGCATATTTGGAATGAGAGTGTCACTCAATCCACTTTTATTTTTATTTGGGGTCAATTCCGATGGTCTGGCACTACCGGCAGGGGGTCAAAGACTTATTGCCTTCTCTACACTATTGGCAAGACGTCTAATACTTTTGAAGTGGAAGGACGCAGCCCCGCGCACGGTTTTTATTTTAATTTTTCTCCCCTCTTTTACTTTTATTTGATGTTTTGTATTTTTGTATTTCATTGAGAAAAATAATAAATATATTAAACACTAAAATAATCAAATTACAGCATTTACATTTATGTTAGACTACTTTTAATTAACTGCTTTATCCCACTTACAATGAAAAATCTTGTTCATGACCTGTTATAACTTGAACTCCAAGTTTGAAAACACAACTGTCTTTCATTTTTTTTTTTTATAAAGCTCTGACGTGTATTATGAGTCTGTGGTCTGGGAGAGAGTCCTGTAACTCTGTCTGCAAAATACAGTATATAATGACCAATGTTGGGCAATTAATTATACAGTTACTTCTTCAAAAAGTAACTGAGTTTTGCAAACAATGTTTTTTGCAGCTGTTTACCTAAAAATGCAGCCAAGGTGTTTTTTTAAAATAAACATTTCAAACTATTTACAGAACAATCAGCTGTTCTGCATCAAATCTGATGCCACACAAATTATTTGTGCCACTCCAAAAAATAATTTCTGTCCACTATAAGATAAAGGAGAACAACAGCCTGATACCTGCAGGCCTGCCAACAGCAGATGTATCACTCCTGTAACACCTGTAACATTCAGCAGTCGCCTCATTGTTCTGACGCACACAACACAACTATTGACTACACTACACACTAACTACACAAGATTTGCGCTAAACGTCGCAAATCTCTCACATCTCAAAACACCGCTGTCAGTCCTAAAACTTCCCCCCGTTTCTTAACAACTAAATGCCATGTTGCCATATCATTTTTTGATTGGTCGACATGGTACATTTTTCCACCAATAGGAAAAGGTGGGGGTCACAGGCAGAGAGTGCTTTCGAGCGTTTTCCTTATAAAACGCCGTTTTTACCATATAAACAACGATAGTATTCAGGAAGAAAACCAAACGTTGCAGATATTTTTATCATAACTCTGGTTTTACGTGGCCGATCAACACAATTTAAAAACTGGTATAAAGTCCACACTTTTTCCGTCAGTTGTTCCGTCTGTCCTGCTCACATCTCCAATGGTTGTACACGTCATTAACGTGGCTTCACTCCACATCAGCCACGCCGCTTTGCTAGCTAAAACACCGGTGTCGGCACATAAGGACGCTGTCGTGTCTGCGTATATACGAATGTGAATCGCATTATTGGCTGGACTGTGGGATAAGGTGGCATCGTTCTAATCCCATACGGGAGCAGCCAGTCACTTACTGACTAACACTGCAAAACAGAATTGTTAAAGTTTTAATTTTATTTAAATGCAGGTTAGATTTTTTTTTCTGTGCGCAACACAGATTTTCTGTGCGCAACACAGATTTTCTGTGCGCAGAGACCGTGCCAGGAGTGCGCAATTGCGCACAAGCGCAGCTTAGAGGGAACATTGGTCACAAGTCATGTATCGATTATAAAAACTGAGATTTATAAATAAATAATGTCTTACCAATTTGTCCGTAGGCTATACTGATGAGCCTTTCATTTACTAGCTTGTCTGTTTTGGGGTTTCTGGGCTGTCTCTTCATGATGTCGCTCTCAGCTTTCTCATAAGCCAGGGAGATGGCAGGGACCTGCAAAACCACAAGTGAATAAATAAATACATGAACTTTCCGCCCAAATTTGAGTTCATTTGAACCTCTCTATAGAACAGGATGAAGAGCCAAACAGCTCACCATGTCAGTTCCCAGATCAATACAGAGGATGGTGACGGTTCCCAGGGGCAGAGGGATGTTGGCGATGATGAAAAGGAGGAAGGGTGAGATCTCGGGGATGTTACTTGTCAGAGTGTAGGCGATGGACTTCTTCAAGTTGTCAAAGATCAGACGGCCTGAACAAAGTAGTTTAGACGTTTCAGTATTGCTTCGTATTTTGTATTTCCAGATTTCTGCAGGTGTAGGTGTTGATATAGATCTTACCTTCTTCCACTCCAGTGACAATGGAGGCAAAGTTATCGTCCAGCAGGATCATGTCAGCAGCCTGTTTGGAGACATCAGATCCAGCGATGCCCATGGCGACACCAATGTCAGCTTTCTTCAGAGCTGGAGAGTCGTTCACACCATCACCTGTCACGGCCACAATGGCTCCCTGGACAAGGAAGAACATGTTTTTACAAGTTCCAAACAAAACATTTGTCAAACTGTGTCTGTGAGAATCCCCCCTGATGCTCACCTGTCTCTGGCATCCTTCCACAATGATCAGTTTCTGTTGAGGGGAGGTCCTGGCAAATACAATTTCAGTGTGGTGCTTCAGCAAATCATCAAGCTCCTCTGAGGTCATGTCTTTAAGTTCACCACCATGGACGACGCAGGCCTTAGCATCCCTGAAGAAATTACAAACGCATTAGTACAACAGTAGGGTATCATCAGGAGATTAGAAAGAAAAAAAAAACAAAAAAATAAAATCAATTTGACCAAAACAAAGACAGCATCACCCTTAGGAAAAACTAGGACTCCCAATTATAGACAATGAGTTCTAGCTCCTCAGCCACACCTACCCTACAGCAACTGCTTTGTTCTAAGGTGGCTGTGGCTGAGGAGGTAGAGCAGGTTGTCTACTAATTGGGAATCCTCCATCTGCATCCAAGTATCTTTGGGCCAGTTACTGAACCCCGAGTTGTCACAAATCCAGAGTAAATGTAAGGTTAAAAGTTAAAATGGAAAGGTTAAAATGGAGTAGAGGTAAGGTTAAAAACACTTTTGGCATAGAAAAGGGTGCTTGTGTGACTGTGTGTTGAAGAGGTAATGAAGCTTGTAGTAGAAAAAGTGCTTTAAATGCTAAGGTAGAGTACAAAAGCACTATTTAAGAACCAGTCCATTCACCAGCTAATGGCCACAGAACATTTTTTACCAGCTGCTCCTTACGCTTGAGAGATACTAGCACAGTGAATCTTTGAAAGAGAACTAACCGAGGGTTGACCTCTGAAACTGGAACATTCAGGCGGGCAGCAATGTCTTCAACAGTCTCATTGCCTTCTGAGATGATACCCACACCTTTAGCAATAGCCTTGGCTGTAATTGGATGGTCACCTGTGACCATGATGACCTGAGAGAGAAGAGATGAGAAAAAATTGGAGTACTTTGTACAAACAAAAAACCAAACATCTGGTCATCCAAAAAGTTATCATACCTTGATTCCAGCACTCCTGCATTTACCAACAGCATCAGGCACAGCAGCACGAGGAGGGTCGATCATGGCCATGAGTCCGACGAAGCACAGGTTCTCAGTGGGGAAGTTCACTTCATCAGTATCAAAAGCAAATCCCTCTGGGAACTGGTCATCAGGCAGGTGACAGTGACAGAAACCTGAATAAGACACAAAGAAAATGCTAGTCAGGACTTTGCAGAACTTTGCCTTGTTTCCACTACCTAATAAAGGATGTAGCTATAGAAGGAATGTTCTGTACCCAAAACTCTCTCTCCAAGACCTCCCAACTCAACATAGGCATTCTGGAAAGCATCTTTCATCTCATCATCCAGAGCCTGCTCTTTGCCCTGAAGCACAATGGAGGAACAGCGGTCCAAAATCCTCTCTGGAGCTCCTTTCATCACCAACAGATGCTTGGTTTCCCCAGGAGTGGTGTTTTTATGGATGGAGAGCTGTGGGACAACAGAAAGACTGGATTTAAATTCAGGTTTTATCTATACTATCAGTGGTTTATGTAATGAAAAAAACTGGTTTACTCTAGACAGCTTTGATAAGAACTTTAGCCAAAAACAGCTTATGATTAACTCAACCACTAGGGGGCACAAATCAGCATTTACTACTAAATATGCTGTGCACTGAGACTATACATAACAGACCAAGATAACCAACAATTTTATTAAAAAGGGCATTCCAGAATGGCCTAAAACCTGCATGCCTTCTAATGTCCAGCAAGTCTGTTTGGATAAAGCAGTCTGTTTGTATTGATGACTGTATGATATTAAACCTGAGTAAATACTTTACTGATTAGTTTATTGTCTAACTCTGTTCAATTTGCAGATGCTCAACTGGCAAACCACAGCGTAATTTAAACTAAAATATATGATAAAGCAGGGTAGTGTTTAGGGGATTGCCAGGCTGTGATTGTCAAGTTGCCTTTGTATTTGGTTGTTGTGCTGTTTGTTTCACAGTCAGAGCCACAAGCCTTCTTGTTCAGGTTAAAAAAGAAATAAGATGGAAACCGCCTAATGCTCAAATCAATGCTTTAAAACAACACTTGAGTGGCTAAACAATCTGTGAATCAGTTTTCTTTTATTTTTGAGCTTTTTCACACTATCTGAATGGTTTACCTGGTATTTGTTTGTGGAATTGAAAGGGATCTCAGCAATTTTGGGGTATTTTTCTCTCATTTCACTGACAGATCCACAGCACAACTCAATACACTTCAGCAAGGCAGCTTCTGAGGCATCACCAGCGACATCTCTCTGTGGATTTTAGAAAAAACAGTCATTAAAATTGGATCAACAATCACATCCCATGCCTTCTTTATTACAATATGTTGCAAATGTAGACTGATGTAAACAGAACTATATATAGATAATTTGTTGTTGAATTACATAAAATATACAGCACCCGGGTCTTGATGAATACCACTCCCTAAACTGGGTAGATGATTTTGAGGACTAGGATTCAGTTTTAATTTAATTCCACAGTACAATATCACTTGTATCAAATGTTGATTTACTCTTACACTCTTATATAAGCTTATATAAACTCTAATATAATTTGCCTGCTATGCATTGCCTACATGATTCCCTCCATAATGAGCAGCACACTTGCCAGGATTCATTATATATATTAACTTATGGGTTTTTTCTGGCCAGCCATCGCTAAAGCACCAGCTGTATATTTAAAACAGCCTTTAATTATCTTGAGTGCTTTTCTAAAGATTTCTAGCGCTGATTGGCCGCATTTGTATTTGCTTGTAACCCAAAAGTTCCAAACCAAGTCATAACACTGCAGCACTTCACACATAGTCACTGCATCCCATGTTCACTGGGTATACTATCAAATTCCTTAAAATATTTAAAGGAATTAGGTCAATACACCACGAGGTAATAAGCTCTGTGCTTGTTTACAACCAGAGCTGTGAGGATTTGCTCCACTGAAACAAAGGTTCTTACAGTGGGGAATTATTTGGAGTCTTTCGTGATGGTCACGATGGATGAACTAGAGTACAACAGGTAGTACTTAGGAAGCTGAGTAGTTTTACAGATGAAGATTTCTCACCTTCAGAATGGGAACGTTGCTCTGGTCAGCCAGGAAAACGGCGCGGTTGCAGAGTCCAGCGATTCTGGACAGATTAGCCCAGGTGGCAGAGCTCCTGTCAAAAGAGGTACCGCTCTGGTTCTCAGTGGTGTCGGCCTCATGGATCTGGTTGTCAAACCACATGTGGGCCACAGTCATTCTGTTCTGGGTCAGGGTGCCGGTCTTGTCAGAACAGATGGTGGAGGTGGAGCCCAGAGTCTCGACAGCTTCCAAGTTCTTCACCAGGCAGTTCTTCTTGGCCATACGCTTAGCAGTCAGAGTCAGACACACCTACAGACAATTTAGGTTTTAAGAACCACAGTCTTTTTGTATCAATAAATATAAGGTATTTAAAAGGAATGCCATTAGACACCAAAACTCACAGTGACAGTAGCCAAAAGACCTTCTGGCACATTGGCGACAATGATACCAATAAGGAAGATGACAGCCTCCAGCCAGTTATATCCAAGGATGAGAGAGAGGATGAAGAAAGAAACACCCAAGAACACGGCCACTCCAGTGATGATGTGGATAAAATGCTCGATCTCAATGGCAATGGGAGTTTTTCCGCCCTCTAGACTGGAAGCCAGGGTGGCGATGCGGCCCATGACGGTATTATCACCAGTGTTGATGACGATTCCTCTGGCTGTGCCTGAAAAGAGAAGACAGACTGAGTCCATGGAAGCTTGGTGATGATTCATGATCTCTATATACATTTTTATGTCAACCACTAATTGTCCATGCTGTACCTTCAATACAGTTGGTGGAGAAGAAAGAAATATTCCTGGTTTCCAGTGGGTTTTCATTGGAGAAGTCTGGAGAACGAGTCTGGGGCTCTGATTCACCAGTCAGGGAGGAGTTGTCCACCTGAGGAATGAAAGCACAGAAGCAGGAATCAGTGACAAAAGACATCATGCTGATCAAGCCAGAAAAAGGATATATTGAGAAGCTGAGATGGAGGTGGGTTGCCAAACAGCTAGCAGGTGAGCAACAAATGTATGTTGGGTAAAGAAACTCAAACACAGTCTAGATAAGATTCCTCGTTAGGAAACATAGAAAGGTTTCTGATAAGCAATCATCCGATGCTGAGATCATGATGTGAGCTTGGCTTTAATGCTTCGTGGACTAACATTCCGCCCAATTACTCAAAAACCATAACACATGAATCAGAAACATTATCACAGGGCAGCTTGAGTGTAAAGAAATAAATTGAACAGCCTAAAAATATATATATTAGCTATCAAACCCACACTCTACAAAAGTATTTGTTGGGATTAACACAAGTAGTTGAGATACAGACCTTGCAGCCATGAGCAGAGATAATTCTCAGATCAGCAGGGATCCTGTCTCCTCCTTTCACCTCCACTAAATCTCCAAGCACCACCTCCTCAGCATTGATGTTCTTCTTCTCTCCATCACGGATAACCAGGGCTTGCTATAAAACCAAAGACTTAAGTTAAACATTATAAAACAATAACTACATTATAAAACATGTCAAAAAGACATGATGAATATTTCTTGTTTTTAATTCCCAGATGATTCACATGAGTGATGGTAAAAATGTATCATCATTGTTGAAATACTGATGACGAAACACTACTCCTTAGAGTTGTGCAACTAGAACTGTTGCTTGTTACCAAAGACTTTAGTTAAACATTATAAAACAATAACTACATTATAAAACATGTCAAAAAGACATGGTGAATATTTCTTGTTTTTAATTCCCAGATGATTCACATGAGTGATGGTAAAAATGTATCATCATTGTTGAAATACTGATGACGAAACACTACTCCTTAGAGTTGTGCAACTAGAACTGTTGCTTGTTACTACAAATCAATTTGAGACAAAAACAGTGTGTATAAATGAGCTGTTACATTAGCTTTTCTTTTTGTTTCTCACCTGTGGGACCAGGTTCTTGAACGACTCCATGATCTTGGAGCTCTTGGCCTCTTGGTAGTAGGAGAAGCAACCGGTGATGATGACGACAGCAGAAAGCACAATACCTAGGTACAACTACATGAAGAGAGACATAACCTTTGTAACTATTAATTCTTTAATTAATATGTCACAATCTATATAAAGAAACTATCATTACGTTATCATTTGTAGGTTCATCTTCTGAGGCAGCCTGGATACCGTAAGCCAAGAAGCAGAGGATAGCACCAATCCACAGCAGCATGGAGAAACCACCAAACAGCTGGGAACAAGAGGAAATAACCATCAGTCTTTGCTGGTTGTACTGGTTTACAGTGACACAGACTTAATTTGCATTTCTACTATTTGAATATTCAAAAACAGGTTTGTGAGGATGTTTGACTCTTACCTGTTTGCAGAACTTGACCCATTCAGGTGTTGTGGGGGGAGGTGTGAGGGCGTTGGGGCCATCTCGGGCCAGGATCTCTTTTGCTCTGGAGGAGGAGAGACCCTAAAAAGAAACACAAAGATAAGAAGAAGCTGTGCAAACTATAATATAATAAAATATTCATCTGTTCTCTAAATCTGTCTAAACCTTCATTTACTGGGTGAGAACCATAATAAAGGACAAGAACAAGAACGGTTTTATTTGGTAAACAGGTTCACTCTATTCCACAAAGACATGGTGGATTAAGATCTGGTTGACACAAAACAAAAGAAAACCCAAACGCAGGAAGAAAATTATCTCCCTAATCTTAAAATAAGAGCTTCCTCTGTTTTATGTGTGACTTGCAGTAAATGAAAACTCAACATACCAGTAGTAATAAAACCAAGACAGAGAAATATACCAGATGATCAAGTTGTATTTCTGTTACTTCATGTATGACTGAAAGTCTCTTTAAACAAATACCAGGATTAACAAGGAGCTTTTTTTCTCTCCTTGTTGGCAGGATCAATAAGTCTGGTGTTCTGGTGTGAATGAAGCCTTTGTTTTAGGGCAAACTCAGACAGATCAGATTTCAGGAGATAACCAGCGTCACTCAGGCATTTGGCCGTGGTGGAATTGTATTGGCTAGTGCAATTGGATTCTGTGTGTATGTAACCTTAGCTTGATGAGGAAAACATGAAGAACAACTATTGTGTAGGAGCTAGCTTTGCTTTCTTTGTACAGTGTGGCGTGCACTGATACCTTAAAGGGCTACTCTTTTTCCTCTTCCTAGAAATTTCTTGTGTCTTCTCTTAATTGTGGGAACATGTAGCATCATTGTAACAATGCAACAGCACGACTACTTTCTAACAAAGTAGTCTTTGACCTGCTTGCAAATCATACTCATAGCCAAGACCATTACAGTACTTTTAAATAACAGGGAAACTTTTTATTTCTTTCCAGTGTTTTGAAAAGTCACTTTTCACCTGCTTTTCATTGGGGGCAAGGAAGGAATGAGGCCAACACCTGTAAAACTAGGCTAAAAACCAAGAAATGAATTTCTTTGCTGCATGACTATCTGTGCCTCCACTTCTTTGCTCTTGGATAGCACACTACACTGCTGGATAAATACAAGAAAAAAGTGAAACTTTGTCCACGTCTTTAGTCCGCTGTTTGACCTCAGCTTGGATTGTGAAATCTTCCCTTACCTTTGTCTTTATCAGCTGAAAGACTCACAAAAACAAAGACACACATACACACATCTGGAATGCTCACCCTGGTTAGGTCAGTTCCATATTTTCTGTGAAGTTCATCCAAGGTTAACTTGTGATCATCCTATGGAGAGAGAAGGAAAGAGACTGAGAGACATTGCATAAGTGAGACATGAAGGCTGCCGTGAGCTCAGTGACATTCGGATTGGCTCAAGCAATCAGTTTGCTGCGAGCAAACACTCCGTCAATCGATGTCACCCAACTGATAGACTGATGTTTGCTCTCAAAAGTTTGTGCTCATTTGTTTGGCATTTCAGCAAAGCTCCCCAAGAACTCTGACTCAGAGGCTAACTCACGTCATTATCAGTGACATCAAAGTGAATTTGGTGCAAGATTTTCATAATGATTTCTTGTAGTGTTTAACCATGAGTGTTTGTAAGCCACCAAAAGTTTTAATCAAGCAATAATTCAGTTAATTCCAAATGCGATAGCGGCAGAAACTAAAGTAGCTCTGCAAATGAACCACCAGAGACGCATGTGTTCATTGATGCCTACAGTGAGATTATCTCATGTCATTCGGATGAGCTGCAGTGATATCTAACTCCCACCTTTCATTGACTGGAAACTGAGAGACAACATAGTCATGCGATCAAGAGTGCACTAAAGCAATTTAATTTCCATTTCCAGACAAAAACGAACAAAAACAAAAATTATTATTTACATAAATAAAGCAAGGATGTTGTTTTATACCCACAAATTTATATGTTAATGGTTTTAAAGATAGCGGCAGATACTCTTCTGGGACTGCTGTGTCACATATCATGAGGTGACGTTGCCTAGCAACCACCTATCAATGGGCTAAGATGACCCATTTCTTTTTTTTTTCTTTTTTTTGGTGTTTATGCACCTACAGCAAACCAGCTCCAGCATCGCTATCACTTTAATTTCACAACAATACCATCTGATTTGTATCCACAAAACCTGGATTGTGTATAACGTGGGTTGTGATGTCATCACATTGCCTAGCAACTGCCTACCAACAGACTAAAAATCATAGCACGTGTACTGTGGCATGGGCATGTGCTGGTGATTCGAGAGTACAGGATCACTTTGATTGTTTAAAGTGTAAAAGCTCCAGTCGTTTACTGCCTGCACTGTGAAAAGAGTGTCAGAGTTGTAGTTGCAGGTAAATGATTGTCACTCGGCTTTCTGCTTTAATAGATTGCAGTATCTTTTTTGGTTAACCTTTATTTAACAGAAAGAGTGCACATCAAGTTTCACTTACTGTGTGCTGGGTTGATCTTACTAGTTATGTTTTTAATTAAAAAAGTTAATTAAACCACTTCTCTTTCTTCACTGTGCTTGATGACATTTCTCTGCACGCTTTCCTGTCACATGGGGAAAGAAATGGGGGTAACCGCATGGTTCAATCAGCATGGCCACCTTTTTGCATTACAATAAGCATGCAAAGTGTTCCATACCAAATGTGCCACAGATACTGTGCTTACATTACATGCTACAGGCTAGCTTTCATATTCTGGTTTATAAAGACCTACACCTGGACCAGCTGAAGAAAGAAAATCTATAACTCAGTAAGACCTATATTTAGGACTTTCTGTTAGACTTTGTCACATTTTATCAAATCACTAGCTGCGTTGTGTTATTGTGGGCCTGTTCCCTTTGTCTTTAGCTGGACTTTGATGCCTCGGTTAATTGTATGATGATGCAATAATCATTAACAGATTGCCAGATCCATGGGTTTCATAGAGAGTCACCTACAGTTTTACTACTGAGCTGATACATTAATCCAATAACTTATTAATATTTAACTAAAGTTCAAATCTGGGGATTATCAATCCAAGCTGCCCTTTGACAGTAAATCTTCTTTTGAAATGCACATTCAATGGTGGCCTGACACATGAAAGACAATGCCTGCTTTTAATAGCAGGTCATGGGAGGTCATGGCACTTAGGTGATAGGGTTGCCATGGCATTGAGATGTCCTTCAGTGACAGCAGGACTTTGAGATGTAGTTAAGATGTACACGGGACAGTAATCATTCATGTGTGTGGAAGATGGGGCTTTTATTACCTAATAACCCTCAGTATTCTGTGACCTGCAGGATGACATTGGGAAGAAGGGACTGTCGCTTGTTTCAAGACAAAATCACAGTAGAAGTGCCAAAGACCACTAATAGCATGTTCTGTCAAAAATGTTGTTTTTAACAAGTTACTTTGGAGCCATGTTGGATATCTGGATATTACCTAACAATATCTCTCTACATGTTTCCTTTGTGACCTTGTGAAAGTCATTGACCAGCAACATTTAAAAAACACCATTCTGCCAAATAACTGATGGTTCCTCATGACAGAAGTGACATTTCAACACAGATCGCTCGCTAATACTTGACTGGTGTTTGGAGATGTTGGTAAACTTGCCTATGTGTCAACTGACCTTGTCAAGGACAAGGACAAGGCTAAAATATTTTCTAGAGTATAGATCTTAAATACACGTGAATATGTACATATATACAAATAAACGGGTAACCAGTGACTTTACGTGGTATTTTTAAAAGCGCACTAGTTTTACCCACTTTATCTGTTTTTGACTGATAACCAACAAAACTATGTTAATCCGAATGGATGGAAAATTTGCCTGGAATTGAAATGCATAATATTAAGTGTCTGAGATAAATGTTGCGCTGAGTTGTATCCAGTGGAGACGTGAGAAGAAAGGTGAATGCCTCCATGTGTCGGATAAAAACCTAAACACTTGAAACTTTTAATAAAAGCATCCCTGGCTTCTAAAATACCAAAACGACCGTTTTAACTGGTCATCGGTGCTCTGCAGTTGACTTTGTCGCAACTCACACCAAGTTCCTTGCTGACCTTGGGAAATGACCTAAGCAAGCTGCAGACTGTGACTGAGAAAAAGCTGACACCAGTGGAAAACATCTCAGTGTTCTGCTTTTTTTCCCCTCCCTCTCTCTCATCTGTCTACGCCAGGATGTTTAAAAACCTGTCTAAACTTTTAAGTGCGAAACTTCACAACTCCACCAGTCTCTACGTCATCAGAGTCCAGTGGAAAGAGTTGAACATTTGAAGCCTAACAATAAAAAAAATGCTGAGTGTTTGTGGAAGTTTATGCATTTGAAACATCCTGGCACTCCCACCCAGCACTGACGTGTTTGGTTGAGATCAGTCTTTATAGACATGGCTTGCAATTTAATTATAGCTGTGAGCTACACTATGCAAGCAGTCCCAATAATGTGTGACTGTACATGCAGCAGTGTAAGCACAGAGCTACGTCTCATGTGACCAGCCGTGAGGCCAAAGCAGAGGTTTGTATCGCTGGCAGTAACTGAGTGTTAACATGAACTGAGTGAATTTTCTAAAATGACTTGACTTTAACTAGTTTAGATGTCATTTTGTAGGCTTTAGTGTCACCATTTCATGCTTAAATCACATCAATCGAACCCTCAAGTGGCAACTAATTACAGACTGGCTTTGCACAAGCTCTGTACTCACAAGGTCGACTTCTTTTTTCAGATCGTCCATATCCTTCTTGGCCTTGGCCTTCTTGTCTTTCTTGCCCCCATCTTCCGAGGTTGCCGCCAGTTTGTATTCATCTTTCCCTTTCTGCAGTGAAGAAAAGGGAAACAAAGTTAGCCTCTGACAAAAAAAAAACTCAGAAAAAGCCTGAGGGAAGAAAGCCCTGGAGCTTCCGATTTTAAGAAGCGGGAAGCTATGTCAACTGTCCTGTTCAAACATGTTGTGAAACTCCTGTAAATTATTGTTAACACAAGTGAGATCTTTGAGTTCTGGAGTTCATAAACTTCCTAAAGCTGTAAAGAAAGACGTAGTAAGTCAATGTAGGAGAATTTGGCACTCACATGCAAAGTTAAGCAACCTTAAGCAAACTTGTGACAGAGTTCCAACACTTACCCCAAGCCCCATGACTGCAGCACGAGTCAGAGAGTGGTCAGTCCAATTGCTTTTTAAAACTGAAACTTCCCACTCCGCCTCTGCCTCTCTCTCTCACGCTCACTCTCTTCCTCGTTTCAGTCCTGCGTCTTCCACTCTCCCCAGAGCAGAGAAGGTAGAGGCGGTTGCAGAAATACACCTTTATACCTGGAGGAATAAGAGGAGGGGCTTGCTGTGTGGGGGAAGGGAGCTAAAACTGGACAGGTAGCTTAGTTGGGGGAAGTTTACTTGCATTGGGAGGAGGCGTGCCCGAGAAAGGGTGGGCTAAATCTTACTCAACTTCTCATTTTTGTTCCCACTGTAGCCGGTCTTCTCCTTCCCTCTCCCTTCCAACTGTCCTAAAATCATTTTTCGGCTTCTGTTTTTGATTAATTTCATCTGCAGTGTTATTCGTGCGAGGGCATTGTCTCAGGTTGTGTGTGCTTACCTCACACAGTGAAAGGCAAGATAGTGAGAGACACAGAGATAAAGCAACAGCTCCAAAGGTCAAAGTACAGCTTTGAAGGTGACTGATTGCCCAAAGCTTGAATAACAAAGACTGAAAGTAAAGTACCAAAAAACGAAAAAAAAAAGTGAGAAGCTGATTAAAACTGACTGACTTTTATCTTGCGAGGGCGCGCGAGATAGAGGGAGAACAAAACTGCTACTCAAAACTACGATAGCATGTGGAATGCAAAGGGAGTAAACCACTGAGCCTGAAGCTCAAAGCAACGCCCCCCCCCCTCCCCCTCTGAAAAAGAATCTAATTTGAAAGTGTTTCGAGATTAAAATTTTTAGCTATCTCTTGCAAACTTGGCCAAAGTTGAATGAAAAAGTGAATTTAATTGGTGCGGTCGATACACTTAACAGGATCCAAAGGGTTTGCAGCTGCCACTGGAATCCCCACCTCAGCATTCCTGAGGTTAGCAAAGTCTAAAGTAAAGCCATAAAGTTTTAACTGACAAGGTTTCAATGAATGATTAAGCAACATAATGTGCTTGCAATACTCCATGCCCTTGAACAGAGCGACCACTGACTGCTGACTTCTTAACTGAATGACAGTCCCTGTGAAGCAAATGCACTGCCCAAAAGTTTTCAGCACTAGCGCTCACAGAGCCACGGTGGAACTGAAGGACACCTGTGACCCCCAATGTCCCTTATGGAACCGACACGTGCCGTTAACGCAACTGAAACTTTAGCTGTGAGGATTAAGGGCTGTCCTTGATGGCTGACTGGTGGGGGTTGTTGGATGTGTTTGTAGTAAACTTACGACTGTTTGTAGTCACTCAACTATTGCAGGGTGGGGGGTTAGCAACGGAGTGGGAGGGAGCTTGCAAAACACTAGGGGGGCGTGGGGGCGGGTGGGGGACACATGGAAAATCTCAGAAATGAACATAAGGGCTTGTAATAAATGATTAGGCAACATGGTGGCCAAGAAATACTCTGTGCCCTTGAGCAGACAAAGTGATCTCTTGACTTGTTGTCAGACTGTTAGAAACAACAGAAAACAGGCTAAAATGACCCTAAATGATGAGATAATCCCACGTTTACCAACAAGGAAAGCCTGGAGAAAATTAACCACTATGCAAGCAGCGTCAGTGCACAGTATTTATGTTTTATTGAAAGCGCCACACATACATCAACATAATCTGACTATGACTTGTGGTGTTAGTGGTCTAACATCTCAAACATAGGTGTAGCATATGAAACACTCCTGTGTCCCATGTATGGCGCTGGCTCAGTAGTATGTCTCTAGCTCCACCCAACCTAGAAACCAAAGGAGACGCAATTAGGAACATCGCTTTTGTCACATCTCGCCTCACATGCACCAGGGTTGACAAACTGGTGCGTTGAAAAAACAAAAGGCATGGTTTCAACAAGCTTGCACTCAATCCGTTAAGTTTGTTGCCAGCAATCAAAAGAAAAGAGACTTGACTTGTGGAAGGGGGGGCGGGGCTTTGAAGATATATGTTGCTGAACTTTGGCCAAATGCCATCATGGCTTTGGTGGCAATGCTATTAGAAGATGTATCCTGCAGGGGCGGGAGAGGCTGTGTCATTTTGGTCTCACAGATGCTGATGAGATGACATCATCAGTGAGGCCATAAATAATCAGCCTGGGATGAAATGACTAAAAGGATCACAAGACACTGAAATGATCCTGTAGCTCAAAAGCTATGAGTGGAGTTTCATGTAAATGCAATTGAGTAAAACTGTCCTAACGAGACATGTTAGGACAGTCATGTTAGTCTAAATGTTAACTAGTTGGACGTCCTAAAAAAATCCAAGTATTTCTGGTGGAAATGCCAGCAACATTGTATGGGATTTGGCATATAGTAAATAATAATAAATTAAAAAGAGTAAATTAAATGAAATAAAAATCTGGAAAATGAAACACATATTTTAATGCACTGTTGTCCCATTTATCCACCCGTGTTGCTTTGGTGTGAACGGCCACTTTTGGAAACATCAGCTTCACAGATGTGTGCCTTGCTTAAATATAATGTAACTATTACCTGTTATTAATTCCACCAACTTTGTTCTGGTCAGAGTATCATAATAAAAATCCTTAAAAATCCTTGATGTGGGCAGTTTAATGCAGGAACAATTCCCATCAACTGTATGACTGTGCAGGAGAAAGAGTACATCTACTGATCACGGAGGGGCTTTTAACTGCAGCAGCTTGAGAGGACGTAAACATAAATGGTTCCCACCCCCTTCCACCCAACCAACAGCTGAGCTTTAATGCCAGCCAGCTGATGGGCTCCTTTGTTTCAGTGGATGTGGTTCAGTAGTATGAAAATAGTTCCCACATGAAACTGTGCAAAACAAGGTTTGTAGAGTTTTTGAGCAACCAGGCCCTGATTACAGGAAGGATACATAGGTGCCACTGGGACTACAAGGAAAATGTTGTTTAGTTTCATGACATTTAAGAGAATGGAGACATTTCCACAGCCTATACTGTATCACCAAATCTGGGCACTACAGGCCCAAGTTAGATTTTGCAGTGAAATATTCCTTTAAGTAGCAGGCTCGTCAAAGCACTTGATTATTTCTCTTCAAATTTGGATGTACAATAGATTTTAATGCAAAACGGCACATTTTGTGCTTCTGATTTCTCATTTGGGTAAAAAGGAGTTGCACGCTACTGCATTCAGATTAAAATGCAGAGACAAAACGGGGGTCCTGGGTGCCTCAGAAATATAACAGAGTTAGTGAAGCTCTTACCTCCTGGGTTTCGTCTGAGGATATATCTTCTGACTTCATCATAAAGGAAGATGACGAGGGAGTAAGGGAAGGCACAGAACCACCACAATGGCCTAAAGGTATGGATGGACAGTCAGGTTGAGTTACATGGCAAAAAAAGCAAAACAAAACACAAACACACTCGTCTTTTTTCTGTCAGGTTCAATAAAGGCACATGAAAAGCTTTTGGAGTGAGCATTAGGCTGCAGAGAACCGGCTATTAGAATGAATTCAGAAGCTGTTAAAGCAAAATGAGGCAGAGAAATCTGAGGACTCTGGGTCGAGGACATATCCTGCTGATGCGTTCATCTCTTTGAGACTGCTCTCTGGTGACTCTAACGAGGTTACTGAAAGACCACTAATGCAAAGCCCTGAAAACCAGCCCACAAAACTCTGGGATCTGTTTGTTATGTTTTTGTGCTTATTTCAGTGTCCTAGATCTAGTGCAGCTGTCTACATCTGAATATATCCACAGGTAAACAAAGAAATTAAAAAAAAATAAAAGAGAGTAAAATAATCAGAAATAGGGACAACAACACAGAGAATAAGAAACTGTGATTATTTAAACACCAGAAGACACCCAAAGAAACAGGGGAGTGGGTAAGTTAGGGAAGAAAAAGGGATAGAAATGCAAGAAAAAGGTTAATATTGAAAAGATGGCAAAGGACAGTAGCATGCAAACTTTTCAGCTAATGAGCCTAAAGTGTCCTCAATGCTTTCTATTGTTCTCTTTTGGGCAAAGAAACTCATTAGTAATGGCAGCTCTTGTGCTTCGCTCTGCCTCTGAAGAGGAAATTACCAGTGACACTAGATAATAGCCGTCTTATTTTCAACAAGAAGGTAAAGCAAGATGACACCACCGAATTAAACACAACAAGATCAACACTTTACCAGGGGATTGTCTTGTGTTCATGAATGTCATTGCATGAATAAAGGTGACAAAGAAGACGGCCACAAGAATAACCGTGGAAGAGCAAAAGTGTGCTTTATGAATAATTATTGAATTCTAAGGGTGTTTTCCTGGTATTACTGGATGATTAAGAAGAGCACAAGTTTGTCTGTGTGCTTGACTCACTTCATAGGGTACATTCTTAGGGCAACATCCATGCCCGGGCAGTATGACAGAAAGGCAGCCAGAGCCGTCTCCTCAACGAGCCCAAAGATAAGGATGCGGTTCCTGCGGGGAAAAAAAGTCAGAATCACCAAAACACTGGTGAATATTCTTAGATGTTCTAAAATCAAGCATCACAACATGGGAGGTCATTAAACTTTAAAGGTGCTCTTAGTTTTGATGTAAGTCCCGCCCTGACATCTCTTGTGTCTCCACATATACGTACGTCATTCCTTGCTTCAAAATGGAGTTCCTCCTGGTCTTACAGATGATTAGATCAGCCCACTGGACGATTACAATGCTTGTGAAGAAAGCTGTGTGGCAGGTGAACTCTACAATCTTTCTGCGCTCATATGTCTAGTGCACAAAAAACAAAATGATAAGCTTAGAAAGCCTTTTCGAGCACTGAAACTCAAGTGAACAACACAATAAAGCTGAATAATTCTCCCAGTTCAGAGTACATGTAGTAGCATTACTGTGACTGACCCATTCCTGTCCATAGCTGTCTTCCAGGTCATTTAGATATTTGTCATCCCACAGCACTCTGAGTCCTATCAGGTCCGTGGGGAGGAAACCGTTTTCAGCCAGGATGACAAAATATGTGAAGAAGCCAGCTGTGGCCTGCATCATACCTAACAGGAGAAAAACAACAGGAAACGTCAGGAAATGCAGATTGTATTGATTTTTCTTTTTGCATTCTGTAGTTTTTGGTGTCTAAATGGTTTCCCAGAGCTTGAAGGTCCACGACTACTTTTGATCATAAGGTGACTGCACAGGTCAGCTGATAGGAGGCAACCTTTCTGAAACCAGTAGTTCAGTCTGACTTGGGCTGACTGCTATGAGGTGCCGTAAGGGACATTATTACTGAAACGCTCTCACACACACTACTGAAATTTTAGCTCTCACACACACTACTGAAACGCTCTCACACACACCACTGAAATTTTAGCTCTCACACACACTACTGAAATTTTAGCTCTCACACACACTACTGAAACGCTCTCACACACACTACTGAAACGCTCTCACACACACTACTGAAATTTTAGCTCTCACACACACTACTGAAACGCTCTCACACACACTACTGAAACGCTCTCACACACACTACTGAAACACTCTCACACACACTACTGAAACGCTCTCACACACACTACTGAAATTTTAGCTCTCACACACACTACTGAAACGCTCTCACACACACTACTGAAACGCTCTCACACACACTACTGAAACGCTCTCACACACACTACTGAAATTTTAGCTCTCACACACACTACTGAAACGCTCTCACACACACTACTGAAACGCTCTCACACACACTACTGAAATTTTAGCTCTCACACACACTACTGAAACGCTCTCACACACACAACTGAAACACTCACACACACTACTGAAATTTTAGCTCTCACACACACTACTGAAATTTTAGCTCTCACACACACTACTGAAACGCTCTCACACACACTACTGAAACGCTCTCACACACACACAACTGAAACGCTCTCACACACACTACTGAAATTTTAGCTCTCACACACACTACTGAAACGCTCTCACACACACTACTGAAACGCTCTCACACACACTACTGAAATTTTAGCTCTCACACACACTACTGAAACGCTCTCACATACACTACTGAAACGCTCTCACACACACTACTGAAACGCTCTCACACACACTACTGAAATTTTAGCTCTCACACACACTACTGAAACGCTCTCACACACACTACTGAAACGCTCTCACACACACTACTGAAACACTCTCACACACACTACTGAAACACTCTCACACACACTACTGAAACGCTCTCACACACACTACTGAAACGCTCTCACACACACTACTGAAAAACTAAGGCATTTCAGTTGAACAGGAAGGCATTTCAGTTGAACAGGAAGGCGTTTCAGTTGAACAGGAAGGCATTTCAGTTAAACAGGAAGGCGTTTCCTTCCTGTTTAACTGGAACAGGAATGTTTAACTGGAACTGGAACAGGAATGCCTTCCTGTTCCAGTTGAACAGGAAGGCATTTCAGTTGAACAGGAAGGCATTTCAGTTGAACAGGAAGGCGTTTCAGTTGAACAGGAAGGCATTTCAGTTAAACAGGAAGGCGTTTCCTTCCTGTTTAACTGGAACAGGAATGTTTAACTGGAACTGGAACAGGAATGCCTTCCTGTTCCAGTTGAACAGGAAGGCATTTCAGTTGAACAGGAAGGCGTTTCAGTTGAACAGGAAGGCATTTCAGTTAAACAGGAAGGCGTTTCAGTTGAACAGGAAGGCATTTCAGTTAAACAGGAAGGCGTTTCAGTTGAACAGGAAGGCATTTCAGTTAAACAGGAAGGCATTTCAGTTGAACAGGAAGGCATTTCAGTTAAACAGGAAGTTAATTCTTGACAAAGAAACTGAAGGAAAAAGTGGTAGATTTCAAACAAACCACTACACAGATGTCTACTCAGCAACCTGCTAGTTAGGGGTGGGTTTTTATAATCGATTTATCAATTAAAATCGATTCTGGCTTGGATAACGTGAAATCGATTCATTAAAATCCTGAATCAATTTTTTAATATAAATTAATTTTGCCCGAAATGCCAGAATCTCAGGTGAAACCGCACAAAATTTCAACAACCACCAAACAGCTAAAACAGTAAATGAGAGCAGGAACAGGGATTCTGCACAAAGACGTAAACACACAGCGCGGACCCGCGGATCAGAATCAATGGGATGTCGCCTTTCTCACCCGACGGCACGTACACGGTCGGGGCTGAAAGCCAACAGCTGGCTGATTCTGATCTGTCGGCGGTCCGCGCTTTGTTTTCACGCCGTTTTTGTGCTGATTCTAAAGCTGTTAGTTTGATCTCTCTCCAAACAATATTGACTGAACCAGCAGCAAAAGAAGATCCAAACTGCGCTTCACATAAACATCGTCATGAATTCCCTCTGACGTTTACTGTTTTGCTTCCACCACGATAAAATCACACGTCATGCACAGCTCTCTCTCTCTCTTTCTCTCTCTCTCTGTACTTCAAGAACTGTTTCCCGTCTAAAAATCTGTTTTCTGCATTATTCACTTGCTTGTTATGCACAAGTCTACTGTTGTTTACAGCGCTGTCGGCCGCTGGTTTTTTTTCGTTTTACATACTTCCGAAAAGAAAATCTTATTTCTGCCGTTCAATACTGAACAAATTTAAACATTTAAAAATTATGCAAAATGCAAAACGCTTAGCCGTGTCTCTAATAAAACCGCTGGAACGTCAGAGGTAACGTTCATATGTTGATTAATGGTTTTCTTTCGTTTTTGATGTACTGCAGAATATTTTTTATAAAATCCCAGGCCAGGAAAAATCACCTTCATGTTTTTCTGTGTTTTATCTTCAGCTACTTTTACACAAAGGCATCTGCTGTGAGCTTACACCTTTGATAAAGTCTTGCGTGTGTCAGCTTCCTTTTTTTAGATACAAAAATATGTAAATGTACTGATCTGAATTATAATATTGCTGACTGTCAAAATTTCCCAGAATCAAATTGAATTGAATTGAATCGAATCGAATTGAATCGAATCATAGAACGATAAGTTAGACAGCTTAGTCTTAGTGAGACAGCTGCATTACTTAAAAATATATTAGCCTCAGCATAAGTCAAAATTTAGAATAGCAGGAGACGGGCATTATCCTGTTTTTTTTTGTTTGTTTTTTTGGCATATGTGCTTTTTGTCTTTTTTAGCAAAGAAAAAAATATCTTAAAATCATCAATAAAACCAGGGAGAGAAGGCTTAGCGTTCCTCCATTTAACACAATGGATATGATATTTACTCAAACGTATGATGATGTTAATAATGTCTGAGACAGATGATCCATATAAAAAAAATTATGATGTAATTCAAATAGTGACACATCATTAATATTTAGGAAAATCCAATTTTTTAAGTTGCACCAAATACATTGTGTGATAGGGCATAGAAAAAAAAAAGATGTTCTAGGGTTTCATTTTCATCAGTACAAAAAGAACACTGATCCACCTCAAAGCCAAATCTCTTTTTTTTAGAAATTCTGCTACAGGATAAATTTTTTTTAAAGTGTGTTTCTTTAACTTTAGGTAGAATAGGCTATTTCATAAATTTTTAGTATGCTTTATCCAGTGTATATGAAATAACTAAATTAGAACCATGCAATGTAACCATTCTGTTGTAACTATGAAATATTTTTGTCTTTGAAGAAACTACTAACAAATTTCTTATTGCATTTTTATCAAACAGCTGACATTGCCCTAGCAATAAATTTGGGAGCACTGATGAGAAATTATTGTATATCATAAAAATTTTAATCAAATGAAGCAGAGGCAGTGGGACCAGTTCACAAAATTTGTTATATTCTCTTTGAGAACAGTTTAGACAATATTTTTCTGAAAAGTCTGGGTAACTTAGAATTACACCGTTATCATCCAACAAATCTGTTATGAATATAATCTTTTTGTTCAAACCAGTCAGTCTTGAAAATTGATTTTTGATTAAGTGTTATTACCCTATTATTCCATAAGGTTGAATTATGGGGAGAAGTTGTGGGTAAATCTCATTTTCCCAAAAATGCACAGTCTGTTTTGGAAAGTTTGATATCTTTATGGGGATTTTATTTACCGCAAAATCACATTTCAAAATAAAGTCTAATCCTGTATACTATTTTATTAAACAAGGATCATAGGATGTGGAGCTAAGTAGAGTCTGGCTGTGACAGACAAGATTTTAACCATTTAATTCTAAGGGTGCCATCCATAAATTCTAATTCTGGAGTTTTGATACCACCTTTATTGTATTCCTTCACAAGCTGATATCTTTCTATGTAATGGGTTTTATTCCTCCACAAAAATTCGAAAATAACTGTGTTAGCCTTATTAATGCTTTTAGAGGAGATATATAGAGAGTGACAAGGATAAATCAATTTGGAGATGCCTTCAGCTTTAGATAGGATGTTTCTGCCAAAAAAAGCGAGGTCTCTGCTTAACCAGTGGCTAAGTGATTTCTTCATCTCGATGATACAGTTAGAAATATTGGTGTCTTTTCTGCTAATTGGGTTTTTTAGATATTATCAGCCCTATATATTTAACTTTAGATTCAACTCTAACCAAAGCTATTGAGGAGTCAGAGCTTGTATGAATCGGGAGAAGTTCACATTTTTTGATACTGAGAGATAAACGAGAAGCTTTAGTTTTCTCTACCATGTATTTATCTTTCAAAAACATAGATGTATCATCTGTGAATTGACTTATTTTGAAGTCTTTATTAAAAATTGATATTCCTTGTATGTCGTTAGAATTTTTGATTAATAGTGTTAACAACTGAGTTGCCAATATAAAAAGCTTAGGGGAAACAGGACATAATTGCCGAATTCCCTGTTGCACCTTGAATCCATTCCTTGATTCAAGGAAGCTAAAATATTGTTAAGTAATGCGGCTGCTTCACTTAGGCTACAAGCACAGCCGTCCCCAACCCCCAGGTCCTGGACCAGTACCGGTCTGTGAGTCGTTTGGTACCGGGTCGCAAGAGTTGAGGCTTGAGTTTAAAATTTATGGTTTTCATGGTATTTATCTTTTTTATTTTATTTTTATATTGTTTACGTGGCACAAAAAAGGTTGGGAACTGCTGTACTAGCAGGTTGCTGAGTAGACATCCTTGTAGTGTTTTGAAATATACCACTTTTTCCATCAGTTTCCTTGTCAGGAAACAACTTCCTGTTCAGCGGAAATGCGTTTCAGTTGTGTGTGTGAGAGCGTTTCAGTTGTGTGTGTGAGAGCATTTCAGTAGTGTGTGTGAGAGCATTTCAGTAGTGTGTGTGAGAGCTAAAATTTCAGTAGTGTGTGTGAGAGCATTTCAGTAGTGTGTGTGAGAGTGTTTCAGTAGTGTGTGTGAGAGCTAAAATTTCAGTAGTGTGTGTGAGAGCGTTTCAATAGTGTGTGTGAGAGCGTTTCAGTAGTGTGTGTGAGAGCGTTTCAATAGTGTGTGTGAGAGCGTTTCAGTAGTGTGTGTGAGAGCTAAAATTTCAGTTGTGTGTGTGAGAGCGTTTCAGTAGTGTGTGTGAAAGCATTTCAGTAGTGTGTGTGAGAACTAAAATTTCAGTAGTGTGTGTGAGAGCATTTCAGTAGTGTGTGTGAGAGCATTTCAGTTGTGTGTGTGAGAGCGTTTCAGTAGTGTGTGTGAGAGCTAAAATTTCAGTAGTGTGTGTGAGAGCGTTTCAGTAGTGTGTGTGAGAGCATTTCAGTTGTGTGTGTGAGAGCGTTTCAGTAGTGTGTGTGAGAGCTAAAATTTCAGTTGTGTGTGTGAGAGCGTTTCAGTAGTGTGTGTGAGAGCGTTTCAGTAGTGTGTGTGAGAGCGTTTCAGTAGTGTGTGTGTGAGAGCTAAAATTTCAGTTGTGTGTGTGAGAGCGTTTCAGTAGTGTGTGTGAGAGCGTTTCAGTAGTGTGTGTGAGAGCGTTTCAGTAGTGTGTGTGAGAGCTAAAATTTCAGTAGTGTGTGTGAGAGCGTTTCAGTAGTGTGTGTGAGAGTGTTTCAGTAGTGTGTGTGAGAGCTAAAATTTCAGTAGTGTGTGTGAGAGCGTTTCAGTAATAATGTCCCTTACGGCACCTCATAGACTGCTGTCACTCTCAGTGGGATTGTTGAAGGTTTGCAAATAACTGCAGCAAGAGATATGTATTTGTAGTGGGGCGTGGTCTGCAATGCCTCTCCTGGTGAGATGGATGAACCTGCGTGGCAACTGCAATCACGCTTCGTCAGCTTAAAAGTCTGTGACTGTTTAATCTTGTAGTTATTGTTGTTGTGGATGTGTGTGGTTGACAGCTGCAGAAATGCAGCCCATTGTGAGTGTACAGCAACTGTGTATGTGTAAAGCAGCTGAATAAAGATGCTGAAAGTATAAGAATATCATCAGGTCTGCCGTGTGTTCTTTAGAGTATTTTTAAGTGATGTATCATGGTTAATTGTCGTCTCATCAGAAACAGATTAGATTTAATTGCCAACTTGTCCCCATTCAATCTCAGACTGATTGCACATTGAATCTGTTTTATGGCTACACTTGTGGCAGGTTTTAGTGATATTGTTGTTATGTTTGACAATCTCATTTTTTCTGTTGTTTTCTGTGTAGTGCAATTTACTGTTTAGAAATGGTAATCACAATACTTAGAATACAGCAACATGTAAAAAAAAAATTATGTTGTATTGTGAGTAAAGTACTGTGATAATATTGGAACGTGGGGTGTGTGGCAATTCCCATCTATCAATAGCTCGCCTTTCATGATTGCAGACATTTTAGATAGACCATTCAAATGCAACTGATGGATATAAATAATGCACAAATGGGCAGAAGAGTTAGAATTAACTTTTTGAGGGTTTTTGGAAAATTATATGTCATATTGAAGGTGCAGAATTCTCAAATACTGCCACAAAAATATGGATACAGTATAGTTAAAGCTGAATAAATAAATAATGTCTTACCAATCTGTCCATAGGATATACTGATGAGCCTTTCATTCACCAGCTTGTCTGTTTTGGGGTTTCTGGGCTGTCTCTTCATGATGTCGCTCTCAGCTTTCTCATAAGCCAGGGAGATGGCAGGGACCTGCAAAACCACAAGTGAATAAATAAATACATGAACTTTCCACCCATATTTGAGTTCATTTGAACCTCTCTATAGAACAGGATGAAGAGCCAAACAGCTCACCATGTCAGTTCCCAGATCAATACAGAGGATGGTGACGGTTCCCAGGGGCAGAGGGATGTTGGCGATGATGAAGAGGAGGAAGGGTGAGATCTCGGGGATGTTACTGGTCAGAGTGTAGGCGATGGACTTCTTCAAGTTATCAAAGATCAGACGGCCTGAACAAAGTAATTTAGTAGATTCAGTGATGCTTTGTATTTTGTATTTCCAGATTTCTGCAGGTGTAGGTGTTGATATAGATCTTACCTTCTTCCACTCCAGTGACAATGGAGGCAAAGTTATCGTCCAGCAGGATCATGTCAGCAGCCTGCTTGGAGACATCAGATCCAGCGATGCCCATAGCAACACCGATGTCAGCTTTCTTCAGAGCTGGAGAGTCATTCACACCATCACCTGTCACGGCCACAATGGCTCCCTGGACAAGGAAGAACATGTTTTTACAAGTTCCAAACAAAACATTTGTCAAACTGTATCTGTGAGAATCCCCAGCGATGCTCACCTGTCTCTGGCATCCTTCCACAATGATCAGTTTCTGTTGAGGGGAGGTCCTGGCAAATACAATTTCAGTGTGGTGCTTCAGTAAATCATCAAGGTGCTCTGAGGTCATGTCTTTAAGCTCACCACCATGGACGACGCAGGCCTTAGCATCCCTGAAGAAATTACAAACGCATTAGTATAACAGTAGGGTATCATCAGGAGATTACATCAGGACATTTCAAAAAGTAAATTATGTGAACTTTGGTACTGTCAGCAAAAAAGTGTTCAATAACACTGTTACCTAATAAAATGTTCGATCCTCAGTGCAGACAGTGAATCCCAACCTTTTGTTTTTAGCATTTATTTAATCCAACAGAATGTTATGTCATATTTTGTAAACAGAGGTTTTATATGAGTTAAAAAGAGCCTAACAATCCTAACCCTGCAAAAGCGCTAAGGAGGATAGTAATTTTAGCGTGCTTTAACGTGAACACACACACACACTATAACTTGTTGATGAATAAAAAGCAAAGCCACCAGCTAAGCATCACTCCAAGATTTAATAGAAGTAAATTAATGGTAAAAGCCTTTTTGGCTGTGTAGCAGTCAGGACCTCTGAAATACAGAGTTAATTTAATTTAGCAGGTTTTGCAATCTCAAGCAAACTTTAAAGCTGTATCATTAAAGAGAGAAACATTTTGAACAGTTCTCACTTGTGGTCAAGAAACTGTCAAAGCTACTTCACTAAATCTTTGAAAGAGAACTAACCTAGGGTTGACCCCTGAAACTGGAATATTTAAGCGGGCAGCAATGTCTTCAACAGTCTCATTGCCTTCTGAGATGATACCCACACCTTTAGCAATAGCCTTGGCTGTAATTGGATGGTCACCTGTGACCATGATGACCTGAGAAAGAAGAGAAAAAATTGGAGTACTTTGTGCAAACAAAAAAACAAACATCTGGTCATCCAAAAAGTTATCATACCTTGATTCCAGCACTCCTGCATTTACCAACAGCATCAGGCACAGCAGCACGAGGAGGGTCTATCATGGCCATGAGTCCGACGAAGCACAGGTTCTCAGTGGGGAAGTTCACATCATCAGTATCAAAAGCAAATCCCTCTGGGAACTGGTCATCAGGCAGGTGACAGTGGCAGAAACCTGAATAAGATACAAAGAAAATACTTGAAAGATTCCCCTTTGCTAGCTAAAATTGAATATACAGATAGCGAAGGAGGCTAGCTGTACCCAGTACTCTCTCTCCAAGACCTCCCAACTCAACATAGGCGTTATTGAAAGAGTCTTTCATCTCATCATCCAGAGCCTGCTCTTTGCCCTGAAGTAAAATGGAGGAACAGCGGTCCAAAATCCTCTCTGGAGCTCCTTTCATCACCAGCAGATGCTTGGTTTCCCCAGGTGTGCTGTTCTTATGGATGGAGAGCTGTGGGGCAGCAGAGAGGCTGGATTTAAATGCAGGTTTAAGTGACTTACATGAAGCAAAATTAAAATATAATTTTACTCTAAACCGTTTGATAAGACCTTTTACTAGATTAATCAAAAACATTTAATAGATTCAGGTAAGGCAAGTTTTATTGCTAAAAATTCTGTTGTTAAAATTAGACTGGAATAAAATATATGTAAAATATAGACATGGCTTAGGGCCCTGAAAAGTAAGTTCATGCAATGTACTCTCACCAGCAGGGGCGACTCCCCTGGTTGAAACAAGTAGTATGATTGCAGAAATGTATAAGGATATTACAGTCATTTTGTTCCGATTTATAACTTCAGTAAATACTAGGGCTGTCAGCATTAATTGCATAAAATGACGTTAACGGCAAAACCGCATTAACGCGGCGCTAACACGTTAATCGAGCTACCCACACTAACGCATTGACGCCGTCCAGCCCCACACAAAGGGTGATCCACATTAACCCGTTAATGGAAATAAGTCGGGTTAATGTGGTTTTGGCATTAATGTCATTTTAACGCGATTAACACTGACAGCCCTAGTAAATACTCAATAGTTTATCATCCAAATCTCTAGTTTAAGTGTTATTTAATTCAATGTGATATTTCTTTTGTAAATCAAGCCCTCATTTATAGTGAAATAGATAATAAAGTGCAAAGGGTAACTAGCCTGAGACTGACAGCTTAGCACTATATTAGTGTGCAGTATCCCCCCAGATCAAATCAAGTTTAAGGAAATCAAGAGGGCGGTTCAAGATGGGATTGCCTTAATTCTAAAGTTAAGACTTTGAAACAAGGCTTTCTGCAACTTTATAGTATGTGTTTTGTCTATAGATGTGCTTTTTTTTTAATCTAAACATTTAAGGTCTTTATCACACTGTGTGGATGGTTTACCTGGTATTTGTTTGTGGAATTGAAGGGGATCTCAGCAATTTTGAAGTATTTTTCTCTCATTTCACTAACAGATCCACAGCACAGCTCAATACACTTTAGCAAGGCAGCTTCTGAGGCATCACCAGCCACATGTCTCTGTGGATTTAATCAAAAAACAGGGTTAGTAAAATAGGTTTATCATCACATCCCATGCCTTCTTTATAACAACATATTGAAAATGAGAATTGATGTGTACACAACTGTATTTAGGTAATCTGTTGCTGAATTACATCAAAAATATGGCAATCACATGGTTGTGGATGTAATTTACTAAATTGGATAGATGATTATGGAGACCATGACTTAGACGAAGTCTATTATACATCTGTATATTTAAAACAGACTTTAATTATCTTGAGTGGTTTCATAAAGATTTGTAGTGCTGTTTGGCTGCATTTGTATCTGGTTGAATCCCAAAAGTTCCAAGCCAAGCGATAATACTTCAGGACTTCCCACATAGTCACTGATTCCCAGTATTCATTGGGTATACTATCAAACTCAGGAAAGAGGGGTAATAAGCATTGTCTTTGTGTACACCCAAGGGTATGAGGACTTGTTACATGGAAAACAAATGTTTCTGATTTGTTCCTTCAGATGGATTATTTGGATGGGAAATTATTTGGAGTCTTTCGTGATGGTCACGATGGATGAACTGGAGTACAACAGGTAGTGCTTAGGAAGCTGAGTAGTTTTACAGATGAAGATTTCTCACCTTCAGAATGGGTACGTTGCTCTGGTCAGCCAGGAAAACGGCGCGGTTGCAGAGTCCAGCGATTCTGGACAGATTAGCCCAGGTGGCAGAGCTCCTGTCAAAAGAGGTACCGCTCTGGTTCTCAGTGGTGTCGGCCTCATGGATCTGGTTGTCAAACCACATGTGGGCCACGGTCATTCTGTTCTGGGTCAGGGTGCCGGTCTTGTCAGAACAGATGGTGGAGGTGGAGCCCAGAGTCTCGACAGCTTCCAAGTTCTTCACCAGGCAGTTCTTCTTGGCCATACGCTTAGCAGTCAGGGTCAGACACACCTACAGACAATTTAGGTTTTAAGAACCACAGTCTTTTTGTATCAATAAATATAAGGTATTTATATTTATAAAAGGAATGCCATTAGACATCAAAACTCACAGTGACAGTAGCCAAAAGACCTTCTGGCACGTTGGCGACGATGATACCAATAAGGAAGATGACAGCCTCCAGCCAGTTATATCCAAGGATGAGAGAAAGGATGAAGAAAGTTACTCCCAGGAAAACGGCCACTCCAGTGATGATGTGGATAAAATGCTCGATCTCAATGGCAATGGGAGTTTTTCCGCCCTCTAGACTGGAAGCCAGGGTGGCGATGCGGCCCATGACGGTATTATCACCAGTGTTGATGACGATTCCTCTGGCTGTGCCTGAAAAGAGAAGACAGACTGATTCCACTGACATTTCATTTGGCTTTGACTTGAGATCATCAAGCTTATGTTTTCTCTAATTAGACAGTAAATCAATTTTTGTGTCTGTACCTTCAACACAGTTGGTGGAGAAGAAAGCAATGTTCCTGGTTTCCAGTGGGTTTTCATGGGAGAATTCTGGAGATCGAGTCTGAGGCTCTGATTCACCAGTCAGGGAGGAGTTGTCCACCTGAGGAATGAAAAAAAGAAACAAACATGTTAACAGGGTCAGCAATAAGCTGTGATTGCTGACCAGTGGTGATGATCAGGTGATGCACAAGGGTGGAGGTTGATTTTGTCCCCCCCCCCCCCCCAAAAAAAAAAAACTATAACACATAAAATAAGATTTATATAAATAAAACCATAGCTGTCAAACCCCCACTCTAGAAAAATGTATGGTGTAATTAACACAAGTATTTGAGTTAAAGAACCTTGCAGCCGTGAGCAGAGACAACTCTCAGATCAGCAGGAATTCGATCTCCTCCTTTCACCTCCACTAAATCTCCGAGCACCACATCCTCAGCATTGATGCTCTTCTTCTCGCCATCACGGATAACCAGGGCTTGCTATAAAAATCAAAGATATTTTAGGAATTTTTAGGGAACACATCAAGCATACCTAGATATGTCAAAAGACACATGAATATGTATTTTCTTTCTTTTCCCATCAACAAAAAGTCAGATGAGTGATGGTAAAAATGTATCATCATTGTTGTAATACTGATGAAGAAACGCTACTCCTTAGAGTTGTGCAACTAGTACTGTTGGGTGTTACCACTGGGAGGCTACCAAGCAAAACAATACAAAAACAGTGTGTATAAATGAGCTGTTACATTAGCTTTTCTTTTTGTGTCTCACCTGTGGGACCAGGTTCTTGAACGACTCCATGATCTTGGAGCTCTTGGCCTCTTGGTAGTAGGAGAAGCAACCGGTGATGATGACGACAGCAGAAAGCACAATACCTAGGTACAACTACATTAACAGAGAAGGCGCAGTTAGGTCGTCTTTTGTGTTATACATTATTTATTTAACACCAGTGTTGGGGAGTAACGGAATACATGAACCGGCGTTACGTATTTACAATACAAAATATGAGTAACTGTATTCCGTTATAGTTACAGTTAAAAAAGGTGGTATTCAGAATACAGTTACTTTGTTAACATAAATGGATTACACGGTGGTCTTTTTCTGTTTCATATGCTAGTCTATGACCTCTTTATTTTTGGTAATTCCACACCGGTGGAAACCCAAACAAAACATGCATTAAGAGGCTCTAATGCCTGTGTCTGAATCTCGCAGCCCATGTCACCCCTACTTGCGGCCCGCATAATAGCATAAAGAAATATTTTTTAAATGATTAAAAAAATTATTTAATATGAAGGCAACAGGCAGAGTGTTACAGGCATAGCCCTAAAGAATGTAGCCTCATGGGCAGTGTAGTCCGTGCTGCAGGGAGAATGGACTGCCATACCTATTATGTGTCTGTGAGCGAGGGAGGGAGAAAAAGAAGAGTGGAAAAGTACGAGTTGTCACCGACCAGAAACAGGAGCTGGAAGCATGTAAATATAATAATAACCACTGCAGCAAAAAAGAGTGCCTGACGAGCCCAGTTGTAAGTAAGCTGTTAAGACTCCACTGTACACCGTGTTCGTGTTTTCCTCCGAAACAATAAGTTCTGTTGGAGCAGCCTTTCAATGCCTCTCTCTGGCTCTCGCTAGCAAAGCTGACCCAGACAACAAAGTAAAGCTAGTTTTTGGCTATGAGCCAGTCACAGAGCCCAATGTATTAGCCAGAGGTCCCTTTACTACGATTTGGAGCCGCGGACCTGTTTTATATAAGCAATATAAGGAATAGTTTTCAATACAAGATCGCTGCAAAAAGTGAAACCTTACATAATGTCCACCCTACTGTTACTCATTTTATGTTAAGATTCAAAAATCTAGTTGATATTGGTATTGGTATAACCAAGTAATAGTCATAAATCACACAGCAATAGTTCATTCATGTAGTTGTAAAAAGCATGATAATATATTAAGTAATCCAAAGTATTCAGAATACGTTACTCTCACTGAGTAACGTAATGGAATATGTTACAAAATACATTTTGGGGCATGTATTCTGTAATCTGTAGTGGAATACATTTTTAAAAGTGACCTTCCCAACACTGTTTAACATACAACAATCTAGTTGAAGACTTTATTTTTACGTTATCATTTGCAGGTTCATCTTCTGAGGCAGCCTGGATACCGTAAGCCAAGAAGCAGAGGATGGCACCAATCCACAGCAGCATGGAGAAACCACCAAACAGCTGGAAACAAGAGGAAATAACAATCAGACTTTGCTGGTTGTACTAGTTTACAGTGACTCATACTAATTTTGCATTTCTACTATTTGGATATTCCACCACAGGTCCGGTTTGCAAGGGGAGGATGTTTGACTCCTACCTGTTTGCAGAACTTGACCCATTCAGGTGTCGTAGGAGGAGGTGTGAGGGCGTTGGGGCCATCTCGGGCCAGGATCTCTTTTGCTCTGGAGGAGGAGAGACCCTAAAAAGAACGATAAAGGTAAGAGGAAAGGTTAAGCTGTGTAAAGCCTGATATGAAAATGTGTGATTCCAGTTTTTCCCTTGTTCCTAAAAAGTTTTTAATCTTTGCTGACTTGAGGACAAACATAATGAAGAACAAGAACATTTCAGTTTAATACGTACAGCATTTAAACCCAAAGAAATGGTGAATTAAGGCCTCATGGAAAACCAAGAAGAAAAAACAACAACCACAAGCCGAAATACCTCAGTAATCTTAAAATTACAGCTTCCTCTCCTTAAGAACAGACAACAAGAGAAATCCATGCTTATGGGAAATCAAGTCTTGTAATTAACAGTGGGCGCGAAGACTACCAAGTGATCAGGTTGTGTCTGTTTCTATGAAATCCTCTGAAGAAATACGGGGAATTTTTTTTACTACTATTTTCTTTGTTGGCATAAAGCCCGTTTCCCCATATGAGTGAAACTGTTCAGACAGGTCAGATTCCAGGAGATAATCAGCCTCAAGCAATCATTAGGTGGGTCCGTATTGGTGTATGAAAGTGCATTCTGTGTGTTTATCTGTAGCTTGATGAAGATCACATGGAGCTACTATTGAATAGTATCCAAGTCTGCCTTTTGTAGTGTGGTATGTATTGATACTTTAAAGGTCCAGTTCACCATCTGTCTAACCTGTTAATGTAACTGCCTGTAACTGTAAACCTGTAACACTTGAGTTGTTTAAAAAAAAATCTTCTTCATTTCTACAAGTAATCTGGGACTGTAAAGACAACGTATTTTGTTTGTGCCACTTGTGGCATTAAAAAGAGTCAAGAAGCAAAGCCTGGGATAGGCTCCAGTCTCCTGACGACTGGTTAAACAGAAAAGAATGGATGGATGTTACTTTACAGAGACAATATTCCTCTACCAGCTTTTATTGGAATGAATGAAGGCAGGAAGCTAATTACAAGTAGGCTAAGGAAACAAATAGCTAAGTGCCACATGACCCATGACTCAATCTCGGGCTCCTTCTGTCCATGTGTCAAAGCATCGTTGGGCAAGATACAGAATCCCAAGTTTACCCCCGATGTACCTATCAGAGCGTGAACATGTTGACATGTTAGATAAAAGTGCTTAGTAAAGATAGAAGCACTGTATTAATGTGTGTGTGACTGGGTGAAAGCAGTTTGAATGCCCATATTAAGTAGAAAGGTGCTAGATAACTGTTTCCCAACCAATGTGCCGCGAGAAATGATCAGGTGTGTCGTGGAATATTACCTGGTTCCACCTGATTAGTACTCTAAGCGTCCGGTGTGAGTAATGGGCAGAACAATTACATTCTCTTCCACTAGAGGGCAGTACAACTACCTGCTCTAATTGAATGGGTTGCCAACAGCCAGTAAAACAGAAGAAGACGAAGAAGAAATTACATAATAGTCATGCTCTGAGTGAAAGAATGCAATGCGTAATAGCAATAGATAAATATTTGAAAAGAAAAAGTACTCAATCTGACCTGGGTCTTGGAGAAAATTCTGACCCAGATGACGCCCCTAGCATGAGTAGTGGTCAGAAGAAAGCAAACTATACTGGGGACAAACTGAGCCAATTCCGCTATACCTGGTGCGCGGGGAAAAATGATCAATATGCTTTTTGTGACATTTTTGTTTGGTGGTGTGCCGTGTGATTTTTCTAATGTGATATATGTCCCGTGGATCCAGAAGGTTGGGAAACACTGCTACATAAGTACCAGTCCATTTGACAAAGTAAACTAAACTGTTGCCTGTCCTGAGTCATGTGCTTATAACTAGGGAAGGATTGATCCGATATACAGTATCCGTATCAGTCTGATCCTGATCTAAATTACTGGATCGGATATTGGGGAGAAAAAAAAAGTTATCCGATACATTAAATATCACAAAAACATCTCACAAAACTTGCAACATGGCGTAACCCACGTAGTGAAATAGCACGTCAGAGCAGTATGCGTCACATGATAGAGTGACTGTTGTGTGCGAGACCTGTTGGCGGTCTGGAGTTCACACTGAAAGCATTTGGAGCCTCGCTACGTGCTGCCAAACCAGGTGTTGTACCAAGGTAGGTATCCCTGACAAAATTCGTACCTCTTGCGTTGCAAGCATTCGCTGGGCACGGCGTGCCGATCCAGTTTTTTCCGCCTCCATTACAGACAATTAGACGTGGAAGTAGTGATGTTTGAGTGAAAAATGAGTGTCTTAACATTACCATTCAGTTTGAGGGTTACAACAGAAAATTATATATTTATTGTTCTCGCGTGGTATCGGATGGGATTATTTTAACAAATAAAGGACATTTTGTCTGATAAATAGATAACGATGATAACGTGATAAAAAAAATAAATAAATGATAAAAAAATAAATGATAACGTAAAAATAAACTTTACTGTATAAAGAGCTAAAACCTTCAAAGTTTTAGGACCAGATAGTCATTTAAGCGTTTGTGAACTAAAAATCAAGACTGTGGGATACTCTTTGTCCATGATTCAGGCAGGGGGGTACATATTGTGGCAGGATCAGCCTGATATTATTTGTATCCCACTATAACTTCACTGTATAAAGAGCTAACATCTCCAAAATTTCAGTATTTAGTCGTTATTAGAAGTGTTTGTGAACTTAAAATCCAGAATGTGGGATAGTGTTTGCCCGTGATTTGGAGAGCCCAGCGAGTGCTCCTGATGCAGGGGAAACAAATTTTGTTAGGGATATCTACTTTGGCACGACGCATGGTTAAACAGTTTCGTGGTTCGAAAACAAAATATGAAAAACACTTTTTTTTCATACTCATGTTTTGTATAGAAATTACACAAAATTCATTAGCTTACACTGACATCCATCTTGATAAAAGATGAGTGTCGTGAGAAGCCGTGTTTGCATTCATTTGCACTGCTTTCCACTCTGGATGTCTATTTATGTTAAGCTTTAAGTATAAAAGGGTCCATTCTTTTTTTCAGAACCAAAGAATTTTTGAAATCTGCATAAAACTGCATTTTAAATTAATTTTTGAATATTACTTTAAATACTTAGATTTAAAGTTCTGCTAAAGGTTTAAATAAAAAGATTAGTATTGCTGAACTGCGAAATATTTTGGGTGTAGTAGAATAGCTTTAGTGTTTTGTTTTTTACAGTTTTTAAAGTTAGCATGAACTTAAAAAAACAGTTTTATTGATTATAAAATAGACTGTATGGGATTCATATCGGTATCTGCAGATATCCAAATTTATGATATCGGTATTGGTATCAGACATTAAAAAGTGGTTTTGTGCCACCTCTACTTATAACCTCATGTTGGACTATGAAATCCTCCTTGACCTGTTGGATTATCTTCTAAAAAAAACACACTTCTAAAAAACTAGACACCCACATGCCCGTCTGAAGTGCTCACCCTGGTTAGGTCAGTTCCATATTTCCTGATAAGTTCTTCCAAGGTTAACCTGTGATCATCCTATCGAGAGTAGGAGAGGAAAAACAAAGAGATTGAGAAACATTGAGTAAAACAAGCCGAAATCCCACAGGCAGGCATGCATTTTATTACATGTGTTTTATTATGTGAATGAGTTGATGTGATCTAAGGAACCACAGAATACAACAACAACAGAGCCTCTCACTCACTCAGCATTAAAAACCAATCTAGATAAACATGACTTAGAAGGTAATTATAGCTGACAGCATCTTAATAACATGGGAGTGTACGACCAGCAATGTAAGCAGCAATCTTCATGAAATATGGCTCAGACACCTACATCTCATGAGACCAGCAATGAGGCCAAAGCAGAGGTTTGCCTCAGCCGTGACTGCATCATTGCTGTGGCCACTGGCAGCAATCGAGTGACTGTCATTAAAGTTCACGAACGTTTATTCAATGCCTTTTTCTTTCTGTGACACAGTCAAACTATTTATCAGTAGTTTTGCTTGCTTAAAATTCTCACTTTTCTTACATGACATCAAGCCAGTCAAGTTACAGATGATCACAGAGTGGCTGCACGTGAGCTGAGTACTCACCAGGTCCACTTCTTTCTTCAGCTCATCCATGTCCTTCTTCTTTCTAGCCTTCTTGCTTTTCTGTCCTCCATTTTCTGACGTTGCTGCCAGTTTGTAGTTATCCTTTCCTTTCTGGAGAGAAGAAAGTGGCACAAAATGTGGCATTAATAAAACTGAACATATGTGGGGGAAATTGCCCTGAAGCTTCCTCTTCTGTTGTGCAAAAGTAAGAGCAGAAAGTCAGGTCAGCCGTCCTGTTCAAACATGCTCTGACACCGGTGTTAATAACTGTTAGAAGAGCGAAATTCTTTAATCTTGATCCAGATAATCTTGGGTTTATAATGCTGCCAAAGCTGTAAAAATAAATTTAAGTTAGAAAAAGGAGAACTGACATTAACACGAAACGATAAATTGAGCCCTGTGAGATCTAGGTTATCACTGATGGTGACTCCAAACCCAGCCCCAAGAATAACCTCATGATTTGGAAAAGACAAGAAGTATTTTTGTTTTATCTCAAAAGAAATTCTATTTCTTAACCAAAATAACCAAAATTGAGCTCAAACCTGAAAAGAAATGCAGAACCTAATCTTAAGCTAAGTTTAAAGGCCAAAATCTGTGAGAAAATTTCAGTACTTACTCCAAATCCCATGATTGTATTTCAAGTCCAACAGCAGTCAATCTTCCTGCCTTACAAGTTAAACGTCCCTCCTCCCCTTCTCTCTCTCACACCTGCACTGTCTCTTTCACTCCCTTGTCTTCCACCCTCTCCAGAGCAGAGACGATGGGTGGCATCAGTTTGGCACACCTTTATACCTGACCTGGTGGAGCCGTGGCTGGGCAGGGCAGGACCATGTTGGGGCTAAAGATCACTCAAACCCTATGTGTTGCACAAACTGCCTCCTGTCTTCCACTTGACTTTCACCCCTCATTCTGCCATTATGAAAACAATTTACATTTTCTTGCTCATTAATTTTACCTGAAGCGTTTATGTGTTTATGATGTCTCCACCCGCTTGAGGTTGAGAAACACTGGAGTGAATCCAGCTATGAAGGTGACTTATTTCCTCAAATCTTCATTAACAATGGCTGAAAGTAGGGACTTGATGCTTAAAATGGACTTTTATCTTGTGAGGGTGCAGGTGAAAGGAGAAGTAAACTGGTGCACATAGCACAGATACAATCTGGATTGCAATGGAAGTAATCCAGTGAGCCTGAAGCTTTCTGAACTTCCCTTATCAAAAAAAGATCGTCCAATTCATTTCAAAGTTGCATTACTTTAAGAAAGGGCTGCTCTACAATGCCTTTTACAATGCTAAACCACTGTGTTTAACATAAAATGCTGAATGCCTTGGTTTGCTGCCTGCTACTCCCTTACATTAACTAAAGCCAAAAACCATTTGAGACTTTTTCTGCTTTCAGCTGTAGCTCACCGCAGTACAATCAAACCCAGGATAGGATATTGGTTTGTGGTGTAGTGATCTGAAAGTCATCGGGATGCTAATGAACAAAATGTGCCCGTCATGTCAACACCCAGAGATACCTTTGTCTTAACGACATATGATCACACCTTCTATCCAAAAACACGAGCACACACATTGGAAATTAGTGTTTAGACTTTCATTTGCAGAGTTTATACATGTGGATGCTTGAGTCTTTGGGATGTTCACCCCCCCACACGGAAATTATGCAATTCTTGCATCAATAAAACCAAAACAGTGAACCATGATTGAGCCTAAGTGGCTCCCTCAGAGATTTTATGGAGATAATGTAGGTTTTAGCTCTGCAATTAAGCATTATAGGCTCTTGTATAACCCTAAACAATCCTCTGTCATACACAAACAACGTGGGAGCTGAAAATGCAAAACATGGCCTTTGGAACGTTACTGTACTACCAACTACACGAGAGTTAACATGAATATTATTAGGGGAAACACCAGCAGCAGAGGCACAGGGTCCAAGCAATTTAAAAGAAACTGAAGTGCTAGATTAGAAAAAAAAGCAGCAATGTGAACAGCCGTACTTATGCTTAAGAAAAGTGATTATAACAGAAGCCAACTTTGCAAAATATACAGTACAATGGGTATAAAGCATTCACGATGCAGATTCACATAACTGTAAAGACACATGTCCAGAAATTAAAAAAAGGATGTGCAAAAATGTACATGCAAATACATAAATATAACCTCTTAAAGTGTTGTAGAGAAACAGGTCAACGTACAGAACTGTGTAAACGTCTTGAACCACCGTTCATTTCCTTATATTTTACTTCCAAGCAGCCAGGCTTGCTTGCTGGAGGTCTTTCAAAATTTGTCTTTGGAGAACTTTTCACTCATTTTGAAACCAGTGAGAAAAGGCCTAATTATGCCACATTCCACAAGAACTGGAAAATCACTGGCAATATGTCTGATGGAGTGATGAATCCAAATTTCACAGTTTTAGTTCAGACTGGAGACAGGTTCAACAGTGAGTGTCTACAGTCTATGAACAATGGTGGAGGCTCTGTCATGGTTTGGGCTGTATTTCAGTCAGTGATGTTGGAGATCTTGATAAAGCTAATGAATTATGAACACAGAAAAGTACCATCAGGCTTTCATTCACCATGCAATACCACCATCTGGAAAGCATCTGATTGGCAATGGCATCATTTTTCAGAAAGACAATGGCCTCTGGAATACTTCCCTAGATTTTTATGTAATGTAACATTTCAATGTAACGATTAATGTAATTATTCAGGATTTGTGAATAGGAGAGCCAAGAATTTAGACTGGCCATTCCAGATTCCTACCATCACCTGGGTTTATTGGCTTAAAGCATCACAATCAGCAGAAATGAGCTTCCTCCAAAGGGTGACTGGTCTTAGGCTAGTGTGAGGAGGTAATCCAGGAGGGGCTCAGAGCAGAGCTGCTGTTTCCCCACATTCGAAAGAGCCAACTGAGGTGGTTTGGTGATCTGACTGCAATCCATCCTGAACTTCTCCCAGTGAGGTGTGAAGCGTCTACCCAGGAGAGCACCAGGGCAGACCCAGGACTCACTGGAGAGATTATATCTCTCAAATGGCGTTGGAATACTTCCTTCAAAAGATGCTTGCCATCAAGCAAGCATTCAGGACTGTGCATTTAAAGAATTTCTTATGTCAGAGGGATTCAACACTGGGCTTGAATACACACTAAAATCTACCTTTGAAAATATAGCAAAAGGGTCTCAAAGTTCCCTAAACTGAGACTAAACCTGGATATGCAACATGTAAATGGGTGCTCTATAAAGTCCTGACTGGGGCAAGAAAGCTGACATTAAGCCGTCTATAGTAGTGCCAACATACTGACTGCCTACATGGACTATAAAAGGTAATTTCAGAATAACTTATCATGGCACACTCAAGTGCAGTACTTGTACAGACCAGTGATTCTTAAGATTTAGATTTTAGTGCTTTGTCCTCCTCATAGCCACTCCTGCAGTGAGGGTGACAGTCAAACCCATGTTGACATGTGAGAACATTTGCCTTGTTGTCATTTCTACTCCTCCAGAGATGCCTGACAAGTAGACATACATCTGTTCTTTACTTGAGAAGCTATCATATGATTACAGCTAAAATGTGTGACTGTTTGCTACATCTTATTCCTACTGTAGGCTTCTTCAAGGTTTCTTCAGGACCCCTTCCCCCGCCCAAGTTCTTGTACAAGACAGCACAAAGCCTACAGATACTTGGAATCAAAAATATCCATTAAATAAATGTGACTTTGTGCCGTTTATTTTTAATTTGATATAAAACATTCACTTGAGGAGTGATGAGAAAAAAGGCACAGATATGTAAAATGCAACCACAGTCGAACCAAATTACAGCCACGGGATAAGAACAGCATGTTTCCCACCCCACTGAGACAGTAAATCCTCGTGCTGTAACAGCACATATCATCATGTATATTTGTTCATCTACAACATGCTCGCAGTCAAATTAACTCTCTATGCATCAAAGGTTAAGGCTTTTAACTTAGCTTTTATTTGCTCTTACATTAATGTGACTTCTATTAATAACGATTTGGAGACATAATATGTTCCTGGATGCTGTGATTTTCCTGTAGTTGGTAAAGTTACCATATAAATATGCTTTTCATCAGCAGATTATATTTATGTGATACAGAATGTGAAGCCATAGCAAAATTCATGAGATACTTAACCTCTGTAGGAATCTGTATTATCTCAAGATGATGAAGATGGGGGCAGACCACCAACTGTATATAAAAGATGGACATAACCAACGTGAGCAATCACAAGTTTGTGAAAAACGCAGTTGACAACTGTAAAACTTTGGATTATAGGTCCGACAACGCTGTTAGAAGCTAATGTTGACATGCTTATTTTAGACCAAAGAAAAGCTGTATATTAATTTTTATTTATTTATGTATAGTAATGTTGATTTCTTCTGCACAGTCAGGGATTTTAACGTGTGAATATATGGTTACTGATGTGTCATGTGGATACCCAACAAAATGCAGTTTTTGATCGCTTGAGTCAATTTTTTTTAGATCGTCCTTAGAGTATCATGGTCTTATATTAAGTATTATTTTGAAAGATTATTTAGACTTTTAAATATTTTTTGAATCAGAATTATTACTTTCAGTTATTTTAAAATAAGTATAGTTTTGATTAATTTTTAAAAAATATTTACATTTTTTTAATGATTTTTTTTATAATGCAAATTTTGATTGGCAACTATCTTACCGTACCTGGTTATGTTTTTCAGGGCAAAAATAATGATGACATGGCAGATTTTCTCTGAGCTTAAGGCTGTTAAAACATGTAATGTGTGCAGAAGCATCTCCCTGCAGTGTACCCAAATATGAAAACACTGGCTGGTAACGCCTTCAATTCCCAAGGGAAAATAAAGGGAAAGCATCAGTATTATCGGCAGTTCCCAAGCTGTGGGGCAGGACAAAGCGGATGTGACATGGATGACCAGGTGAAAAACGATTTAAAATGAAATTAAATGCATCAGATTGTTTTAGGTAAAATAATTAAGAGTTTGCTGATGCTATTGCACCGACTTTTATTTTGTAAGGTAAAGACTGTAAAATAATAAAAGAGATATAATATAGAAAATAGATAGAAAACATGAACAATCACACAACACCAATGAGCAAGCATGCAAAAGTGGGAAGGAAAAACTCCCTTTTAACAGGACGAAACCTCTGTGTCAGGGACAGGCAGTCATCTGCCACGGCCTGTTGAGGGAGACAGGAAAAAAAGACACACTGTGGAAGGCACACAAATACTATCATAAAAACATTCAGGCCTAAACAGAGCAACCACAATATACAACACCAAGACCCAATCAAGCTGCTACCAATACCATTGAAAAATAAGAACTTTACACTGAATGTGAGAAAAGCTAAAATATTTCTTGCTGAAGAAATGAGCTGGAAGTGACAGCCGAGTCTCACTCGTGTCATTACTTAGTACTTCAGAGCACCGCCACCAAAGCACGCATTGCACCTAAAGGAGCCTTGACCAAACAGAAATAACTGACACCCCAGAGATAAGAACTGGCTGTACCTTTATAACAATATTATAAAATTCTAATTAGCTTTTAACATGCACTTCAAAGACAAGTAAAGATACTAAACAACCCAGCTGGATTACAGACTTCAGTAGATTATACCAATAGTTCCCAGAAGGTACGGTGGGAACATTGTGTTGGGACAGCCAGGTGAAAAATGTTGTTAGGTTTAGGTTAGGTTGTGGACAATAACACAGTTTTTATGATTTTGTCTCTGTACATGACATCAAGGTGGACTGCAAATAACACAATCAACATGCGACTAAAGTGCAGGCTTTCAGCTTTAATTCCAGGGCTTTAACCAAACTATTTCAGAGCCCTAAAAGTAATTGCACAAACTATTTTCATAAATATAAGAATTGTTTTTATTCCCTTGCTGCCAACAAACATCATGGTTCCTCTCTTGAGATGCTGTACAGTCACCCATAGTTGCTGCTTGTTTGCCGGTCTTGCTGCATTTAGTTTTGTTTAAAGGAACTGAAAAGCAGCTGCGTTGAGTTCAGATCAGGTGACTGAGTTGCCCATTGAACAATCTCCCCTTTCTTTGCCCTGAGAAAACATTGGGTTGCTTTTGCAGTATGATTTGGGTCATCATCGATTTGCAGACAGTATAGATTGTCTGTCATATCATTTATCAGCACCTTGTTGTAAACCTTGACAAACCTGTAGACCCTGACAGTGATACTTTGTCAGATGTTGTGAAGATGTTTTTCTTCACCATGGCAATACTTCTGTGATCATCCACTTCCTTGACTTCTTCTGTGGTCTTTAAGGCCTTTTGATGTTGCAGAAGGTTGAATTTGGCCGCTTTCACTTCCGCTTACATCACTTTGGAGCGAAGAGCTACCAAATGCAATTTCAACGCTTGGAATCAACTCCAACTCTTTTATCTGTATAATTGGTTCTGGAATAGGCAATAAGTCTCACCTGGCCATGAAACTTCTTATTAGCCAGTTGACTAGTGAAGAAACCATGTCTGTAATTCATAAACAGTTAATGCAAGTTAGATATTTTGAATTAAAGCTGAAAGTCTGCACTTTATTAACATTGTGATTGCTTGAGTTAAAATCCACTGGGGTGGTACACCGAGTCAAAATGAAAAGAAAAAAATTGATAACTGTATTGAGTAAAAGTAAGTTGAATGAAAATATTAGTTTTACTTTGCCAGCATTTAAGAGAAAACTTCATAATGTTAAGACAGCCTGACATACTCCCAGTAGGACTTAATAACTCCTACATAGAGACTTCACACACATACTCAAAATTTCCAACTTAGGTGTTTGTCTAAAGCTTGAAAAAAGGAGGACTGTAATTTATTCTTGGTGTTTAGAATTTAGCTCAGCATGTGCATTTTTAGGTTTCAGTTTTAGCAGTAATTTGGGGTTGCTTTTGATAAAACAGACACAGAATGGCCAATTTTCACAGAAAAAATAAAAATTTAAGTACGGCACAGAAACATGCTATATAGCCTCAGACATAAATGTTTCTTTGCAGAGAGTAATTCCAGATGAAGAAGTCAGAGACTCTGTGGACATGCTGGGATATCTGTGCCAAGGTCAACAAAAGAGAAAACAGACTCTTGTTAAGGCTGCCATGAATGACAAAAACAAAAAACAACTTTTTGTCTCTCTTGGTTTCTACTTCTTCTCCTCTCATACAAATATAGAAAAAAACCCAAATGAGGTCAGAAAAAAATATATGGATATGAAGCTAAATGCTGCATATTTGTTTTCTGTCATCAAACAGAGGACTACTGTTATAAAAAAAAATAACCTTTGCCCTAAATTAGTTGTACTAAATATGATTTTGTTTAAAATTAAAATCCTGCCATTTTAGCAAACTAATAAGTACTCAAAACCGGACTGTACTTGGTCCCATCACCTTAATAATTTTTTTAGTCTTTATCAGAACGTTAAAAAACAAATAAACAGTCAAAGTAGTTTTCTTAATCTTTTTTTAATCCCATCACTTTAGTTGGCAACATTTTACTTTTTAAATATTTTTGTCCATGCATCACAGCTCCCATTTACATGCTAAACACTACTATTTATAAGGCGCTCCTCTGTGAATATTTTACCTGGTAAGTAGTAAATAAATAACTAGAGTTTTTTTCTAGTAAGTCTTTCATCTCTAACTGCAGCTGGTAGTCTTTGGTCTACTTGACATTTTCAGTTAATTTATTACATTGGATCAGTTCTCTACCTCCTACAGGTTCTTGTTGGAGTCCATCAGCAGAACCAGTGCCTCCAGAAGAACACCACAAAAAGGATTATTGCTGCCAGATATAGTCCAAGATGGTGTTGAAGTTTGTCAGACCACATTTGGCACCAATATCAAAGACTGACATAACATCAACATGACTGGCAAAGAAGCCAGTAGGACAAAAACAAGATGGAAAGAAAGGAATCAAATTGATTATATGAATGAGGGGATTTTCTGATCATGAACTGATTGAGGATGGAGTAAACCAGACTCTCAAATATGTAGATGTATCACTGTAAAAGTGAAACATTTTCATCAATGAAGATACAGAGGTTTTAAAACAAGGTGTAAAACCTGGGACAAATGCTAGACCAAGGAGCCTAGGAATGGCTTTTGCAGAAAACCCTAAACCTCTAAAAGAGCCAGAAGGGGAAAAAAGATGCTTGGACAGATGAAACCAAGATAAAGAATGATGGAAAGAGAAAAATATGGAAAAGCAGAGAACAACACAAGATCAAGAAGCATATCACATCATCTATCAAACATGGTGGAAGCAATGTTATGGCATGTATTGATGATGTGACTTCTGATGGATGTATATTCTTCAATGGTTAAGTCAGTCACCTGAATGAGGAAATTCAAAAACCAGGTCAAATTGTGTACGAAAGGAGAAGATAAGGCATAAAACAGAGGGAGTCCACAGCAGTTTCTACACCCAACCATTTACCTGAAGCTTGGTTCCTTGCAGGCCAAGAGAGATGAAAGAATTTCTGAAATCTGTTTGCACCACAACAAAATGCTTGTGCAATTAGTAAACATTCAAATCAGCTGCAGTGTCAGCTAGAAATAGGCCAGCTGACAGATCAAAGTGTAATCAAACTAGGCTACAGCAACGCACATGGCATCCTCTTTGACATGAAGAAAATCCTAAGTGGTTCGGTTTAGCTGCTTTACAAGCTGCCAGATCGTATTCCTGGTACAAGTGGACGTCAGTGGAGAGTAAATTGGATTTGGATTCTCGTCAGTTTCACCCAGGGAGATGATGACAGGGATCATGTAATCTCTGAGAGATCTATGTGTCGTTCATTCAGACCACACAGGCGCACGCACATAGACCCTGCACATCCATTTAATCCGGTTGAGGATTACCCGCTGCAATTAAAGGAATGAAAAAAGGAAGATGGAGGGAGAAAGAGACAGACAGGGCGAGGGATGCATTTTTCCTTTTCAGGTTATTGCTATTGTCAGTATTATTGTATGGCTAAGGTCACTGTCAAATCTGCAAACAGGCAGTTGAAACTGAACCATGTTGGTACAGAAGTAAATAGGGAATCAATACTTGTCTTAATGATTTTGACAGATTTTTTTTCCTTCATGTGCAGTTTTCCTAAAGCTTGTGTTAATATTCTTCACAACTTCATACTCATCAAAGTCACAAATACAAATCCTTTAGCACATCAGATGAAGATTATTTGACACATTCCTTTATGTGCTTATAATGAGCTTGATGCTGAAACACATCCCATCCCTGATCTGAGGCCAATCCAGCACTATCAGTCATGGATTGGCCTCCCCAGAACTTGGACTTCAACATTATTGAAGCAGTGTGGGATCATGTTGACAGAGAACAGAACAAAAGGCAGAAACATCCAAAGAACAGCTTTGAATGTCCTTCAAGAAGCCTGGAGAACTATTCTTGAAGACGACTTAAAGAAATGACAGGAAAGCTGCCTAAAAGAGTTCAGACTGTGTTAAAGAATAAAGGTGGTAACCCAAATATTGACTTTCAAGCTTGTGGATTTTCACGTGTGCTGGCACATGTTTTAATACATTTCTGCACTAATTTTCCATTTTGTAAGAACTCACACCAAAAATTTGATATTTAATTTGGGGTTGATCACAACCGATGACAGAATGTAAAATATCTAATGTACAAATGATTTGAATCTTTTAAAATGTAACCACTGAACAAATAAAATAGAAATTAAAAGCTATGTAAGACTTCTCTTTTCAGCACTGGATGTGACGTTATAGTTTTACATTTCCCAGCACTGTGCACTGTAGTATAGTGGCACAAGGAACTAGTGAGAGAATAAAGGAAGAAAGAGTCACTGTAGGCACTTTCAGCCTGGCTGATCCAAAATCCTGGCAACAGCAACAAAGAGCTACTGTCTGAGCTCACTCTTTCTCACACATTCATGCACACATACTGCAATGTGCAAACCCCAGTGTGGACGCAAACTAGTTTGCTAACAGACACATACCAAAATGACCACCACATGCAAGTAATGTGCTAGTGATTTTCTTCTCACCACAAGTCTTATGGGTTTTCTGAATGATTCCCTAAAGACTGAAAGACTTCTAAATGCAGGCCTTTTTTGATGACAGTTTGGTTAGGTTTGGGTCAACATGGTAACGTGGGTTAAAATAGATTCTTTACATAATCTGAGGACACCTATCTGTCTGAAAGCACTGAACGTCTCTTTGGCAAGCTTTGCCCACATGCCTGCACTTGCAGCTCTAGCTCAACACTTGTCATCTACAGACAAAAAAATAACACCTGGAGTTGTGACACTGATGCATCCTGCAGGTAAAGTATTATACTGTTTTAGTAACTGTTGCATCATGGCAGTCCTTAGGGCTTTCAGTCTGTGGTGGCAACATCAGTCCAATGGCTCCTGGACTCAACCTTCTATTTTGGTCATGACTGGAATTAAAATATTCCAGTCATGACCAAAGTCATGGTGTACAAATAAAACTAATTCAAATCTGTTTTATTTGTACAGCACAACAGCAATCACCTTAAGGCACTTCAAACTGCTACATTTATCACAGGGTTTTTTTTATTTCGTTTTTTAGTCCTCATGAAATGTGGCTCTCTACGTCACATCAAGAACCATCATCAGGTAAACCTGCCAATATGTGTGAAAACAAACAAATACGAGCCAATCTCTGATGTTCTTTGTGTTTAGCAAATTTTAAGCCTTTTGAACACTGCAAACAAGCAAATGTCAGCAAGTGAGGATTGTTATTGTGAGCACGTAGACATGTAGGCATGCTGACGTAAATATTTAGCTCAAAGCACCGCTATTCCAGCGTTTCACCTTCTGCTGCAGAGGGACTAGCACATTTTTCATTACTTTAGTTTGTGTGTTTTAAGGTCTCCCACAATATCTCTGTGGCACCTCTGTCAAAAACTGCTTTTAAAGGTTTGTTTTAAATGCATTGTAGTTAAATGAAGACAGTACATTAGGAATATAAAGTCAAGACTGAGTATTTAATTTATTATATGTGTTATTACAGAATAGCAACATTGCAAATTGTTCAATTAAATTTTTTTCAATTAAATTTTATTTATACAGCTCCAAATCACAACGACAGTCGCCTCAAGCTGCTTTATATTGTAAGTTAGACTCTACGATAATACTACAGAGAAAACCCCAACAATCATATGACCCCTTATGAGCTAGGGATTTGGTGACAGTGGGAAGGAAAAATTCCCTTTTAAGTGGAAGAACCCTCCAGCAGAACCAGGCAAACCAGGCATTTGTTTAAAAAACTGAGTTTTAAAGACACAAATCGTGCTCTGCTTTACTAGACAACCACCCAAAGTGAAGTTTATGCCATTGCTGCCCTAAATTAACAGTACTGGTAATTACCAAAATGGAGAAGTCCAGTGTTTCGGCTCAAATTTGGGTATAAAAATGTGAATTCACTTTTTTGTTTGACCAAAACAAAAACAAAAAAAAAACATAGCAGTATTTCAAAAAGTTGCATCCTGACACCATGGTCTGTTTTTCTCAGCTGTGATGTTTCAGTCATACACGATTCAATCATAGAGTCAATATGCAGTCTGTTTGGGAGTCAAACTAAGGTCAAAAGATCAGGAGATTGGTTTCAGTGAATGTTTTTAAGAAAGACCATCAAATGCTGTTGCTTAACCGTCTGAGCAAATCTTGTGTTTGTCTCAAGAGACTGTTATCAAAAAATAAACATCCAGGGCGCAGGCCTTCAGCCAGCTACCTCTGCTGATTTCAGATATAGCTCTAAGTTGTTATTATGCCTTTCCATAGTTGTAAACATGCACCTACTCACTAATTATGGCTGCAGCTACCAAAATAAAATGACATAATTGTTGTCTTAAAACCAAGATTTTGTTTGTGCCAGCTTTGCTATGACAAAGGTTTTGCCTGAAGCAGAAAATGGCTACGCACTGTTGTATGTGTTTAAAGGCATCTCAGTTGCAACATATTCGAGACTAAATACATATTAGGTAAAAGAAATGTCAAAGTCCTGAACTGGGATGATCACAAAAAGTACAAACTGTGAAAAAGCACATGTTGGAATGCGTAACATAGCACTGAGTCATTGCTATCAGCTTCCTTTCAAAAGTCATACAGCGTTTGTTTCAGCTGTGTGGCAGTGTTTGTTGAGAAAGCCTTTAAAAAAAAATAAAAGGAGATTCTTGTAACTGCCTTCCACAGTAAAACTGCCTTCACTTCCCTGAATGACTCGGTCAGTGGTCACCTTTATGTCTGACATGAAAAGAAAAGTTAGCTTCCTGGTTAGCATGGTGGTATGGAGCTAAACACTGTTATCTCATGGCAGGAAGGTTCTGGGGTTGAACCTTCAGGTCAGTTTGTGGTTTTCTGTGTGTTGCACGTTCTCCCCAGGTATTCTGATTTTCATCACAAAGACATGCATGTAGGGTTAACTGGTGATTCTAAATTAGCAACAGGTTGTCAGTGTATACCCTAATCTCAAATATGTATTTCAGTTTCTTCTATTTTCTTGAAATTTGTTACAATCACCGCACCCACACACAGCGGTGTTTTTCCTGTTATTCTTGAGGTTGATGGAAATATTCTTTTCTACAATGCAATAAGCAGTGGGCATGAAACTGGCAGACCTGTAGTGCATGAGTTAATAATGAGTAAATCCCCACTAATCTTGGTGGTGGATTAGGGCTGATTACCCCTAAAGTGAAATGCTCAGTTTTCCAAACAATGGATTTAACCATATATTCCTGGAACGTTTTTCACTGGAAATCTAGAGTGAATTTACTTATTTATTTATTGGTCTTTAATCAAAGTTAAGGCAAAAAAAAGGTTACTGAGCCTGTATAGAAACCTGCAATAGAAAAGACATTTAAATGAAAGAGAAACATATTGAATGTTTGAACTGAGACATTTTCTTATTTCATGAGAAGTATTGTTTCATCTAAAAATGTGATGGCAGCAACACATCTCATTATGTTGGTAGAAGGACAAAGTAGAGGGACATAAACAGAAACAGCTGAAGGAACACTTTTATCTAATTTGGTTAATTAGCAAAAGGCCAATAACATGATTGGCAGCGTTTCTTAGAAGTAAGGAATAAAGAAAAATGGGTGGAGGATCATAACCAGAAATGTCACCATCTTCTCCGTGGCAAAGGTTGGTTTAAAATGTACACAGGCAAAGTAGAAAACTTCAGTGGTCAGAAAATTAAAATGAGTAAATCTGTCATCAGTTATCAAAAGTCTGACTTGGTGATGGTATGAGACAGCTTTATAGCCATTTTCCACAAGTACCTACTCAGCTCAACTCGACTCGGTTTGGGTCGTTTTCTGTTACAATCGAATACCACCTAATGTACGTAGGGTTGTTATAGCAACGTGGCAAAAAGTCCCAAGACGTCATATATAAGTGACACGAACACCATAACAATGGAGGACGTCAAGGCGATGGTATACCTGCTGCTTGGGCTTTGGCTTTTTATCAGACTCGGGGAACGCAGTGTTGTCTTTTGTGTAGCCATTTTCCTGGTTGCTGAGTTTCAAAAATGGCGGTTTTGATTTTTATAGAGGATGACTCACCGAGTGACGCCACTGACTAGCGAATCGATGGCATGCAGTATGTTGACGTCACATTTTTGGATTGCCTCAGATTGCTTGGAATCCCGGCTGGGATTTTAGGGTTTTCCACCTAACAGAATACCCTAAAAACCAAGTTGAGCCGTGCCGAGCCACCCAAGTAGGTTCTAGTGGAAAAGGGCTTTTAATGTCTATGGAATTGTCAGATTGCACATCTGGAAAGTCACCCTCTGCAGTGATGGTATATCCAGGTTTTAGAGCAACGCATGTTTCCATTCAGACAAAGTCTTTTTCAGGGAAGGGCTTGCACATTTCAGCAAGACAATGCTAAATTGAATCCTGCATCTATTACAACAGCATGACTTGATAGTAGAAAGTGCAGGCTGAACCCAACTCATTCATGAAATGAAAAATACAAGAAAGTAGATCCAGGACTGTTAAGCAGCTAGAATAACATATCAGACAAGAATGAGGGAAAGTGGCAAGCATGGTCCGGTCCTAACTTTTTTGAAATTGCTCCCATAAAATTCAAAATGACCTTTTTTTTTCTTAAAATGACACGTTTTCTATGTTCTGATGTGAATAAAAATGTGGGTTCACAACATTTTTTTAAATCATTAAATTCAGTTTTTATTTGTATTTTACACAGCCTCACAACCTTTCTGGAATCTGCCTTATACACTTAAAAGTTTCTCACCTTCTCATTAACCTCTCCTTCACCACAGTGGACAAAGAAAGGCAACTTGCTGGGAGAAGCTAAGAGCAGAGGAAAATGTCAGGGGAGGGACAAGATAACATCGGAAAGGAGGAGCCGAACAGACAAGAGAGGAGGAGACTTGTCACACGATGGTACTGGAATGTCATCTTGTCCTTGGAAAGGACACAGGCATCTCACAACAAAGGATTTCCTTGTCTTCATTTCTCCACTTTTTCTGTCTTGAGTTCACTCTCCTTCAAGAAGCTCTTATCTGTCTTCCATTTTCTTAAAGTCTCTCCTACCCAGCTGCTACTCACCTTTTGTACAATACCATCTCAGTTCCTGACACTGCACACGAGAAGGACACACACTCAAGATGCCCTTTGTACTCTAGAGCTTTCTTTTTTTCACTCTCCTGCTAGTTAATTCTTAGTAGGAGTTCATTCACACATGCGTGCACACACAACCACACACACACACACACACGTGCATACGCCTGTAACTTCCCCCACATCCCCCATTCCTCTTCATTATCATAATCATTTTACCTCTCTCTCTCTCTCTCTCTCTCTACCACACACACACACACACGCACAGAATTCCTACGCTGACTCCTCCCCTCTGTAAAGACTTTCCCCTGGGGCCCTCACAACCTTCCCTCATGGAAAACTACCAAGGTACACCACACACACACACACACACACACAGACACACACACACACAAACACACAACGAGACCTGTGTTAACAGTGGACCGCAGAGTAACGGGAAAAGAAAGAAGAATAGAGAGAGAGGGTGATGAGCGAGGGGGATGGGGGACGGAGGGCCCGTGACTGATAAAATTTGATGAAAACAAACGTAAATCTGTCCAGCTCTTCCAGTCACCCACACGTGACAACATGAATATTTATACAAGCGCCGTGAAATGCTTACCGATAGCCAAATGGTCACTGAGAAAGAGAAACTGAGCACGCCCACTCCAATCCAAAGCAACACCACCTCCCACTGGACTAATCCCCCATTGACCTAACTACAGCCGGATGGTACTTTGCTATATTATTCACAGGACTTCCATCTATTTAAATCTTAATGTAGCAAACTGCAGGTCAAGGGCAGATGAATTTTAGGTTAAAGTAGGTTTATTTTAGGTTAAGGTTCTATTTCATCAGTTACAGACATTGATTACCTTTGCAGAACATAAAATGAAATGATTATTATCACCTTAAAGATAAACTGTGGACATACCAGACTTATGTATGGCATACAAGAGGCCAGTTTTTACCCTCATTTAACATGTGTGTTAATCCTAAAACCTGTAGGAATGATAAAATGAATCAATGGCAAAATCATCAGGTCATTAAAACATCATTAAAACACTTAAAGGGTACGTAGAGTCCGCATGTTCTCACTACGGTCATCTCAGGGACATAGCACAGAAGCCCCACCCACTTGATGTTCAAACCCAGCCAATCAAAGGAAAGTTGGCTTCCACGGCAAGGTGCCTTTAAAAGAAGGTTAAAAACCTTGTTTCGCTACAGATGATCAAGTGAGGCTTTGTAAAACATAAGTCAAGATAATTTTGAACAGTGATTGATGCAAAGCTACTCTAGTGGATCTCCCCTCAAACAAAATAGAGCTGGAAATGAGCATAATAGGTACTGTTTAAAATTATTTACGTTTTCCTGTGAAAAGTGACCTTTCGCGTGAGTCAGCATGACCAAGTATTATTTTCACCAAACATTTATACTGTTATACAGTTCTGCAGCACTATATGCATATATATACATATAAATGCACATCCCTAAACAGTTAGTATCCTACAAAAACCTTCGTTTTTGCCAAGAACTCCTGGAGATACTTGCTGTTGCAAGTTTTACTTCGTGCACAGATTGGCCGGAGGTTCATGGAAAACATGCAGCACAGAAGAGTCAGAGCCAAGAATCAAGCACGTGCTTCCTCCTCGATTTCTGCTCACTGCAGTCAACCTGTACAATATTTCAGTGTTTGCAGTTCTTTTGTGTTTTGCAGAAAGGTAATCTGATAATTTCCCAACCACTATAAACCACATTCATTTGAATGTGATGGCTTTGTTAGATTTCATGTTCAAATTCAATTCAATCAATATTTTTAAATATAGTGTGAAATCACAACAGCAGTCGCCTTGTGGTCTGCTTATATTATTTGAGATCATTTGTTCTTTTATATCAGGGGTGTCAAACATAAGGCCCAATGGCCAGGATCGCCCCAACCAAGACTCTCATCTGGCTCAGTGGACAGCTTTAGAAAATGTGGAGTGCATAGAGTTTTACTTTTAACTGTATTTTTTATAAATTTTATGTATTATACAAATTTACCCCCTCCCCCTAGTTCCATTCATATTACACCAAAGTAATTAACCAATAGATAAACAATTAAATTACAGAAGATTTCCTGTTTTTTGACTGTGTACTATGAAAAGTCAGATTTTCTTTTTCTTACAGTGAGTCCATAGGAGGGAAAAAGGAGATTTTCTGTGAATTAATGAAAACTTTATAGTTTAAAATTACATGACAGTAAGGGGAATGGACTACCAGAACCTAATTTTAAAATGGTAAATGGCCTGTATTTGTATAGCACTTTACTTAGTCCCTATGGACCCCAAAGTGCTTTACACTACATTCACACACTGGTGATCGCAAGCTACATTGTAGCCACAGCTGCCCTGAGGTGCACTGACAGAGGCGAGGCTGCCGGGCACTGGCGCCACTGGGCCCTCTGACCACCACCAGTAGGCAACGGGTGAAGTGTCTCGCCCAAGGACACAACGACCGAGACTGTCGGAGCCGGGGCTCGAACTGGCAACCTTCCGATTACAAGACGAACTGCCAACTCTTGAGCCACGATCGCCAGATTTAACACATTTATCATGCTTTTTCACTGGTCTGACCAACTTAAGATCAAAGTCAGCTTCGCTCAGGACATCCCTGCATTATTATTAGTGTCAAAATTTTAAAAAATTCATTGTGAACTGTATTTGTTTCAAGCTTTAAAAATATACACTATATAATATATATATATATATATATATATATATATATATATATATATATATATATAAAACATTTTATAAAAGAAATGTTTCTTTTTAGTAATGTTAAAACGTGTTTAACAGTATATTTAGATTTAATACTTTTGATGCTGCAGGTTTAAAGCGTTGATCGTGTCACATAGTGTTGTTTTATTCTAGGGCGTAACATCCAAATGTGAGGACATGTGGTGCTTTGAGTTCAGCTCTGAAGCTTAACATGAGGATTAGATGGACAGTTTTCACTGTTCAAAATATAAACACCACATTGTCCCGCCCCCTGTCACTTCCTTCAGCTTCAAAATTATGTAATGTACAATGAGTCACACACACACACACACACACACACACACACACACACACACACACACACACACACACACACACACACACACACACAGATATCCTCATCTCCACCTTCACATGCCTCTTCTGATAAACCACCAATCAAACTGGTCTGCAAAACTTTTGCAAAAATACTACTTAAAAAAAAAGCACAGTCTGATCTTGCATGTAAAGACATTCTGACATAGGCCAGTGTTGCCTAGCAACAAGGTCTCATGCATAATAGTTGAGGTGTACTGTCCGTAACTCTAGCATGGTTGTGCGAGTGAGATAAAGGGAAACAAAATAAAAATTCTGACTTTGTGAAGACAGCAGGAGGTGTGCAGTGTTGGCGTGGTGAGCTGCATCAAAAAGCTTTAAATAAGAGACTGAAACAGTGCGCAAACTCCAGGTATCTGAACACAGAGTGGTTAAATCCAAGTTTGAGCTGGCATTCGCTGACCAGAAGTTTCTGTTCTTATAGCTCAGCTTCAGCACTGTAAACTTGAGGAATATCCTGACCTGACAGTACAGCAATTTTAGCAAGTAAGATGACAATTACCTCTGAGGTCGGTTTGCCCCAGAAGCGTTCACAGTTCAGGTTTTTACTCACGGAGAACTTCAGATGTAAAAGATAAGGCATACTGCCTCTGTAGCTACAGTCCTGGGAAAAGGAAGGTTTTCATGGGACCCCCATGTTCACTGTTTAGTCCATCCCGTGATTTAGTAGCTTGTAGAGTCACTTTTAGCAGCAGTAATGTGAATTCACTGTTTTCTGTATGTCTTTATCAGTCTCTCATATCATTGCAGAGGAATTCATTGAGGTTTGCACTAATTTGTTTATGCACAGCTCCCTTAAGGTTGCACACCACAGCATTTCACTCAGGCTGAGGTCTGGACTTTGATTGGTTCATTACAACACCTTGATTCTTTTCTTTTTCAGTCATTCTGCTATAGATTTGCTGCTGTGCCTTAGCTGTTAAACTCACATTTGACTCTAGAATACTTTGGTATACAGAGGAGCTCGTGGTGACTCAAGGTGCTAAGAACCCCTGGCTGTAAAACAAGGCCCAATCATCATTCCTCCTCCACTGTGTTGGTATGCTATATTTGGGTTTCTCCATACATGGTGCTGTGCATTATGGCCAAACATTCCACTTTAGTCTCATCTGTTCAAAGGACATTGTTTCCAAAGTCTTGTGGTTTGCTCAGATGCAGCTTTGCAAATTTAAGCTTTGCTGCCATTTCTTTTTTTAGAGTGAGGAGGCTTTCTCCAATTCTTCCAAACAACCCATATTTATTCAGTCTTTTTCTAATTATACTGTTAAGTGCTTTAACATGCTAACTGAGGCCTGTGGAGTCTCAGATGTAGCTCTTGCATCTTTTGTAGTTTCTCTAAGAATTGCACAGTCTGATCATGGCCACCAATTTTTGCACTTGTAAACAGTCTTTCTCGCTGTAGATTGATAGTCTTCAAATTTGGCCTCATAGCCAAACCCTTCCTAGATAGGCAGAAGCAATTGCTTTTCTAAGATCACAGATGATGTCTTTTCACCTTGGAATTGTCTCTCCCTTCTCCCAGTCGTCAGAAGGGAGAGAGGCTGGCAGAGAACGTGGTCATGAAACTGATGGAGCCGTTTTTGGATGATGGGAGAAACGTCACAACGGACAATTTCTTTATTTCACTGTCACTGTCACACAGACTGCTGCAGCGCAAAACAACGTTACTGGGCACGGTGAATAAAGTCCGGCGTGAACTTCCTCAACTTGCGCGGATGTATTCCGTAAGAGCAGCAACACGCAGGTGGCCAGTAGCAGTTTTCTAAAATATGCTGGACCTGGCGGCGGGGGATGCTTACATTTTGTACAAGGCATGTACAGGGTGGACAGGCAAAAGAAGATTGTTTCTGAGTCTTCTAGCTAAGGAACTTCGTTGCCGATTCATGCAGCACAAGGAAATATTAGCACAGGCTGCTGAAGCTGCTGCAGCTGCTGTGCCAGGGACTGGAAAGACAACGCAGTGCCAGGTGCAAGAGAGCTGCAACAGGAATCGCAGCAGGTTTACCTGTGCAACATGTCAGAAATTCACCTGTGCCAAATGCAGGGATAATGAACACTGGGTCTGCAAACGCTGTAAAGTCTGAAACACTTTGAAATAAAACAGACTTGTGTACCCATATATTGTGAATGTGTGTCTTTTGTATCGATATGGCAGGAATTTCTGAAGGTTGTAACACAGAGGTTTGGCTTGGCTTGGATCTGAGCAACTCTGAGTGAGCAAATGCAAATGTGCCAGGCCTCAAGGATAATGGGTGGTTTGCACAACAAAAGCTGGAGGAGAAACGAGCTGACGACCTGTGAAAATCTCAGCAGGGGTGATTAACACCACGGGACATGCACTAGAAAATGAAAAAAGCCAGTAATTCTAGTAGGTGTTGAGTTTAGGGAAGTTACGCAAATTTGCGCAGGTTTAGTAAATCTAGTGTTGCTAAGCTATAACTGGACAATCACTATACATCAGAGGTGTTTTAGAAATCAACTTGTTTTCAGTGTTTTTTTGTGATTTTTCTTTTCTTTTCTTTTTTTTTTTTTTTTTTTACAAATGTAATAACTAAAAAAATATACAGACTGTAAGACATGAGATGGACTCTCATACTGAAGCTGATGTTTCTGAGGCTGATCTTAACAAGGGGAGAGCAGATGGATTTCTTGGACACATGCATTCTGTCATGATCCTGGGTCTTATGACCCAGTGTTTTGAGTTTTAGTTCTTTTGATGTTTATAGTGTTTGTTTAAGCTTATTAGGTTTCTTATGTTCATTTGCTTATTAGCTCCCTCTTGTGTTTTCAACCCCTGTGAAGTCTCCTTTGCCCTTCATGTGTTTCATGTCTGTGTCTTATGTTGTCATGTCTGCCTCTCATGTTTCCTGTTTTATTTTGAAGAGATCTTGTGTTCCTGTGTTCATCGTGTTTAGTTTTACTCTTCCACTGTGACATCGTTATGTTCATGTGTGTCAGCTGTCCCCCATGTGTTCCCACTTCTCTCATTAGCCTCCTGTGTGTATTTAGTCTGTGCGTTCTCATTCAGTCTTTGTCGGATCGTCTGTGTTGTTCCCATGTCAAGTCCTGCGTTCAGGTTTTCATATATATATATATATATATATATATATATATATATATATATATATGCGCTCATCTTCATTGCCATGTTTAGAGTTTTGTTTGTTTTTCTGCCAGGGTTTTTCATAGTTCGTGCTTCCTTTCTAGTTTACCCAGTTTAGGTTATTGCTTAGTTTGCATTGTTTTTGCCCTTTTATTTTGTACTGTTCTGTCTGCCTTAATAAACAGCTCATCAGTTAAGTTTGAGTTTTAGAATGTCTGCACCTGGGTCCACTCTTCACACTCCACGCAGTTTGCCTCGGCAAACTGTGACACATACACACAAGAATTAAAATGGATTGACAACGTGAGCCTCAAGGGAACAAAATGGACTTGGATGCAAAGTAAAATTATTTCAGATTTCCTCTGAGTTTCTGCTGCAACTGAATTTCAGATTTCCACTTCACTTACTGCTCTGCTGGATCATTTCACAGGCCACACGTAAGAAACAGCATGGCCATGAATTTGAATTAGGACAGAGAACAAAAAAGCAGAATACCCATAATGCATGCACACACTGAGGAACGTGGATTTCTTTCTGGGCCCCCGGGGACTGGTCTTAGCCTCTTAATGATGTCAGAGCCAGAGAGCTGGATTTACTGTGGTGGGGAGGGCCGAGGAAGGACAGCCCACTACAATCAGAGACACACACAGACACACTTCTGGCTATTCTACTTATCATTCTATCAATCATGCACATATTCGTGCACAAATTAGCATTCGGAGAGGAGCGTGACACTGTACCACACTCCCAAAGGACGAGACACTCCTGTTGGGGAACAGGTAAGCACTCGCCATGTGAGTAATGACACGGCAAGATGACAGGTGTAAATATGAAGCTAGACAATAGAGTCAGTACAATGAGTTTTCAGAGCAACTTTGAAGCAGTTTGAGTGTATCTGGGATTATTGACATGATGGTGAGATTACAAAAGAACAAAATGTCACCAGCATCTGTCATCACACTGTTTAACTTTTTGTTCACTTTGTTTCTATTCCATCTATCAATGTGTGGATTTAAGGAAGTTAATCTATTACTAACTTATATAGTAAAGTTAATAAATCATTAACTCTGATTAAATAATCATCTGCTGTGCTTTGATCTTCTTTTATGTACCATGTGGTCAAACTTTTCGGCACAATCATGGGATTCATCTGAAGATTGAAACACATAGATCGATCCATTTGCTTGTGTGGTTATCTGAGTCATTTGCTAACATTGTTTTTTGTATTTCTCTCACTTAATAACAGTGACTGTAACTGTTACCCACCCTTTTCTTCATTTCTGCCGCACTCTCGTTTCCCTGCTTCTTTGTAAAGATTTTTTTTCCTTTCCTTCCAGGTTGAAAGCTTTATTGGTAGCCTGGTCCTGCGGCCCATTGTGTGGCATTTCACCTTACACCTTTTTGTTTCTCCTGATGGCAGGAGAGAGGGGCCAATCATCTGATAAGAATTTAGCAGTAACTGAAACACCCACTTTTTACAACCAAGGATGCAGAAGAGCATCTCTGAATGCAGAACTCATCCAGCCTTGAAGCAGATGGGCTATAAAACGAAACACCACAGACTAGATTCCACACCGGCTCACCAAAACTGGAAAAAAACGACCGTAAAAATGTTGCCTGGTCTGCTGCAGTTTTCAAGATGAAATTGTGGATCCATCCTGCCATGTTTTAACAAGCTGGTGTTGGTGGTGAAATGGTGTGGGGATATTTTCTCGGTACACGTTGGTTTTCATGGAACAGGAGATTCTCATCATGGATGAACACCCAAAAATTCTGCACCAACTGTGATGCTGTTATGTCAACATGGATCAAAGTCTCTGAGGAAGTTTTCCAGCACCTTGTTGAATCTGTGCCATGAAGATTTAAAGCAGTTCTGACAGCAGCGGTAGGAAAGTGTAGATATTAGAGTGGCTGATGAGAGTACGTCAATGTATTTTATCAGCCTTGAATATGAAAAAGAAGCATATACATGACTGCAGTGCTGTTGTAGAAAAAAGCAAATTTGTTGTGAGCTCATTCAGTCGATCAGGGCAGGATTTGTAGAAATTTTCAACCCTTTTTTATTATTACAGGCTCTTTGAGTTTAATGAGGAATAGATCTGTGTCATGCATTAATCCATATCGCATCAGGGTATCAGTTAAATATGATGAAAAAGTGAACTTGTTTTGAAATTATGTATTGATTTTTCCCTCCCTACTGTCTCTGCAGCCCTCCTCCCATCTGTCTGTCTGCCTGTCACTCTATCGCGTGCTCTTTGTGAATGAAGCGCTCACACACACGCACACACAGCAGCAGCACAGCATGTTGCATGGTGTGGGCAGCTGACATTTCACTGCAAGCAATCTGCCAGTCAGAGTTGGATGTGCTCGCGTGATCGCACACTAATACACCAAATCATACACACACGAACATGCCAAATCTTCAGTGAATGAATGAGGGATTTTTTCGCCCAGTTTACTTGATCATACACATGTGTGTGCTTGATTCATGTTACGTAACGCTTCATTCCCTGCTCTGACTTGCTGCCATTTAGTTATCCATGTGTGCAATGAATCACCAGGCTGCTTCACTTTAATGTAGCGAGCACGTGCAAGGGGTTACGTAACAATCTACTGTAATCTCATGTACACCGGCATATAAAAAAGGCCGCCTCATTCATATATTAATAATAACCTGAGAAAAATAATGGCAAAAATAGAGACAGCTGACAACTAAATAAATTCAAGTGTAAAAATACTGACTTATGCGTCATCAGGTATGAATAAAATATCAAATGTTAAGTACTAGTGTAGAAGGTTTATAGATGCTCAGAGGAGGGTTTAGGGATCTGTTTATAGTGTATGATGAGATTTAAATTATGTAAAATGTACGATTAAGGTATGTAAACATCATGCAAGATATTAAAAAGATTATTATGACTATTTTGTCTATTTATTTTATGTGATTTCTTTTGTTCTGTTCTCCAATTATTTTTTTGAATTTTATCCCCAGCGTTGAACAATGTTTTTGCTTTTTTTTCACAGTCAAACACCAAACACAGAGCTGCACTTATATAATACCGGACTAGCAGGGAATTTTGTTGGAGGCTATATGTAAAAACTGATTAACGTATACGGTTCTTTCGTTAGTATTCAGTGCAGCTAAATGCTGCATGAAAAAATAAACTACTGTTTACTGAGCTATGCTGCACTTGTCATAATGAAGTCAGAGTTTAACATAAATGAAACACAAAGATAGAATGACGCTTTTAATAGAAAGTAATTCAAATGGAAAAAGAGAGGAGAGTAGATGCAAATGTTACGTGTCTATTTTTGTACATGGTTAATGAAATGCATTCCAGTTTCATTAAAGACTGAAAGACATTAAAGACAATTTTTATTAAATGTAAACTCAATGTGCTTCACACTGAAGAAAAAAACATAAAAACCTGTGCAGGTTTATAATGCCTTAAAGCTTTAAAAACATCCAAATACATTCTGAATAAATAAAGCATCAGATTAGACTGCATGAAAATAAATGTTAAAATTTGTAAAAATATTATTTTTAAGAAAATATTATTGTAATTTTAGAGAAAGAAAAAACAGCATTACAGTGCTAACGTGGCTAAATTCAACAGCGCAATAATCGCATAATGATGTCCCCTGATGAAGCACAACATCAGCAATCCAAACCAGAGATCACGTTACTGCATCTACCCAGCGAAACAACTGCTCTTTTAAAATGCTAACCGTTTAACCCCTGCTATACGCCGCTTTCAAGTCATATAGCAAATACTCAGAGGGAGTACGCATGAATGAGCTTAAACTAGAGCACGAACTAATCCTGTATACTTATCATTACTGTAAAACTTAAAACAAGGATTTTGTGCCTGTCATTATTTAATCTACTTCTGTTGGAACTGTGGGCTTAAGATATTTAATGTAGCTTAGCAAAGGTTCAATCAGGAAGAGTACTTCATTCAGCCTCCCTTATGACTTCATTCATCACTGTGTCACAGCCACACCTCTCTCTCCATTCATAGTTTCAAATGTAAGAAAACATTTGCAGGTTCATTTCATCGAATCAAACAAAGGGAAAGCCAGTTTAAAGTAAACCATGACGAGCAATAATTATTCTGCCTTTGCATTTAGATCTAAGGTTTCTCTGAGAATATGAAGTACATTAAACTCCCTGAATGACTCGTACAGTGGAGATAAGTATGCAGGAGGCTCATCAGCAACAGCCGCTGTTTATAATTTTTAAGAGGGGGTGAGATCAGAGGACAAGATGTCATCACACATGCTATAATTAGCTTTGTGGGTGTGTTTCTTCCTCGCAGTGACAAAATTTAGGTGCGCATTTACAATTCGGAAATTGTCATAATTACACGAAGAAAACAGGATGTTTCTGAAAGTCTAAAAAGAGCGAAAGCTGCTGCTGGAGGAGAAAATCATCCACATGTGCTGTTTTTTGACCAGGAAGGCTTGAACTAATTTGGGGCTGTGACCATGTCAGTGTGCGTGTGTCTGCACATGACAGGTGTAGAGGTTACCATGGCAATCAGACAGCAAGAGTGCCGAAAAATGTTTATGGAAGTAGTGTGATGGCAGCGGAAAACTATCACCAGTTCCTATCTGCTATCTCACACAAGCTGTGGAAACATGGAAACGGTGGATGAGACTTTATTTCTTGTCAGTGCATTTTTTTCTGCTGAATCGACACTTTCAGTTAGATTGCATCAGTTTACCTCATCATGCGTGTGTGTGTGTGTGTTTTCCCTGAAGGGTTGTTAAGAGCAAATATGCCATGTGTGGTTTAGGCACCCAGTGTGTGTATATGTATATGGTTGCACACCATTGCCTAGAGGCAGCCAGAGTTCTGCCATCATTATCTCTCCTCGCTGGGAAGTTTTTGGAGAAGTGGGTCAACTTTGATGAAACGGTGCACAGACAAGTAGCAAGAAGAGAACGTTTGAAATCAAAAGACTAGAAAAGAAAATGTAAGCAATGTACTAGTTGTTGTTGTTTTTTAAAGACAACTAGCGACCGTCATGTAATTCCAATTGTGCATTTTCACTGCAGAAAAAAAGACCAAAACTCTTCATTTGTTCTACTAACAGAAAACATCCAGACTCTGTCTTCCTGCCACTGCAAGTGCATGCACAGTTTTTTTTCTAAGGTTTGCAGGTAAGGCTAAAACGTCATCTGATGGCAGAAATCCCAGATATCAATCTGAAACACCAGTAGCTAATCAAGTGTTCCTTGGCTTGGTGTACCAAGGCCATCTATGCACTGGCAGATATTTGAGATATCCCTCTAACAAACACTGGATTGGGTGGAAAAACAGCATCACATTTCTTGGTATTCTGAAAAAAGACTGGACTACTTTAGTTATCATAGTAATTATAGGTGCCCTATGAAATGTTTCATTAAAAAAAAAAAAAAACACTCCCTACCAGTCTACTCACTCTTTGTCATCAACACAGTGCTGGTACAGAGCCACCTGTTATTTGAAGAACCAGCCAACATTTTAACAGGTTTAGCAGTCGATTTTTACATAGCACCGTTTGCAGAGGTTGGGTCATTTCCATGGGAATAATATCATAATGGACAGAATCTGTGGGCAGCATCTTCCAATTATTTATAAGTTTCTTGCAGTCATATCACATTTGTCTTGCTTCTACTAGTACCTACTCGGCTCTGCTTGACCCGACTTGGTTTTTAGGATTTTACATTAGGTAGTAGAACCTGGTACCAGGTACTTTTTTAGAACCTGCTCGGCCTGGGTTCAAAGCGATCTGAATCAACCTGAAAACGTGATGTCAGCAGACTGCAACATGAAACCTGGCAACATGGTTCCTGCGTTTGACAAAATGTCATAGCAGCAATGTCCTAGCAGTAGATATGCAGTAGATATGCAGCCACCTCAACGTCCTCCATTGTTGTGTTTGTGGCATACAAACAAGTCACTGGACTTTTGGCCATGTTGCTATAACGACCCCGTGCACAATGAAGCTGTGTCCAGATTCATAGGCTGTATCCTCCTGAGGACCCGGCCTTTGTGGTCTACGTGGGCCGGGTCCTCCGAAGGCTGGGTAGGCCAGAATTGAGCGGCTGTGGTGAAATTGGACGGTCAAGCCTTCAGATTTGCATCACCACCTGTCTCAGTGGAGTTTCATAAACTCGGCTGTCTGCTCCTTGCTATCTAAAATATAACAGGACACTGGCGTAAATTCTCGATCACACTTCTGTTTAATCAGTTTTCCATTCGATGTTTATTCAGCTGTAGTCTCAGCCAAACTGATTAACTCATGAACAAATAAAACACTGAAAAAAGCCAAACAATAACATTTTAAAGTTATCTAAGTGACTTGCATATCATGTTTAATCTGAGTAATGGGGGCTTTGAAAACGATGTGCCGGGAGTTTGCCGTTCTCAGCAGCTCTAGTGACCCTCGAGCTCCCTGCTAGCTATCGAGCTGCTGGATAACAGACGTCTCTGAAAATGTCGAAGCACTTTTACAAATATGTGATGTCTTGATAAACTGAGCAGATATTTAAAGTTTACACAGCTACATTCTCGCCTGAAAATATCTTAAAAGTTTATTTTGTGACCCAGAAAAAGTAATAAGAGTAATATTAAAACAAAGTAACTGTTGCTATTGTTGGAATTGGCTGGGCCGCGCTATGAATTATGGGATATGGTGAGCCACGAAGGAGATACCTGACCCATCCTTCAAATCTGGTGAAATGAAAGACGCATTTGTTGGCCGCATTTGAAGGAGTCTACGAATTTGGACAGCCTTCGTCGGGTTGCTGTGATGTAATCGGCCTACAAATGCTGCCTCGGGAGGATAAAACGGCGGATGGCTGAAGTGGGGCGGCTGAAGAGTAAACCTTTAAAAGTAAGCACTGAATATTATGTCACATATTTATGTGCAAATGTTTAATAATGAAAAACATTAAAACATTACTGTTGCCACATGTCTGCAAAGTTATGTGACATTAGTGATGTGAGTACTCTGAGCATCAACTTGGTTTTAAAGTCTTTACTTTATAATATACACGGTTTAATAGTTGACCTTAATCCTACTGAGAATGTGATGATTTTATGGATAATATCCACAAACACAACAGGCTGAAAGTCAGTGATGCTGCTCGGTTTGCAGTCCTGAATATCACGGCACAAGCAGGATTCACTGCACTGTTAATGTTAGCTATGTTACATTGCTGCCTCTGTTCGGTGGTGTCGAGCCAAACGGACCTCAACGTTTGTTTGAACGAGCTGACGGTTCACTCGTTAAGCTGAAAGAAAGATGCCTTAATCACAGGAGTCACACATATGTCAGACTGTTCCCTGTTTGTGAAGGACTGCTACAAAAGTTTAAAATAACTAATTGTCTGTCCTGAATCAGTCTTATTAGGTAATGTTCAAATAATTTCAGTGTGGGAGAAAGTACTCAGGGCCTTCAAGTTCCACACTATGAAAGGCAGAAACAAGTTTAATATTCAGAAACCTAAAGTATGTATCAGCAGCAGAATGGACCTAAAAATAAATGTTTGTTTCAGTTCTATGAAGCTTTGAGTATTTTGGATTAGTAGCACTGCTGTGTTTGTTGCATCATATTGCTGTAATTGTTTATATGCTTTATATATTCTGAGGTAAGTTGATCTATAGTGTTACATCATATTCTATAAGGATGTTATGTGTTTGTATACTTTCTGCCCAGTTTGACCCATTTAGCAGAAGTCAGCCTGTTTAAGGCTCTGATATCTATTCTGTATGACTTAAAGCAGTTATGACATGGTCTGGTTTTCTCACCCAATAAAGGAATATTTAATATATCAGTCTACTCTTCATTCTATCAGAAACAGTTTTCACAGCTCGTACATTTTGTTTTTACACATATCTGTAAGCATTGAGCCAAATCTAGTAATGGCAACATATTAAAAGAACAATATTTGTCTCTTATACATAATATACACTATACTATATATTTACTATATATACACTGTCAAAGATACTTGTCTTTGAGCGAAGATTTAAGGTGACAGGAAATTTAAATAACTCCAAATTGAACCTATACTGAAGCTCAGTATTTGACACCTCTTCAAAATAAAACAGGAAACATAATGAGACGCAGGCATGAAACACATGAAGGACAAGGGAGACTTAAACACAGGGGTTGAAAACACACGGGGAATCTAATAAACAATGAACTGTAACAGCAACCTAGGCATAATAGGAATGAACTTAACCTAAAAAACATAAACATCAATATATATATATATATATATATATATATATATATATATATATATATATATATATATATATATATATATATTAGGGGTGCAACGATACACAAAATTCACGGTTCGGTTCGGTTCGATACTTTGGTGTCACGGTTCGATATTTTTTCGATACAAAAAAAAAAGTTCATGCCTTTTTAATTTGTCATTTATTAAATTTTCACGGCACATTCTGCACCATATCTCTGTGCGTTCATCATTAGTTTGAAGCCAGCTCACCTCCTGCAACCACTTTTCCGAGAATACGCGCTTCTTTTGTGGTTCGGACTCCTTCTGACATTTCTTTGGAGGCGGAGGTACATCACAGTAATTGCTTAAAGGAGCTTCTTCGACATCTTTAAGAGTTCTAAACAAATGTCTGTCCTCCTCCAGAAAATCTTATGTATGCAAACACGCGTTGCAACTTCTTATCTTGTGCACGTTTTTTATTTTGACAGCAAATGCGCACCTGCGGACCACTTATGTGCAGCCCTGGTTATTTAGCTCGTCATATTGCAGCCACAGAAATTCTTTTGTCCATGAAACCATAAAGCTGCACTTTCTTTTTGCCTTATAGTCTGATTTGTCATAACTTTTCCGTTTTGTGGTAAGCTTTTCTTTGGCTGTCACTTCTTCACGCTGACCTGTCTTATTTGGCTCAGCAGAACTAAAATATATATCCTGCTGCTTTTACACACGCACTCACTTAATGCTCAGCGATTCTCTGCGCGATCAACCTCTCACATGTTTAAGCTGCGGGAGATTTCACTTGTCATGTTTGCATAGTAAGCTAACAATTGATAAAACGATGTCAGAGGAATTGGTGCGCAAATTATCATCACTCACCAATCAGTACTGTCGCTCTCTATACACAGTTCACGCGATTGCAAAGTGAAAGCAAAAAACAAGCACAAATTCAAACGCGATTTCAATATGTCACATATTGACAGTGGCTCACCGATGCCAATGACATAATTACCCAGCTACATTTCTGAAAGAATGCAAAAGCATTGACATAGATTTTTCCTTCCTACGATAGGCCGACGGGCAGGGCAGGGCAGCCCGACTGGAAAAATCGCTAGCGATTTTGCGAGCCCTGTATCTGATTGAGGAATCACTCATCTTTGGAAAAGAGAGTTTATTACAGAGAAATGGCTCTTTCCAAAATAAAAGCTATACTATACGCTTCTTCTGGGCTATATTCTCAGCAGCATATTAAACATATCAGGTCCCCATAAGGAGAATCATGTGCTAACGGCTGTCTAAATGACTCGGGTAAAGTTTGTAGCATGCCTGCTTGTTGTTTTTCTCTGCTTCCACTTGTCTTTGCACTAGGATGATGTCGGCATAAATGTGCAGTCATATTCGTTGTGTTCCCACTAGTGCTGTCAGCGTAAATCTCATTGAAATGACGTTAACGCCACAACACGGCAAATCTCCGTTAACGAGCTACCGCGGATCGCCCCGTGCGTGGGGCTGGACAGCCAACACGTTAACGAGCTAACTGCGCTAACACACTAGTTCCCACCCATGTAATTGAGCATTGCTGGCACATCCAACATACTGTTTTACTTTAGTCCATGACGCGCTTACCTTCAGGGTCATACTGCACATGAAAACCAAAATAGTTCCAAACGCCAGATCTGAATGAGGGTGGGGGAGGTTCAATTTGCCATGTTGCAAGGAGAGCTTAACTTCTGTCTGCTAGCTTGCGCTGTGCTCAGTGAATCTGCGTTCGACTACTCCGCCTAGGCTGCACTGTCGAGCGCAGATCCACTGAGCGCTCAACACAGACAGCACCGTCAGAAGGAAAGTTGATAAAATAAATTAAAAATGTTGTATTGTTCGATACATATGCGTACCGAACCGAAAGCACTGTATCGAACGGTTCAATATCGATACGAGTATCGTTGCACCCCTAATATATATATCAAAACACTGGGTCAAAAGACCCAAGATCGTGACAGTGAGATGGTACTCAATTGTAGTGGAAAACTGTTGAAACCGAGTAAAATAGAGTTAAGTACAATCGAGTCGAGTTAAGGCAAGTAGGTGCAAGTGTAAAAGAGGCTATTGTACGTTTCCTGAATGTTGTGGCAACATCAAAAGTGTACAAAGGTGTAGAGCAGGGGTCCCCAATCCCAGTCCATGAGGGCCGGTGTCCCTGCAGGTTTTAGATGTGTCCTTGATCCATCGCAGCTGATTTAAATGGATAAATTACCTTCTCAACATGTCTTGAAGTTCTCCAGAGGCCTGGTAATGAACTAATCATGTGATTCAGGTGTGCTGACCCAGGGTGACATCAAAAACCTACAGGGACATCGGCCCTCGTGGACTGGGATTGGGGACCCCTGGTGTAGAGGATGTGCAGCTATGTACGTGACTTTCTCTACAGTGAGAGTGAAACACGCTCATGTGACTGACAGGTGATCATACTAGACAAACTTGTATATTTTTAGTGTTGTGGGTGTCTCACAGGGCAAGAGAGGCATGTCACCAGTCTGTCACAGGACTAACACAGAAAGCCAGATTCATGCTCAAACCTACAACCAATTTAATATCAGCAGTTAACCTAACCCAAGTCTTTGGAATGTGGGAGGAAGCCAGAGAGAAGCCACAAAGGCATGAGGAGAACATGGAGAACCACCACAGCACCACCATGCACCAACAACGACCTAAAAAAGTCTCTCAACGCCATCCATCCTTCCATCCAATCCATCCTTCTTCCGCTTATTCAATACAGGGTTGTGGGGGGGCTGGAGCCTATACCAGCTACCCCAGGGTGAAAGGTGGGGTTAACCTTGGAAAGGTTGCTCGTCTGTGGCAGAGTAACCAATCCACAAAGCAAATGTTTAAATTTATAGCCATTCATAACTAAATAGAAACCTTTAGTTAAAGTTATGCAAGGTCCCCAGAATGTCCCTTTCCACACTAAAACAATAGCGAACATTTATGAATGGCTAGACTAACCCCATTGCAAGATATTCTCAGTGTGGGGCGTCAACACAAGCTGCAAAAATTCATTAAAAAAAGTTCACAAACAAGAAAAGGTTAATAGTAGAAAGCTTGTCCTGTGTCTATTTTTCCTAATGAGAGCAGCAGAACAGCAACAAGTGAATTAGTGAGACCCAAGAAGCAGTTTTTAGTCTGATCAGCATCCTTTTCAGAAAAGAAAGTAAGTTAGCAGGGTTCATGTGGAGGACACGTGCATACACATGCTCACACAAACAGGTTGTCATGGTAACTGTAGCTCAAGCATCAGGATGTGTGCTTTAAATAACCCTCATCTATATCAGTGTGTCTGACTGTCGGCCTATCAAACTGAGAAGCTTCTTCCATCTAAGCAAGTTTGTGTATGTGTGTGTTTTAATTTAGAGTGGAGTGAAATGTTTTTTTCACACCACTGGAACCAGAAAATTTAGTTACACTATACCAAAGTTTTGTACACGCTCGTGTCATCAATAGGTGTAACAGATGTACTACAATTCGGGAGATCTGTCTATTCAGCAAATACAAACAAATGTCATATAATGTTTCTACAGAGAAAAAACACCTTTTTTTGTTTTTCCTGTTTTGCTACTTTTTGTTTGTTGTAGTGTTTTGCTTCACAGCGCCACTGTGCTAACCTGATGCCAAACAAAGTTTAAAAAAACATACATTAATAATTAGGTGTAAGAAGATCCTAACTGTGACGCTTTCTGCTCCCTCTACTGACCTCTTCCACTTGCTGGTGATATATCTTTTGCCCACAGATGAATTGCCACTGCTCATTAAACAGAAAAACAAGATAAATTATTATTGATTAACAATAATTGGAAGTCATTTTTGTTGATTTAGATTTTCTTTGTAAGAGCTTCAATGGACAGCATATATTCAATATAATTTTTTTTCGTCATAATGCAAGGAATCAGTTTAACTTCCCCAAAACTGCAATAAATAAAAACATATAACTTACAATATGTTATACTAAAGTTAAGTCCTTTTCATCTATTTGTATACGTTCATTTGATAACATCCATCCCTTTCTCTTTTTTACTTGTGTCAAGAATTTGTCTCCAAACTGCTTTGATATGTTGCTCATACCAAGGCCAGTGGTTTATAGCTGGCTCTGACGTCCGGGTAGCTTTAGCTTTTCCTTTTTTAGGTTCTATAATATACTGTAGCAGATGGCTGCCTGCAACCTAGAAGTACGACGGCATGTACTGCTCCTCTCACATCTGTCATAACATCCAAGAGTCATCTTGGATGTGTGTGTGTCATCATATGAAATTTGCATCCACATCTGCCCTTAAAGTCATTTTTTTGTACATTATTTGACTCCAGTAAAATCACTCTTCTACAAGTAACACCTCACATTATCCTCAGAAGTGAAAAACCCAACATCAGCAGACTGTCATGAGTGTAAAATGTACTGCAACATATGGATGGAAGAGAGGATTACTACAATGATGCAAACCAAAGAGATGCATATAAATCTAAATAATTTCATAATATTTAGATTAATGCTGCAATGCTTGAATATAAAGACACTGAACATTTTCTTTCTTCTTACTGTTTGCATAATGTTATTTGTTTCAGTGTTTGAAGCGCCTTGAGGCGACATGAAGCGCCTTGAGGCGACATTTGTTGTGATTTGGCGCTATATAAATAAAATTGAATTGAATTGAATTGAGTGCATCAGTGGGGAGAGTCAGAAACACTGATCATGGTGATGGCACCATGGATGGACCCATTAATGAAGTTAGATATATATATTCCAAATATCTGCTACAAGCTGTAAACCTTATTTTGTAAAGTCAGCAAAATTTGGAAAATCCTTTTAACTAAAGTTTACTGGTTAAAAATGTGCACTCAGATTCACTTCTGAAAAGATTATAAATTATATAAACTTGACTACATTTATTCCACGTTTACTTGTTACTCTGGAGATTTTAATAACCCCAATGCTCTAAAAAAAAAAACATTTAAAAAATATGTTATTCTTGGCACACCTCTAGTCCTTAGCAGCAGCTGAACCTAACTGAGTTTTGTTGCTGACCGTGTCCGTCCCTTTATGACCACAATATACCATCTCACTCATCTCGAACTGGTTTCTAAAACATGACAATGAGTTTACTGTACTCAAATGACCTCCACAGTCACCAGATCTCAATCCAATAAAGCACCTTTGGGAGGAACAGAAACAGGAGATTGGGTGAAACAGGAGATTCACATCAAATCTGCAGCAACTGTGTGATGATGTCATGTCAACATGGACAAAAATCTCAGAGGAATGCGTCCAGCAAATTGTTGAATCTGTGACACGACAAATTAAGAGAGCTCTGAAGACTTTAGGAGGTTTAACCTAGCATTAGCGAGGTGTACCTAAACAATTGGCCGGTGAGTGAATACTGCAAACTTGAAAACTGGCTCATCCACACAGTTTGCAAGGTGGGAAGAGAGTACAGTGCTGTACTTTTCTGCCTTAAGCAGGGATTGTGTGAATGTTCTCCACATCTGCTTCTGATCCCAAAAAGTAATGTAATATGTATCCATGCAACTGACCATCATTATTAAAGTAAGAACAATACGGAGCCAAATCCAGGATTGGACTGTACCAGCTCTATGAAGCAGAACACAAAATACAGGTCTGAGTTTACCTGCACTTCAGAGTTACGCCTATGATGTAGCTGTGAGATATGAACTCTCAAGAGTCCTTTTTGATTAAATGTAAAAAAGACAACAAACGGGATTTTCAAACACAAATCGTCTACAAATCAGACTCAGGAAAATGTAATAATATAACAAGATGATCTTTTACTTCTAAGACAAACTTAACCACTGCAGGCCAAAATGTGGGAAAGGAAAATTCTGCTTGATGCTCAGGTTTGTGGACAGGAATGTGAGAAGTGCTGGTTAATAATAATGGATTGCATTTATATAGCGCTTTTCGAGACCCTCAAAGCACTTTACAATTCCACTATTCATTCACTCTCACACACTGGTGGAGGCAAGCTACAGTTGTAGCCACAGCTGCCCTGGGGCAGACTGACAGGAGCAAGGCTGCCATATTGCACCATCGACCCCTCTGGCCATCACCAGTAGGTGAAGTGTCTTGCCCAAGGACACAACGACTGAGACTGTCCGAGCCGGGGCTTGATCCGGCAACTTTCCGATTACAAGACGAACTGCCAACTCTTGAGCCACGATTGCCCCGGATTTGGTTAGAGGTAGAAGCTGGACAGACTGTTCTATAACTGGAACACTACAAGTTTAAGGCCCACGCAGCAAAAAACATAGACTTCTGTACAAAAGTCTTGAGTCACACCCCATTTCTCTGTATCTTGCTTCCAAGCAGCCAGACTTTCTTGTCACTTTGTCAAGTCCCCTTGAGCAATAGTTCTCCAGGTTTTCTGAGGTCCAATCCAGACTATTACTATATCAGAGGGATTTTTTGTTTGTTTTGTTTGTGAGTTACCTAAGAATTATGCCTAACACTGACCTATGACTCCCTCAAACATCACCTAATGCAACTCTGTGCTGTGTCTAGACATCACAGACAACTTAACAAAGAAAGAACAAATTGTCATCAATATGTTTGAATGAGATTAGGACAAAAATACAACAGTGAGTGTCTACAGCCATCTGTAAAACACGGTGGAGGCTCTGTCATGGCTTGAGCTGTATTCCAGTCAGTGGTGTTGCAGATCTTGTTAAAACTGATAGATTTCTAAATGCAGAAAAGTACCATCAGATTTTGATGCACCATGTAATACTAACTGGAAAGCACCTGATTGGTAACAGCTTTATTTTTCATCATGTCATTGATCGCAATGCAGTAAAATCATACCTGGATAGAAAAACACACAGTGGAACACTATCAGTCATGGATTGGCCTCCCCAGAGCCCGGACCTCAACATTATTGAAGCAGTGTGGGATCATGTGGACAGAGAACAGAACAAAAGGAAGAAACATCCAAAGAAGAGTTTTGAATGTCCTTCAAGAAGCCTGGAGAACTATTCCTGAAGAATACTTAAAGAAATGAGAAGAAAGCTGCTTAAGAGAGTTGAAACTGTGCTGAAGAATAAAGGTGGTCATAACCACTGTTGGGTAAGTTACTTTAAATTAGTAACTTAGTTACATTGCTAGTTACTTCTATCAAAAGTAACTCAGTTACTTCAAGTTACTCGTTACTTTCAAAGTAACTAGTTACTAGGGAAAGTAACTTTGGTTTTACTCAGAATTCTCTTGTTAATGTGTTGCTCCCATAACTTTGCCAGTCTTCTAGCTTGCTTACTTGCAACAAGTGCACTGTGCCACCTACCAATAGAAAAAATAATAATAATGTGCATATTTCCACAAGAGAAATCCCACGCCTGGACCGTCGTTGACTGCTGCCATGATTCTAGCCTACGTCACAGCATCATGTGCGCTTTTTACATCCAACACAAAAACTGCAGTCGTGATGCTTTTGATTGTACTCGGAAATTCTGACTTCCGAGTAGGAAGATGTGGGTAACACCAGACTGCAGATGAGCTGCATACAGGGCTGGACTGGGACAAAAAAAAAATCGTCCCGGGGAATTTGACGCCAAATTTGACCGCCATTATAGGAAAAATCATAAAGCCTTTGAATGAAAACAAACGCTGTTGGGACAGTGATGTACACTGTTCTGATGGTATATATGTATCAATCTATCAATCGTTTGTTGTAAGATTCAGATAATTATATTTTAAAAGCGAGACATTTTAAATGAGAATAAGAAAGAAAAGTATTTCTTTGTGCTCCCCTCTCCCCGTTAATGCCCTACCTGCCCCCTGGCAACACTTTGCTAGACCCGCCCCTGCACAGTTACCAGCTGTCAGCTACTTAGAAAAGGATCCTGGTGTTATTTGTCTCTCAGAAACAGTTCATAACTTCCCGTCAACTCATTCATGTGACCTAAAAGGTAAACCTGTTTCTCCATCACCTGTTCAGCTCTGATGATTCAGTAAGGACATCTCCTGGTTTCATCTGCATGTTTCCCTCTCACCACATACTCAAACCGTCATCATGACCAGCAGCTTTACTGCTGTGGCTCCAGCAAACATCAGCTGATACTAGAAATTAATATTAAATGAATTCTAACAACAGCTGATCAAGCTTACACGTGCTGCTGTTGTTTAGCGCGAACTCCGCTGGTTTCTTTCTGGCACAAAGTGGGCGATAAACAAACAAGAGAGAAAAGCCGATCAGCTGATCATTGATCAGTTTTCATGATTGAAGTAGAAACAGGAGAGAGAGGGGGGAGAATGAGAGAAGAAGAGGCAGCTGTGCAGCAAAGACACAGAATAAATCCAGCTTTGTGTCTTTTTCATTGTAGCTGAAGTCCCGGACAAACTGTTCCTTTTCAGCTCAATACGAAACGCGCAATATTTTCTCTGAATACCAGACGATTCTGTTTTTTACGGGACGGTTGGCAACTCTAATAATTAACCTTATGAACAAAATAAAGTTCAACATCATTAACTTCATAGCACCCACCCAGCTGTATAGAAACTCCGTCATGCTAGCTAGTACGCAGTACGGAAAAAGTCAGAATAACGAAAATAAACTCCACCTAAACTTGGTTTATATCTGACTCAGATAGACTGCAGGTCATAACTTCTTACCTGAAGTTCAGTTCACCTGACACTCGGACCAGCGGCTGCCTCAGGTCTCTGCTCCTCCTCCTGCCTCCCCTTTCCCTCATCCACCTGCTGGCCTCCACCACTTGCTAATGTTACAGAATCTGTGGAAGCTCCGCGATAGCCACCACACGAAGTAACGAGTAACGACCCTATCTAAATCCCAGTAACGACTAACGCGTTCCTGATTTTGGCATAATAACTAGTTACCGTGCTCGTTACCACAATAATAACGTAGTTACTGTAACGCTTTACTTAATAACGCGTCCCAACACTGGTCATAACAAATATTGACTTTCAACTTAATTAGAACTGCACTGACTCTTGTTCTAATAAAATAATATCTGCATACAGACATTACCTCCAAGTGCATTTGACTCTTTCATAGGACTGTCCTCTACCTGTGCAAATGTCCTGGTTTATAATGGCTTTGAGTTGGTTCGCCTTCTTAAATCCACTCTCAGTGGCTCTAAGTGTGTTGAACACTGAGGCACAAACTTTTTGGAATATTCTGGGTAATTAAAATGAACATAATATGACACCAGATGATTAGTTCCTCCTAGCCAAAAACTAAACAGGGTAGAAGAGATAAAGTTTCTGAGTCCAGTAATAACGTTTGCAGGGTAGTTGCATGCTGTAAGGGTTTTTTTGGACAGGCACTACAGTATGTGCTTTTGACTACTTGTTTTCACCAGCCTCCAGTCTTAATGCCCAAATATTACATCGTATCCTGATTTTCACATGAGAAAGGCATTAATCTTTCTAAATTCTCAGGATAAAGGATCCTTTTCCAAAATAAATAAATAATAGCTCCAGTGCTGTCACCAGCCTTTTTCATAACCTTTTCCTCCAGTGAATAAACCAATAAACCAATTATTTTATTGCATTCACACTATCAGTCTCTCGATTGCTTGATTTCACCGAGTGTGTGTGTAACTCAGCCAAGTGTTAGTGCTCTACCCCAAGGACACTGTCAGGAACACCAAACAAGAAAACTACATTTCCAAATCAATCATTTCAGAAAAGCTTCTTTTCCCAGCATAAAAATGATTTCAGTGCCATGACGTGCGCCACAATCTGGGACAATGTTGAATCAGAGCTAAAATTATTCTCAGGAGAAAAAAAAATCAAATAATAATAACAATAAAACTAGTGCTCAAAAACATGTAATCCTCTCTTTGTCTCATACACATACACAGATGTTGTTTATATTGAAAAAAAAAGGGGGGGGGGGGGGGGGAAGCCTCCCAACTGTCTTTCCCAGAATCCTTTGTTGGTTTTCCCAACATGCTTGCTGGTTGCATGGAGAAGAGGGAGGAGCCAAAATGTCAGGGGTCACCTGACAAAGATGTTTGATCTTTCTTTTGGCTCCGCGTGTCTCTATATTAGTTCAGTCGTTCTCAGTATGTGTTTGCTCTTCTTTTTCACAGCAGGTTCAAAATTAGAAGGATGAGGATCCGTCCTCGGGCCTGTACGTGCAGCTGAGCACGCTCCCTCTGGTCTCTGGGGCCATAAATGTTTCATCCTGGGACCACAATGTTTTCACAGATTTCCAATAACATCACCCCTCTTTATTAGACTTTAGCGACACAAGTTACAGCAACGAGACAGTGATTGTAAACTGTAAACTGAGCGATGCTTCTTTTTAGTGCAGTGTTGGTAAAACAAGACTTTTCCTAAAAGATCATCTTTATTTTAGATCAGACAGATTTAATTAATAATTTAAAAAATTGGCAATTTTATTACTATTATTATTATTATTATTTATTTCTAAATGTGGACTAGGGGGATTTGTATGTAGGAAATGAATACTGTTGAACCATGTGTGAAACAAATAAATGAAATGAAATATGTTGTTAATAGAGGATTTTATTATGATGTAATGAGATGCTTTGCTACTTTGTGATACTAATTCTACTATCATTCTGCTCAGGGAGGTCAAAGGTGACAGCTGTGTAGCTTAAATACGTTTAGTTTCTGCATGGCTGTTTTTAACCTTAAACTCACTGGTCGTCAGGGCCAGAGTTCATTTTTTAAAATAACTCTTTAGCCTCATCTAATGGACAGTACTGGAAAAACAAGTAAATCTCTTGTATGCTTTTTATGCCTTTGGACCTTCTGTAATCTAAGAACTCCTGCTCTTAATCAATGCTTGATTAACTTTGACCCTGCAAGGGTTTTAGGTCACATCAGAATATGTATGCTGTGCTGACATCACAAGGTCACATGACCATACAAACAGAGGAAGAAAAAAAAAAACCCACAAGTCACCTTCTCTTCAACCTCCTAGCTCTGCCTGTGAAAGTAAGTAGTGATGATCCACAGATCCAACAACACTATTACATTACAAGGACTTTTCTAGAAGCTATTATTAAAGCAAAAAAACATGTAATGAAACAGAGAGGAAAGCTTGCAGTGTCCCACAGGGCTGATCTTATATACACACAGATGATCATCCTGTTCCTCTGCTGCTCCGCTAAAGGAAACCTCTGTGCATTGTTTATATAGACTGACTATAAGGTACATGAATGTGACGGATTAAAGTCATGTGACATAATTTTATTTTCAGTCCCACCAGCCTGATGGTGAGACTAGGTAATGCAGTGTGATTGTGAAAGTGCTGTCTGGCTCACCGGCTCCTCCTCTAGGTGACACTTATTGCTCTCGTCTAAAACACTGTCTCTGCACTCTTATGTTAAGCACACCAGAGCTGTGCACAGCCTCCCTTCCACAAGCAAAACAAAACACAGCAGACAAATGTGAGGCCTTCTCCTCTTTCCTACAGCAGCTAGCGTCACCTGAGTATCAGAAAGGTGAGCCCTACAGAGTAATCTGTATGCCCATAAACTGAGTCTCGGTGCAGCAGAGGTGGAGTGGACAGCAGCTGCAAAAGCATTTACTGCCCCCCACCCCACCCCACCCCACCCCACACCCTCCACTCCAGCTTTCTCTCTCTCTCACACACTCTTTAGCTATTGGGCAACGGCAGTATCAGAGTTGAGGATAAACCAAGAGCTCGGGTGAAAGGTTGTACTCCTCCTTCCCAACACAAAACTGGAGCTGCACAGCTATTTTTCTTTGTTGCTTTGCTACTCAGTGAACAGTGACCTGCTCTAAACGAGACACGGCAGACAAACCAGGAAGACAAGGAGACGTCCCGACTGTCCGATAGTCTATAAGTCACAGCATAAAGAAGAATCAAAGCTCATCTGAACAAACAGATTTTGCCAGCTTTTATGTTTTCAGTCAGCATCACAAAAGTGGCAAATGCTTTGAAGACAACCTAAACTTGGTAAGTTTATCCTCTAAAATTTAATGTGTGCAATTAGAAATGAGCTATTCTCTGTTGACTTTTACACTGAGCTAATCTCTTTAGCTTTAAGGAGGTGGATCTTTTCCTGTCATGTGCCCACAAAACACTCAAAGTGGATATGTCTCTTTTATGACTTTACTCATCATTTAAATTTTCTACTCATGACTTATGCTCTTCGGATGATTTCTTAGAGTGATGTGTCCCAGAGCACAGATGGCTGAAATTCCTAATGCAAAAAGAAAGGTGGTGACAGGACTGAGGAAACAAATGAGCCATGAAAGAGAAACGAGCGGCTGCTAAACTACAAAAGAACATAAAGCTTCAGATAATGAATGGTGTATGTTGCTGCTAGACTTCACAGCTGGCAACAACACAACAATGATCTAACAAAGAGAAGCCAACATTAAGGCCACAGGAGCTTTTATATATGGAAGAGGTTACTCCCAGATAGTGACTGCAGGTATGTTTGTGTGCTATGTGACACAGAGGCTTTTTTGAACAGACTGCTTTATAAACACACTCTTCACTGAGCTACAGCGCCATCTGTGAGACAACCGAGTGTTTGCTCACAAAACCACATAATCCTGTTTATTGTTTTTGGGTTTTGGGTTTCCGAGCTATAGTCTGTATTTATTTTTTCTGAACTGATTATCTACTACAATAAGCATTTCTTTAGCTTAAAGTGTCTCTCGGATGAAGCTAGAATAAATAAAACCTAAACAAAGGGTGACATCATCATGGATGTTTTGGTGGTACACCTCATGTTTTAGGCCATTGTTAACCTTTTGGAGCCACGGCACATATTTCACATTAGAAAAATCACATGGCACACCACCAAAAAAAATGTCACAAAAAGCATATTGATAAATTTTCCCCGTGAACCAGGTATAGAATTGGCTCAGTTTATCCCCAGTATACCTTTTTTGCTTTCTTCTGACCACTACTCATGCTAGGGCCCTTATCTGGGTCAGAATTTTCTCCAGGAACCAGGTAAGATTGACTACTTTTTCTTTTCAAATATCTTCCTATTGACATTACGCACTGCATTGTCTCACAGCATGACTATTATATAACTTCAACTACCAAATAGAGCAGGTAGTTGTACTGCCCTCTAGTGGAAGAGAATGTAACTGCTCTGTCCGTTACTCACGCCAGTCGCTACGAGTACCAATAAGGTGGAACCAGATAATCTTCCACGGCACACCTGATCATTTCTCACGGCACATCTATGCACAGTGGTTGGGAGACACTGTTTTAGGCTATCCATGTCCTGTAATGGGCCACTGTGGGATAGCTATCTGAGGGACCTTACAAGCTGTCAGGGGAGGGGAAAAGTTACTTGGTGACCATACCAGAGTGACCCAGACCTATCTCAAAGTCGAAGGAGAGACCCAGCCACAACACGAGGATGTGAGGGATCAGTGGTGTGATGTAACATATGCAGGAAAATTGAGACTTTATAGGAAACCACAGTGCAAAATGGTGAACACTGCAAGGAGAATGGGAAGAAGAAACTCACTGAAGATGGTGTTAGACGTGTATACCAGACAAAGGTGTTTACACCTGCAAAGCTATGAATTGCCACAGTGAAGGTCTAGCAATTCTGTCTTTCAAGGATAAATAAGCAAGTATGATACTAGTAGTCCTTTTAACAGTGGTGTTCAAGAAAACCAACAACATGTTTATCTTAGTTTTAAGTGGTGCTTTACTTAGTGTGTATCTACCTTCCTTAGGCTCCTGACAACCTTAAATATTGGAATTAAGTATAGAAAAAGACTGAAAGATGAACAGGAACCACTGCTGTCCTACCAATGCTGATTAAGAATACAACATCATGAAATCCCAGTAAAGACCTTGGTTAACTGGGGTTAATTGGTAAGTGTTTTATCATAATCCTTTGATAATGGTCACATAAACATATACTTTTCATTCTGCACTCTGTCAGCTGCCTCTTCCATAAGAGTCAAATTTGTCATTGAGTTGTCATGCCAGTCCTTAATGTACAAACAATATGCATTATAGTTAGAAGGACTACTTAAATAGGTTGACAGCGGAGAAGAATTAAAATGAAAATGTATGTTCTACAATTTTAAAAAGAAAAAAAAATGTATTTTTAAAGAAAGAGAGGGATGTTGCTTGAGTGTGATGTACCTGATGAGTCGCTCCCAGGCGCCTGGTACTTGGAAGAGCAGAGGCTGATGCACAGCAGTAAAAATAGGATGGAGTAGAAAGGACCCAAATGAAGACTCACTATTCACGATGTTGCCTCAGAGGACCATGGAGACCTCTGTGAGATGCCTGATGGAGCAAAGAGCATTATTGAGGTATCAGATAAAGGTACGCAGAAGTAAATGTGTGTTTGAATTGCTCTCAGAACGACTTCCCCCGGAGGAGGAAGGGTTAGACTAAAACTTTGATGCCTAATGATGTGTTTATTACAACATATCAGCCTGTTATGGTGTCATTGTGACATTGTAGGCATCATACAGGAAAAAAACGTGTTGTATAGCTCTTGCCATGCCCTTTCATATCATATGATCTGGTCTTGAAATGTTTCTTCAAGGTCAACTTTGACCTTCAGTGCTCATATGATGGTGAAGGTCAAATGTTTCGCCAACCTAGGGAGCCATGTCCCTCAGGGCCTAGTATATTGTTTGAATTTTGAACACAATCCATAAAAATGTGTGGGTAATGTATAGTTTTTACTGCTTTTCACAATTTGTGTGAACTTGATGTCATTTTCACCCAAATTAAATAAGCTTGAACTGAAAATGAAAGCTGTGCACCAAAGACTGCTAACAAACAGACAGACGGACAAACTTTGTCTGTTTCTCCTTCGAAGGAAGGACATCAAGTGCGCTAAAATTGAATAATGATTGTGTAGCTTATATTTTAAAACTCCAGCAGGCAAAATATTAATGTACAGTCGGGCTGCTTTTCCACATTGGAAATTTTAGGTCATAGACTTTAAGATCATGTAAAATCACATAACTACTTTTGGTCACACTGATTACATACTTTTCCATTCTGTTTTTTAACTACACGACACTGCCCCTCTATTTGACAGTGGGGATCATGATGGATGTAGACAGACCCAAAAATGCTCTACTTACCTGGGATCCTGCTCCCAACAGCCAGGCATCCACTCGTTCCATGTTTCTGTTGGAAAGGCAAGAAGTTGGTTCTGACTTTCACTCTCAGAGATCTTCATCTCAGCTGATGTCACCAGTGACAGAGTAACATGTGAAGACTTACCCAGTGACTGGGAAAGCATAAGTGAAGTGGTGAGGGTAACTGCCAAGAAGGTACTTACTGTATCCTCTGGATGGAGTAAAGAGGAGATGGTGATGCCATTAGGAGAGGAAAATATTCAAAAGATGTTGGCAAAGAAAGAGTGGAATCATTTGTGTGATGAAGAAAGTGGGGAGGAGTAGTGGGAGGCAAAGAGAAAGAAGTCAAAAAGGCAAAGGGTTACAGTGACTCATACACAAGGCTGGGCACTAAGGAAAAACAAAAACACTATATCGATTGGCTGGACAGAAAGATCATGTCGGAAAGGATGAGCAGTAGAGAATTAGTAAGGAGGAAGTAAGGACAGCTATGAACACACTGAAGAGTGGCAGTGGGTTCATATGACATACTTGTGGAGCTTTGGGGATGTCTGGCAAAGAATGCAGTTGATTTTTTCGACTGTGCTTCTTTGTGGATCTACAGAAAACATATGATAGGGTGCCAAAGGAGGAACTGTGGTACTGCATGAGGAAGTCAGGAGTGGAGAGCTGAAAATGCTTAGATTTTCATTGGGACAGGATTACAAATGAGAACATCAGAGGAAAAGCTCAGCTTGAGTGATTTGAAGATAAAGTGAGGCAAGGCTGACATGGTTTGGACATGTGTAGAGGAGGGTTAATGGATATATTAGAAAAAGGATGGTGAATATGAAGCTGCCAGGCAGGTAGACAAGAGTAAAACCTCAGAGAAGATTAATGAATGTGAAGAATGACCTGTAGATGGTTGGTGTGACAGAAATGAATGCTAGGGATAGGGTGAGATGGAGATAGATGATCCAATGTGGTGGAGGAATAAAACTGCTTTAGTGCTTCGAATTGCTCTGTGCATACTGTTAAAATCCTGGTGCACAGATCTGCACTGTTCTTTTCAGCAACAACCCTTTGTTCTGTATTACTGCACATCTACCTGATAAATCTAACTCCCAGTCCTTTATTGAAACTTCGAGGATGTATTAGTTCATTCAGCTTACAATCCATAGCAGTTTCAAGGTTTTTGAAATGTGTAAAGCTGAGCAGTAGAGTGATGTGCTCTTGACTTACTGTATTACAGAAAATAAAGACAATTAGAATCCTTTGAGGAATCAATGAGGCTTTTAAAGAGTCACATCCAGTAAAAAGTAATCTACTTGACAAAGTTAAAGTTCAGGATGATCAGTGACACATAAATGCATGGAAATATGTGAATTCACCAGCATTTCACTGATGTTAGCATAATGGTGAAAGGAAAGCCCCAACCACGCCTTCCTAATGTGGGAGTCAACCAGTAGGACCACTCCCTCCATGATCATGACCATGAAGATCATGATCATCACCATCTAACAGGATACCAGTCATCAAATTATTTAGTGTTTCACATTTTTTTTGTCATCATTTTTTATCACTTTGCCAGAATTATCAAGAACCTTATGTTAACAACTAATTCGGATTCAATAATGTTCCTACATGAAGAGCAAGGATTTGGTGGAATTTCTGCAGTGTGTGTGAAGGTCAGGCTGTAAAAATGGAAAAATGTCTGTAAAATGACAAATGTGACCTTGACTTTGGGTGAAGTTAAATTTTGAACAATCACGTAAAAGGACTATTCATGCTTTGCTATTTATTGAAGGTTGTATTTAACTAACTTTAAAACCTCGTAACGACCAGATTTTTCTATTATGTACTGATCCTTAAACCCTTAGAAAAGAGGGTGTACTTTCTTTTTACCGTGACTCAGAATCTGGGCAAAGTCAATTTACAAATACGATTTAATTGGTTTCACTGATATGCTATCAGGAACCAAAAGGTTTGGGAACTGGAAGCCCCACCTCAGCACTTCTGCGGACAGCAGAAATCAAAGCAAAGTCATAAAGTTGAACTGAGATGGTTTCAGTGAATAAGTGAGCAACACAGAGTACCTGGAACACACTGTACCCTTGAAGAGACAACAATATCTTTAACTTCTCTAATAAAATGTAAAAAAACGATTACCCTTTAACCAAAGGACTTTGATGTTCCTCACAAAATCAACATGTGCACTTCCTGTTCTTTGGAATCTGCAGTGAGGAGGAAGGCTTGGCTCACTGGCGGGCCTGTGGGGGTTGTTGGAAGTGTTTCTAGTACACTTATGACTCTTTGTAGCTACTCAACCATGTTTAGTAAAGGTGGTGGTAGTGCTGGTGTTGGTGGCAGTTGTAAAAGTACAAAGAAACAAACAGCGAAGGGGAGGGGAAAAATTGAAACACGTTGCCCATTAAAATACTCTGTGCTCTTGAACAAAATGGACTCAAACCTCTCAGCAAATTATTAGAAAAATGTCCCAATATGTTACTTTTTTATTTGTGACACATTGCTTGTACCAAACTAAGGACTGTGGAAAGGTGGAAATGAATCACAGGTCCTATATCTGCTGAAGCTTCAGGGACGCCCCCCCCCCCCCCCCCCCCCCATCCCCCATCCTGAATCAGTATTTTTACTGCTAACACAACAGAGAAACCTACGAGAAAAGTGTGTACAAAAGAAACTAACATGCAGGCAGCCTCAGTGTACAACAGAAGTTCTTTATTGTGACACACGCTGATAAATATATATTTATATTAATAATGTAAGATTGCATAAAATGGTAATGAAAAACGCACATCCTTCAAGCCCATGTCATGTTGGCTCAGTAGTATGTCTCTAACTCCACCCAACCTAGAAATCAAATGAGACACAATTAGTGTGATGTTTCATGTCAAATGTGGTAAATGGTAAATAGACTGGTTCTTATAGCGCTCTTTTCTACTCTTCTGAGCACTCAAAGCACTTTACACAACTTGTGCATTCACACACCCACAAATGTGAGAGTTTAGATGCTTCCTTTTGTCTTTTACAGACAAATCCAACGAAAAATTCTAATAAAAATTATAGAGTGGCCAACTTATCTAATTTTTATCTGTCTTTACTTGATTTTGCTTATGTTTACTGACAGTTATTGGGGAAAAAATGACTTGACTGGGGATTATAAAGAAGATAAACTGCAGCCATGATTTTGGTGATGATGCTATTAGGAGCTCTACCCTTCAGGGACATTTGAGGGTGTCAGTTTGGTCTCAGGGTTGCTTATGAGAAGATATAATGAGCGAGGCCATTAATATTCACCCTGGGATGAAGTCATATGACCCTAGATGAGCTAGATGTTTGTGTATTTGGGTTTTATATTATTAGATTTACATCCTGTACAATTCTGAACTGAAGTCTGATCCTCAGTACACAGTTTATTTTCATTTCTTGGAATAATCAACCTTTTCCAGCTTTCACTCTTAATACTTTTTGCTGTTCTGATGTTCAGTTTGTGGTTTCTCAAACCCTTTAGATAGAATGTAAAAAATTATGACCTTTGCATTCCCCTACACTAATATTTAAATACAGAGTTTACAGGCAAAAATGTGTCCTAGGTGTGTCAGAAAGTAAAACAAAGAGCTGGGAAGCTCTTACCTCCTGGGGTGCGTCTGAGGATATATTTTCTGACTTCATCATAGATGAAGATGAGGAAGGAGTAGGGAACGGAACAGAACCACCACATTGGCCTAAGGTAGACATGGGGAGAAAAAAAAAGCCTTCAGTCATTTTATGACCATTGATGTTGCAAGTTTGCCTACCAGAGGGCACTCTGCAACTTCCCTGTTGGCAACACATATTTGAAACGCCACAAACACAAAACCCAGCTAACCCGAACAAAGTTGGACAGAGCATAAACAAGCAATCCACGACAAAGAAAGACTGTTTTAAAACATCATTGTCACATCAAGGACTCATATATAACTACATATAACAAATAACAGGAAAGCTGTTCATATTTTCTGTCTGAAAGAGAAAAATTGGCCAGTATCAGTTCTGAAATCACCAAATATTTGTGTCAGTATTGATCTTAAAATTCCTGTTACTGGTCACGTCTAGAAGAGACCATATGGACATGATCCCTTTCAATGTCATAATGCACACATAGATATACTGCACAACATTTAAACAACACCCACAGGAAAAGTAAACAAATTAATGCAAATGTTTTATGGTCCTCTTGGATATTCTTTGGCAAGATTGTATGAATTTCTGAGCCGATGAGCCTAAAAGTGTCTTAACTTTTTTCTTTTTAGAGGAGAGCAACCCTTTACTACAAAGTGGAATTGACAGTAATAAACATATTTTATTTTATATTAACAAAGCTAAAACTCCATTTAATAAAATACAAGGACATGATTGTCTTCGCATAAATGAAGATGGCAAACTAGGCAGCCACAAAAACATTGGTGAAATAGCAAAACTTTGCAATATGAATATATAGCGATTTCTCTAAAGTAGCAACTCAGCAGGCATAAAAATCTTCATGCCTGCTGAGTGTTTTGGTTCATTTGTATAATTACAGTGTAGAAAATCATAGTGTAAACCTATCACATTGTTTTTACTCACTTCATAGGGTACATTCTGATGGCAATGTCCATGCCTGGGCAGTATGACAGGAAGGCAGCCAGAGCCATCTCCTCAAAGATGCCAAAGATGAGAACGTAGTTCCTGTGAAATAAATAAATGTAAGAATCAATAAAACAGCGGAGACTAATCTCGTTAAAACTGGACTTATTTGCCGGTTTATTTGGAAAATGGCGGTTCCAAAGTCCCAGTTGTTATTGGAGATCTCATGTATATCTGTGCATACATACTTCATTCCTTGTTTCACAATGGAGTTGGTCCTGGTTTTACAGATGAGCAGATCGGCCACCTGGACGATCACAATACTTGTGAAGAAAGCTGTGTGGCAGGTAAACTCAACGATCTTTCTGCGCTCGTACGTCTGGGGGACAAAAGCTAAATTAAGACTGAATCACTGAAACATACCACTAAAACACACACATCTTACAATTCTCACAGTCCGGAGTAAAGTTAGTAACATTACTGTGACTGACCCACTCCTGTCCATAGCTGTCTTCCAGGTCATTTAGATATCTGTTATCCCAGAACACTCTGATTCCCACCAGGTCTTTGGGGAGGAATCCATTCTCAGACAGGATGACAAAATAAGTGAAAAAGCCACCTAAGGCCTGCATCATACCTAAAAGAAGCAAAAACATCAAAGAACGCTTATCAGACAGGGTTACAACTTTTACTAATGACAAATATAAATAACAACTGTGGCTGTCTCTTCATAAAGAAAGCAGTAGCAAATATGACATGTCAATGTAATACTCTGCAAATCCATGTTAAATGAAAATTAAACACATTAATTGTTTGAAACAATGCCGCACGCTTAACCTATTAACAAATTAAATAATGATCAGATTTGCCTGAAAAAAACTGACAGATTCCATTTTTAATGCCTGCAAACAAAAAATCTTTAAATTTAATAAAGTAATATGCATTTAAATATGATATTTAAAGGTGTTTTAGTGTCTGCAGTACAAACAAAATCCAGCAGGGGGCAATAGAGGAAGGCTTAAAACAGCACAAAAGTATTAAAAACAGATTTGATATAGCTAAAGGTTAAACAGTGAACAATGTGTTACCAATTTGCCCATAGGCCATACTGATGAGTCTCTCATTCACCAGCTTGTCTGTTTGGGCATTTCTAGGCTGCCTCTTCATGATGTCACTTTCAGCTTGTTCATAGGCCAGGGAGATGGCAGGGACCTGTCATGGCACAAGAAAAGAAAAAGAAAAAACTAATTATCCACCCATAAATGCATTATCATCCGCTTGAGCTTCTGTGTAGAACAGATTCAGTAAGCTGGAGAGGAAATGCCCCCTCATTAACAAAGAGATTTGTCTTTTAGCCTTCAAAAAGAGATTGTTGATCTAAGAAAAACCCAGGACATCTTCCTATTCATCTCTGATCAAGGAAAACAGCAAAAATTGCAGGTTTCTTTTCAGCACTGTACCCAACTTACTTAAGTATAAATAACTTTATTAATTTCTTCACAAATAATAATTGAACGATTTAAAAAACAACATTTATAACAATGTCACAAACATATCATTACTCACAGTAAGCTTTAATACTACTGACATTTATTTAGACTCTCTCCCTTGTAGACCACATTACACCACAGAAACAGCTTCAGTGATACTGCTGGTATTAAAGGTACTGTGCTACAGTAGTTTGAATCCTTTCCATCCAATGGACTACAGTTTCTTCATGTAAATGGAGAGTCCTCTTCTCACACTAAGGTTAATTATGGAGTTCCACAGGGTTCCCTGCTAGGACCAATTCTGTTTACATTATACATGCTTCCCTTTTACATCGACTTTTACTGCTGTGTGGATAATACCAAACTTTATTTATCTAAGAGGCCAGATAGCACAACAATTAGTTAAACTCCAGGAATGTGCTAAAGATAAAACAGCGTGGATGATTCTTCCTTCTAAAATCATTGTTGTTGTGACTGTTGTTGTGATTTTGTTCTACATAGATTGAATTAAACTGAATTGAACAGAATCAGGCAAAATCTCACCATGTCAGTTCCCAGGTCAATACAGAGGATGGTGACAGTTCCCAGGGCAAGAGGGATGTCAAAAAGCACGAAGAAGAGGAATGGCGACATCTCGGGGATTTTACTGGTCAGAGTGTAGGCGATAGACTTCTTCAAGTTATCAAAGATCAGACGGCCTGAAAAAGGAATTCAGCAGCTGATGCGAAGCTTTGTATTTTATGGAATTTTACTTTTGTTCCAAGTCTTGATATAGATGTTACCTTCTTCCACTCCAGTTAAAATGGAGGCAAAGTTATCGTCCAGCAGGATCATGTCAGCAGCCTGCTTGGAGACATCAGATCCAGCGATGCCCATGGCAACACCGATGTCAGCTTTCTTCAGAGCTGGAGAGTCGTTCACACCATCACCTGTCACGGCCACAATGGCTCCCTGGAAGAAAGCATTTTTTTATATACATTTTAAACAAAACAATGTTGAAACTGTGTCTGTGAGAATCCCTGCGATGCTCACCTGTCTCTGGCATCCTTCCACGATGATCAGTTTCTGCTGAGGGGAGGTCCTGGCAAATACAATTTCAGTGTGGTGCTTCAGCACATCGTCAAGCTGCTCTGGGGTCATTTCTTTCAGCTCACTACCATGGACGACACAGGCCTTAGCTTCCCTGTAGATTAGATTGCAGCAGTGTTAGTACAGAGGTGTTTCGCTGAATTTTTTTTTTTTTTTTTTTTTTGTGCAATTCTGCATGGTTTTTTTTTTTTTTTTTTTTTTTTTTTTTTTTTTTTTTAATGCGCATTCTATTCTGCGTCCTGATTGGCTGTAGACCATTTTCAATCAATCTTGTGCAGTGTCTCCGGCATAGTACAGATTGCGTTCAACTTGTCAAATTTACATAAATCTTCGATCGCTTGCAGTGTGACTCTGAAGTGCTGCACTGTAAGTTTGTAAGTTTTCTCCCCAACAAACACAACAATGTCGACGAAGCATCATCACCTGTGGGTGCCTTTGGTTTCATTCTATAATACTGCACTTGTTTTTCTACAAGGTTTGACCTTTGAGAGTATTTAAACAAGAGAGAAAAGTGTAAAAATCTTCATGCCTGTCTGAAAAAAGTGTGTAGTGAGGGGTTTTACAGCTTTAAAACATTTATAATAATTGCAAAAAATAAACTTGGCTACTTCGCGGATTTCACTTATCGCAGGTTATTTTTAGAACGTAACTCCCACAATAAATGAGGGACAACTGGATGACAGTAGTGTGTCATTCGCTAACTGGAAGGTTGCTGGCTCGTGTGTGAATGTGCATGAATAAATGGATAAATGTTGCATGTTGTACAAAGTACTTCAAGTACTCAAGTAGAGCAGGAAAGCACTATATAAGAATCATCTATTAACGAACAGCAGCTGTAATCCAACATCCTGTGTCCAAGCACAGACTATGTTAAGGATATTAGAAAACAAAATAACATCAGCTCAGCAAAAGTTGATGATGGAACATTCAGCAAAAAGCTACATTTACAACATATTCTACTTGTTGTCTTCCCACTGCAGATAATGAATCACATGTGTTGCATTTATTATGTATTATTTGCACTTGAGTTACGAGGGTGACTACTGATTCAGGATTATAGTCCAGTATAGTCTTGTATTGCTGATGAAGAAACAGGAAAGCCAGTAGCTAAGAACCATATCAAGATTCTTTTTTCTTGCACGAATTAATGGTAAAAGCGTTTTAGGCTCTGCAGATGTCAAAACCTTCGTTAGCCAAGCTTGATTTAATTTGAACAGCTGCCTCTTATACTCACAAAATGTTCAAAGCTAGCTAAATAAATCTTGATAAGAAAACTAACCTAGGGTTGACCTCTGAAACTGGAATTTTTAAGCGGGCAGCAATGTCTTCAACAGTCTCATTGCCTTCTGAGATGATACCCACACCTCTAGCAATAGCCTTGGCTGTAATTGGATGGTCACCGGTGACCATGATGACCTGAGAGGGAAAAGATAAGAAAAATATTTAACTTAATTTAAGTTTTGACCACAGTTTGAAAAAAGAGAAAGTTTAAAATCTGTTCATTCAAAAAGTTATCATACCTTGATTCCAGCACTCCTGCATTTACTCACAGCATCGGGCACAGCAGCACGAGGAGGGTCAATCATGGACATGAGGCCAATAAAGCACAGGTTCTCAGTGGGGAAGTTCACATCATCAGCATCAAAAGCAAAGCCTTCTGGGAACTGGTCATCAGGCAGGTGATAGTGGCAGAAACCTGAAAAAGACACACAGAAAGTACTTGTTAGATTAAATTTTCTCCAGTAAACAAACAGTTCATAAATGCTGATATAAAAAGAAGTGATGCTGTACCCAAAACTCTCTCTCCAAGGCCTCCCAACTCAAGATAGGCACGATTAAAAGAATCTTTCAGCTGAGCGTCCAGAGGCTGCTCTTTGCCCTGGATCACGATGGTGGAGCAGCGGTCCAAAATCCTCTCTGGAGCTCCTTTCATCACCAGCAAATGCTTGGTTTCGCCAGGGGTGGAGTTTTTATGGACGGAGAGCTGTGGGGCAACAGAAAGCCTTGATTTAAATGCAAGGTTTTCAGGTCTCAAAAATTAGGCCCTCATTAGGCGTTCTACATTTGCAAGGGTGATCTTGAGTGTGACTTGAATTTCACCATCTAGCGGTGAGTGCAAGCATTGGTGGAGATGTCACTGTGCCTGCTGATTATTTGTGACCACATGGAATTGTTCATGGAGACTTTACATTGCAATGTCCCAACTATATATGTGAGCAGGCACTGGACTTCAGAGAAGTATACTACTGTGCATTTCCACAACAACATACCGTCAAGGTTTATTGCCTTAAACTGTACTCCTGCCAGCAAAGAATGACTCCACTGATAACAACAAGAAGTCAGACTGTATATTTATAGAAGTTCACAAACCAAAGCATGATCGTGGTTGCAGTTCCTCCTGCATATATAGTATGTACAATGTATTTTTGACATTTGTCACTCTGTATGGATGATTTACCTGGTATTTGTTTGTGGAATTAAAGGGGATCTCAGCAATTTTGGGGTATTTTTCTCTCATGTCACTAACAGAGCCACAGCACAGCTCGATACACTTCAGCAAGGCAGCTTCTGATGCATCACCAGCCACATGTCTCTGTGGATTTTTAGAAAAAGACAGAGTTGGTGAAATGGATTCATAAGTCACAACATATGCCTTGTTTAAAATACCAAAGCTTTTACTTGCCAACCACAAGAGCCTTAAGAAATGAAAGTTTATCACCTTCAAAACAGGAACTTTGTTCTGTTCAGCCAGGAAGACAGCGCGGTTGCAGAGTCCGGCAGTTCTGGACAGAGCAGCCCAGGTGGCAGAGCTCCTGTCAAAAGAGGTACCGCTCTGGTTCTCAGTGGTGTCGGCCTCATGGATCTGGTTGTCAAACCACATGTGAGCCACGGTCATTCTGTTCTGGGTCAGGGTGCCGGTCTTGTCAGAGCAGATGGTGGAGGTGGAGCCCAGCGTCTCGACAGCTTCCAAGTTCTTCACCAGGCAGTTCTTCTTGGCCATACGCTTAGCAGTCAGAGTCAGACACACCTACAGACAAAACGTATGTTTTCAAAACTATGACAGACAGACAGGACATACTGCAGACAGTAAGACATAAGCTATCTGCAGAGAATGTCATTAGACATTAGACACCAAAACTCACAGTGACAGTAGCCAAGAGACCTTCTGGCACGTTGGCGACGATGATACCAATGAGGAAGATAATACCCTCCAGCCAGTTATATCCGAGGATGACGGAGAGGATGAAGAAAGAAACACCCAAGAACACGGCCACTCCAGTGATGATGTGGATAAAATGCTCGATCTCAATGGCAATGGGAGTTTTTCCAGCTTCAAGACTGGAAGCCAGGGTGGCGATGCGGCCCATGATAGTATTATCTCCAGTGTTGATGACGATTCCTCTGGCTGTGCCTGAAAAGAGAAGAGACACCGAGTCCACAGAACAATGGATGATTTCATTCTTCCTCGTTATCCTTCTTATTTTGTGGATTACCAGCGAGCATCACTAAACTACTGTTTCATCAAATAAAAACCACATTCAAATTGTCAACCACAAGCTGTTCATACTCTACCTTCTACACAGTTGGTGGAGAAGAAAGCAATGTTCCTGGTTTCCAGTGGGTTTTCATTGGAGAAGTCTGGAGAACGAGTCTGGGGCTCTGATTCACCAGTCAGGGAGGAGTTGTCCACCTGAGAGATTACAAACAAAATCAAACGAAGATCAGTGACGGGGTCAGTGACATGAAAACACAGAATTAAATATTTTAAATATTTATAATTAAATAATATAATTATAATATTATATTATTATAATATTATAATATAATATAAAATAATATAATTAAATATTTTTGTAAAAAAACAAACAAAAAAAACTTAAGGAACAAATGGGAACAGTTTATGATATGATCAAAGAAAAGCTACTTAAAATGAAGACCACCACATCCAATCAACATAGCTAGTAACTTCTCAGATTTACTAGTGGGATACATAAAAATGTTGAACAGTTGAACAGTCAGCTTGCATGCAAAAGATTAGCTAACGTAAATGGACTGAGGGCTGAGCTCGACTCTGTCGCCGGCCATAACTAAACTATGTCTAAAACTAACTAAACATCACAGCCTGTCTTCTTCTCATTTAAATAAATAATAGTAGATATCAAACACATGTTCTACAAAAATGTTTGCTGGCATTAAGAGTATTTGAGGCACAGACCTTGCAGCCATGAGCAGAGATGATTCTCAGATCAGCAGGGATCCTGTCTCCTCCTTTCACCTCCACTAAATCTCCAAGCACCACCTCCTCGGTGTTGATGCTTTTCTTCTCTCCGTCACGGATAACCAGGGCTTGCTATGAAATCAAAGATTTTAGGAATTTTTGATTAACTCGGTTTGAATTTAATCCCAGCAGCAAAGTTTCAGATGATAAAATGTATCATCAGTGCAGAACTTTTCCCTTAAGACTGTGCAAAAAATACTGCAGTTTCTAAATTCATATAAGCTGTAAATATGTTGAATTTACATTAGTTTTCCTTTCAGTGTCTCACCTGTGGGACCATGTTCTTAAAGGAATCCATAATCCTGGAGCTCTTGGCCTCTTGGTAGTAGGAGAAGCAAGCCGTGATCATGACCACAACAGAAAGGACGATACCTAGGTACAACTACATGAAGAGACACGAGAGAGTTAGGTGATCCTTAATGGTCACACTAACAATTTAGATAAAGACTCGCTTACGTTATCACTTGCAGGTTCATCTTCTGAGGCAGCCTGGATACTATAAGCCACAAAGCAGAGGAAGGCACCAATCCACAGCAGCATGCAGAAACCACCAAACAGCTGGAAACCAGAGGAAATAACATTTAAGCTTTGGTGGTTGTACTCACTTTTTTGCATTTATAATGTGTGAGTTAAAACACAGGTTTGCTGTTTTCATGGTGAGGATGTTGGACTCCTACCTGTTTGCAGAACTTGACCCATTCGGGTGTTGTGGGAGGAGGTGTGAGGGCGTTGGGGCCATCTCGGGCCAGGATCTCTTTTGCTCTGGAGGAGGAGAGACCCTAAAAACAATGTCTCAGTTACCCCAGAAGTTCAAAAGACTTGTCTGTACATGTCTTGTACAGTATAGTTACATCCTACAACAGTAATATTGTAGTATATTTACTGGTTCCTGTCACCCTCTTAATTTTGCCTTTTGTGGAACATTTAGAGTTACAGAGTATATATAGAGTTATACTTTTTTTTTTGCAAAATATATTTTCACTTGAACTGCTTATAATTCATGTCTATAATGTAGGTTATGACACTGCTTTACATACAAACCAGTTCATTAACTAAAGCACTGACTGCAAATAAAACCTTTTTTCCTTCTTTATGTTTAAAATCTAAATTTTCTGTGTAAAGTTGTCACTGTCTGGTGGTCCAATATGCCCGAGCCGCTCCTTCTTCCCTCTATTGTTCCCTCACTTCTCTCTGGTTGAAAAAAAAACTTTAAACTTGCTCTTTTCTCATTATGTCTGCATCTGTGCTCAAATCTAAGTTTTTTAAATCTTGTATTAGAGAGAAGATTCCAGTGCCATTTTTTTACTTGTTGGGGCAAGGCAGTGGTATTTTCTCTGTAATTTTACAATTTTATGCACAAAATGAGCTAATGTTAAATTTGATGTTTGCTACAGGCCACACAAAAGCTGTCAAGTGGGCAACAAATGGCTGCAAAACAAGAAAGTTCAAAAAGATTCAGCCTGGAGAACATATAGCAAATTATTAAGTTATTATTATTTGATTGCTTTTTAGTTGTTTAACATGCTTACCTATAAAAGAGATGTGAAAAAAATAGTGGCTCGTGTGGATTAAAAGTCTTTTAGTTTTCATTTTGTTCAAATTTGAAAAATTTGGTTTGTAAAACTAGACCAATAAAACAGAACTCCATAACTAGATACTGCTCACAGTGGGTGAGAAACTGAGATCTTGAACATTATATATGCTATTATTTGCATGCACACCATGATGTTCTTCAAGACTGCCTGATCTTTCCTGGCCTCTGTGCTTATCATCTCAAACACTCACAAAAACAAAGACATATATTTGGAGTCCTCACCATGACTAGGTCGGTTCCATATTTTCTGTGAATCTCGTCCACGCTTAATTTGTGATCATCCTAAGGAGAGTGTGGGAGAGAAAAAGATGAAAATGTCATTTGAGGCTTAAAAAAACGTCCCTGTAAATTCCTCCAGAAGGACACAGGGGACAAAATGCATCTGCTCTTTACACATTGCTCCATACAGAGTCATTTTAAGATAAGAATCTTTTTGTGTTTGAACACGAATTTTCACATGTTATAAACTCTTTATACTATATTGGCTTAAATTGTGCCAATCAAACACTTACATGAGAGATTATCCCAGAGTGGCTTCACATAATTTACGTACTCACCAGGTCAACTTCTTTTTTCAGGTCTTCCGTATCCCTATTTTTTCTGCCCTTCTTGCTCCTCTTTTCCTCGTGGTCTGCGGTTTCCGCCAGTTTGTAGTCATCTTTCATTTTCTGTTATGAACAAAGTGTCACAAAATGGAGTTCTGATTAAGACTAAAATCGAAAGTGATTTTAAAGCAGAAAGTTGCATGAAACGAAATGATTAATTATTGTCAACAATTAAAGAATAATATATTGTTAACTGATATGCTGTGAAATATTAGAACAGCAAATTCAAATTCAAATAGATCATTTTAGAATATGTTTTAAGTTTCTAAAGTTGTAAAGAAATTAATGTATGTTTTCACAGGGTCACAAAATAGGGTTTTAAATAAAACTGATACAACATGAAACATCCTGGAAAGTTGCCTTTCAGATTTTACATAATGAACTAAAATGTGTCATTGTTTATATAATTTCGAAAAATGTCTCTTCACAGTTGAAGAGACATTTAACAGAGATGTAAGCTAATGTGTAAGTAAGCTGCAAGAATATTCAACCCTGAGCAATCCAAAACTGTCGAGCTCAGTCCAAACTTACTGTCACTCCCATGGTTGCAGTGCAGTCTGACAGCAGTCAGTTCAGTTAATCAGTCTAACCTCTCTACTCTGCCTCCCTCTTTCAGTCCAGTTGTCTCCTGCGTCTTCCACTCCGCCCTGAACATAGATGGCTTAATTTCAGCTTACTTTTATACCTGTGGAGGAGGAGCTTAGAGGAAGGAAGCGTGGAGGTTAAACTCAATAGGTCATGGGTTGGGTTGATTAAACTGCTCCCACACTCAATTTTTTTGCTTCAGTCACTGCCAAGGGTACCTGTCATCTGTGTCCAGAAGCCCAACAGCTAACCACGCTTGGTCGGACTCCTTCAGCTTGATGGCTCCCTTCAGCGTTGGTGCCACTACTCAGTGCAGATATCTCGGCAATAGAGCTACCACAATTGATCTGTCAACTTCGATAACCCTTCATCCTTCTCACCCTTGCGTTGCTGAAAGGGGAAGTTAAAGATCTAACAAACAAGGATCCTCCGCCAGACATGCACAATGAACCCTCCCTATACATTTGGGCACAGCAAACCTCACCGCGAATCTGGTCATACAATTACAAAACCAATCATCAGTGACCTAGTGTGTTCTAGGTGCCTTGATGAACATAGCTATGCTCAAAAATTGACCCTGATATCCCTCATCAAACCAAGATGTTCTCTTCCTGTTCGCAAAAGAAAGGGCTGCCCTTGATGTCCGGCTGGTCGGAGTACATGGAGTTACAGGATATGTTTGCTGTAAACGTGTGAATCAATGTAAGCATGTTATCATCTCATTAAGCAAGGTTAGGATGGGTGTAAAGATAGAAAGAAAGAAACTGCAAAGAAGAGATATACTGTCAAACAAAAAAAGGTGAGGGAGAAAACCTAGAAAAGAAACATGGAAACTGTCTGAAATAAATGTGAGAGAAGAGATGAAGGAGAGGGTTATTTGCCATTTGCTTTGGGAAACCCCATGAGGCAAAAATATATCTCTAATTGATTAGGATTTTTCACCATTTATGGAAGGAACAGATTTTTAGAAATGAAAAAACATTAAAAAAAAAATTACAACTTGTAATCTTGTAAAATTCATTATGGAAAATCTTTAAGGAGTAGTTTTGTCAACAAAAACCTAGCATGTAATTAAAAAACACTTTTGACCCTGATGTCCCTCATCAAATCAATGTATCCTCTTCTTGTTTAGGAAGGAAGGGCTGTCCTTGAAGTTTTTATGGGTGCAGAGCAGGGAGTTGCTGGATATGTTTGCTGTAAACGTATAACTTTGTGTTATCAACCCACAGAGCAAAGTGAGGATCGTTGTGAAGATGCAAAGAATGGAGCGACAAAGATGAGGTAAAATGTAAAACAAAAGGCGCAGGAGGAAAACATGGAAACTGTCTGAAATAAATACGAGAGAAAAGTAAATGATGAATGAGATGGTTCAAATTTAAGTATGAGGTCCAAAGCACACTTCTGTACATATTAATATATATTTAGAAAAACACAAAATGGTTCAGTCCATCCCACGCTTGACTCACCTTTATAGCACAACCGATTTATTCTGCCTAGGCGAGCGCTAATTCACACTGTGAGTCATGTCTTTCTACAAGAAAGCAAAATCAAATAATTACAAGAAAGAAAAGAGAGGGGCAGAAAGCGGTCCTTAAGAAACGCTTTTTCCATAGAAAGGTGAGCTGAGCACAACAAGCATTTTACGATGTTAACCCAGAGAGTTTGAAAAAGTAGGAGATCTTACTTTACTTGAATTGACACATAGTGAGCTCACATACTGCCAACAGCAGCTATTCTCAGCAATCTTTTATTTCGATGGCAGTATCAACGAAAAGCTCGGCAGTATTAACGCCTGTTCAATTCGAGGGGGTTTTCTTTCTTTTTTAAATTGTAAGATAAAGACCCTACAATAATAGACAGGAGCAACATCAAGAAGCACCTTTTCAGCACTTGTGTTTTCTGGCTTTATATGTTGGACCAATGCGTTTGTGAGGTAAGAAAGCCATGTGGAAGTTGATAAAATAGCATTTTTAACATCACTGTGATTTTTTTTCTTTTGTAAAAATGTAATGTTGCTAAGTGTCAATGAAATACGCCTCCATACACAGGCACATAAACATTTTCAGGCTCACTTCTATGTTTATGTTTGTTAACTGAGGAAAACTGACAGAGATTGTAATGCATTTTGACATTTGCAATTGGAACAACTGGACCAAGATACGGTATTTACTGGGTAAAAAAACAAAAACAAAAAAACAGCTACGTTTGGATACTTATTTAATATTTCAAATTTTCAATCATCTGTATTATTATATAATTTTGTATGTTTTGCCTGATGATCTAGTTTGATCCCCGCCTTATGGGTTGAAAAAGGTATGAGGCTGTGAGTATGGAAAATGAAGGTTATTCTGAGGTCACTGCAGATAAACATTTATTATCTGTGAATAAATCACATATCTAGTGACGTCTTCTGGTGTTTATTGAGCAGTATTGTAGCCTAAGCATTGCAATTTAACATCCTATCCAACACTTCCCGCCCCCCATCCCCCATCCCCCATCCCTCGCCCCCACTCCAACTCAACAACCTGATCATAAAGGAAGGACTGTCCTTGATGAACGGCGGAGCTGGATATGTTTGCTGTAAACGAGCAACCGTGTGTTGTCACCCCATTAAGCTAAGTGAGGAGGGGTATAAAGATGCAAAGAGAGAAAGAGAACAAAGTGAATGGATCCTATAAAACTAAAGAGGCAGGAGAAAAACATGGAAAATCTTGGAAATTAATGTAAAAATATAAATGTAAAAATAAATATATAAATCCCCTTCTGTTTTTCTTTTCCTTCCTCTTTCTTTCTTCCTTTCCTATCCCTCACTCATGTCTGTCCCGTCTGTAACAACTGAAAATAAAATAAAATAAATAATAAAAACAAAGGTTGATCAAATGGACCAATACGACAATGCCATGATGATCCATTTGGCAAAATAAATCCACTGGGTATCCTTGTTGGTCTTCAGACAACAATTCTGACGGTTAAAGAACCAAATGGGACAGGCAAAAAAAAAAAAGATGTAAATGACAGTACACATCATTTCCATTTAAAGAGCATTACTGTTTAACTTGCTGTCTTTTATAAATATACTTGTAGTATAAATGTCTATGATGGGTATTTTGAAGACACAATCGTGGGCGATCATGGCTCAAAGAGTTGGCAGTTTGTCTTGTAACCGGAAGGTTGCCGGTTCGAGCGCCGGCTCGGACAGTCTCGGTCGTTGTGTCCTTGGGCAAGACACTTCACCTCCCGCCTACTGGTGTTGGCCAGAGGGGCCGATGGCGCGATATGGCAGCCTCGCTTCTGTCAGTCTGCCCCAGGGCAGCTGTGGCTACAACTGTAGCTGCCTCCACCAGTGTGTGAATGAATAGTGGAACTGTAAAGCGCTTTGAAAAGTGCTATATAAATGCAATCCATTATTATATTTCCCTGTTCCCTAACACAATAATGACATTATTTAAATCAGTTGTGTGACTAAATTTTGATTTAACCAAAGTGTGCTGAGAAAAGTTTGAATGTGAGATATGCTCTAATGCTTTTAATCTTCTTAATTATTATTATTTTTTACATTTAACATCACTTTTTTTTTAAATAGAGTAATTGTGCAGTAAGGTCAACATATCACTTTATCTCAGAACTGGACAAGTAAGTAGAATTTATTTTTCTTAGCACTCTAGACACTGGCAACAGCAGCAAAGAGACCCTTTTGTTTCTGTTCCATTTATTGCTACAGTAAACAGTGACAAACAGACAAACTGAAAAGTTTCAGATTTAGAAACACACCATTTAGCAGTGAGTCATTCCCGTCAACTTCCTTTCAACAGTCGTGCAGTGTTTAGGTAATTTGAGTCAGGACTTTAAGATAGCAGTGTTTGTTCAGAAAACGTTTCTCAAAAAAAGCCATGCTAGTAACTGCCCTTCACACTAATACGGCCTTTATTTCCCTGAAAGAATGAAACCATCACTGCTCACTGCCTGCATTAAAAGGTCACTTCTAAAAAAAATCCCAGGTGGTGCAGTGTTAACACTATCACCTTACAGCAGGAAAATTGGGCTTTGGTGTGGATCAGTTGATTTCATGGTTTACAAATAAAATGTAGGCTATCTAATGGGCAGTAATAACAAACATTGTAATATTTTTTTTGTTTGTTTTTTAGTGAAGTTGTATTCACTCTATGCACATTTTTTCTTTTAGATTGCAATAAATGCTTACATAGAGTAAAACTGGTTTCCTTGATTTCAAACTACGTTGACTGACATCCTGTTAAGGGCCCCTTGGTCTTATTCAATTTTCTTCAACTAATAAGAATGAAACCCAATCTCAGGACAAACATAAGAACAGTGCTTTTGATTTTTAGTTCATTTAACAGCTGCAAGGAGTTCAATGTCAAAGGCATAAGTAGCCTTAAATGTACTATTGTAAGAGTCTTTCAAAGGACTATCGGGGAAAAAAATGAATAAACTGTTTACTAATCAATGTTTGATGGAGTAAACCTACCTTAAAATTCCCCAAAACATGGATTTCTCATAATTGTACTTCAGAGATGTTTTGTAGTAGAGTCAGTCAGCACCATCACAATGGGATCCCAGCTCTGTGACCTGTAATCAAAGTCAAATATCTGCAATCACAGTTTTGCAAGTTTGGGAGAAACACATCAAATAAAGAGATAGACTAGATACTTGCTGTCAACACCAAATTCAAATATGGCACAGAAGGGGACAATTTATAGCCGCATAATTACTAGCAGTCACAGGGGGAAATAAAAAACTGGCAAGATGGATTTGGTGACTGACTGTTCAACTTGGATTTTTCATATCTTTATGTCTTTTGTTAAGGTGATGAAAGGTCATGGATCAAGTGTAGAAAGCCACTTTGTCTTTCTTTGTCTTTCCAGGAGGAATATCAGCGCACTTCCTCAGGAATCACAAACTTAAAGTGAATTACTGTGAAATGCCAATTATTATTCTTAATTGTGAAACAATACAGTTATACAGGGAGAGAGAGAGAGAGAGAGAGAGATTACGATGACAGTGTTTACTTAAATGGCAGTTTAGTGATAACCTCTGTGCTGCAAGACCTGGCAAATAAAGAAATCACCGAAATAGAACCTATCTGACAAACAGAAGCAGGCAAAAAGATCTCAAAAAACAACCTATAATCTAAAGAAACATCTGAGAAACAAATGAATTGATATCTATTTGCATGGAAAAGATTACAAAGCCATTTCTAAGGCTTTTGGACTTCAGTGAACCACAGTGATAGTCATTATTCAGAAAGGTCACCTCTGAATGGCTAAAGAAAAACAAACTAATCAAAATGAAGGTTCTGGAATGGTCTAGTCAGTCCAGAGTCAATTCCTAATTAGCACTCAGCTTATGTCTGGTGTAGAACTCTCTAATTTTAAAATTTTGTGTCTCAACACACCATTCAGAGCGACCGATCCGATTTCTACATATTTACAAAACAAGACAAGCGTGTATGACTTGTGCTCTTTAAATGATTTCCAAGAGTGAGTGTGTCATAGAGGAGGGATATGTGCTTTACACAGAAATCTTAAAGACAAAAAAGGTGGTGACAACACAGAGTAAACAAATGAGCCATGAAAGAGAGACCTAGAAGGGACTTTTACGTTAACCAAAGCATGAGAACAATGCAACAACGATCTGACAGTTTGTTTCAATCACGCATAAGGTCATTCTTACCAGCAGCTGTCAGACTCTATTACACAGTTTGACATTTTTGGGGGTTATCTTACTCATCAGCTTGTTTGCTACATTGTTACCTATATATACAAACTTCAGCTGCTTTTTGTATATAGGACCACTTTGTGTCTTCCTTCTATATTTTATATTCCCTTGCTATAAGAGCTGTGTAACACCCAAATTTCTCATTCGTGGGATAGTAAAGCTTTATTCTATTCTATTCTATTCTATTCTATTCTATTCCATAACATTAGTCCACTAAACCTGGTTTTCTTACCAGAAATGCAGGTAAAGTATTTAGCATAATAAAAAAATACAACAACATTGATGTGGTTTACTATTTTTTCTGTGTTTTTATTAAATGGTAAATTTGAAAATGAGTGAATACAAACAATTTTTTAAATTTTAGCATTAAAAACAGAATTTTGATTAAAGGCACACATTCAATTGGATAAGCATAAAAATGATTTTCTTAATCACAATTACTGTTAATTTATTTACGTCTGCTATGTTGCGCGCTTCAGGTACCCCTTAAAGGATTAGTAGGTGATTATTGAATCACTGCAAGATAACAGCATTATATCATGTCTAATAAAATGGAATAGCATTTAGCTGCTGCTATATTTTAAAGCTCCAGTAGGCAAAAGTTTAATGTAAAGTACATGTACTTTACCACATGAAAAATCTATTCATTTAATTACATTTTCTAAATGATCTCTGAGTTATGAAGTTCATTGCAACTTGTCAGCTGAACTGCACCTGCTGACACAGTGTGTGGTAAAAAGAAGCAACTCTCTGAAGTGGCTTTTAGGTTTATTTGAAAAGGAATAGCTTAATAAATGTAAATATGCCAATATAGTACATTTATTTTTAAACCTGTAGGTACTATTGTTCATAAGGCCCAACAGGGTGAGAATGCAGCATCGGCATGAAGGGGGAGAACAACGACACTCTACAGACAAGCTGCAGAAAATGCACCAAATGATTCTAAAAACTTTTTTGGCAAACTCATATTCTGGGCATCATCTATGATTCTGGGCCAGTGATTTTTTTTTTTTTTTTTTTGCATCGTATTGCTTGTTTGTTTTCTGCTTGGGATTTAAATAAAAATGTAATGTTTCAGTGTAATTTTGACACGCTGAAGTAAAGACAAGATAATTTCTGTTGATTCAAAATTTAGGAACATCTGTATTATTACTAAAACTATAACTCTTGTAATGCTTTTTTATTTAGTAAATTAACTAGTTGCATGGATCTTTGCAAAGAAAACAAACACTAATCATTTTATAACCACTTATACATTTTAATGAATACAATTAAGATTTTGTGACATTTTTTGTTTGCCACCAGTTTAAAGATTCTGTTAAATTACATTACTACCAGTGGTGCTGTAACAGCACATGTTTCAAGGATTAAGCTGTAACCACACTGTCAATCAGACTTTTCAAGCCACACTTATTACTTTCTTTGTTTTTTCTTCCTTCCAGAGACATAAAAGTGCCCCTATTTGTCCTGTGGAAGTCAAAATACATCCACTTACCCGTGTTCCCACTCCCAACAGCTAGACCTTGGACCACTACATACGATCTCTCGGAGACTTGAGGTCTGGGTAAACAGCACACTGGAAAGTCGAATTGCACTTATAAATAAATAGTTGACATAATTCCTTATTTTTAAAAAACCTGCTAGTTTATGTTGATGTAGCGTTAAAATGATTTCGAAAACAAAGTTTCCGAACGTCACGTAATAGCCATGTAGTTATAAAGTTGTAGGAAAATACTGTCACGAACCACGAGTAATGAATAAACTGCAGCTAAACTGAGCTTGAAGGACAAATACAGTTTTGTATTACAATTTATTTTGTAAATACTGATACACTGATCTGTGCTAATATTTACAATAAGAAACCACAGTTTTGTATTACTAGGAGCACACTGGGAAATAACAGCTTCCATCTCAAAAATCTAGCTTCCAGTGCTTTGCTGTTATTTATAAAATTCATTCATCATTTCTTGCAACATAAAGAAAACATTCTTTCTTAACTCATATTTTTACTTCCCAGGTTGAAGATTCACAGCTGCCTCCAAAGAGGCGAGATTGTCTAAGGAGAAGATGCTCCACTGAGTTGTCTGCGACAATGGTCAGAACCTGGATAGTGCATCATGATGGAGGGTGTTTAATACAACAGAACTGGACATAGCACTGATTGGTGATCCATTAAACTCCATAACATAGGTGGTATTTATTTTTCATTTACCGTGTGTTTCTTTGAAATTTGTTTATTATATCTATCTTCTTTTATGCATTTCTTTTTTACAGCTTATGTCCAAAGATTTAAACAGTTTGTCCTCATTGGCAGTACTTTAGCAAAAGTCTATGACCTGTTTGCCTAAATTATTATCATTATTATTAATACTAATAAAAAGTTATTAGTATTCTTTTTTTTTTTTATCAAAGAACATCCAGTCACATGACAATACAACTACTAACTTCATGCTCATTACCCATACATGGTTCAGTTAAAATAAACTCCAGAAAACTGATATCTATTCACCTTTTTGTTATAATTTACGTAAAGTATTACATGTTACATTGTAATACTGTATACAGACAACTTGTGTGATGCATTCATCTAGTTTTTAATCATATATACATTCATAATTAAAATAATACTCACAGCAAAGGCAACATTTGTTTCTTTAAATGTCTTTAAATATATAAGAAATGATCTTGCAACTGATTTTGAAGTTATGTTACTTCAGGAAATACCAAACGCAGCAGTGCTAGTGTTTAAAAACAAAAACAAAAGAGTTGAGGTTTTTTCTGAGGAGAAGATGTAGGTTTCTCTTCCAAACATGGACAAAGTTAAATAGAAATATAAATTTAATTGGTTTTGTTGATATGTTACTGGGAACCAAAAGGTTTGCAGCTATGACTGGAAACCCCACCTCAGCGTTCCTGTGGTTAGCAGAAATCTAAAGCAAAGTTATAAAGTTTAGCTGAGATATTTAAGATTTAATGAATGATCAGGAAACTCAATGCACCTGAAATGACCTTGTTATCTCTAACTGCTCATCAGATTATTAGAAACAAAAGTAAACTTCATAAATGACTGGCCTGGAGCCAAGGAACACTTTTGACTCTGATGTCCCGCACTAAACAAATATGTGCATTTTCTGTGTACTGGAATGTGCAGTGAGCAGGAAAAGTTGTCTTAATGGCTGGCCGATGCAGGTTGTTGGATGTTACGTTTATGACTCTTTGTAGCCACTTGGCTATGCATGGTGCAGGGTGAGGTGGAGATGAGGTTGTTAAAGTACAAGGGGAGGGATTTTGTAAAATACTAGGAGGACAAGGAAAACATTTAAAATCTCAGAAATGAATGTGAGGATTACACAACTTAGTGTCCATAAAGTAGCAGGTACCCCTAAAGAAATTATCTCTAACGTCTTCTCAGAAAGTTAAAAACTTTGGAGAGTATTCACAGGCAAGATACTGAACCTTGGGGGGAAAAAAAACCCTGAGACAGTTTTTTTTTCACTTTTAACATAACATAGAAACTTACAAGAAAACTGAATAAAAATGCAGACAGCCTTGATTTTAGATTAGAAATACTTTATTTCGGTACACACATTCATAAAGATATTCTTAATCTATCCATGCTTTGTGGTGTTTTTAGAGCTATAGCATCTCTAACAAACACTTAAGATAACATTAAGTAGTGATGAAACACACACTGCCTTCATGTCTGTCTCATGTTGGCTCAGTAGTATGTCTCCTTCTCCAACCAGCCTAAAAACCAAAGGAGACACGATTAGGGACATCATTTTTATGAAATTTCACCTCACATTTTTTTTCTTAATTCTTTATGTTGTCCAAATGACAAAGATTTTTGATATAACTCTGTTGATTATGCATTTGTAATTAAATATGTAAAAGGCTTTAATATGGACAGTTTCACACAGCTGTATCAGAGCCAGCCCTGCATACAGGTTCTGCTTAGATTCAAGCATCGTGACTGACTTCAACTAGTGGAGAGAGTTTACTTTGGTTTCTTAAGATATTCAACCATTTAAAACTTTTGGACTTTTAGTACCTTTTTCTTTGTAGTCTCAAGGTTAGTTTAAATGTTAACTAATGTAAATACATTTGGTGGAAGGGCTAAAAGGAGCATATTTGATCATGATTTTAGTTTTTAGTTTTAAACAAATTATTAATTAAAATTATTAATAATAATGGCATTGAAAACAGGATTTATATATATAAAAAAAAGCTAATGGATTTATATATATATATGAGATGCTCTCGCTTAAATAGATGGGGCCAAATGGAACTTAATAACTTATTAACCTAAATTCCAAAGAATTTATGTGCAAGTAATTTTTTTTAAAAATGGGTGAAAAAAGAAAGGGATAAAAATGTGTCCTATGTGCCTTGTAAAGTGTTTGGTCATTCCTAAATAAAACTCTTACCTCCTGGGTGGTGTCTGAGGATATATTTTCTGATTTCATCATAAAAGAAGAGAAGGAAGCCGTGCGGTAATCCACAGAACCACCATAATGGCCTAAGGTTTGGATGGACAGACAGAGACTGAATTACAAGTACAACACTGACATTATTTCTTTGACTCTGCTGAAGTGACTGAGGACATCAGGTGAGGAGTCCAAGGACAAAGGGAAACTTGAGTGCCAGAAGATTATGGGGGAGGTCTGGACTGGCATGAATGCCATCAATGGTTTAAGGTAAACAAAGAGCAGTGAAGTCAAATGTAGCGTGGAGTTGGTCAATGAACTAAATCTAACAGGTCTGACTAACAGGTCACAGAACTGCACAGATGTCTGTCACCTTTAAACATTTTCTGATGACTGCAGTAGTGGGAGGTATCAGAGAAGGTGGTGAGAGTACAGGACTGTGGTGGACAACTTTTGTACTTGGCAAAACCATCTGCAGTTTAATGTGGCAAAGACTAAGGAACTGGTTGATGATAGGAGGAGGACATGAACGTCAGCAACCCCTACTTACACCCGTGGGGTCTGTGTGGAGGATTACAAATACCTTGGTCTTCACCTTGACAAAATCTGGACTTAAAAACACAAAAGCCTTCTATTGGGAGGGGAAAGCTATCTCCTTTTTCAGAGAAAACATCTGCCAGAAGATGCGCAGGATGATTTATGAGTCTGTGTTGGCCAGAGCCATACTCTATGATGCGATGCAGGGGCAGCAGATAACAGACTCAACTGATCCTGTCGATGTTATGGTGAATGTTGAAAACGACAGGAATTGGCTTGGGAACGTGAATGCCCGTACATAAATGAAGATGGCAAAGGAAACAGCCACAAACACCACAGAGAAAAGGACAATTGTGCATTAGGAATTAGTCATTATAATTGCTAAATTAAAAAAAAAATGCCTAGAAAGGGTATCTCTAAGAAAATCATAGTATTAGCTTATCTGTTTTACTCACTTCATAGGGTACATTTTCAGGGCAATGTCCATGCCTGGGCAGTATGACAGGAACACAGCAAGAGCCAGCTCCTCAAACATCCCAAAGATAAGGACATTGTTCCTGTACAAAAGAAAAATGTCAGTCAATATCAATAAAACTGAAACTATTTTTTTTAATATTTTATTTGAATGCTCTTGGTGTATCCTTTGTTGTACTACATATATATTTAACATTGGCTCATTTTCTTAAATAAATAAAATATTAAGTTTCATGTATATCTATTTCAGCTTTTAGGAAAGCTTTTAGCCTGATTTGTGGAATAATAAAATTTGAAACTGTTTCCGGAGCTCGTTCTTCAAATGGTTCATGTTTTATATTTGTTCTAGGCTGTATGGATGCTGATGTCAGTCAGAAATGCTAAACAGAAGCCCCTGGTACCACACCAACCCATTCATATGTCCATTCAGTGACACACCGGCCAAGGAACAAGCTCTGGAAATGGACAATTCTGTTCTGAGACATATGAAGCTGGAAACACTGGCAACCATAGTCACTTGTCTTCCAGGGCCCAGAGCAGGCGGCATTGAGGGAAATTTAAATCTGCTGGCTAACTTAAATTCTGTAAAATTATAATTCACGTCGGCAGTAATGACACCCAGTTATGTCAATCAGAGGTCACTAAAATTAGTATGAAGTTGATGTGCAACCACGTTAAAACAACGTTGGTAGTTTTCTCTGGTCCCCTCCTGAATCGGACCAGGAGTCACACGTTTAGCTGAATGTTCTTAAATTGCTGACTGTCTGAGTGGTGTCCAAAAAAACAATGTGGGCTTTATAGATAACTGGAAAACTTTCTGAAAGTAACTTGGTCTTGTTAAGAGAGACGGCATCCATCCCACTTTGGATGGACCAGGTCTCATTTCTTAAAATCTGGCCAAATTTATTAAACATCATAAACGTGATTATCCAGAGTTGGGACCAGGAAGCAAAATTGCGGTCTACACAGGCCAAGGGGAGAGTGTCGCAGCAATTTCCGGCTCATTAATCAACCAAAGAACCAGACAGATTTTTAATCATTTGAAAGCCTGATTCTTAATCGTGTCCACCCCAGCTGAAAAACTAAAAAAAAGAAAAAAGAAAAACAGTCTTATTTGTTATCATATATCGTCCACCTGGGCCTTATTCTGAGTTTCTGTCTGATTTCTCTGACTTTTTATCCGATTTAGTGCTCAGCTCAGATAAAATCATTATTGTGGGTGATTTTAACATCCATGTAGATGCTAGAAATGCCTCATCATGGCGTTTAATCTGTTAGACTCAACTGACTTATTTCAAAATGTAAAAGAACGCACCCACCACTTCAATCACACTGTAGATTTTGTTCTGACATAGCGCACAGAAACTGAACATTTAACAGTGTGTCCTGAAAACCCTCTCTTGCCTGATCATTTCCTAACAATATTCAAATTTAGAATAATGGATTACACAGCGGTAGGGAGTAGATTTTATCACAGTAGATGTGAAATGGTATCTCAAAAATTTGGAAGATCATGATTTAGCCTGGAAAAGCAATCTGCTGCTTTATTTTAAAAAAGCCCACCGTGAAGCTAGAACATCTTAATAATCATCACTGACTGAAGAAAATAAGAACAACCATAGTTTTCCCTTCAGCACTGTAGCCAGGCTGACAAAAACACAGAGCTCTGTTGAACCAACCATTCTTTTAACATTAGGCAGCAATGACTTCATGAATTTCAGGAAAGCCAAAACTAGGGAGCTAGGAATACAATAAACAGAACGAGGGCTGGCACGACAACAGGCAGAGAAAAAAACAGGGCTAAAATACACAGAGGAATAATGAGGGAATGAGATACAGGAGGGAAACAGAGCTGGGAGTAATCAAATACACACAAGACAGGGAGGAAGCAAAACTATTGTGGTCAACCTTTACATGGAGGAAGTGGAAAGAAAGGCTCTTGGCTCTTTTAAAGGGAGAGCACCCAGCCACTGGTACAGATATGTGGATGACACCTGGGTCAAAATCAAGAAGTGGAATCCTTCGCTGTTCTTTTTAACGTTCACCAGGGAAGACACAAAGGATGACTGTTTGCCATTCCAGGACTGTGCCGCGTGCATTGAAGGGAATGGAAAACATACGTTTACTGAAAGCCCACACACACAGACCAGAGCATCCTATTTGACCCCCACCACCCTCTGGAACACAAACTTGGAGTAATCAGGACCCTACATCACCAGGCAGAAAATGTTCCCTCTAAGCCTGAAGGAAAAAAGAGGTAGGAGTTCAGTCTTATAAAAAAAGAAATCCAGAAACTTGTGAACAGAGATGAAAACACGAAAAAAGAGGGAACGCAAGAGGAAGTTCTGAAACATGTGGTAATCCTAATGGGGCTTTCATCAAGTCAGCAAAGATGCACAGAAAAGAAGGTCAGACACCAGCTAGGGAGAATCAGAAAGACAGACGTAACAACATTGTCCTCCCCTATGTAGCCGGTGTATCAGAGAAACTCAGGAGAGTTTTCTCCAAGCACGACATCCCAGTTTACTTCAGACCCAGCAACACACTCAGACAGAAACTGGTTCATCCCAAAGACAAAACTCCTAAACACAAACTTAGCGACATAGTGTATGCCGAACAGTGTAGCGAGGAATGCTCAGACGTCTACACTGGAGAGACCAAACAGCCACTTCACAAGCGCATGGCACAACATAGAAGAGCCACCTCCACAGGACGAGACTCGGCTGTCCATCAGCATCTAAAGGACAAAGGTCACTCTTTAGAGGATGCCAATGTCATATTTTGGACAGAGAAGACAGATAGTTTGAAAGAGGAGTGAACGAAACCATCTATGTCTGCTGTGAATGACCATCTTTGAACAGAGGCAGTGGTTTACATCAACTGTCTGCCATCTGTAATCCAGTTATCCCAGAGATCCCAGATGCCTTAACGTCCACTCACATCCTGGGCCTTTTGACCACAGGAAATCGCATGATAGGGTGGGACTAGGTTTCACAGCGGGCTCACCCTTGGCTGATTGTGACCCACACCCGTTTTCACACCTTGGCTCCTGTGATTAGGTAGAGGATCATTAGGGGGTCCATGCCCCTCTCGGTGGGTTACTCCCACAGAGCTTAAATCTAGGACTTGTCACCATTTGAGCCTAGAACTGATGAAGCTTCTCGGATGAGAGGTGAAATGTCTTCAAGCAACTTAAAGAAGTCCAGATGCTTTTCTTTCCAAGCTCCATAGACCAAAACTGAACACAATGAGCACTAGAAGAGGGACTTTCAAAATAAAACAGGAAACATGAGACATTCACAAAGAAGCGGACTTGACCCTGAGACAGGGAGACATGACTGACTGAGGAGACACAGGAGATGCACAAACATAGAGACAATGGTGACCTGACATGAAACGAAGAACACAGGGAAGGCGCAGAGTAAACACAGGCACAGAGACTATACACAAGCTATAATAAACACTGACACCCAAAACCATGAATAACACTAAATCAAAGAATATTACTTAAACTTGAAACACAAACACTGGGTGAAGGTTACAAGTGATCTTCTTATGGCCCCTGACAGTGGACTTATCTCTGTGCTTGTCCTGGTAGACAAGAGAGTTTAATCCTGTTGACCATAACATTTTATTACAGCAATTAGAGCGTGCTGTAGGCATTAAATATGCTGTGCTTCCCTCAGGTCAGCGGGTCTCATACTTTTGACATAATTCCCCACATGGCAGGAAGAAATATTTTCACGCCCCATCTAAACATCTAAACTAGCTGAGCCTTTATTTAGATAATAAACTAATTCACAATGAATCATTCAGTAATTAGTTTTAAACTGCTTTCATTTTAAACAACCATTTGTAACTTTTGTCAGTAGACGGCTTCATTAGTCTGCACCACTTCTTCAAAAAAGCAACAAGTTAAACAGAATGTGAATATAGAAGTTCAGTCTTATAAAAAAAGAAATCCAGAAACTTGTGAACAGAGATGAAAACACGTTTAAAATAGAATGACTCCTGTCTCAGAGTGATGCCGAAAAACTAGTTTGTGGATTTACTACTTCCAGGCTGGACTACTGTAATTCATTATTATCAGGATGTCTGAAACCTTCAGTTGATCCAAAATGCAGCAGAAGAGTACTAACAGAGACTAGAAAGACAGAGCATATTTCTTACATATTTTTTGTCTTCATTGGCTCCCTGTTAAATCCAGAATCAAATGTTAAAACCTTCTCTTCAAACACAAGGTCTTGATCAATCAGTGCCCATCTTATCCTAATGACCTTACACTACCATATCACCCCATTAAAACTCTTTGCTCTCAGGCTGCGTGCATACTTGTGGTTCCTAGAGTATTTAAAAGTAGAACGGGAGACAGAGCCTTCAGCAGCCCTCATCGCTCAACCTGCCCGTTGTGTCTGAGTGTGTGTTTTTGCTGCTAGTCCCCTCACATCTCTCTCCCTGTTGTGTGTGCTTTTGTGTGGGACTTTTGCATCCCTGGAGGTTTTGGCGCTGAGTATTGTTCAGCGCTGAAGTGTTCACTCACTGGAGTCAGCCACACATGCTGCTCTTCTGTTGCTGCCAGCTGCAGCTGATTACCGTCATCGGCAGCATCCCTACTTAACAGTGTATTGAACTCGACAGTATGGCAGTGGATTGCTTAATGAAAACCTTGTTTGCTGGTGGATTGCCTAGCCATCACCAGTGTGTTTTGTCTTCACTATGAATCTGGAGCTGAGTTGTTTTCATGGGAGTGGAGCCAGTGTTTTGGAATTGGAGTTGCTGTTTCACAATTCCCACCATGGACACGAGCACTGTTTTGATTTGGGAGAAATCGCCACGGGAACCACAGTGCTGGGACTTGCGCATTTTTTAACCCTGTAAATAAACTCACTGTCTTTTCTTGGAGGAGTTCTGCATTTGGGTCTTCTCATTACCTCAAACCTGACGCTTTCAGACCCCTCTTCCTTGGAACCAGCTCATGAAATAGGGCTAAGCTACCCATGATGCATCTAATTTTTCTTCTTCAGTCACCTTTTTTTAGACCTCTCTATTTACTTATTTGTTATTTTTCATCTTTGGCTCTCTTCCACAGCATGTCTTTGTCCTTGCTTTCTCCCCTCAACCTAACTGGTATTTCCCCCCTGAGCCTGGTTCTGCTGGAGGTTTCTTCCTGTTAGTGCTTGCTCGTAGAGGGGCATATGATTTGGGTGTTTTTCTTTGTTTTATTGTAGGGTCTTTACCTTATGATATAAAGTGCCTTGAGGCAAATGTTTTTGTGATTTGGCACTTAATACAATTCAATTGAAAAGTTCTATCACACCCATTGGAGCTCTTTCGGATCTTTACGTATACGTACTTCATTCCTTGCTGCAAAATAGAGTTCCTCCTTGTTTTACAGATGAGCAGATCGGCCACCTGGACAATCACAATACTGGAGAAGAAGGCTGTGTGGCAGGTGAACTCCAAGATCTTTCTGCGCTCATATGTCTGGTGTATAAAAAAAGAGATGAAAAGATTGGAATGTTTTTGATTTTGAGCACTGAAACTTCAGTGAACTGTACCGTAAAGTTTGATCATTTTCACAGTCCAAAGTACAGCTAGTAACACAACTCAGACTGACCCACTCCTGCCCATAGCTGTCTTCTAGGTCATTTAGAAATCTGTTATCCCAGAAGATTCTGAGTCCCATGAGATCCAAGGGCAAAAAACCATTTTCAGCCAGGACGACAAAATATGTGAAGAAGCCAGCTGAGGCCTGTATCATGCCTAACACCAAGAAAACAACAGAAAACGTCAATGGATTCTTATCAGAGAAAGTTTGAACTTTTTCTTTTACAACTGTGGCAGTTTCTTCATAAATAAACATGAGCAAATATGACACGTCAATGTCATTCTCTGCAAAAGCCAAGGTGAATAGATATAACGGACAAAGAATTCAAAGATTATGACACAGGACCAAACCACAGCAGGAAATATTTGGGAATACTTTACAAATGTGATATTGAAAATGATCACAAAATGTTACTTTTTTAAAAAAAACAATTATTGTTATTTGAATTTGGACCTATTAAGTTTCTTCAATCTTCATTCTTAAACATCTTCCTTTTTGAACATTTTTCAAATGAGAAACATTTTACAAACTTTGTATTGTTACTTTTGCGACAATTGTGACCAGAGAATGGTACAAGAATGCACACACAAGAAGGCCCTGAGTAAATGTGGTTATCCCAACTGAATATTTGTCAAAGCTGGGAAGGCACCAAAAGAAAGCTCCAGCTGATCCAGGAGAGAAGGACAACCGCAGTCGAAGCCGTGTCAGGAGTATCGGAACAGTTGAGAAGCATTTTTTTCTAAACACTGTGTCTTTGCGGCTTTTAAACCCCAAAACACGCTGCGCCAAAAATGGGTCCACCTCAAGGATCAGGTCCCCTGACACAAACAGAGTAACATAGTGTACGCTGTTAAGTGCCAAGAGGATAGCCAGGATTTACACATCGGGGAAACCAAACCACCTCTGATGAAGCGGATGGCACAAGAGTGAAGAGCTACCTTGTTAGGCCGCAGTTTATTCACACCTACAAGCCGGTGGACACTCTTTCAATGATGAGGATGTAACATCCTGGACAGGGAGGAACGCTGGTTTGAGCGCAGAGTCAAGGAGGCCATTTATGTGAAAAAGGGAAAGACCATCTCTGAAACGAGGAGGGGCCTAAGGGTACATCTTTCGCCATCTTACAATGCTGTGATTGCAGCCATTACCCAACTCTCTGTGAATGGTACTCATGGCCATTGATCAGTGGTTGTTGATCAATAATCAATAATAATAAAAATTTTGCATATTAATGATCATGAAACTGACCTCACTGCCCAGTTTTCATTTAATGTTGCTAGTTTCATACATTATGCAAATGTACTGTTTTATAACGTTGGGGACTTCTTCCGCCTCAGTCAGTTGAGATGGAAGAAGTCACTTGGATGAGTGATGAAACATTTCTCCTACTGAAAACGGGACGTCCAGATTAACAGAATCAACTTTTGGGAATTTCTTTACCTGTATGACGGAGCATGCAACAAGACATAATACAGCAAATATGAACAGAATAATTAAAGGCCTAAAAGTATAAATAATGTGTTACCAATCTGTCCATAAGCCATACTGATGAGTCTCTCGTTCACCAGCCTGTCTGATGCATTTCTGGGCTGTCTCTTCATGATGTCACTCTCAGCTTGTTCATAAGCCAAAGAAATTGCAGGGACCTGTGACACCACAAGTAAACAAAATCAACCCATAACTGCATTATCTACCATTTGAACCTCTACATAGAGCAGGATGAAGAGCCAAACAGCTCACCAAATCAGTTCCCAGATCAATACAGAGGATGGTGACGGTTCCCAGGGGCAGAGGGATGTTGGCGATCACAAAGAGGAGGAAGGGTGACATCTCAGGGATTTTACTGGTCAGAGTGTAGGCGATGGACTTCTTCAAGTTGTCAAAGATCAGACGGCCTGAACAAAGTAATTTAGCAGATTCAGTGATGCTTTGTATTTTATATAATTCGACATTTTTCTCAAGGTCTTACCTTCTTCCACTCCAGTTAAAATGGAGGCAAAGTTATCGTCCAGCAGGATCATGTCAGCAGCCTGTTTGGAGACGTCGGATCCAGCGATGCCCATGGCGACACCAATGTCAGCTTTCTTCAGAGCTGGAGAGTCGTTCACGCCATCACCTGTCACGGCCACAATGGCTCCCTGGACAAGGAAGAACATGTTTTTACAAGTCACAAATAAAACACTTGTGAAACTGTGTCTGTGAGAATCCCCAGCGATGTTCACCTGTCTCTGGCATCCTTCCACAATGATCAGTTTCTGTTGAGGGGAGGTCCTGGCAAATACAATTTCAGTGTGGTTCCTCAGCACATCGTCAATCTCCTCTGGGGTCATGTCTTTAAGCTCCCCACCGTGGATGACACAGGCCTTAGCATCCCTGTAGATTAGATTACAACAGTGCAAGTATAACAGCAGTTGTTATCCAACGTCCTGTGTCTGAGCACAGGGCATGATGAAGACAAGATGAAAACATTGGTATAGAACAAAGAGTGAATCAACCCTGGCAAAAAAAGAAAAAAAAAGATGGTATGTTAAGCAAAAAGCAACATTAGAAAATATTCGACTTAAGAAAATGTTGGATTCCTGCACATAATGAATCACATTTTCCCCCACACAACAGAAGTGTTATTACACTTGTATTACAAAGAATTAAAGTGTCAGAGAAAATACAGTATTTTCACATAAAAGGCATTTTTGCTTTACAGATTACATGACCTCTGTTTATGAACAGCGGCTACTTATCCTCAAAGTTAGCTAAATAAATCTTGATAAGAAAACTAACCTAGGGTTGACCTCTGAAACTGGAACATTCAGGCGGTCAGCAATGTCTTCAACAGTCTCATTGCCTTCTGAGATGATACCCACACCTCTAGCAATAGCCTTGGCTGTAATTGGATGGTCACCTGTGATCATGATGACCTGCAAGGATTGAGGAGATAAAATGTTTATGTGCAGAATTTTTTTTATAAACTATATCCAAAAAAATCAAAATTTGAGATGTTCTTTGAAACAGTTATCATACCTTGATTCCAGCACTTCTGCATTTACCAACAGCATCGGGCACAGCAGCACGAGGAGGGTCAATCATGGACATGAGGCCAGTAAAGCACAGGTTCTCAGTGGGGAAGTTCACATCATCAGTGTCAAAAGCAAAGCCTACTGGGAACTGGTCATCAGGCAAGTGATAGTGGCAGAAACCTATAAGGCACCAATAAAATGTGATTGAGATTCAATTGTCTGTTAAGAATCAATCAGAATCTGTATCCGTTATGGTCTGGGAGGAAAGCTGCCTCGTTTCTCTCTGTACTGTACTCAACGTGGTTGAAATGAAAATAAACTACCCAAAACTCTCTCTCCAAGACCTCCCAACTCAAGATAGGCGCTATTGAAGGCATCTTTTAGTTCGTCGTCCAGAGGCTGCTCTTTGCCCTCAAGCATGATGGTGGAGCAGCGGTCCAAAATCCTCTCTGGAGCTCCTTTCATCACCAGCAGATGCTTGGTTTCTCCGGGGGTTGTGTTCTTATGAATAGAGAGCTGTGGGACAGCAGAAAGGCTGGATTTAAATGCAGGTCTTATCTATACTATCAGTGGTTTATGTAATGCAAAATGACTATGTTGTTCTACACTCTTGTGCCCATAACTGTTTATCAAAGATGGGCACAGCGTCCAGGTCTCAGGTGGACTCTTAGGTGGAGTCACACATATAAACTAACATACAATCTTTATATACAATATAATTTTAAGTTTTAATACATGGTGTGGATTGTTTACCTGGTATTTGTTTGTGGAATTAAAGGGAATCTCAGCAATTTTGGGGTATTTTTCTCTCATTTCACTAACAGATCCACAGCACAGCTCGATACACTTCAGCAAAGCAGCTTCTGAGGCATCACCAGCGATATTTCTCTGTGGGTTTTAGCAAAACCAGAAACGGATTATATCAATCATGGATCAAGTCCCTTTTTTAATAACAATATATTGCAAATTAAAATGAATGAGCAATAAATAACAATATAATAGCTCGATTATTTGTTGGTGAATAAACAAATAAATTTACAACATTGACAAGAAGAAACCTGTAACCACACATATTAAACAAATACTATTTGCAATAAATTACCCACCCTGTCACATTTAGTGGACTTTCAGTGCAAGAAATACGTATGTCATATATGGTAGATCCAACAATCTCGCTGGCCACCTCTTGCTATGGCTCAAGCTGTATATTTAAAACATCTCCAAAAAGAAGATCAATACACAAGGTAATAAGCTCTGTCCAAGCCTATGAGGACTTGTTCCACTAAAAAGCAGTTACTAATATTTTTCTCCAGTGTTGAATTTAAGTATTTTCTGATGATCAGAATCAATGAACTAGAGCAACACATTTATGAGCTTATACTTCTGTGTTCAATCTATGCCATTGTTACCCCATCATCGCAAACCCTATTGGAGCCTTGCTGTGTAAACTGACATGAATCTGACATGAAAATGTAACTACACTCATACCGCTGTCAATGCACCATCATGAATGCTGTCAGTAACATCTGCCAGTTGCATATGCTATGCTGTAGATTCTGCAAAGATTTACTGCAGATGTATAATTTATGCATTAGAATTTGATAATTAGAGGAGTTTTAAAGATGAAAGTTTCTCACCTTCAGAATGGGAACATCGTTTTGGCCAGCCAGGAAGACGGCACGGTTGCAGAGTCCGGCAACTCTAGACAGAGCAGTCCAGGTGGGGGAGCTCTTTTGAAAAGCGACACCGCTCTGGTTCTCAGTGGTGTCAGCCTCATGGATCTGGTTGTCAAACCACATGTGAGCCACGGTCATTCTGTTCTGGGTCAGGGTGCCAGTCTTGTCAGAGCAAATGGTGGAGGTGGAGCCCAGAGTCTCGACAGCCTCTAGGTTCTTCACCAGGCAGTTCTTCTTGGCCATGCGCTTAGCAGTCAGAGTCAGACACACCTACAGACAAAACTTCTGTTTTCAAAACTGTAAACTATGGCAACAATAAATTGAAAGGTATTTAAAGAGAGTATCATTAGACACCAAAACTCACAGTGACAGTAGCCAAGAGACCTTCTGGGACGTTGGCAACAATGATACCAATGAGGAAGATGACACCATCTAGCCAGCTGTATCCGAGGATGACGGAGAGGATGAAGAAAGTAAGACCCAGGAAGACGGCCACTCCAGTGATGATGTGGATAAAATGCTCGATCTCAATGGCAATGGGAGTTTTTCCAGCTTCAAGACTGGAAGTAAGGGTGGCGATACGGCCCATGATAGTATTATCTCCAGTGTTGATGACGATTCCTCTGGCTGTGCCTGAAAAGAGAAGAGACACCGAGTCCACAGAACAATGGATGATTTCATTCTTCCTCGTTATACTTCTTATTTTGTGGATTACCAGCAAGCATCACTAAACTACTGTTTCATCAAATAAAAACCACACTCAAATTGTCAACCACAAGCTGTTCATACTCTACCTTCAACACAGTTGGTGGAGAAGAAAGCAATGTTCCTGGTTTCCAGTGGGTTTTCATGGGAGAAATCTGGAGAACGAGTCTGGGGCTCTGATTCACCAGTCAGGGAGGAGTTGTCCACCTGAGAGATTAAAAAGAAAGTAATACAGGTAAAACAAACACATGAATGCTATTTAATAAATATGAATTTGACTGAAGGAATAAATGGGAACTGGTATGATGTTTGAATGAATCACAAAAATCCTACTCAGAATGAAGACCACCACATGCATCAATATACTTAGCAACTTAACATCCATACATAAAAATGTTGAACAGTTGAACAGTCAGCTTGCACGCAAAAGATTAGCTAACGTAAATGGACTGAGGGCTGAGCTCGACTCCGTCGCCGGCCATAACTAAACTATGTCTAAAACTAACTAAACATCACAGCCTGTCTTCTTCTCATTTAAATAAATAATAGTAGATATCAAACACATGTTCTACAAAAATGTTTGCTGGCATTAAGAGTATTTGAGGCACAGACCTTGCAGCCATGAGCAGAGATGATTCTCAGATCAGCAGGGATCCTGTCTCCTCCTTTCACCTCCACTAAATCTCCAAGCACCACCTCCTCGGTGTTGATGCTTTTCTTCTCTCCGTCACGGATAACCAGGGCTTGCTATGAAATCAAAGATTTTAGGAATTTTTGATTAACTCGGTTTGAATTTAATCCCAGCAGCAAAGTTTCAGATGATAAAATGTATCATCAGTGCAGAACTTTTCCCTTAAGACTGTGCAAAAAATACTGCAGTTTCTTAATTCATATAAGCTGTAAATATGTTGAATTTACATTAGTTTTCCTTTCAGTGTCTCACCTGTGGGACCATGTTCTTAAAGGAATCCATAATCCTGGAGCTCTTGGCCTCTTGGTAGTAGGAGAAGCAAGCCGTGATCATGACAACAGCAGAAAGCACGACCCCTAGGTACAACTACATGAAGATAAAAGAGAGAGTTAGGTGGTACAGCAAACAGTGGTACAGATTGTTTATCTTCATGCATGCTCAATCATCCAGTGAAGGTAGTCCCAAAAAGTTGATTCTTTTCAACTGAAAAGGTTACATCCAGATGAACAGAATCAACTTTTTGGGATACACATTATTTAGTAGATAACAATTCAGATAAAGACTTGCTTACATTATCATTTCCAGGGTTCTCTTCTGAGGCAACCTGGATAGCGTAAGCCAAGAAGCAGAGGAATGCACCAATCCACAGCAGCATGCAGAAACCACCAAACAGCTGCAAACCAGAGGAAATAACATTCAGGCTTTGCCTGTTGTACTCACTTTTTTGCATTTCTAATATCTGAATTCAAACACAGATTTGTGGTTTGACTCTCACCTGTTTGCAGAACTTGACCCACTCGGGTGTTGTGGGAGGAGGTGTGAGGGCGTTGGGACCATCTCGGGCCAGGATCTCTTTTGCTTTGGATGAAGAAAGACCCTAAAAACAGTGTCTGGGTTACTCCAAGCTCAAAAGACCTGTCTGTACAAGTGGAGTACACTACAGTTCTTTCCTACCACAATAATATTATAGCATACAGGTCCTATGTCCCTTTTAATTGTGTGTTTTGTGGGTTGTTGAGGAGTGTTTTTATTTTATTTATTTTTTGTCATGTCCATCTAATGTCAGAAAAAGAAGTCAGACTTGACTTTTTCGCAATCATTTCGCAGTGTTTCTTGGATAATACACCTCCAATAATGGCATTACTTCACAAATAGCCTGGTAAGTTGACAAAGCACATTTGGAGTGCTCACCCTTGTCAGGTCACTTCCATATTTTCTGTGAAGTTCATCAAAGCTTAATTTGTGGTCATCCTAAGGTGAAACAAAGACAGAAAGAGACAGAGAGATGCATTTTTAAAAACAAGTCAAAAATCCCAGTGATTGTGAAGCTGCAGCTATAATCTCCTTTGAGAAAAATCTTTTGTAAACTTCTCCGTGTCCTCCAGAGGGACACAGAGAGCATAAAAAAGACTAAAAACTGGGCATTATGGCTACATTTTGGTCCATGGAGGAAATTTAAGATTGGCTAAAGCAAACAGTCAAGTAAGACTAGAATCTGTCTGTGAATGGAAACAATGTTGCTGCTAATAACCACTCTTTTAATATCTGACTGATGTTTCCTCCCAAGAGTTTTCCTCATTTTTTTGACATTGCAGTTGAATTTCCCAGCAGGGGCGTCCATCCTGACAAACCTGTAGCTGAACTTTAATCAATATAAATTCTAATGAAAGAAATTAACATTGATTTCATGACGTTGATCATGCACATTTGTAATTAGCCCCAAAAAATTATTTCAGCAATTTCATAAAGAACAACTTATTGTAGTCTTAATACAGAATACAAGACACAACAGGAACAATATTCTCTATCTGCATTTTGACTTGATGCAGCATGTCATATCTTATATATAAAAACATATATATATATGTATATATACATATATATATATGTATATATATATATATATATATATATATATATATATATATATATATATATATATATATATATATATATATATATATATATATATATATATATATACATACATATATATCTGACCAAAGTGCCTCAAGGCTGTATGGTGACCCTTTGCTACATGCTGTGTACACAACTTTGAAACCATCCATACCTCCAACACTATTGTTACAACTGCGGATGACATGACGGCCATCTGACTTTTAACTGTAAGCAACGAAAACACATACAGGCAGGATGTTCACAATCTGACATCATGGTATGTGAGCAGCATCTTGTCTCGAACTTCAGATGCCAGGTGGTCACCATCACAAGGCACCTTTATTGTGATGACTACACCTCAGCAGTCGTGGGTAAAGCAACTTTTCTCTATATTTCTAAAGGAGATTAAGATAATATTGTCGATGCACTTGCACTGTTGTTTAAGGAAGTTGGTCCAGTACTTATGTCCTTCTATGTAACATTAGTATAAATGTAATTTTGGTATGCTTGTAAAATTACAATAAAGGTCTTTAACCTACAAGTTCACTTTGACTTTAAAAAAATTAAAGTTTCAATCATCTGCTGCTCTGAGTAGGTTGAATACAAAATGATGCATTTCATTAATATTTACTCGTTCAATGAGAAGTCTTCAGCTTGGATGAAGTGTGATCAGTCACATTTATAAGCAGTTTTTACAGTGGCATGAGAAAACGGGTGTGGTTGCATGGTTCACCCAATAAGCCATTTTCCTTACCGAATGTGTCATAGATAATGTAAACATGCCATACACTACTGTTGCTACTATTGCAGCTCGAGAACACTTCTCCACTGATTTTGATGTTCCTACTCAAAAAACCCCACATTTTCATCATGTTTATATGGAACTGAGATGTCCTGTAGCACATCTTTGAGCTCAAGTTAAGATATAGGACGGTGATCATTAATATGCAACCAGGACGTGGCTTTAATCACCTAACAACAATCTGTTGGGTGTCATTGTGCAGGAGGGTCATTGGCTGGATTCAAGAAACTAGAACATCAATCATGTATGTACACCAGTCATTCATCACAGTCCTTGTCAAGCTTGTCAATGTCAAGGTCATACAATCTTAACCTTGAGAATTATCTGGGTTAAGAACCACTATATTACTGTGTGTAAGTTACATACTGTTAAATACTGGAGGAGGAATATTATTCTCGTGAACAGAACAGATGGATGGCAGAGAGCTTCCCATGGACTGAGCTCACCGGGCCTTCTGATGGACGAGCTTAAAATTATTCTCAAAATTATTTGACAGAATATCATCTTCTGTCAAAATAGCATCTTTTCTAAAGTTCTTTTAGAAGCGAATCACCAGCAAAATATTTTAATCCTCTATTTGCTTTCTATTTGGTTACGAACTGACATGGCCAAGGTCACTATCCCTCAAAACCCTGCAGGCACCATGTTATTGTTATGAAATAATTTGTCATCCCTTTGTTTGCCTTGTGATGCTTCCCCAGTGATGCAATTTCATCAGTGACCTTGAGAAGCGACCAAGACACCGGTTCAGAGCAAGAAAAGGCTGACAGCGGTGAAAACTAGCTGTTCTGCTGGTCTACATGTGAATTCAAACCCACCTAAAACTTTATTAAAGTGATTTTATAAATATGGACAGTTGAATGATATAGGTTTACTGTATGTGGATACAAGATTAGATATCATTTAATCAAATACAAAATAATATATAAATACAACCAGCTCCTTCACTCAGCATTTAAACCTTCTTTAGATAGCATAACTTAAAAGTTTATTTATAACTGCCAACATCTTAACAACTTAACATGGGATGGTACACAACAATGTTTATGAAGTACAGCTTGGGCAGTCAGAGCTCATGCTCTAGCTGTAACATGGACTGAAATACGCTGTCCTTAAGTCCATTTCATGAAAGTCTTTCTTTCTTAATTAAGATGAATATTTGCACGTTACAAACTCTTTATAGCGTTTGCAGAAGTTGTGTTTGTGTGCTTGAGTCTTACCTGACAGATGATCACAGAGTGGCTGCACAAAAGAGGAGTACTCACCAGATCAACTTCTTTTTTCAGGTCCTCCGTATCCTTGGATTTTTGACCCTTCTTGGTTGTTTTTTCATCATTGTCTGAGGTGTTCGCCAGTTTGTAGTCATCATTCATTCGCTGGAATGAACAAAGTGGGACAAAATTAAGTTCTAAATAACATTCAAAACATGTGAGAAGATTTCCCTGAAGCTTCTTCTTCTATTTATTCAGAAAGCTGCAGAAAACCACCTTAATTAATTATTATTTGTAATTATTGGTAATAATTAATAGATAATATATTGTTGATTGGCATGCTGTTAATTATTAGAACAGTGAATTCAAATTTGCATACATCAACATTTTAAAATATGGTTTCAGATAGACAGTTTTTAAAGCTGGAAGGTTTTGACATGAGAATGTGATATTAAGGTCCAATGAAAATATAAAAGCTTAACTGAAAACCCATAACCAAAAACTGAAATGAATTTAAAGCTAAAAAAAAAAAGTAAAAAAAGAAGAGAAGTCTAAACTCCAGGTTAAAACATGTGACAACACTTACTTTCGATCCCATGGTCACAGTGCAGTCTCTTCCTTCAGTCTGCCCAGAGCAGAGACTATTGGTTACTCATTTTAGCCTACCTTTATACCTGGATAGGAGGAGCTTAGGGAAACGGTGGTTAGAGGACAAGGGATGAGCACAGTTGGGGAGGTCAGTGGTATAGGGAGGCAATCTTCCATGATCTCAATGAACTCCTCCCACACCTGAGTTTTTGGTTCAGCCACTGTCACTCATGCTTGTCAGGTACTAGGTAGGTCTTCTGCTTGATGGCTTTGTTCACCTCTAGTATCCACTATTTTGTCTGAGGGGTCCCACCACTGCAGTCTCAGGAAGAGAGGTGCAAAATATAGACCATTAAGACTCAGTATCCCTCCTTCTCTCTCAGAATGCATCCTCACTATACATTTCAGCACATCAAGTTTGAATGTTGTTTGATTTTCACTTCATGAGTAGAGTGGATAGGCTCCAGCCCCACTGTGAAAGTGGATGGATGGAGGGATTGAAGGATAGATGATCTTATCAGGTCTCATCTAGTAATAAAATGCATGATCTGACTAGAGACATTTCAAATTTCTGTATTCTTCTACAAATACAAAATACAAAAAGACTTACTGGTTCAGCCAGAATTTCATCACAGAACGATGGTGCAACCAAAGGAAATTTGTAACCCTGATGACCCTTATGAAACCAACCCTTCCTGCTTAGGAAGAAATGACTGTCCTTGATAGCTGGCTGTGCCACTGTGAGTTGTTGGATATGTTTGTTGTAAATTCATGACTGTATGCAATCACTGGATTTTGCAAGATGAGGAAAGGTGTAAAAATGCTAACAAATACTTAAATAGTAAAACAGAAGGGTAAGGGGGGGGGGGGGGGGAGTGAAATATGGAGAATCTCCAGTAATATTATTAAAGAAGTGTATAAAGGCCAGTGAAAGGGTTGCACATATGAGACTATTGCTGTTTAACATACACATTTTGCCATAACATTTTGTTGTTATTGCTTGTGTACAGTGTCCAAGAGTGTTTTGAAAGGCGCTTTCTTAAATAAAATGTATTATTATTATCATTATTATTATTAACTCACTGGACCTAGATGACAGACTATTTGACTGTATAAAAATGCATACATAACTGCAGCATTAATTCCTTTCTCTTGTGATTCTGGAAATTTCTTAAAAATTAACACATCTGTCTGTGGAAGATGTTACAGAGATTAGAAACCTTGCTGAGATCATAGACGCTGACCACATTCCAGCAACAATTCAATTCAACAGCATATTTAAAACCAAAAAAAAAAAAAAATCATGAGATGATCAGAATGAGACCTCCATTCAAAATTGGTCCAGGTCTGGATTAACAACGACTGCCTATAGTTTTGTTGACCAGAAGGTGGAAATTGTTTGGCGGTAGACAGAGGAGGAGGAGGTAAAGGCGTGTTGGGAGGCAGAGAAGGAAGTGAGAGTAGGTACTTTAAATGGAGGGATGATGACTGGTAAAGAGAGAGCTGGCTGATATGAAGAAAATGAAGGTAGTTTTAATGTCCGTGTAAGAAACCAGTTGGAAGGGAAGCAAGGCCAGAAGCATTAGATTCAAACTGCTCTGCGATCGTGTAGATTGGAAGAGAAATAGAGTAGGGCAGGGGTAGGCAACTCCAGGCCTCGAGTGCCGGTGTCCTGCAGGTTTTAGATCGCACCCTGGGTTAACACACCTGAATGGACTGGTTCTTATATAGCGCTTTTCTACTCTTTCTGAGCACTCAAAGCGCTGTACACAACTTGTACATTCACCCATTCACACCCATTCGCACAAGCACATTTTTCTAAGTGCTTTCTAAGGTAACATTCACACACACATTCATACTCCGATGGATGCATCGGAGAGCAATTTGGGGTTAGTATCTTGCCCAAGGATATTTGGCATGCAGACTGGGGAAGCCAGGGATCGAACCACCAACCTTCCGATCAGTAGATGACCTGCTCTACCACCTGAGCTACAGCCACCCATAAATGATTAGTTAATCATAATCAAATGATTAGTTCATTACCAGGCATCTGGAGAACTTCAAGAAATGCTGAGGAGTCATTTAGCCCTTTAAATCAGCTGTGATGGATCATGGACACATCTAAAACCTCCAGGACACCGGCACTCGAGGCCTGGATTTGCCTACCCCCAGACTTCAGTGGATATGTAGGTAAATGGAACAGGGGTGATGAGGAGGTGATAGGTGGGTATGATGTAAAGGAGAGGAATGCAAAAAGGGAAATGGGAAAAGAATGAAATGGAATTTCAAGAAGACTAACATAGGGTGAAGGTAAGAGTGGAGGAAGGTCCACACTGGTGGCCTAAATGTTATGCAGAAGATGCAACCTGGCATACAGAATATTTTAAGGTGATGAAGAAAGCTGAAGGAGCTTTTTAACCTCACATGATCTCAGCCAGAGCGACGGGCTTCAGGTACTCCTTGTTCCCAAAAACTGCTTCCTCTGTGGAAGCTGTGTTAGTGCAGCGGTCCCCAACCTTTTTTGTGCCACGGACCAGTTTATGTCCGACAGTATTTTCACAGACCGGGGTTTAAGGTGTCGCAGATAATATAACAAATAAAACCAGTACCTGTACCAAAAAAAGTTAGATTTATTCAAAACACATGGGAAAAGACACAGGGAAACAGAGTAAACGATAAAGAAAATAATAACAATAAAAACTGATAAAAAACAAAACAAAACCTGAAAACCATAAATTTCACCCTCGAGCCTCAACTTTCGCGGCCCGTTACCAAATGACTCACAGACCAGTACTGGTCCATGGCCCAGGGGTTGGGGACTGCTGTGTTATTGGGATCCAGGAGATCCCGAAAGCATCGGTGTCATCAAACTCCTCCCTTCATCTATTTCAGCCACCTGTCTTGAAAAGGGAATTTCTTATCAAATTTTCTGAAACAAAACTAAATATCAGTTAGTGCACGTGTTCTTGTGAATCAAATGTATTATACAAGTATTTCTGAGCCACAGTGTCATCAAAGATCTATGGTGCAACCATACTTGTGACCCTGATGTCCCCTATGCAATCAGCACGTGATCTTCCTAATCAGGAAGGAAGGTTTGTCCTTGACAGCTGGCTCACTGGGCAGCTGGAAATAGTTGGATATGTCACAAAGCCATGACTATATGTAATCACTGGATTATGCAATGTGAGGTTGGAAAGAGAGAGCCAAGCAGAGGAAACATGGAGAAAAGGATTGATAGGATTGCATCCTATCACTATGCAATCGATTATATAGCTCTAAGAATATATGAGTATATATTTCTAAGCATAAATGACAATCCAACCATATAAACCTAACAATTATTGTTACACCCTTCACATCTATCACTACTACTACATGACTGCTAAAAATGTAATGTAAGTAATTAATCTTTCATCATACAGGACATCTACAGCCGATTTAAGATCAAAGATTTTGGAGACTTCTCATCATCATTCCTGCAGCGAGGGTGACAGTCAAATTTGTCTTCAAGTGTTTGTAAGTTTGTCTTGTACTAACTTTTCTACTCATCCAGAGTAAGTAAGATTACAGCTCTTACTTGCTGGCACTAATTCATACTGATTTTATTTTTTAAAGCTTTTTAAATTTCCATTCATTTATATCTTTTTCATCTACATTAGCCTCAGTTTTGTTATTTATGTGCCAGTAGGTGTCAGGATGTCACATTACTAAATGCCATGAATGTTTTCTGCCATTTTTGAGAGGGATACTGTTTTTTTAATTCATACAATCTGACATAATTTTGTGGTTTTACATCAAATTATATGTTTTGCAATAACTGCTATTAACAAAGCACTCAATTATATTAGGAATTATATTTCAAAATTGGATATCGGAAGTAAGCAGCATGGTACAGAGATATGATATCATACAGAAGACAAAGACAATAATAACAACAACAACAACAACAACAACAACAATAATAATAATAATGATATAGTTTCTGTTGCTCATGTCAGAATGTACATTTTCATGCAGTTATTTTTTTAATCAATGAAATCCTGTCAGTTTACTTGGCAAAAACAACATTTATTTCAACAACTAGAAGTATAAAAATCCTAAGGTAGCAAGATGCCAAAAACAAAACAAAACAAAATAAAAAACATGCGGAGCACAACAAACTTTCCTCAAATAAATGTGTTATGTATTCGCTTTGTCTGAAATTGTATTTTTCTCACAATATTGTCCACAACAACAAATGATCAGGGACAATACAGGGAGGAAAAAACACACAAAAGATCTAGATCCAAACATTTGCCTACACCCCTGTTTTTTACTAACCAACATAACACTATGATTTATGATTTATGTATTTTTTAATATTTTTTGTGAAAAAAAAACAAGAAAAAAACTTCTTTACCAAAAGACTTTAGGAACCAGAGAGGTCTTATTTGAGCTGAAGTCAGGGTATATTCACTACTGATGTTGATGTTATGCTTACAGAACAATTCGAAAACTGCCTCTAAAAATACTCCAGACTTAAAAATATAAACACATTGTGTTTATATTTTTAAGTCTGGAGTATTTTTAGTTGGGGGGGGGGGGGGGGGGGGGTCTATGAGTGCACATATATCTTTGTTTTTCTGTGTGTCACTAGTGGGTGGGTGAGAGTGAGTGAACAAGTGGTGTGTGTGTGTGTGTGTGTGTGTGTGTGTGTGTGTGTGTGTGTGTGTGTGTGTGTGTGTATCCCCCGGTGGGATATGGTCGCCCCTTTCCAGTGGACGCTTCTGCCCCTCCCTGAGCCTGGGCCTTCCCCTTGTCAGGGGAGGTGCTGACGGATACCGGGTGCCAGGTGGATCCTGGGAACCTGCTCGTACCTCGGTGGCCTTCCTCTACTTGCCTGTTGCCTCTGGTACTCTTTGCATGGGCACCCCATCTGCAGCCTCTCTCCTTCTCCTGCAGGGATGGGCGTGTGGATATTGCCGAGATGTGTGGCTTATGACATAGTATGACATTGTCATACTACTCCACATATAATGTAATATATGAAATAACACAAAAAAGAAAGAAAAAAATCAATGGATAAAAGATTCACATGAACAAGAGGAGCCTATAGAGATTCTTTGTAGCTGTTCTTGCAAAAGCAAAATGTGTTCGGCTCATGGACAGGTTTAGGTGAGTTTTCACTCAAGACTACCTGGGTCTTGTAAAGCTACAGATATGATTTTCCCCCAAATCAAATTGATGTATTTTCTGGCTTGTGGGGCTTAGATTATATAGGGCTGTGCAAAAGTCATGAACCATGCTTCACTTCTTTGTTTTGCTAAAAAAACGAGGTGATTTAGTGAAATGTGTGCAAACTTTCAGTATATAATAACAGTAAGTAAGGCAATTCACAACTATAACAAGCTTGAAAGTCAATATTTGGCATGACCCCCTTTATTCTTCAACACAGCCTGATCTCTTGTCGGCAGCTTTTCTGTAATTTCTTTAGAAATAGTTCTCCAGGCTTCTTGAAGGACATCCAAAGCTCATTTTGTTCTGTTCTCTTTCCAGATGATCCCACACTGCATCAATACTATTGGGTACGGGCTCCGGGGAGGCCAATCCATGACTAAGCTGTTATGACACAACACCAGTTCATCCTTTGAGTGAGGTGCCTTTGCATGCTTGAATGATTCACAGGCCAGTGTTGGCTGTCTTAAAAAACAAAAACATTCATCTGAAAATAGGTATGAGTACTGCACTGAAAACAGGTAAAAAGGGGGAAAAAAGCAGACAATGTGCATAGAATAACTTTGAAATACCTTCAAAAACCTGGAGAACTATTGCTCAAGATCCCCACTAAAAATTAAGCGGGTCAATGGAAGTAAAGACTTGCAAATTACGAATGAGTCAGCCCTGTCACGCGGGGTTCAGGTCACATGAGTCAGGACTTTGGGACAGTGTGGCAGTGTTTGTTGAGAAAGCTTTTCCTATAAAGGAAATGTTACTCGCATTCAGACTAAAGCTGCCTTCATTTCCCTGAAAGAGAGCGGAAGAATGACCTCCAAGGTCACAGGTAAATGGTAAATGGACTAATTCTTAAATAGCGCTTTTCTACTCTTCTGGAGCACTCAAAGCGATTTATACAACATGCCTCATTCACCCATTCATACAAGCACTTTTCTCTATTGTGATAATGGTGATGATATGAACTGAAATTTTGGTACAGATGGTACAGCAAACTGTGCTCGCAGACAGATTTCTACGAGTACGCACAGAGATTTCTCCAGATTCTCTGAATCTTTTGATAATATTATGTACTGTCGTCAATTTTATAGACACTGTTTTTTACAGAAAGGCGAACCTCTGCTCATCTTTACTTCTGAGAAACTCTGCCTCTCTAAGAAGCTCTTTTCCTAGTCAGTCATGTTACTGACCTGATCCCAAGCAATGTAATAAGTTTGTCCAGCTATTTCTTTTCAGTCCTACTTGCTTTTCTAGCCTTTTGCTGCCCAACTTTTTGAGACATTGAGTAAGTAGTTTTTATGACATTATAAAGGCAATAAAATATAGATTTGTCTCACACATATACACAGAAGTTTTTATTTTCCCTAGCAGGCTTGCTGGTTGCATGGAAAAGGCGGAAGAGCCAAAATGTGAGTGATCACTTGACTCTGTTGTTGTTGATATCTGTGTCTATATCATCTGCCAGTTCAGGATCCTTTTCATTTTCCGTACACCTTCACTCTTGTCTTTTACAGCAGTGATGAAGTTTGAGAAGGACGGGGTCCTGTCTGTCTACGTGTGCATGCCTCCTCTAGTCTCTGGGGACATAAATACTTCATCCTGGGACCATAATGTTTTTGTAGATTCCCAGTAAAATCAACCAGCTTAATAAGACTGCAATGACAGACAGTTTAGCAGTGATCAGAACTGAACTCTCCTTTGTCCAGAGAAGGCCACACATTTCCAGAATGATTATTCTATTTTGATTTCATGCTCTACAAATAAGAACTTACCACATCTAATGGACAGTACTGAAAAACAGTATTTCTGTGTATGGCTTTTAACTTAGTGTTGTACAAAAGGCTTTAACCTTCTGAAATCTAAGCATTCTCTCTATATGAATATTTTTATAACTTTAACACAGCACAGAAGAATAGTTTCCTTGGTTTGAAGCGAGGGTGATTGGCATATTGTTAAAGACCCCATGGTCTCAGTCAATCCTCTTCAGCTTTTGATATTGAAACCCAATCTCAGGACAAAGAGCAGAACTGTGCTTTTAATTCCTGGTACACCTAACAGCTGCGGGGATGACCGCATGGATTGTAATGTCAGAGGTATAAGTAGCCTTAAATGGGGCGAGCAGTGTGGTGTGACTCCTTCAAATGACTGTGGTATTAATTCATCTGTTCAGTGATACATGCTTGATAGATCACATCGCATATTTTATTTAAAACCCTATAAACCCATATATAAAATATGAATTTCTCATCATTATACTCGCACTTTAGGGAAGTTTAGCCTGTGCTTGACATAATATTCCCAGTGTGTTAATTCAGCGCCGTCACAAAGGGGTCAAAGTTATGTGACCTGTATTCAAGGTCAAATATCCGTGACGACAGGTTGCATGCAGTGTGTATCAGTGGCTTCGGCTGTCCGAAACGCTCCACTTGAAGAGATAGGGCAGAGAGCTGTTGTCTGAGAATGCAGGCAATATGTGTCAACACCAAATTCAAATCTGCCACGGAAGGAGACAATTGATAAGTGAACAAGCACCCGTGCTCGCAGGGGGAAATAAAAATACTAAGATGACGACATGGGTTTAGTGTTCATGTACTGCTCACCTATACTGTGTATCTTTTAGACACAACTGGAGAGGTGAGTAGTTTTTGATCACGTAGTTTGAAATCTGACGCCAGTTGTATGTTACGCATCTTGTTTCATGTTTTAAGTTTTTCCCACAATTTATAATCTTCTGAATCACCTACCTGTCCAGACTTGTACCACAAAGGGGCCTGAATTAAAATAAGTGTTATCACCTTGTGAAATTTTTGTATTAATTCTCTTCAAATCACAGTGTTATATCGGTCTACATATAACTCATTTATCACTGAGAACAGATTTTTCAATTCTTAATATGTGCTGAAATACAAACATACAAACATTTTTGACACACAAAAAGAGAGATGAAGCGCAGGGCGTGGAGCGTATTAATATGAGTTGTTAACAATGCTTGGTTACAAAAATGATGGTAGTTACTATGTTACAATTGTGTAACATTAACTGATGATGCAGTACTAAGATAATATATATATGGCCGTGTATCTGAAATGTCATGACATAGTCTTTTATCTTTTTAGCGTGAATTGCATTATCATGACACCAAACTCTTTGTTTCATTTCCATCTGTTGATCATCCCTCAGTATAAACCATTTTCTAATGTGTGACACTAATTTGACCCTATTTATGGGTCAGCGTGACTCATGAGGCAAGGAGCTCCAGCAGGCAGGGCGTCCTTTCTCTTCTAAAGGTTTAACTCAGGATATCTTTTAAGCTGAGTGATCCATCGCAGAGCTCGGCCCCCTTCTATCTTCAGCGAACCATAGCCTGTCAATGGGGAGCCTAACTTTATCTGGCCCAGTGTCATTGAAGCTGCTGGTATTTTTAGGGGTGGCTTGCAGTGGCAGCAGCTGCAAAAGCATTTACTGCCCCCCACCACCAATTCCAGCTCACTCTCTCTCACACCACACTCTTTAGCTATTGGACAATGACAGTATCAGAGCTGACGCATAAACCAGACACTCAGCTGAAAGGCTGTGGTCATTTTACTCCTTGCCACCTGCAACCCAACACCAGACTGAGGGGACACAACTAAGATATTACTATGACTCTGGACCACCAAATGTGAATGGAAGATACCATTTTTCTCAGCTGCGTTGGTGTTCAGTGACCAGCAGGTGCTCCAAACAAGACAAACCAGGAAAACAAGGAACATGAGCTGAAGACTCTAAACGTGCTTCTTGAATGCTAACCTAACCAAAGATCATCCAAGTAAACTGATGCCAGCTTGTAATTTTAAGAATAACATTTTAAGGCATCACAAGAGAGACAAATGCTATAAAGACAGCATTTCTTAAAGCGGTAAGTCTATCCTCTGAACTCTTTTTTTTGTGTCACTGTGTAACTCTCTCCTGAAAATGCCTGAGGAGGATCTTTTCTTTACATGTGCCAACAAAACATTCTAAGACTGACTGAGCTTGGGATGTGCCTCTACTTGTCATAAAGTTGTATGACTTTATGCTCTTTAGATGATTTCCAAGCATGATGTGTCACAGAGAACAAATGGCTGCCATTCTCAAAGCAAAAAGAAAGGTGGTGACAACACAGAGGAAACAAATGAGCTATGAAAAGAGACAAGAGGCAGCTGCATTACAAATGGAGGCTAAAGCTTTAGATCAGGGATGTCAAACTCATTTGACATTGTGTTTATCTATTACTAAATTACTTTGGCTTAGTGTGAATGGTAATGGGGCAGATTTGTATCAGTCATAAAGGCTGTAAAAATACAGTTATAAGTCAAAATCTATTACTTCCTTCACATTTTCAAAAGCTGTCAAGTGGGCTCGATTGGAGTCCTTGCCCCCAGACTTTATGTTTGACACCCTTGCTTTATATACTGAATTGTTTAAGTTGTTGCTAGAATGTTACAATGAGCTGACAAAGAGAAGCCAACAGTAAGACTGCAAACAACATTCTGTACACATGAATGTATATAAGAGATTAGTTGGTCCTAGTTAGTGACTGCAGGTGTGTTTGTGTGTGCTATGTGACACAGAGGCTCCAGCATCTTTTTTTGGACAGACTGTTTTATAAATACACTCTTCACTGAGCTACAGCACCAGCTGTGAGACAACCAAAAGTGTTTGCTCAATACCCACCTCGCAAAACCACTAAACTTCTTTACTTCAGCTTTGGGAACTATATTGAGTATTCTGAATTTTTTTTTAAATTTGATTTAATTCAGTTTTATTTAAATGGTGCCAAATAACAACAACTGTCACTTCAACACACTTTATATTGTAAGGTAAAAACACTACAATAATGGAGAGAAACCCCCACAATCAGAAGACCAAGCACTTGGCGAGAGTGGAAAGGAAAAACTCCCTTTTTTCAACCTTCAGCAGAACCAAACTCAGGGAGGGGCGGCCATGAAAGGTTGGCGATGGGAGGAGGAAGGCAGGAAAAAGATACACCGTGGAATAAATGGAGATTAATAATTTTATTGTATTTTATAAAACTCTTCATTCTGCTTTCAGTTTGAGTCAGATTACTGATGAACCCATCTGGGACACAATAACCACACAGTTACTGTTTAGATGGTGCTTTGGGGTTTGAACTCAAAAGCTGCACTCATGGAAGATTTTAATCATCTACTAAACTAATAATCTTCTTTCTCTTTCAGCACTTTACAAAACAGAAGAAGATCATTTTGAGAAGAAATTTCTTCATTCGACCCAAACAAAAGGTGACATCACCATGGATATTTTTGGTGGTGCACCTCGTGTTTTAGGCTATCCACGTCCTGTAGTGGCCCAGTGTGGAACAGATGCAACACTGAAGTGCCAAATCGGTGGAGACCCACGCCCAGATGTGATCTGGGAACGCAAAAATGTCCAGATCCTGTCTGAAGGACGCTACAAGATCTCGGAGGAGGGAAAGGTTTACTTGCTGACCATCACCAGAGTGACCCAGCAGGATGCTGGCCAGTACATCTGCAAGGCTAGAAATAGCATAGGAGAAACCTATGCAGCAGCCTCACTTAAAGTTGAAGGAGAGGCCCAGCAACAAGAAGAGGACGCAAGACAGTTAGTGGTCAATGGTGGGGCGCAATCTATGCAAGAAAATGGAGAATTTGTGGGACACATAAATGGCTACAATGCAGTGCAAAATGGTGAACACTGCAAGGCAAATGGAGGGGAACTGAATGAAGAATGGAACAGCAGGCTAAGCAAAAACCAAGCAGGGGTTGATCTAACATCTGATGACAGACCGCGATTCCTCATCAAGCCCCTGTCTCTGCGTGTGGATCGGGGCGAAGATGCTGCCTTCTCCTGTAAAATCTGGGGGACCCCTCTGCCAGAGGTGATTTGGGAAAAGGATGGGAAGAAACTCAATGACATCTTTGAGAGTTCTCACTTCAGCATGAGAAATGAAGATGGTGGCTGGTTCCAACTCAAGATATATCGGACGCGTATGCCAGACAAAGGCGTCTACACCTGCAAGGCCGTTAACTGCCATGGTGAGGCCCTGGCTGGGGCCGTCCTTCTTGTCGAGCCTGTACCAGAACGAGGGGACAGCAAAACATCCTCGACCAGTCACACTAACAGCCAGTGGTCACCAAAGCACAGGGGTGGGAGGCCCAGTTTGTCAAGGATCACAGCAGAGCCACCTGTCGATGCGTCAAAAGTGAAGAAATTTGCAGTAGCGGAGGGGAAACACGCCAAGTTTCGCTGCTTTGTAACAGGGAAGCCAAAACCTGAGATCATCTGGAAGAAAGATGGAGTTCCCCTAGAGCCTGACAGACGTCATCTGATATTTGAGGACAGAGAGGGCTACTACACCCTGAAGGTGCTGTACTGTAAAGTGCAGGACACAGGGTTGTATGTGTGTGCAGCATCAAATGCGCTGGGAAACACCCTAAGTGCCGTTCACCTGTCCGTCAAAGGTATGGCAACCTGTTCTTTTTTCTGCAACCTTCATGGAAGAACATGACATGTGATATTCTTCTTGAACAATATTTAACCCAAATAATGTTAGTCCTCTGTGTTGCTACAAGTAAATGGAAAAAGTGATTAAAGGAGTAAAAGAAAACCACAGAAGGTGATTAACATTGAAACATTATTATAAAACCTCTGAAAATAACCACCTACACTCAAAAAAATCTGTTGTTGGATGAACACAATTTAATCATGGCACCTTTTTCCATGTGATTTAACCAACTGGTGGTTTGACAGCATGGTGGCACGGTGGTTAGCTCTGTTGCCGCACAGCAAGAAGGTCCTGAGTTCAATTCCACCATCAGGCCGGGGTCTTTCTGTGTGGAGTTTGCATGTTCTCCCCGTGTTTGCGTGGGTTCCCCTCCGGGTACTCCGGCTTCCTCCCACCGTCCAAAGACATGCAAAGACATGCAGCTTGTGGGGATAGGTTAATTGGATAATCCAAATTGTCAGTAGGTGTGAATGTGGGAGTGAATGTGAGTGTGAATGGTTGTCTGTCCCTGTGTGTTGGCCCTGCGACAGACTGGCGACCTGTCCAGGGTGTACCCCACCTCTCGCCCTATGACAGCTGGGATAGGCTCCAGCGCCCCCCGCGACCCTGAAAAGGAGAAGCGGAAGCGAATGGATGGATGGATGGTTTGATGTAATCAGATTACGATGGATCAACGTAGTATACTTACATTGACTTGAAGGGATTTATTTAAGTATGTAGAGTGAAATTTGTTTTAATTCATTCTACACAAGTTAAAAACTTCAGGAAAACGCAATGAAATCTTGTTGTTTGAACACCTACTTTGTTAATCAAGGCAATTACTACTAGTCTTGCTTAATGAACCAATATGCAGGTTGATGATTTCATACAGACAAACAACCATTTGCACTTACATTCATGGGTAATTTATAATCACCAGTTAACCTAACCTAACTCTAATTACACACTGCAAACTAGCCAGATTGTGGATTTGAACCCAGGCCCTTCTTGTTGTGAGGCAACAGCACTAACCATTACACCACCAAGCTGTCAACCCAGGCTTAACAAAACTAGGAAAGCTATGATTACAAGGCTTGATGCAGAATTTTCTGTACGTTTTTGTCCTTGACAGGTTAAACCACAATAAATAGCAATAGCATATTTAGGTGTGGGTGTAGCTGTCTGCCTCTTAAAACACCAGCAATTTTCCTGCAGTTTGACATCTAATATGATCTTGTGAATTTCGTGAGTACAGGCAACTAACCACTCTTACTAGATTGTATCATGTCATCTCAACAAGAACAAATGAAGTTGCTGAATTTCATGCAGATGCTACACGATTTAATCATGTTCACCATAGAAACATGAAATTATTTAGTTGAAATTACAAGTTTGAATCTTTTACATGTAACAACCACCCAATTTCTTTTTTTTTGAGTGTAGAAAACACTTCATTGTACCAAATATTATCCCTTAAAGCGGATTAAATTGCTTTCATGCTGTTGGGACCTTTTGAATAACACAAAAGAAATGTCTTTCTTTTCAAGACACTAGTCACTGAAAATGGACAACTGAAATAAATATGTATATCTCCAGTTACAATAAATGAGGGCATATCTTAAACCATACTAATAAAACATTATACCATTAGCTGCAATTGTGAGGGCTGTGCATAGTTAAAATGCTACCCCATTCATATGTGATTCATTCTGCATCTGTGAGCTGCCTCTACCATAAGAGTCAATTTGGTTAATGGGCTCAACATGCCAGTCATTAACATACAGATAACATGAAGGAACATTACCACTGCTAATCACTGCTTGAAAACTATTATATGGTAGCAAAAGAGAATCAAAAATTAAGTGTTTGCACTAAAATTTTTCATTTCCACACATTACATTTTAATTATTATTTTGAGTTTGAGTTTTTCTAGGCCTGCTGCCAATGCAGTGAATTTGAGCTGTCTCCTAAATCTACGCTAGCACTGCGAAACAGCTTCTTGTTTGGCATCTCCATCAATCCTTGCACACATGTACCCATATATATGTACGATTCATCCACTAGTTATATTATTCTTCAGGCCCTGCCGTGCGGTTCAGGCGCCCGTTAAAAGACGTGGAGGTGAAAGAGCGGGACGTTGCCGTGCTTGAGTGTGAGGTACCTGATGAGTCACTCCCAGCTGCCTGGTACCTGGAAGACCAGAGGCTGATGCCGAGCAATAAATATGGGATGGAGCAGAAAGGAACCAAACGAAGACTCACTATTCACGATGTGGGAACAGACGATGATGGAGTCTACCTCTGTGAGATGCCTGATGGAGCAAAGAGCATTGCTGAGCTCTCAGTTAAAGGTACACTGTGAAAAATAGGCTACGGTGCATCAAATTACTGTAAAAAGGGATAGTATTTCTAGGACTAGTACTTCAGGAAGACAAAATTTCAATGCACACTTGCTTTATCGCATTAACTTAATGATATCCATTCATGTCATCATTTCAAGCTAAATGATCTCTGTATAAACACCTGCTAGCACAGTGTGTGGTCAAAAGGGGAAACTACCTGATGCAGCTTTTAAGCTTATTTCGAAAAACTATTTGCTTAAGAAATTTAAGTACGCATTAATCTTTATCCGTACAGGTACTATTGTCCGTAAGCTTCCACGAAAGCTGGAGGTCCTGGAGGGTGAGAACGCAGCCTTCTGCGTGGAGGTGGAGAACGACGACATGGAGGTCCACTGGTTCAAAGACGGGTTGAAGCTACATGAAACACACCAAACAATCCTCAAGTCTTTTGGCAAAACTCACATTCTGGTCTTTGTCAACGTGGCCTATCACGACTCGGGAGTTGTGACATTTGTCGCAGGACGATCCAAGACTTCATCACGCCTCAAAGTCAAAGGTAATTTAGCAAACACTTTGTGTAAATGTTTGTTAAGGTTTTTTGCCTTGATTTGAAGAAAAGCTTTGAAGGTTGTGTTTGAGATTTAAATAAACATTTATTTCAGGTTTATTTGTTGCAGGATCATTTGTGATTTAAGAGTTTTTAAGAGTCTTTTGTTACATTCAGTGTTTTTGCTGGGGGTGAGAGTGGGAACTCTCATGGCAAGTGTATTTTTATAAGGAGTCATATGCAAAAATGTAGGCTCACTTGTCTAAATGTATTAATTTTAAGACATTAAAATGTATTTTTATTTAATTATTTTTACATTTTTCTAATAATACATTACAATTATTGCTTCTGCTTCTATACTAATTAACTAAATAGTTTCAGTGGATGTAATGATGCCTGACAATCAGCCTTTTATCAAACCACCCTTATTACATTCTTTTTTCTTCTTTGTCTTTCAGCCACACGACACTGCCCACCTATCTGTCCGGTGGGAGTCAAAATGGATGTAGACAGACCCAACAGTGCGCTACTTAACTGGGATCCCGCTCCCAGTAGTCAGACCTCCACCCGCTCTGTGTTTGTGCTGGAGATGCAAGAAGTGGGTTCTCAGGAATGGCAGAAGTGTTTCACCTCAGAGACCGTCACCTCAGCTGAGGTCACCGGTGACATCGTACCATGCGAGGGCAACTACCGTTTCAGAGTTTGCTGCATTAACAAATATGGACGAAGCGGCCATGTGGAGTTTCCCAAAGTTGTCCATCTGGGTGAGGACACAACGACGACAGATTTTACATACAGATATATTAAATGTTTTGATCATTTTTTTTTAAGTTTTACTTGAAACTCTTCTTTGAGGTGAATATAATTTTATTCAAAAACACTACAGTTTACTTTAAGGGTAAAAAATATGAAACACAAAACTGTATACATTTTTAGGTAGAGCGTTTGTTTTTTAACTTGCTGAGTAACCATGGGCATATAAATGTTAATCATTTTTCTTCTTTTAATTATGGTTATTTCAGTTATATTGTACTTAAATTTGTTGTGGGTGTTTGATGTGGTCTCCAGTGTGGCAAAGAAAAGTGTTAAGGTTTAAGCGAACAAGGACAATGTAGTTATATTTATCAGTGATAAACGTAGATATTATGTAGACTGGAGTAAGAGAACTAATATGATGACAACCAAACAGCTGACAGTACCGTAAAATGACAATTTCCTTCTGGTAAATTTAACTTCCAGCACTTTCCTGTAATTTTCTAGAGTAAACTACACATTATTTGTTGACTAATAGTGTACGACATAGGATATGTTTATAGGACTAAATTGAGCAATTTAAAAATATGGACCAATATTTTTTTCTTTCAGACACCAATGATAAAATGACAATGAGTTTAAAAATAATCTTGTTTTAATGTCCCAACAAGTCGTGTATTAGTCATTTATGCACTGCCAGATCTGCTTGGATCAGCTGGTTGATATTTTGTGGCAGTTCAGACATTGTTGCCAGGGAAGCAACAGGGAAGTTGCAGAGCGCCATCTGGTGGCGGACTATGCAAGCTGTGCAAAATCAACACATAACATAGTAGAAACACATTTTTCCTGTCTCTTCTTTACTTTTTAATTCTGTTGTAAATTCTGGTGCCAATATATGTGCAAATAGCTAACATCATTAAGGCCAACATATCTGTCAGGCTTAATTGACTAATACCTGTACTGTACTTCTTCTGTACTTCCTAGTTCCTGGGCCCAAGATCCTCAGCCGCCTCCAAAGCTGTGAGGTTGTAGAAGGACAAGATGCTCGCTTCTCCATTGAATTGTCTGCCCCAATGGTTGGAACCTGGTTTCTCAATAGTGCTCAACTGCAGCACGGCGGACGATATTCAATACAACACAATCAAACAAAGCACTCAGTGGTGATCCATGAAAGTCGCATGACAGAGGATGAAGCAGAGGTCACCTTCATAGCTAACGGAGTCAGGGATTCCGCTGTGCTCAACGTTAAACGTAGGTGTAAAAACCTCTGAAAAACCTGTGATTGATGCATTTTTTTTAAGTTTGCTTAATTCTGTGTTCATTCCTTTTTTTCATCAGCTGCCGTGATGAAATTCAGTCCTCTGTCAGAGTTAGACAGCAAGAAAAAGGTGGACATAGGGGATGCCATTGTACTCTACTGTGAAGTCTCCCACCCGTTTGCAAAAGTATCCTGGTTCAAAGATGGCAAGGAGCTTCAGGTCTCAGATGGTCTAAACATCCAGGCGGATGGGAATATGAGGAGGATCGTGATCCAGTCAGCTGAGGAATCTCACTCTGGAGTTTACACATGTGAAACTTCAGGGGATGTCATCACATTCAATGTGGATGTTGCAGGTAATTGGTTTATGAACAGATGACATGCTGATGAGCCTCTTTAACATCAACATGGATATTAATTGACCATTTTGTTATATTTACTTAAAGAATCACATGTTCATTTTCTTATACAGAAAAATTCATACTTAATATACTATCTGGATTTCATATCATGAAAATACTGATGTTTCTTGGATTATTAAGTGACACTGAATATAAACAACTGTGTCTCTGACTGATTTTTATGTCTTGTAAGAAACCAAAACCTTGTTTAAAACCTGTGCTAACACATTTGGACCACATCTGGGCTTATTATTAAACCATACCAAGAATCACACCAATTTTTAGAGGGCTAGTTCATGTAATACCTTGAGCTCCAGCCATTGACGTGCAGTCTTCCTTCTACCCTGTTTTAAGGTCCTCCGGTGGATTTCAGTCCGGTCGCTGAGGATGAACTTCATAAGAGCAGCATGGAGTTGGACCCTGTGGTGCTGGTCTGCCATGTCTCCAGAGATGATGCTGAAGTTGTGTGGTAAGACGATGACTGAAGAATTCCTGTTTGCAAATAAAGACAGATCTGTAGATCTTCTGTGTTTCCAGTGTCTAACTGTTCAAATACTCCCTGCATCATTTTGTTTACTGCACAATCAACCTCTTAGTAGGACACAGGTTTTTTATTAATGTAAATAAAACAAACTCTTTGAGACTCTTTACGGTTATCTGTGTCTGTGTCCCAGGTATAAAGACGGCTGTGAGATCAAGCCCAGTGACAACATAACTCTGCAGGCAGAAGGAACCATGAGGAGGTTAATTATCCGCTCTGCAGAGACCTCAGATGCTGGAAGTTATACTTGCCAGGCAGGAAACAGCAGCATGGAGTTCACAGTCAATGTCCGAGGTACACTGACCTTTCTCCTCCAACTCCTGTTGGTAAAAACAAAAGGCATTTAACAACATATTTTGGCTGTGTTTTGGCCCTGAAGTTTTAAAATGAGAATAAAAAGATTAAAGGTGGCATTGTGGAACAAATAGATTATTAATTCATTATGAGCATCATTTGACCTCGCTCTTATTCCTCAAACAAAAAACACAGAGCCTCCAGTGATGATAGTGGAACCTAAAGACGATGTGGTGATGGAGAGCTACATCTCAGAGGAGGTCCACCTGCAGTGCGAGCTGTCTCGCTCCAGGGGGAAGGTGCGATGGTTCAAGGATGGCCTGCAGGTGGCAGAGAGTGAAAACATCCAGCTGATATCAGAAGGCCCTTACAGGAGGCTGACAATTCTCTGCAGCTCAGAGGAGGATGCTGGAGAGTATGTCTGTGAAACAGATGGAGACTCCATCTTCTTCCAAGTTGGTGTTAAAGGTAAAACTTTAGTGCTCACCTCTTCTGACAGATATCAAATTGAAACATAGAGAATCTATAAAATAAGTTTAAATGCTTATCTTTTAATATCTTTCACTTGTACTAGATCCACCAGTAAGAATCATTTATCCCAGTGAATCAGAGCTGGAACTGACTCACTTGGCATCAGAGAGGCTGGAGCTCAGCTGTGAGATCTCAAAGGCGGATGCTCCTGTGCGCTGGTTTAAAGACGGTCTAGAAGTAGAGGCAGGGCACAACTTGATCCTGGAGGTGGACGGGGCCCAACGGAGGCTCATTATACCCATAACCACTGTGCACGACACGGGGGAGTATGTATGTGACACAGAAGATGACTCTTTGGCTTTCCTAGTAACTATTACAGGTAAACAGGCATACATTCAGGCTAATTATTTATGGTCTATACATTCAATAAACGAATCATCACATTACATTTTACATACTTTATTTCTCTTTGCTTCACTTAGAGCCACCAGTAACGCTAACTTGCCCCAAAGACATAGCTGACAAACTGGAGAGTCTTGCTGGCAAACCAGTGATTCTAGAGATTGAGGTGTCCCGACCAAATGCAGAAGTCAAGTGGCTGATAAATGGTGAAGAAATTCAGCAAAGCAGCAATGTCACCATCACAGAAGATGGGCTCATTCGTCGTTTGACAATTCACTCTCCCACTCCTGAGGATTCTGGCAAATACACTTGTGACGCTATGGATGATAAAATTGATTTCCAGGTTAAAGTTTCAGGTAAGATGCAGCAATTGCCTCGGTATGAGTTTTCTGACCCATTGTGAAATTTAAAGATAAATGTTCAATTCTGTGTCCTCAGAGCCACCAGTAAAGATTTTAAGAAAGTCAGAGATCAAGAACAACCTAAAGTTTTTGATTTCTGATGACATTGTGCTGGAGTGTGAGCTCTCCAGAGCCAATGCTGTCGCCAAATGGTACAAGGATGGCTGTCGTGTTCAGGGTGATGAAAGGTTCTGTGAAGAGGAAGAAGGTCCTTTCCGCTCGCTCGTCATCCTCAATGCTGAACTCGAAGATTCAGGAGAATATTTTTTGGATGTCGGAGATGACAGTATCAGCTTCCAAGTTACAGTAGAAGGTAAGGTTAATCTGGCTGAATGTATTTTTCTTCTTTTTTAATTTTTTCTCAGAAAGCAGTCGTGCATATTTGTTTAATATGCACATTGAAATACATATCCTGGTCAAAAAGGACTCCAAGTTTCCTCACATGGTTACTGCAGGTGAAAACAATGCCATCCATGGTAAATACAGTCCCAATCAAAAGTTTAAGACCACTTGGAAATGGCAAAATATCATATTTCGCATGGTTGGATCTTAACAAGGTTCCAGGTAGAGCTTCAACACGCAACAAGAAGAAATGGGAGTGAGACAAAACATTTTTTTGAGCATGCAATTTATTGAAAACAACACTTAAACTGAAACAGGCTGTTTTACAGGAAAAAGCACCTACTATGGTGCATAAAAAACATCACAGGTGGGATCTGCTTGTCATGCAAGTAACACTGGAAACCATCAGGATTTTTTCTCATCAGAAAATAAAACTTTCTACCACCTCATGTCCAAACAGTCCAAACGGTCAGTTCTGTGGCGTTCAAGGAGACGAGGCATTTGAAGATGTTATTTTGTTTTTGAAGCCCTTCAGTCTCATATGCGGTCTGAAGGTTATGGGGCTGCAGTCAGCACCAATAATGGCCTTAATTTGGGTCAAGAATCGTCCAGTGTCTTGACGGACAGCCAATTGGATCCTCTGGCTCAGTGCTGGTGAAATGTTTTTGGGTCTTCCATCATAACCCTCAGATTCATTTAAGAAATTCCAAATGACTGTCTTACTGCGTCCCACCTCAGCAGCGATGGCACTCTGTGAGAGACCCTGCTTGTGCAGTTTAACAACCCGACCATGTTCAAAAAGGGAACTTTTTTGACTTTTTAAGATCCCACCATGCAAATATGAGTTTTTGCCATTTTTCAAGGGGTCTTAAGCTTTTGATTGGGACTGTATCTGGTTAGATACCATGTTACTAAGATTTTTAAGCAAAGTAAAATAGTCAAATTTTTATTTGAACTTAGAGGTTATATGGGCCTTTATGCCTGCAGTTTAACTAATAGGTGTTTCATGTAGCTTTATTGACACATAGAGCTGGGTATCATCTGCATAGCAATGCAATTGTATGCTATGGTTTCTAATGTTACTGCTTAAGAGGAGCATTTATAATGTAAATAGAATTCGTCCTAGCACAACTGGAAGTCCGATCTACATGAACAGAATGTCTCTGAGAGACTCCGTTCTGTCAGAGGCCATGACAAGGTTATTCATAACCTTCATGTCAATGCTGTTTCTGAGAGGAATTCTGAACTGTTAAGTTTTATACATACCATTCCAATGAAGATAAGCAGTTAGCTGTTTTTCAAGTACTTTTTAAACATTTATTTAAATAAAAGGCTAAACTTATTTTTTGAAAGGGATAAGGCTAAGCATCTTGCCTTGGACTTTTTGAAAACATTTTTGAAAACATTTCAAAACGGCAGCTAGTATCTGGCAGGATCAAGTAGTTATAATTTTGCCTTCCACTGGCATGATATTATCACAAAAGAGCTATCTCTGTATGTACATATTTTTCAAAAGGATATTTCTGGCAAAACCTTGCATGAATAAATCCATCTTCTTCCCTCAGAGCCTCCAGTGACCATTGTTGGAAACTCAAATGACCTTGAATACCAGGAAATGATGGCAGGCGATGACCTGATCCTGGCCTGTGAGGTATCTCGTGCTAATGCCCCTGTCCAGTGGTATTGTAATGACAGGCTTCTCACCAGTGATGACCGGACCTATATTGAAAGCTATGGGACACTGAGGAAAATCATCATTTCCTGTGTTCAGCCTTCTGATTCTGGAAAGTATGTGTGTGACGCTGTGGATGACAAGATGGTCAGCGTTATACGCATTCAAGGTACGAATCCACAAAGTAAACCTTCACAGCTTTAAAGAAGAGAAAAAAGGTCATGTAACGTTCTTTTAAATTTTCTTTTCTATCAAAGAGACTCCAGTTACATTTGTGAACAAGGAGGATGACATTGTTGTGACGGGTTACGAAGCAGAGAGCGTGACCTTGACAAGCTATGTTTCCAAGGAAAGCGCTCTAGTGCGCTGGATGAAAGACTGGTCGCCTGCTGAAGGTGATCGTTACCGAGCACTCATGGAGGGCCATAAACGCACTTTTACTATCGAGCCTTTGAGACGCTCTGATGCCGGCGAGTACACCTGCGACATCAACACAGACCAGATGCACTTCAGCCTGCTGGTGAAAGGTTAAAATTTTGTTTTGCATTTTGAACAGCTTTGTAGAAAGCCTCAGTCTGGCCTATCTTCTCATATCAACTTTGATTTTCTGTATTACAGAAATGAGAATTAAGTTCACAAAGCCACTTAGAGACACTGTGGCCCACGCTGATGGTATGGTGACCCTTCGGTGTGAGGTGTGCAAGCCAAAAGCGGACGTCCAGTGGTTAAGGAATGGAGTAGAAGTGGTCCCAAACAGGAGATTCTCCATTAGGGCAGATGGAGTCGAAAGAAGCTTGACCATTCATCGTCTATCTCGAGAGGATGCTGGCGAGTATACCTGTGAGTCCAGAGATGACCGGACTGTTGCAAAACTGAGGGTAGAAAGTAAGTATGCATTGAAATAGAGTTCCTCTCCTCTTTTCAATGAGGTAGCAGCTTCATAACTTTTGTCTTTTCAGTGCCCCGAGTCATTGAGTTCCTCACTGAACTCCACAACACTACAGTGCTGGAAGGAGAAGATGCCACCTTTAAGTGTGTGGTTTCCCCAGAGGATGTCCAGCTGGTCTGGCTCATGGACAATGAGCCTATCACTCTGGGTGATCGTTTCCAGGCAACCCACAATGGCCTGTGCCACACCTTGGTGATTAAAAAGTGCCAGATGCTGGACTGCTCAAAAATTACAGCAGAAGCTGAAGGACAAATGAGCAAAGCCAGCCTCAAAGTTCAGGGTAAGACCAATCGTCAAGGTTAAAAGAGACATTAAAATCCATCCATCTATCTTCTATCTGTGTTCTAAAAGTACCAGCAGTTGATCATTTTTTTCTGCCTCTTGTAATGTTAAGAGGCTCAGGTCATGTTCACTAAGAAAATGGAAGCTGTTATGGCAGAGGAGTTTGGTGATGCCACTTTGGAGGCAGAGATTAGCCTGGAGGCCGGTGAGGTCCAGTGGATGAGGCAGGGGGTGGTTATCCAGTCTGGTCCCCGACACACGCTGGCCCAGAACGGCTGCAAACGCAGTCTCACCATCCACAACCTGACTCTGTCGGACAGGGGGACTTACCGGTGCGAGACTCTGCATGACCGGACGCAGGTCAAACTCAATGTAGAACGTAAGTGAACTGCAGCAGGGTATGAATAACACTTTTATCCAGACATAATAATAATGATAATAATGGATTGCATTTATTTAGCGCTTTTCGGGGCCCTCAAGCACTGTACAATTCCACTATTCATTCACTCTCACATTCACACACTGGTGGAGGCAGCTACAGTTGTAGCCACAGCTGCCCTGGGGCAGACTGACAGAAGTGAGGCTGCCATATCGCGCCATCGGCCCCTCTGGCCATCACCAGTAGGCGGTAGGTGAAGTGTCTTGCCCAAGGACACAACGACCGAGACTGTCCGAGCCAGGGCTCGAACCGGCAACCTTCCGGTTACAAGACGAACTGCCAATGCAGTTGTGTCATTAGGGTTAGGGTTTCTACCGAACTATTGATCTCAGGTTTCAATCCCTTTTAGTATACTTTAATCTGAGATACATTTTATCAGACTCATCCAGGGCATTAGGTCTCAAAATCATAGCTAGACTGGGCTTCACACTGGTTAGATTAGATTTGGAAACTTCAGATTTTTCTGCACCATTTTCTGATATTTTGATTTTTTTAGTTGAACTCATCATATTTGCTCAAAGCACGAGTAAAAATATTGAATGAAAAAAGCATTTTCTTAAATTTTGTGATCAAATTTTCGTGTTAAAAAATATTCGAAATGTTTAATTTGTATTTTTATATAACTATATACACCTCGAAACTGTTGTTTGTTCTGCGAAGTGTTTTTTTTTTTTATTAGTGTGTGTTAATTTGTTTGATTTTTTGTTTTTTCATATTTTAATGGGCTGACACTCTTATCTCGTATCTGTCTCAAATTACAGATCCTAATTCATTTTTATGGGAAGAGACACCAGTGAAGTTTTCAGGATTTTAAAACATGCAAAAAGAAAAAAACACCTTACCACTTTTCAGAAAAGCACATATAGAAAAGTACATAAAGCCAAAAATATGCAGTAATCATATAATATATGTCCAAACAACTTAAGACGATAAAAAGCATTTTGGAGAAAGCTCATGTTGATTTGAAATGCAACAAGCCTTTTTATTTATTCTATAAATAGCGAGTGAAGAAATGAACTTTTCCTAAAATTGCTTATTGTGTCTGGATTTAACTGTTCAAAGCTAACCGCGGTGTGAATAAATAAGATCAAAGGAGGCAGAAAGAACACTAGCCAGATACTTCCAGTACTTACTCGGCTCTGAAGACTATAAAACAAGACATTTCAGAAGCCAGTGTACCTTGTGAGTTTGTGATTGGTATCTCTTCTGACACAGATGAGCTCGGGCCTAAAGAACAGTACACACTGAAGGTGTTTTTCACAGCATGTCAGAGTGTAAAAAAGTACTATGAATAGCCGAGCCAGACCTGTAAGTGTGAAAAGGCTTTTGAAACACAGCCATGCTGTTATTCAGCCGTGTACAAGAGTGACACAGTGACAGTGGACTGCTCCTGCTAGTGTTTTTGTAACATGATAAACTGAGCTCTGTCTATATTTGCACAACCTTCAGTTGTCCTTGAAACACAATCTTGGCTTTCAAATGCATATCAGCAAAATACAGTTTGCAAAAAAAAGAATTCTCTGTTTTTTAAAATAATTTTTTCAACGATTTAATAGATATTTATTTGATTTATAATTTGATAATTATGGTTGGTATAATGACAGTCCTCTCACCGCTTTCACTAATCTACTCTTGTGCAGCCCGTAAAATCGCCATCCGCAAAGGTCTGACTGACCAAGAAACCTTTGAACGAGAGACTGCCTCCTTTGTGGTGGAGCTGTCGCACACAGATGTGGAGGGCAGCTGGCAAAAGGACGGCATTCGGGTCAAGCCAAACAACCAGTGTAGGGTGAGCACCAATGGACAAGTTCACGGCCTCACCTTGTCCAACCTTACTCTGGAGGACACAGGCACCATCGTCTTCTCAGCTGAAGGAGCGCGCACCACAGCGAGGCTCACAGTCAAAGGTAAATACAAGCCCGTGAAGCTCACTGGTTTCACTTTTTACACCTTTTATTCTAAATCATGGCTCATCAAGTAGTTCACTGACTGATTGACTGGACTGACTAAACTGACAGAAACACCAGTGTCCATCTTGAAACCACTGGCTGATGCCCGTGTGGAGGAGGAATTTCCTGTCACCCTGGAGTGTGAATTCTCCCGACAAAATGTTGAAGTCAGATGGTTTAAGGTAAAATCAACCAGTAAATACTCTCAGTAATCTTGCCCTTATTTTGTCTTATTATACCAGCAAGGTGACAGTTTTAAGAGTGATATAATGAATAAAGAATGCCTTTGACTTTTTTTTTTCTATGACTCAGGACGGTTCAGAGCTAAAGCCGGGGAAAAACTGTCGGATCTACTCAATGGGTCGTAAGAGGTTCTGTCAAATCCTGCAGTGCTCCCGGGCAGATTCTGGCACCTACACATGCGACACAGGGGAAATCAAAACGTCCTGTTCGCTGGAGGTTTATGGTAAGCCTCTGATCAGATACTGGCTTAACACAACTCATTTTGAACCAACTGGAGCCAGTGAGTAGCTGGAGTAAAGCTTATACAATACCTCCATCTAGTGGTTTTAAGGAAAAGAACTTTTTTCTTCTTTTGCCATCTGATCTTTTTGCCGTCTTTAACTAACTTGCAGAGCATGAGCTGGAGATAGTGCAGGATTTGGAGGATCTTTACATCCAGGAGGACCAGAATGCCGTCTTCATGTGTGAGGTTTCTCTGGAGGACGTGACAGGGGAGTGGTACAAAGACGGCCACAGGATCCGACCAACCAGCTCCATCAAAATCCGCACTGAAGGTCAGAGAAGGCAGACATTTTTATGAGACTTAGAAACCAATCATAAAATCATAAATAATACAAGAGTAAAATACCTTAATCTGCTCCAGAGCAGGTTATGTTTCAGATTAGAGATCAATAGGTATGAAATCACTGCCTACTGACCAATCAGTTCTCCAGAAAATGGCATCACCATCTGTGGAAAAACCCTCAAACCTCGTTTGGAGAGGAGAAGGATTTAAATTTCTCTATTTGTAGTTTTAGAGGTACCTCTGGTGGTGGCACGAACTTGGAAAGAGCAAAAGACCACTTGTACACTGTTGGCAAGTCTGAGAATTGTTGCTCTCTTCCAGGGACCAAACACTTCCTGCTGATGTGTAACGTTAAAGCTGAAGATGCTGGAGAAATCCGCTTTGTAGCCAGGGATGTTGAATCTACTGCCTACCTTGAGGTAGAGGGTAAGTTAATTCTTTATCTTCAGAATACTTTACTGGCCTTTTTCTTGGCCATATCAGTGACTTAAAATCATCTATATGTTGAATTTCCTCTTGTTTCAGAACTTCCAGTTTCTATTGTAAAGCCCTTGCGAGACAGAACAGCTCTGGAGAAACATCGTGTGATCCTTGAATGCAATGTCTCCTCGCCTCACTGCAGCGCTACCTGGTACAAAGGCAGGGAGGAACTGGTTTCCTCAGACCGACTGGAAATCCTGGCTGATGGCTGCTCCCACAAACTGGTGATTCAGCAGGTGTCTGTGGAGGATGAGGGCACCTACAGCATTGAGGTCGGAGAGCACACCTCCAAAGCCAAACTGATGGTGGAAGGTAAGTTGGGGCGGAAAGCTAAAGCGGAACACCCTAAATACATTTTTGTCAAACTGATTTGTTCTGTGTTGCTCCAGCCCAGGCTCTTGTGATGGTGAAAGAGCTAGAGTACGTGGAAGTGATGGAGGGAGAGCCGGCGACTTTCCAGTGTGAGTTATCAGTTGCCATAAATAAGCCTCCGGTTTGGACTTTGAATGGAGAGAACCTTAAACCGGGGCCCTCTGTCCGCCTGGAAAACCACGGGACAGTCCACAAACTCATCCTGAAGAGCACCAGCGTGGACATGAGCGGCACGGTGAAGTTTACCATGGGAAAGGCGAAGAGCAGCGCCACGCTCAATGTAACAGGATAATTGAAATGTAGTATGATTGTGGAACCAAACTCCTGAGAAAATGAAGTGGAAAAAAAACCCTGTGGAAATTGCCACTAAAACTCTTTAGCTTAAATTAGACTAAACCTTTTTTTTTTTTTACATTGTAGATCATATTTATTTTTCCGTTTACATCACAGTAACTTTTCATTTCAATAAAAAGCTCCCAAATAAAACCCATTTAAAAACTGCTCCATGGAAACATCTGTTGGACTTTAAAGCCTTCTCATAACTTCAGAGAAGCTAAATAATGTGTGGAGATTATTTTGGGTGGAAAATACTTGTGTATTTGAAAAACTCTTGGAAGCACCAGAATGAAAATGCTTTTAATAAGGAAAAAAAGGTTTTACTTGGTCAGAACACAGTTCTAGATGGCAACCGCTGGCTATGTGGATGTTTTTTTAAATAAATGTTGAGCCATCTTTTTGTTTATCAAGGTCGACTGCAGCCCTGCACAGCCTTTTCTGAGTTTTCCTTCCTTAAAAAAATAAAATGAAATAAAAAAGGCTTGACAGCCACCCTTCCACTGAGATTTCTGATGAGGCTTCAGGGAACAGTAGATGACCAGCTGAAGGTTCAGATGCATCACTCAGGTCCTGTGTCAGGTCTTTGTTGCCCCCTCCCCCCTTTCTTAACATCTGGCTTTTTTTTTTTTGTTTGTTTTACTAAATGGAACAAACCCACCTTCTCAGGCTTGAAAATGTACCGCTTGTGTTGTTTTTTGCCCCAAAAACAGAACAGCACCTTAGACCATGTTTCCTTAAGCATTTATGGGGGGCATTATTACATACAGTCCATACAGAATTTGGTATGATAAAACAAAGGTCACAAAAAAAAAAAAAAAAAAAGGAAAAAAGTTACAGCTATTGAATCATGAGTACAGTAACATGAATATTCCATATATTAATGAAATTCGTTTGCTTTATTACTGTGCAAAAACAACATATACATATCTACTGAATGTGTAAGAAGTACAGTATCAGTGAATGGGCCCCCATAGTGACACAACCGGTTTTACATGTAATCCATTAACAAGATGACTCAGCGTTCCTATAAATACTCGTCTTTGCCAATGAATTCCAAAACACACGCGTCAGTAATTTGATGATGGCTTTCATGAAAACACACCGTTTTAAACCTGTTACGTGCCTACAACGGTAAGATACTATCTCTTTAGTTATTTGCTGGTGTTTCTGAATCTTCTCTCCCTCCTCGTACGCGAGGTAACCGACCAGGTCCTGTAAGAAAACAGCAAGAACAATGTCTTCCCGTTTTGGAAAACCTACTGTAAATATTCTAAAAGAGGATGACTCTTGGGAAAAAAAATAAAAATAAAAATAATAAAAGGCAGCAGTAAAAATCTGTTAATTATTTAGAAATGAAACAGGCTAATCTTGATTGACAATAATTTGTTAAACATTTTTTAAAAAGTAATAATAGCTCTTAAGGTGGTGGATTTAATCACCCCTTCCTCATCTAGGCAAAGTCACGTCACAAGCCTGCCATCAGGCTGCCAAGTCAAATCCACCACATTCATTCATCAGTGTCAACACATTGTCAACGCAAACTAGGGCGATCGCACCAATCTGCAAGGCCCGTTAGCAACCGCGTTGCTCCTTAAAACTGAGCGGGCAGAATACAATACAGATACACAACACAGATGTGCACAAGAAAAAAGGAAGACTCCACCCCAAAATCATCTCACACTTTCCACTCTTTGTTACTGCTGGTAAACTGCAAAAATCAGTGACTCCTGCAATTCCCAGCATGCACTTAGTAACTTTGATGAGCGGACTAGCATCAAGCTGTGGCACCCTGCTAGGTTTTTACCTGCGGGCAGAAATACAAATTTCTGCAGTTTTGTGTAAAAGAAAACAGGGGAAAAATAAAATAAAACAGACATTTAAAGACTTAGCTTTAGATCTGCTGTAGCTGCACTGGCTTTTCAACGTTTCCAAAAACATCACAAAAATCTGCACAATATCAGATCTCTGCCAGGTTTAAAACATAAGGAAACATCCAGTATGAGGCATCACTAACTGCAGTTTATTGTAGTGTTTAAGTTGTTTTGGGGTGGATAGCTCTTTTAAAACCTGCGCTATATTAAACACTTTGTTTTCAAAGATGTGCCCTCCCATATACTGGGATACTCACGGGAGCCCCCCCCTCCTCAAAACCTATTTCATGACACAAATTTAGAAATAGTTTCCAGCCTCTGTGTACCGCTTAAAAGACAATTTAAAAGAAAAAAAAAAAAGAGAAAAAGTACTTTGAAGATCATGACAAATCCACTGGTGTCTTTTCTTTTTAACATCACAAAACTTTCTTTTAACCATCCAATTACAGTCTGTAAATACACAGAAGACAAATTCAGGTTTGTGTGTGGCTTTAAAGAGGCAAACATCTACCAGATCCATTAACAGCTGCTCTGTCACTTTCGAGTGCAGATGGATGGATACTTAAAGATTAGTGTGAGGTTTCTGATAAAACAATGCAGTCACGACCCGAGTCAGTGCTCTGAATCCGACTATTTCCTGCTGCACAGACAGTAAAAATACTTAAACTCGTGTCCACGTGTTCATCTTTTAAGATGAGCTTAGCATATAAATTTAATCTGCGGTAAAAGGGATTAGATTACTTTTAAAGTGGTCCGATCACTTTTTATTCATTCATTTAACTTGTAATAGTGTCTGAGCTTGCAATGCCAGCTGAGTTTAAAAAAGAAACCTTTTAAAAATCAGATTCATTCATAACACTGATAACTCATGACTATTAAAAACCTGACCACGTCACTCTAAAAGCTCTAAAAATATGACAACTGAGGATCACATGCCTTTGACTGGAGACAGATAGTGTGATAAAATTAGGCTGTGAAGAACATAACGCTTGACCAAAATGCTTAAAAGACATCTACAGTACGTATACCTCCGACCTGCCCTTTCAACAATCCAACAGATCAAGAAGCGTAAACCTTTCTGAAACTTCCTGCAAGTCTTGTGCAATCAGGCTGCCAAATCACGTCCATGAGAAGTCTAAGTCCAGTACCCGGGTCCAGAGTAATCGTGGCTACAGCCCTCTGCTACTCTACTGAAAGTCCAGTGGGGCTGCAGAAAGGCCATTAAACATTCATTCATCCTCTCGTCCATTCACTCGCGTCAGCTGGTTCTTGGAAGGCAACTTGCAGACAGTTTGCTATCTGACCAGGAGGTGGCAGTGTCGACGCCGTCAAAAAGTCACCAAAGGCTCCCCCATGGTGATCTTTGTTTGGTGTGTGGGACGGTTGCTTTGATGGCTCTGGCGGCTGTGAAGCAGTCTGTGTTCTGGTGGGCAATGATAGCTGGAGCTGGTGCTGGAGCCTGGCTGGTGTGGCGTTTCTGGGGGATTTTTAATTTTTTTTTGTTTTTTTTTTGCTTTTTTGTACGCCGGTTTGTTCAGAGCTGAGATGAAAAAGTCAAACGACGTTAGCTTGAGGTCCCTTGTTGCTTGAGGACCGTGTAGACGTTATCCACTTTGCTCAGCCTCTCGAAGAACGGGATGAGGTCCAGCAGCTCTGTGTCGGACATGTCATCGAACCAAGAGGCCACAGGCACCTGAACAAAAACATAAGCATCAATATCGTTGTGGAGATTCAACAAATACAGTTATAAATCAATTTTCTTATTCATCTTATTTACTTTGATGCCTTTTTTATTTAAACAATAAATAAAGTAAGAGTGGGACGCTGAAATTGGGCTTAGTGTCCCCTAAACTACATCTTTCAATAAAAGTGCAATACTTGTTTTAATACAGTTACAAAATTGGGAAATTGTACCCCCCCCCCCCCCCCCCAAAAAAAAAAAAACCAAACAAAAACCACAACTTTGAGGGTAACACTATGAATTTGCTTAAGCAACTTGCTTAAGCAGGTGAACGATCCTAAGTGCTGTCCAGAAGACTTACTGCGTTGTCGGGATGGAAGATGTAGGAGGCAGGGGAGTTGTCCACAATAATCACTTTGTTGAGGTCACGACCCAGGCGACTCAGATCCTTGACATAATTCCCTCGATGAAAGACGCAAGACTCCCGGAAAAGGCGGCAGCGGAAAGCACCCCACTTGTCCAGGAGATCGGAGACTGGGTCTGCATACTGATGCAGAAGCACGCTCAATTTAAAGCAAAATCTTTATGTAGATACAGCTGAGATTTCCGTTTTTAGTATCAGTTTATAGTATTAGTTTTTACTGTCACCATCACCCTGAAATGGGGATTCACAGTGTCGTGGTTAACACATTCACACAGACCTAGAGACTGGTATGAGACTGCCTGATAACCACTGGTCACTAGAGGAAAAAAATAAAAATAAATAAATAAAATGGTTGCTGTGAAATTAATCACAGCAACTGCCAATCAGAGTCCTCCACTGAAAACTTTATAATTGCTTGGGTTATCAGCAGATTGCCAGTCGCCCATAGTTTGTATAGCAACTATAAACAGAGACCTTGAAATTACAAGTTTTGGTTTATCAGGTTTTACTTTGAAGACAAATCTTTTCCGTTTGGGCTGCACTTCCAAGTTATACTACCTTGATGATTAACAAGAGTGTTCGCAGCCAAGTTGCCGTGTTCCATGCAAACTATGGACAACTGCGGCAATCTGCTAGCAACCAACGCAATCAGAATAAGGTTTTTCACTGACGGGTCTCACACATGAAGACCCTGGTTGAGACTAGCGAGACAAACCCAGCCTCAGGGGGTCACAAGGTAGTGTGCCCCTAGTGCAAGTCCCAGAGCACGGAAAAATGGGAAGGCTGCATCGGGAAGAGCATCCGGTATGAAATCTGTGCCAAATCAAACACGCGGTTCCCTCTGCTGTGGCAACCCCTCGGGAGACAGGGAAGCAGCTCAAATGACCTCTTCTCATTTCACTCTCTCATAACGCCCCAAGTCTATTTTAAAGGATCCAAAATATTAAACTGTTCACAGCCAACTTCCCTGAATATATCCAGCTTTTCTCTGCTCCCTCCAAGTTTATTGCTGTCAACTGCAGGGAATCAGCCAACCATACATAAATAATCAGCACAGCTGGCTGCGATGAGGTGGTTTCTCACCTTAGCTAAACTGGCAGTGAAGAGGACACATTCGAACAGCTCCCCCATCCTCTTCAAAAACTCGTCAACATGGGGCCGCTTCAGGACATACACCTGGAAGATGCAGGAATCTTTAAATCAGCATCATGCACACACGCCATACACTCAAAATGTAACATGTTTCTACAAATTCCAAATGCCCGAGGACGTTTCAAGTGAATGTTATTTAAGAAAAAAAGAAAAAAAGGAAGAAAAAAAAAAGGAAACTCAACATGCAGCTCATGACTAAAGATTTCTTCTAATGGACAGATGTTACATTTTTGCAGAACACCTTATTTACTTCCAAGGAGTTAGTAGCAGACATTCAAGCCAAACTGAAGCTAAATGAGAAAGATGCAGTTGTAGCTCACAGAAAGACAAACACTGGGCTCCTTAAAGCTCTTCCTCCATCTTTTTTTTTTTCCTCCTTGCTGCTGTGTTGGCAGCTCAGGGCAGCGTTCCTGAACCAAGTCATCCGGAATAGGCTGTGCTTGTCTGAACAAACCTATCCTGGATTACTTGAATCAGGCCCAGACCCATCGTGTGTCATCGGACTCCAAGCAGCCGTCCTCAAATCCCTTAAACGCTGACATCACCTTCTATACTCAGCAAATTGCGCTCAAGAGAAGTGCCGTCACACAACCGAAATGACAAAATGACAATGAGGCATGAGCACAGCGCATGACAATATGAATATTTCTGATGATGCTAGCATTACCTGGTGTATTGTTCCGTCGATTTCCACAGGAATGATGAAATCTGCGTTGTTCACAGGCTAATCACAAAATAAAAAAAATAAAAAGGGGGGGGGATACTTATTAAACAAAAAAAGACTTAAAAAAAAACCAAAACAAAACAAAACAAAAAAACACAAACACATACAGACACTGGACTTTGCCTTTTACATGCTAAAACATGAACTGACTTAGTGTTGATGCTAGACAGACACAGGTTGAGACAGTCACAGTGTGTGTGCAGATGCGGGAGCGACTGTTTATTTGGGTTATGCATTTGCCAGCCACGACAAAAATGTCACTGCCAGAGCCAACAGCAACCAGATGGAGGGAAAAGTGCAGATCTTGGACTGTTGTGTTCTAAACGTAACGAAATAATGATGTAATGTGATCGCAGGGGACAGCTAAGTGCTGTAAAGCCTCTCTGAACACACACATCCTTTAGTTCCTGCAGCAGGAAATTAAAGAACATAAGTTGAACATAATTGCTTGTATAACTCAGTCTACAGTGTGTTATCATCCCCCCGCCTTACCTTAAAAGAGCTGTGAACTAAGGTCTCATCCAGATCTATAACCACACAGATCTTTCCGGAGTCTTTTGACTTCACTGGAGGCAGCAGTGGTTTCGCCTGGATCTTCAAAAAGAGAAACCACAAAATAATGAGCTGACTGCAAAAGTACACAAACAAATAAAAATCAAGCCAGGGCAACAGAAAACACACCTTGGACACTGTTCCATTCTCTTCTACCAAGAGAGGGGCGTTGTTGTTGACTGGTGGCGGCTCAGGCTGGTCCCGGCACAGGCAGCAGAAAAGGCTGGAGAAGAGGCCTCCACTCCTGGGTTTCTTGGAAGACAGAGAGGGAGAGGAACCTGCAGAAGAAGATGATAGATCAAGAAATTGTCGAGCTTACAGTAATTACAACATACAGGATTTTTAACAGCTTGGCTTTTAGGAAAAACTCTTAATATTAAGAGGTGCATGGGAATATCTTTATCATCATTATCAGTATGCTTTGAACACACGAGCACAAAACAGACATTTATTTAAAGTCTTCAAGTCTGATCAAACAATCGAACAAAGTAATACACTAAGACATAACTACCGGTACTTAGTCTTTACTACATGGTAAAACCTAAGCCAAAATGCAGAAGCAGTGTGTAAAAGAAAAAAACAAAAAAAACAAAAACAAGCACACCCCATAATTCAGTAGTTTGTAGAACCACTTTCAGCACTAATGGGTTTCTGTATGACTTCAGCTGTGTCTTGCGTGGTCATGTAGGAATGTTGGCCTACTCTTCTTTACAATGTTGCTTCTATTCATTGAAATTTGTGGGCATTTATTTATGCATGGCTCTCTGAAATCCTGCTGTGGTGAGGCCTTACATCAGGTTGAGTCAGCCATTCTGTTGCAGATTTTCAGATGTGATTGGATCATTGTCCTGTTGCATGCCTGTTGATCAAAGCTTTAGCTGTCAGATGTATCACATCTGTCTCTAGAATACTTTGAATCGACCATGAACTCCTCTGTTCACCAATGACTGAGGTGTTCAGGTCCTGTGGCTGCAAAGCAAGCACAAATCATCACACCTCCACCACCGTGCTTCACAGTTGGAGTGTTTGTGCAGATATGCTGCGTTTGGTTTTCTCCAAACATGATGCTGTGCATTACAGCAAAAGATTTTGGTCTAGTCTGTCCAAAACTCTCTTGTGGTTTGCTCAGTTACAACTTTGCAAACCCTAACACGTGCTGCCACAGTCTCCTAAAACAGAATAAGCGCTCTCCTGCAGTGCTTTCAAACAAGCCATGAACTTTAACATGCTAATTGAGGTCTAATGAGTCTGAGATGTAGCTCTTCGGTTTTTTGCAATATCTCTGTGCTTTGCAACATCTGACAAACAGGGTGAATTTTCTGGGTTGTCCACTCCTGTGAAGATTGGCAGGGATCTGGAATGTTTTTCCACTTGTAAATAATCTTTCTCACTGTAGAATAATAGGCTTCAAACGTATAACCCTTCCCACATTGATGGGGAGCACCTCTGCTTCTCTAAGATCACTCATGTCTTTCCTACTTGGCATTTAGTTAACACACCTGAATGCTCCAGACCAGCAATGTCTTTTTGTAGAGATGCTCACGTCTACTGATGATCAGTTATTAAAGTGCATTGATTAGCAGCACCTGGTTGCTAGTTATCTTCCTATGGAAGCAGTAGGGCTGTTCTTAGTTTTTAAACATGCTGCTTCAGCATTTTGGCATCATTTTGTAACTAAAATAGTCGCACAGTGTAACAGTTGTTGTCTTTACCTCATTTTAAAGACACAGCAAGTACCAGATTATTTTTATTATGGCCTGATGCGTAAAACCTCACAATTTAAAGACATTTGCACATTTTTACTATACATAAATATAAAGATCAACTATATAGCATTTTACGTTTCTTCCATGACATAGTAAAAATGTGAATGCCAAAACAAAAACAAAAGTAAAATGTATAATTATTTCATTTTTACCTCTTGACCAGTATGATTTTTGAAAAACAGGGCTGCAGAAAAAGCCATCTCACACTCTGATCGCAACAGCTGCAACCTCAATGGTTAGTGTAATACTAATGTAATAATTTGGTAATTACTCTGACCACAACTGCCTTCAAACCTTCAATTACACTAAACACTTGTGAAGTTTTCAAGACCATCTTTCACTATTACTACTGTTGACAAAATGTACCCACAAATATGCAAAGCCTTGCCAAAGTACACAGCGGTCTTTCATGGAAAAGTGTTGCAGTTTTCACGTATGAAAATGCCCTTTCCCAAATTTAGCACACAGCGGGAGATGATTTGCATCAGACGTGTTCACACTACAGTTAGTCGAGGGTGCTGTCTCAATCAAGCATGCACGAAGCTCAGGACTGGCTATAAATTTCCTCAGCCTGCCATTACCTGCTTTATTCTCACATTGGTGCAAATCAACACAATCTGACATCACATGATTTTTGCACCAGCGGTCTGGAAGGTTAAAGAAGGTTTAATATCTAACTGTGTCAGACATGTGTACTTGCATACACGTCCATTGGGTAATGTCTGGAAAACTTCAGGGCTGCAGTGCGTGTGTGGAAATGGCTTAAGTATCTCCAAGACCACAGTTTTCCATAATCACACACACACTGAAAACTTTACCACACCATCTAAGCTGGTAAATGATCCCAGTCCCATATTATTTTTAGTAAAATAGCTGTGTTTGTTCATTTCAACTCGTAGCTACCCCAAAAATCTTGCCTCGTAAATGACCAAAACACTTTTTTTTTAAAATGTAAATTTAATTTGACACACTTCCTGTGTTGAAATACCTGAAATACTCTACTTGCATACAGCACTTCCTAACTCATGACCCCCATCTAGTCAGTGATCGTATAAAAACAGCACAAAGGACACCCAGCAACTTTCTTCATACTGTCATGTGCACAGGCCGTCCTGGAGACACACGTGCCTGACCGGACCTCTTGCGTAACTGCTTCTCTGATGTCAGCAGAAAAACAGACTCGAGCCCCACCAATGAAAATTCACCACTTTAACACCACGTGAAGCGATGGTGCCAAAGAGACATTTTTTAATGTTTTTATAAGCACATCAGGTTAATTATTGAGTGATGTGCGGCAACCAGAACAAGGCAGACGTCACGTGACTCAAATACAACTTCCTTTTTAAAAAAAAATAAATAAAAAATCCTTTCAAATAGATGAAACATCCATAAATAATACAGTAACTATTATTAAGTAAATAATAACGACACAAAAGATAAGATCTGAAGAATTTGAAAAACACAAGTGGTTCAGTATTTCTCTCTTTGCAGGCAAAATGTCTTACATGTGGAAACTTGGACCAAATAAAATACCATCGGTTAGATCCATTAATGATACAAACAACCACCGCAGGCAATCTGTAAACAATATTTACTCAATACCAAAATGACGCAATTCAAAACTCTTCGTTTGCTTGGTATGTATAAAATGCAAACTAACCACTCAGGCAATGAAAGACCTGAACTTCAGGTTCATTAATCACGTACATCAAGTGACAAGCATTTTTATAAACTCTAAACCCAAATGGAAGCTACATAAAAATCACTTTTCTAACTACTACTTTGCAAAATAAGCACAAAAAGCAGGACTTTAAGCAGTGTTTGAGTTTTTCTGTTCACAAAACAAACCCTCCAGATGTTCCCAAGAAACTGATTATTAACCAAAGCTGGCAGCCTTATTGTCAATCATCGTGTAGCAAAAGAACACTTTGTACCTGGAAGCTCAACAGGTATTCAAAACTCATTCCTGTAATGGGTTTGCTGTGCGGCCGTTTAGATTTCATTTACAGGTACCAGCACCGGCTTCAAATAAATTATAAGTAAATCACAATCCTCATTAATCCCAGAGTAAATGTGGTCACAGTTGCTCCAAGACAGAAAGAACAGTAACAAACATATTACAAAGTTACAAAATAGCTCTGATTATAAATATCCCACAAATTAAATATGTGGTTGACATTGAGGTGCCCCTCTGATCATACTGAAAATGTTTTATGGTTTTTAAATGACATTTTTAATTTTTACATTTAAATATAAAACATCTAACACATGTGAAGCAGTTTGTTTTAGCCTTCCAAATAGCATGTGTGGAAGACTCATGAGAAACTTTGAAAAAACACTAATTGTGGTAATTTCAATTATGAAAATAATTTCTAGCTAAAGCACTGCTGTGATCATTTAGTTGAAAAGTAATTTAAAAAATGATATTAAAAAAAACTTTGAAAAGCAGATAATTACTAAATACTAAAGGGTCTTACCAATTTAAGCAAACTGTCTTCTGATTGGCTGCAACTAACAAACAAAAGGTTTAAAACAGGAGGTGGGCGGGGTTTGTGACAACAAACTTCTGTGATTACGAGGTTTATGCTCTGACCTCATTATCTGAGATCAGAGCATGCAGCTCATAGTCTTACACAGCACTTTACCAGCTTCACACGAAGTGTTGTGAGGCAGCTGAACAGCTGTGTCATTAGGGATGGGTACCGGTATCCGGTGCCATCATGGCACCGGTTCTGACATAAACGGTAGTAACCAGACCGAAAAGCAGCGCGCATTTCGGTGCTTTATTTCGGTGCTTTTTTTTCCTGAGCTGTGATACACTTTCTTCTTCCTTACATTTCTATTGGCGGTTGGCAAACAACTGAAAGGTGCATTACCGCCACCAACTGGTATGGAATGATACACTTTAGATTCTAGCCAATCATTTTACGTTTCGAGGATAGTAGGCGGGTCCAGGTACGTACGTTCTTTTAGAGCAGAGCTACAGATTAAAAATGCCCAAGGCGAAGCGGTCAAAAGTCTGGCTGTACTTCACAGCAAAAGATGCAAACTCAGCAGCCTGCAACAAGTGCTTTAAGCTGATACTGTCAAAGGAGGTCACACTTTAAATCCGATGAACCTAGCCCTGCCAGTGTAGCAGAAATGATGATGGCAGCAGCAGCCGTTCTTCTCTGCGTGAGTAGCTTAATGTTGTTCGTGTGTAATTTACGTTGAGTAAGCTAACCGCGTTATTAAATTAATGCATGTAACGTGAACTAGCAAACACCATCATAGCTACATGCGGCTGTCTTCTTGTTTGATGGCAGATACTCCCTTCACCCTGGCCAAAAAGGCTAAAATGACCGAAGAAAAAGTGGAAAACAGCTAAACATGAGAGGTTTTTGGACAAAGTTTGTGTTTTTTCCATTGTTTAAGCACTGCTTCCAGCCCAGAGTGATACCATATATGCCCTATACCTGCAGAAAAGACTAACATTGTTATCTTTTTACAAAAAACCAGCTGAACATGAGAGGTTTTTGGACCAATTTTGTGTTTTCCATTCTTTAAGCACCGGTTTGGCCACCGTTTAAGCACCGGCACCGTTTCAAAAGTACCGGTTTGGCACCGGTATCGGATAAAACCTAAACGATACCCATCCCTATGTGTCATACTTTACTACCACATGGGATTTGTGGTGAAGTCCCACATCTGACACATAGAGAAGACTCACTGCTCTTTGTGTGCCTTTGTCCCTCCCTTGAAGCATAGATGGGCCATAACTAAGTTAATGTGTCAGCTGTGGTTGTGTTCTTTTATTTCAGGATATATACAGAATATTTATTTATTTAATTTTTTTTAATTTTCCTATACATTTGTGCAGCAGAACTTTTTACCAAAGAAATGATAGTCTTCAGACAGTCTTCTGTAAGATGACTTATGTTACCCATGTTATTTATTCAATACAACTGTATAAAGTTCTACAGTGTATGTCGCATATTCAGCTTCTGTGTGGCACAAAAAACAAAAACAAAACAAAAAAAACCCACATATACTTCAACCTGACCTCATATTTTCAATAATACCCATATGCCCAAATACCAATAATAATAATAATAATAATAATCCATTTCACTTATTTTTCCATTCATTTGCTTTACTTTCATTACCTGCTGACAGACTGGGTGAATAAATGTGAAATAATGTTTCCTGGGGTGTTTGGTTTATTTTATTGGAGGCATTATATTTATGGAGAGTGGTTTAGCTGCAGTTTCTGAAGCCAATTAGTGAGCCGGTCGTTGATATGCAAAACATATGTCATAAACCCACAACAGTGTTTGGGATCAGTCTTTGTGCCAAAAGATCTGCACACCAAGTTTAACATCATTCCAACAGGGGGGGAAAAGAAAAGAAAAGTTGCTCGCCAACCACAAAACTTTATTCGAGTTACTGAAATTATTTCTGCTCTCATGAATGCTCGTCAAGCCCAGACTCCCAGTGCGGGTTTCTCCCGGTCTTGTAAACCTCTGATTAGCTCTGCTCCTCACTCTTCTGTCTCACATTAGGCTTGGTTTCTGTCCCTTTATGCACCATACTCCCTTTCTCTCTCTGTCCAGACGTGACTGTGTTACCAACACACAAACCTCTGTTGTCCATCTCTCACGCCTCTTTTATTACTCCTCTGCAATACCCTCCAACTCAATTTGTGGATTCAAACCCCGTCTGACCCTCCGCTGGCCTCTGCTGTGCTCAGGCCAAAACAGGAAGAGGAAACAGACGGGTATCAGTGGAGGAAGCTGCTTGCCATCGTGTTTGTAGCATAGCTTAGGTAAGCTGATACCAGTGTTTATGTACACTGAGCTGATTTCATCTGAATTATTACTGTCACTGGTATTCTTTAATGAAAACTCATCACTCCTCCCCTCATTCCTTCATTCACTCCCTCAGGTCCTCGTAATTCCTAGCATCAAGTCCTTATTTGCTTCCTGGAGTCTTGACTCTCTTCAGTATTTGTAAACCAAACACCTGGATGTTTTAATTGATAAAGAAAAGCATTATGAAGATGAGCCCATTATAAAGGAGACAATTTACAGTGTGGAGCTGAACATACTGCAGCTGAATGCCTGCAGTAAGGACAACAGCTTTAAGCACTAAAAGTTAACACGTATAATAGCTTTATTATTATTTTTCAACACACTTGGTAGCAAGTATTTTCCCTCTCTTCATATCATTCTTCTAACTTAGTAATCCAGCAATAAGAGCTCAGTATGGGATATAGCATCTGCTGAGGGACTCTTTGTTCTTATTGCGTAGGATAACTTCTTGCTTGGTATATCCTTCGGGTGTGAATGAATTTTGGGATCACATGCCTCCCGCATGGTACTTCAATACACATAATTATCTACAACTTTATCCAGTGGTCACTTTGTAAACTGTTCACCATGTCTGTACTGGATATTTACATTTTTACTTTTTAGTATTTATCATATGCCATTTAGAGACCAACTAATATATCAGCCAGGCTGATATTTACTATTTGCCAATAGGTTGGTATCCGCATTTATAACAGCTAAAGGAGAATTTTAAAAAGTGAAGAGATGGGATGCCGTCGCCATGTTATGATTGTTGATGCTGCATAGTCGTCTACCGGAGCCCGCTCTGCATCTTCCCTGTTGGGAGCACACGCGTTCCGAATGCCACAAATGACAAGCAGCGCATAAATGAGCAATTTGAGCATTGTTGTGACAATAAACCAAGTGTATTTTTAAAATGCACTGTTGCATCTTAATAAGGGCTTATAGTTACACATAAATATTATGGAAATCTGTCTATGTTCCTTATGCGCAAAGAAAGAAAAAAATGTTGGTCGATATCAGAGTTTTAAATCGTAAAGTATTAGTATCCAGTCGGACTCTTTTACCATTACAACATAACGGTGTGATATTGGGTTGATCTAAGATTAAGACAAGTTTAATTAACTCGCTTCTAGCTGAACAACCGACACTGTCAGAAGTTTCATTTTAAACATTTTAAACAGTGTTTAAGTTGTGGTTTTCAGCACAGTGTTAACAACGCAACTTCAAACACAAAAGAACCATCTGAGTACAGCACTGCAAAAAACAGCATTAAACATTAGCTTGGGGCTAAACACATTCAGAGCTACTTCTAATATAAACACTTTAATAATGCAGAAAACAATATAAACAAACAAGTTATGAGGAACGCAAAAAGCAAAATTTACTCTAATTATTGCTTTACCAGCCTATCATCTCCAAACATCAGGTAATCATGGCTCATCCGTTTACCGTCACACTGCTGAGGTAAGTAAAACTAAAACAAAACTGAGTTCCAGCTTATCAGACTGTGAAAAATGTAAGATTACACTTAGCACTGTGAATTAGGCAACTAAACACGTTACACCGTGTGCCACACCTTACCAAAAATAAAATAGCTCCCATCATGACATGACTTTCAGTGAATTAATCCTCAGTCCACAGACTCACGATAAGATGCACCACCTTATCTGACCTTTATCTGAATCTATTTTAAGCTTGCCGTTTCAAAGATTTCCTGCAGACACTTCCACCCGTTATTGACCGTTTAGCTAAAAACGGACTTTAGTCAGACAACGTACATTGAGAAGTAACCAGGCTTTCCTGATTGGCTTACTCCCTCCAAATATCTTTAACATTACAGTTTTGATAAGGCACAAGGGCTTGACCCGTGTGCTTGATAATGGAATTCACTGAGCTGACAATACATCTCAAATTAGCCTTGAGTGATAACAAGCCATTTACAGGGATTCGTCTCAATGCAGAAGAAAGTGCAAAAGCCTTTGAAACAGCTGCCACACTTTGATACGACTATAAAAGTCTCCAATAAAAAGAGAGACAAATTAAAATGGCTCTGTGGGTTCACAAAGGCAGACTAAACAATGTAAACTTCAAGTTAAAAAACACACAATATTAAAGCCAGAGGACAGATGAAAGAAGCCAAACCCTGCAGTTTGGGGGGGTAAGCGAGTGTGCCTTCTGAGAACTACTCGTAGAAGCAATACTGTCATAATTAGAGGTCATTATTGAACTGGTGGAGTAGAAACTGAACCTATTATTTCTCTTCTACTTCATGCATGTCCCTCAGATGGTGACACTAGTTTCTCTAAACACTCTCAGAAGTCCATTTCTCTGCCATACTTTACTCAGGTGGGCCACTGCCACACCTTAGCAGCTAGCTCTTTATTTTAGACGGCTGAGAGGACCGTGTTACATGTGATCAGTCAAAAACTTCAGACCCAGTTCCACCATCTCGAACTACAACTGGTGAAGGCAGCTCTTCTGCTTGCAGGTTAAGGGTGAGCTGGAGGGCCTCTACGCCTACAGGCCGCAACAGGAGAACTGGCACAACAACGACTACCATCACCAGCTGCAGTCTTTAATTGTACTTCTATCATCACCTATTGAATTTTAATCATGTGTGCTATGGTTTCCCCCCCCCCCCCCTTTTTTTTTTTTAAAGCACCAATTCTAATTGTACGTTTATCCTGTTTCATTTCTGGCCCCCCAATGTCAGACCTTGTTTGGATTTAGTGCATAAGTTTAACCGTCAAAGTCCCCGCTTTGCTGAAGACAGTTTAAAATAGACCATGAAGTAAAATGAGTTTGATGTTCCCATGTACAAAATACTTAAATCTTACGTGGGTCAGACCAGACCATCTTTTCTGTCAGCATAAAAAAGGTTAACTGCATATATATTTTAATATGAGTGGGGGAGGTGCCATTTCAAAATTTCATCTCAGTGTTAAAAATATGAAATAATTTCCACAATAGATTTGATTTTGTGTTTGAAAAATCAAAATAAAATGACAAAACAGGAGTTTTCCATTATTTGATATTGGTGTGGTGTGAATGTCTTTATCAGTAGTAAGCTGAGTCTAAAATTTATGTCTAAAATTTTCTAAACCCTGTCCAGTGGATCAGACTCAGTCTTTGTTGGGGCAATTCTGGGCTGCGGCCTGTTTGACACCTGTGGTTTAAAGAACATTAGCCAACATCCTGGTTAATGCTAACTGAACTGCTTGGAGAATTTCACTAGTCAGCTGCAATGTTGATCCTGGAACAAAGTTCCTATTATGACGTAGGAACAACACTAACATGGGGCTCTCACATTGTGCTGGTTATAGTAATAGTAGTAGTATTACCACCAGCTCTTGACTTCTGATCCTATCTTTTGGCCATAAATACCCAATGCGCTGGTTAGCATGTAATGTTTTAAAAAGATGCTTCCATATATGAGTCTTACTGAACTCCATTTACTCTGTCAGCATACTGATTAACATCTGGGGCAGACCTGACTCCACAAAGTTGAGAAAGGCTGACTTACTGCAAGACAGAAGGCTGATGGAGGATCTTTACAATCACTCAGCCCATATTTTCAGTCGCTGCTGTGCTAAGATCAGTGAAATGATGTCCCTTAATACAGCGAGAACCAGAAAACACAAGTGCAAAGACTGCATAAACCTGGTCTTACAATGAAAGAGAAACTAAAAGTTTCAATATGATTTGATGTGGCTTTGCAAACTATAGATGTTTTGTGGGAATCTCTTTAGGTAGATTCGAGCAAACACGCTGTCTCATATAGCAGCTGCGCTTCACATCGAGTAAGCACCATGTATGGAGGGAAAAGGTTGTGTAACACACCAGACTACAAGATGTGATCTTCCACTTTTAAAACCAAAATAGGCACTACTGCCTATGTGCGTCTGTCCGTCCGCATCTTGTTTGAATAAAGTCTTAGCTTCCACTCAGCATTGTTTGGCTGATGACTGACAGGTCACCTGATTATTTACTAAGCTTGAGTTTACAGCGGTGACCTGTGTGTGCGCGCACGGTGGCAGAGGCACTCTTTCATGTGAGTGAACACCGAACTAGTAAAGCTGCAGAAAGCGGCCATTTGTGGTGTTGCCAAAACAAAAAAAAGGAAAAGTTATTTATCTGACATGATATCACTCCAAGGAAACCGGGATTTAAGGTGGACCTGGAAAGGCTTTTAACCTGACTACTATTACAGATGTCTCAACCAGCTGTACGTCATTTCCTTTACTTTTCATCAGAGGCCAAAGGGCCGCAGCCATAATGTACACACAACAGCGCGGTCTTCTTGCTCCGACTTGTTTTCTGTCCACTTTCCTAACACTGGCTTTATCTGTGCTGCTACTCATAAGCAGCTTACTGCGTAGGCTCGGAGTTCAGGAGTTGCAGAACTTTTCTTTTCCTTTTTCCCCTGACATGACTGCACAGGGGTATTTAAAAAAAATAATATATATATAATAAATAAATAAGCAACTTACCCCTCTCTCCCGCGGCTTTATTTCCGTCTTCATCCCGGCTCACTTGGGTGATTACAGAGGACGGATTGTCCATCACATCCAGGTCTGGTCCAGAGTGCCAACTTCACACTTTAAAGTTAGAGATAGTCCGCCGACTCGGTGCTGCATTAACCCAACTTAACGAGAGCGAAAACAACGCTGAAACGCCCCGGGAAACATCGCAACAAGTCACCTACAGTGCGCCCATTACTCTTCGGATCCGTGTGTCCGCTCGGATACGCGCTCAAGTTTGACGTGTGGAAGTTTTAAGAGGTTTGTCTAGGAGTTGGCAACTTTGATTCAATATGGTGCTCAACTCCGCTTGCAATTTCAAGATACAAACATGGAGGTTTCAAGGCTTCCCATTTCACTTAAAGTGGCGCAGTAAGGGCACGGCTTTGTGCAGCGCTCCCCTGCCGGCCTCTGCCCCTTTGACGACGGTCCCTTAGAGTGGCCCGAAACAAAGTTACTCAGGAGTTAGCTAAGCTAGCCGCTAGCTACTACGGACTTACTTTAGACAAACACTATTATTAGACAGTGCCCCTGCTCCCTTTGCACGGCTACCGACCTTAAACATGTCGCCTACAAATCACTTTAAAATTCGGCTATAACATTAAAAGATTAAAAAAAACCCACATTAAATAATTAAAGCCTGCAGATTTGACTCAAACGTTTACCAAAGTGTCTTCAGATACTTTGTAACACCTTAAATGCCGCACTAGCTGCTGGCAGATTTGCGTGTATGCTGTGTGGGTGTACCTTCGTCATATAATGACCGCTGTTTGTAAAAAAAAAAAAAAAAAACTTGCACAATCAAGAGCAAAACATTTTTTCCCTTTTTCTTTTCTTTTTTTTAAAAAAACTTTTTGGAAGCAGCAACAACAGAAGAAACGCCCAGTTTGGGTCCCCTTGAAACTGCCTATAGACAGGGAATGTCGCGCAAGTGTCGTCTCAGTTTTCTCCGATTCCGCGAAGAGAAGTATGTCTGACCACATCAGTTTGGTCTTGCAAAATTAAAATAATAAAATAAAACTATTATGTTTGACCAATTTCCATTTTGAGATTTTTTTTAAACCAGTAGAAATAAACTTAAAGTAATAGTCAGTCATATTTTGAGTCTGGTTTAAAAGAAAAAAAAAAGAAGAGAATATTGTACTCATAAACAGTGTTGGGGTCATTACTGAAAGTAATGTAGTTATACCATCCTGAGAACCAAGGAAAATAATCTTCCCATTGAACTGTATTTTATGATTCCCTCCCTCTTTGAAGGTAATAGAGGCCACCTAAACAGGAGATATCAATGGTAAGCCCAGGATATCCTCCATTTAGTACATCAGGGCTAAGTGTAGTAGCTTAAATAAGTCAAAACATAGAGATCAAAAACAAATGTCGATTACAGAGAACATAAACGAATAGGCTGGTTCTCAGGAGGATAAATTACTTGTTAATTTTCTTACCTTACCATATGTACCTCATATAATGACTCTTGTCCTTTTGTGCAATAAAAATAAAAGTAATATTCATAGCTCCACTCCTAAAAAGTTATAGACCACTCAAGCATTTTCCCCTTCTCACACACAAACTGAAATCAACTGATTGTAGGGCAACTGCGCTTAATAGCTATGCTAAACTATGCTAAACAGCCGGCTGACAGCAAGAAACTCTAGGGTGACTTTGGCATTAGTCACTTTGCTAGATGAGTGGGGAGTTGGACACCCCTGAGTTAGGGTTTCTGAGGTGACTTGGAGATAAAACATAACATACTGCAAAATATTTAATTGGCATATATTTTTTATTATCTTTATTACTAAATGTTGATGTTATTCAATGTTAAAATATAGTGTGTACAATTTTTTTTTACACAAACAGTAGAAACACACCAGCCACCCATGGCTGTTCTGGGGTACCGTCTGGATTTAACGTTGTCTGATCTCTCTCGGCTGACTAAAACATGTTTGTCCTACAGTGACCACCACAGCTTGGATTATGTATGTGAATTGGTAGTGGAAAGACAACAGAATTCAGTTGACTGCAGTCTACTGACATCTAGTGGTGAGATTTTACACACTCTACCTTTAAAACACATACTTGTATGGCGTTATTTTTGTGCCACTATTCTGAGCGCACGTAAAAAAAAGTTTGCAGGTGCAAGTGTTGTTTTTTGAGGAGAAATTTATTTTGAGCGAAGAAAAACTGAATTTGAGTGAACAGAATTCATTGTTGCGTGCAGATAATGTATTTCAGTGTTTGCTATTATTCACACACACACACAATAGCAGCCCCTCTCGATCAGTTTTTGCATTTGCACTTGCTCGCAATGTGTTGCTTGCGCTCTCAACATTTCTGCCTGTGCGTGCTCAACTCTTTCTCTACACCATTATATTTGTGCCACAAAACCAGCCAATCACAGACTTGGATGCAAAAAAAATCAGATTGGCTGTTTTGGTCTCCAACCAGCTCGAAATGACGAAATGCAATATCCCAGAATCCATTTCGTCCAAAACTCAAACGAGGCAGTTGCGGAGAAACACGGTGTGGAGGAGTTTGAAATATTACTCTGTCTGGGTCACAAAATAAACTTTTAAGATATTTTCATGCCAGAATGTTTCTGTGTAAACTTCAAATATCTGCTCGATTTATCAAGACGTCACATATTTGCATAAGTGCTCTAATGTTTTCGGAGATGCCTGTTACCCACCAGCTGACCGGGTGGGCACTCAGGTTAAACATAATATATAAGGCTGAACTGACAAAAAAATCACAGACTACACTTCAAGGTATTATAGGAAAACCATAAAGCCTTTGAACTAAAACAAACACTGTTGTCACAGTGACGTACACTGTCTTGTTGGTATATATGTATGATTTGTATCACCTTAATGTTTTCCTTTCACCACCTATCAAAACCGATATCATAAGCAGCATTTATAGCTGTGGCTCCAGCAAACATCAGCTGATACTAGAAAGTAATATTAAAAAACAGCTGATCAAGCTGCTGTTGTTTAGCGCATCCGCTGGTTTCCTCTTTCTGGCGTAAAGTGGGCGATAAACAAACAAGAGAGACGATCAGCTGATCATTGATCAGTTTCATGATTGAAGTACCAACAGGAGAGAGAGGGAGGGAGAATGAGGGGAGAAGAGGCAGCTGTGCAACGTAAAGACAGAATAACTCCAGCTTTGTATCGTTTTTTTTCATCGTTGCTGAAGTTCGGGACAAATCGCGTTCCTTTTCCCCTCAATACGGATGTATTGTAATTGTTCCAGCCGAGAGTTGATCATGACCAATTGGCTAATCCACCACCTTTCATTGTTTATACCATTACAAAAACAAACAAACATAAACATGAAAAATCACCATCGGCCCACCGGGCAAATGCCCGGTATGCCCACTGGCCAGTCCAGCTATGCGGTCAGCTGGTGGGTAACAGGCATCTCCGAAAACATTAGAGCACTTGTGCAAATATGTGATGTCTTGATAAACCGAGCAGATATTTGAAGTTTACACAGAAACATTCTGGCATGAAAATATCTTAAAAATTTATTTTGTGACCCAGACAGAGTAATATTTCAAACTCCTCCACACCGTGTTTCTCCGCAACTGCCTCGTTTGAGTTTTGGACGAAATGGATTCTGGGATATTGCATTTCATCATTTCGAGCTGATTGGAGACCAAAACAGCCAATCAGATTTTTTTTGCATCCAAGTCTGTGATTGGCTGGTTTTGTGGCACAAATATAACAGTGTAGAGAAAGAGTTGAGCGTGCACGGGCAGAAATGTTGAGAGCGCAAGCAAAACATTGCGAGCAAGTGCAAATGCAAAAACTGAGCGAGAGGGGCTGCTATTGTGCGTGTGTGAATAATAGCAAACACTGAAATACATTATCTGCACGCAGCAATGAATTCTGTTCACTCAAATTCAGTTTTTCTTTGCTCAAAATAAATTTCTCCTCAAAATGTAACACTTGCGCCTGCAAACTTTTTTTTACGTGCGCTCAGAATAGTGGCACAAAAATAACGCCATATACTTGGGCAAGGGATGTCAAAAACCCATTGTATTTCAAGACCCACATAAACACTTTAAACTTTAAATTAGTTTAAATTGTTATGTTTGTATTTCAATACATATTTTGTGCATTTTTAATCTTGCAGTGAAATATCCCTACTGTATTTAAAAAATAACATAAAAACTACGTAGCTCTGCAGAGTGATACTTTTCTGTTAGCATAAAAAAAAAATCATTTTAGGAATGCATATGTTGTCCTTTTTTCCAATGATGGCATAATAAAATAGCCACTAAGACTTCCTTGTTTCTTGCCACCCATGTAAAACTGGCATTGTTCTTTCAATTGCAGGAAAACAAGTTAAGGAAATGAACACTTAAAAGTTTGAACTCATGGCTTCAGTCATATTTGTTGTGCTCAACTGCACTCCCCAGGGGATCATCAACAAGAAGTGAATCGTTTGCATAGTTTTACATGCCCATTATCTGTATAAATTTTAAAAAACAAACAAAAAGAAACAAAAACAAAGTGTAAGTGTGAACCGAAAACAGCATCCTACACATACAAGAAAAAAGTTGATATTCCCAATTGTATCAATAGTTTATTACATACCATCTCATAAAAACATTTTCAACTTTTTCCACATATAAACACCGCAAATTGGTACATTTACAAATCTTCAACCATCCAAATTCATACAAAAAAGGAACACTGTGATAGAGCAATACACAAGACGGTCTATTATTACAAGGACGGCATGTACTGTGTGTATGTATGCATGTATAAACCTCGGCATGTAAGAATCTCTGTGCATGTGCGTTTGGCTATAAAGTCCAGATATTGTGATCAAATATTTACTTTGATCAAATGTGGATTAAAACCAGTGGAGACACATATACAAGTTAAACATTTTGGATGTCAACCTGATTTAGGCACTGGTGACAGGCTGATTAGGAATGAGGTAACCTGATCAGCCGTTGGGTAATACTGACACCACAGTAATTTACCAGTGTGTGACTTCTCAGAATAAAATGTTATCTACATTAAGGACCTTTTCCATCGCTGTATTACAGTTAAAAGTTAAGTTTTAACCACAGAACAAGAAATTTTACTAGATATTCCTAACTCACCCTAAATCAATTCGTGTTTACTGTATGACACAAACCACAAAGACACCCCTTATTTTTAGTTTTTCTTTTTTCCTTTTTTTTGTCGCCATGATGCTAGTTTCAAAAAAAGTGAGTCAAAAATGGTCATGCACACACTCACACAGGCGCGCACACACTCACACATACGCACATGCAAATAAATTAACATGGAAAAAAGTAAACAATTTCCAAATGACAAAAAAGAAAAAGAAAAGAAAAGAAAAGCAAACCCAAAACATCTTTTTGGTTGGGTTTTAAAATGTGTGGCTAAATGCAAAAAATACATAAGATAGCAGCTTAAATCATGGTACATTCACATGAGTTGTTTACTACTACTAAACTTAGTGGCATAAACAAGGTAAAAGTATTCATGGTACACATGTTCCAGACTGATCGTGCAGAGTGGAGACCAAGGCTAAACTGAAAATTGATGTGCAATTTCGGAAACCACAATGTGACTGAGAAACTGTGCAATCAAAGAAAAGAAATCTCGTGTCCTTCTTGTGAATTAGCAGTTTGCACGTCGTGGATTCACATCACAGCGGTCGGCTTCTCCTTCACTGGGCTTTTCTTTGACGTAAGAATCCCGCTGTTGTTGAATCGAGGCTGTCTGCTTCGGTTACAGCGGTGGTTCACGGAGGACGTATTAAGATGCAACGAGCTCCGATTTTTTATTTCAGTGTGGCTTCTTTACTGTCACCTCACTTTGGGCTGGGAACATGCGGAGAAGTCCCAGATGCCGGGGACTGAGGGGAGCTCTGGTAGGTCCGCAACAGCACTTTGTGCTTGGTGGCTTCCTCTGTGCGACGGCTTTGTTGTTCCACCAGGAACTCTTTAAGTCGGCTGGAGGTGAAGGTGAGAGTCTGTCTCCTGAGCTTCATCAGGTAGGAGTCCTGCAGCCAGGCAAGTGTGAAGCAATCTTTTGTAGTCGGGCGGGCCCTAAAAAACATATTAGGTAGCATTTGATATTGTTCTTGTTTTAAAAAAAACTTATAGTCAACTTTTTTTAACGATAATCACCATGGGTAACTGCTCAACATCTTCTTGAGAAATGCAGAGGCACTTTGAGACACATTTGGGTACAGTTTCGTTGGGTCAAACTTGGCCATCAGGATTTTGGATTCAACATGCTGAGGGTCCTTATCTTCAAAGGGGAGGTGACCACTAAGCCTGGTTGAAGAGACACGGAAAAAATAAACAGTCAGGTTGCTTATTCCAAAATGTAAATATGCAAAACATCGTATTGGTTTGACTGAATTTAAATACAAGTCATCCTATTCACTCTGGCGTTAAGGGTAAAGGTCATTAGTGGCACGAAGTAAAAACAAAACTTACATAATGTAGGTGACAATGCCAACAGTCCAAATATCTGCAGGAGGACCAACCACTTCGCCTTTCACCATCTCAGGAGCTTGGATCACATTTATCAGAGGATGAAAATTTAGAAAAGATTTTTTTTCAGATTTAATAGAAAATCCTTCCATCGAAAATATTAAGTATGTAGAGCCTGCATCTCTTAATCCTTACCCATGTACTCCAGCGTTCCTGGTCCTGATTCCTGCTGCTTGAGGCTGAGGGGGTTGAAGGTCTGCGCGCTCCCCAAGTCCACAATCTTGATGGCGTTGAGGTTGGTCACCATGATGTTGTCAGGCTTGAGGTCCAGATGGAGGATGCGGCGGTTGTGGAGGTACTCGACCCCCTGGACAATCTGGACCAGGTATCCCACCACATCGTCTTCAGAGTAACGAAACCTTTTTGTCAGTGAAAGAGGAGGTTCACATGCGATTATAGGACACAGACAGGGAGAGTTCAAGCAGCATATCCTGAATAAATTAATGCTAATTTAAATTTAAAGTGTTGAGAGATTGATGAAAGACTGATTCATTGCCAGCCTACATCACCTGAGAGCTCAGCTGATACGCTTTTATGCAATCAATCTCATTTAGGGCATATTTATTTTATATCTTCAAGCCACTTTGCAACCCACTCCACTCCTAGCTTATCTCTGCTGCTCCCGAATACAGCCTTGTTGTGAAATACAACTTAAAGCAGAATCAAATAACAACCTCCTTTTCAACCTTAATGACTCCAAGTAAGTATCTTCTTTCCAGACTCCTGCTATGCAGGTTTGTCTGAGTTTGTGCGTCAGTGTGAGTCAACATATCCACCATCCTACCTGTCTATAAGGCTGTATAGCAGCTCTTTGCCAGTGCAGTACTCTGCCACCAGCACCAGGTAGCGTGGTGTGATGTAGGCTTCGTGGAGACCCATGACTTTTTCATTGTGAAGAGATTTCAGGATTTCATACTCCTTCAGGATCTCCTGCTTGTTCTCTTGAATGTAGGGAATGATCTTTGCCATGTAGATTTTACCCGTCGCATTCTCTCTGCACTCTCGGACGACTCCAAACCGACCCCTGCCAATGATAAGTCCTGATTACTTTGCACAACGCAAATAAAAGCTTGACCATGTGCATAGATTTTTTCTCAAGTTATAACTTTCAGAGTAACGTCAAACAAATATAAATTCAACAGCAGACTCAACATCTCTTTGATTCACCAGCTTCTGAATTTTTTGTTATTCTAACTCTGATGGTTTTTTTGCAAGATTTATGTCTTTTTTCCTCAAAAGGACAATATCTATCTCACCTCGCTTTCTCATCTAGGAAAGTGTACGGTTTCTGTGGAACTCCCTGTCGTAGAGCAGTAGAGGGTGTAGCGCGTCCCGATGGGGTGCCTCTGGCAGGGGTACTGGCTCCATCACCGATGGGACTCAAGCTGGAGGTCTGTAGTACTTGTGGTGTAAAGGACACCGGAGTCGGGGCCACACGAGCAGTAGCAGTGATCGTGGGGACATATGTGGGTACTGAGGCCATGGTTGGTTTTGTGGGGGTTGAAGGTGGGTTTACAAGAGAAGGTGGGGGTAATACAGCTGCAGTCTGTGTCATAGGAGTCACCACATTTACTGGACTCTGAGGTTTGGGGAGGACAAAGGGAGAGGTTGCTTTGGAGGTGGCTGATGAAGGGAGAGTGGGGCTTATTTTTTGTGTGTCATCCACTGTTGCACCTGCAGATGGCAACAAAGGGTTTGTTGAAGGGCCGGAAGGCAAGGAGGTTAGAGGGGTAGGCGTCACCACAATTTTAGATGATGGAGAAGCAGATTGAAGAGAGGATGCATCAGTGAGGGCTTCATGTTTTGGAGTAGAGGAAGTGGAGGTGATGGTGGAGACCGTTGATCTGGGAACGCTATTTTGAACTGGTTTGTGTAAAGGGAATGTCACTGAGGAGGTAATCACAGGTGTAGGTGGGGTTGGAGCTGTCTTTACAACAGCAACGGTAGGTGAAGCTCCTCCAACTGTGAAAATAGAGTGACAGATTAAATACATGAATTATTTACTCAGTATATTAGCTGCTTTTACCAAACTACACTTTTTAAACATGTTGTTTGTTGCGTAGCTTTCTTACATTTGTTTGTGTTTGGTTTGAGACAATGTATGTGGTCTGGATGCATTTCATACTATGCTGTGGCACTACCAGTTAATGAAAATACAGGATTTTCATGATTTTGTCATAGACTGTATATAAAAAAATGGAAGGAGCTGCCACAAGTTAGCATTTTGACTCTCAAAGTCTTGCTTAGTTTTAAACCAGATATTATAGAAAAGACTGGATCTGACTGAAAAGCATTGGATATTGATCCTAGGGTAGCATCTTGTGAATGACAGACTTACCAGGTCTAAAATCAAGATAAAGACACCCAGAAGAACCCCCAAAATCAGACAACTACACAGCAAATTCAAAAGTGTTAAATGTTTTGGTGTTAGTAGTCTTCTTGCAAAAGTAGAGTTAATTTTACTCTAAGTAGAGTCACATTCTTTTAATGTAACTCTGAGGTGTTAAATGATAGTAGTTAAAATCGAGTGTTAAAGATGAGTGTTTCTATGTCAAATCTGGAGGTACCACAATGGAAACATTAACTCTTGACCTCTTAACTCTGAACTCCTACAGGGGCTATGACACCAATAGAGTAAATTCACAGACTCCGCCCCCAGCACCATAGGCTCCAATCGAAGCTGAAGTGAAGCCGTTTCAGAACATTTTGCTCTACATATTTGAGTTGTTTGCCATGCTTGGTAAGTCATTTCTTCAAAGATTGTTTCAATTATTATTATTAGCTTTTACTTCTGTGGCTCTTTGGAGTTGAGACAAAGCTGTGTGGAAGGCATTAGCCGTGTTGCTCGCTGATAGCACCGCTCGCTGTTTTAGCTAGCTGAAAGGTATTGTTTGCGGGCAAATACCACAGCCTTGAAAAAAAGCTTGCATGTGAATTTTCAGTCAAATTTTTGGTCAAATACACCTAAAACAATGTCTAGAATGTGAAATGTTGATATAATGGTGCTACTTGAAGCCTGAAAATGATCTCCCTTAAAAAAAAACAAAAAACGAGCAAACAGCAGTAGCAGACGTCCGGGCTGAGTTCTACGTTAGCATTTAGATCCTCCAGAGTTTTGTGCACAGGGTTTAGGTAAAAATGAAAAAGGTTGAGGTTTTACATTTAGTTCAGTATTACCTGTTGTCTGTGTCCTTGTCTTTTGGGAAAATACTTTACACAAGTAATGGCTCAAAAAGGATTCCTTTTTTTTTTTTTTTTTACTGTGCTGCAATTGATTTGTGCCATTAATTAGTGTCAACTAATTTTTATTCGATCTCCACATAGGATATGCTTGTGAAGATGGAATATGGGGGAGAGCAGAAGTGCGTTGAAGTTCCACAAAGTGATGAATGAAGGACATGCATATTGTATTGAAGAAATAAGTGATGAGAATGCTGTTATTTGCATTTACCAGCTCACCTATGTCAGACCTTTTGATAAACAAAATTCTAATGAAAGTGAGAACATGTACACTGTTACATGTTTCAGAAAATGTTTTGAAATTGTGGTGCACAGTTCAGAATAAATGTTTTTCAAAAACCATTGCGTCTTTTTAGTAAATGTTTATTTCCAAAAGAAATTTCTAGAAGTTCAGAAGAGTATAATTCCCGCTTTTTAGAATTAATTAGAAGATAACTCTTACGTAGTTAAACTAAAATACTCTTTGAGAGTTAATATATAAACTCTTAACACCTAGTTAGCATTAGTAAGTGTTAAATTATCAACTCCAGACAGATTTGGTGTTTAACACTAAATAAGAGTTAACGTACCAACTCTCCAAAAAGAGTTAAATTAACATTCTCTGGTGTGGACCCATATAGACACTTTAATAGTGTTGAAATCAAATCTGACAGTGTTAATTTGGACATGCTGGATTTGCCGTGTACCTTTGAGCAAGTACTTGGTGATGGTGGAAAGGAAAAACTCCCTTTTAAGAGGTAGAAACTTCCAGCACAAACAGACTCAGGGACAGCTACGTGGCAATTAAGTCCATTAACCCATTAACAAAGAGTCATACATAAAGTATGGTCATTAATATGGTCACTAAAAAGAGAAGGAGTTTCCCTTTGCTGGCTATTGGAGGGAATGCAGTTCACTTGGGCTTGCTAATATTGTGACACATGATGGGGTTTAATCCATAGGCTTGTGCTTTGGTGTGATGCTTTTAGAACAGTTTTGTTTTTCTGGCTCTGTGCAGCTTTTTGTCCATGTATGTTCACTCTTTGGCTGGCAGTATTATACCTGTGGGCGCCATGCTAACTGGGCTACAACAGTTGCTGTACGGCCCCTGTCCGGCCTTGTTCACACAGGCCACGCGGAACTTGAAGGTGCCACCTGGTGGCAGGTCTGTGACATTGTAGTAGCAGTCGGCAATTCCGGTGGCTACAGTTAACCAGTTCGAATCACCTGCAGGACGGAAAGGAAATAAAGAGTATAAGAAGTTGCTATAAGGTGATATGAAACTAAATACTGAATTTTGATTGGTATTTATTTAATTTTACATATTGTGCGAATGATTCTAGGTATAAAAATGCTTGGTTTATTATTAGAAAACAAAGGTGAATACATTAATGCAACATTTTTCTATTTTGTCCTCTTTGAACAGAAAAACAACCAAAGAAAAAAGAAGTAGTTTAATTAATATAACACCAGATGGCAGCATTGATCAACACATAAAGTAGTGATTTTGTGAATAAGAAGCCTGTGTTCAGTTTGCCTCCTGAAATGGTAAAATGGTAAATGGCCTGTATTTTGTATAGCGCTTTACTCGTCCCTAAGGACCCCAAAGCGCTTTACACAACCAGTCATCTACCCATTCATACACTGGTGATGGCAAGCTACATTGTAGCCACAGCCACCCTGGGGCGCATTGACAGAGGCAAGACTGCCAGACACTGGCGCCACCGGGCCCTCTGACCACCACCAGTAGGCAACGGGTGAAGTGTCTTGCCCAAGGACACAACGGCCGAGACTGTCCAAGCCGAGGCAATCTTCCGATTACAAGGCGAACTCCCAACTCTTGAGCCACGATCGCCCAGAAAAATAATCTGTCATCATCTCATTTTCTGTAAAAGCACGGCGAATCAGACCTGAATTAAAATGTAAATTAGGTAGTGGCACAGTGTTTTGTGAGAACGTACATTAATTCTGCCTGCCAAAGATTACTTTCTTTTTTGATCAATGATCAGTTATAAATTCAGAATCTACTCCCTTCTTCATCTGCCAAATGATGATTCATTGGCCATAATAAAAAAAAATTCTGACAGCAGCTCTGGTACACTCACTAATCCCTCATGGACTGAGTCACTTTCTCCATCTAAATGGTGTCTGTAGATTTGCAAACTATCATCTCTGGAGAATTCTCCTCACTGGGTTAAAAACCTTACAAAAGTTACCTCTTAAGAACTTAAAACTTTAGTTAAATTATTTTATCCTGATGTGAAAGGCCATAATGACACAGTACATAAAGGAAATCTTTTTTAAAACAAACAATGTGAACAAAGTGAACAATGATCTCCTCTAATCAGAAGTATTTTTAAGGAGAGAAACTTATAGAATAATAACTCACCCTCTGTTTTTCTTTCCAGAATGTAGCTGCATGGAGATTTTGTCTCAGATGGCTTCCACAGCACCAGGGCTGTGTTGTTATAAGTCTGAGGAACTTCAGGGGTCCCTGGTCGTTTGGGGACACCTTCATTGGATGAAGATAAAAAAAAGAGTTGGAATTTAAGGAAAGAGGAAAACAACAAGTAATGTAAGCATACACTGTAAGGACTGCCAATTATCTTAGTAAGGATTCACAAATACCTACACATAAGAAATCGCAGGAAATCTATTTGTGTTTAGAAGAAGAAGAAAAAAATAGTGACCAATATACTGGATTTTTAAATCACCAAATATCAGTATCAGTCTTACAAATCGTATATCAGCAGGCAGCACCAACAGACTAATGAACTGAGATGAACTGAACTAACTAAAGAAATGAGCCTTTCAAGCACTCAAAGTGGGCAATGTTGAAGCTACATGGGAAGCATAAGCAAGAATAATATTCTGGGGCCTTTACAGTAAATATTCTTACTTACTTACCAAATATCAGTTTTAAGCGACCATATTTCTATAGATATATCATTTTAGTACCTAAACTGTTATCGTTTTGTTGCCTAACTATAGTAGCTTGCAAATAAATAGCTACCATTAGCTTTTAATAGCTAAATATACATAGAGTGCTAAAATCCTAACGTGATATTGAAAAATCGATGGTTTTAGCTAAATGCATATTGCATATTGCATGACTTCCAGTGGACTTGGATTTTGGAGTATGTCACATTGTCTCTACAGAAGCCTTTTTGGTGGCCAAACTATAGGACTATCATCACTTGCTGTATGTGGGAAAAATATTTTTAACTACCATAGCTACTACTGATCATTTTAATTCCATATAGCAAGACACATGATTTCACAGGTCTGATCCCAGTAGGCTCTTTTAGTTGTTTGTGATACAAGTTTGTGAGCTTAGTCTTATTTGTCTGAATAAATATATGTGAGCAACTTTCAGCTGTGTTCAAACCTTGGTAAAAGGCGCTACCTGGTGCTAACAGTGCTAATTCTTGGTGTTATTGCTATTCGATTATTAATCATCGCTCACGGGTGGATGTTTTTTTTCATTGCACTTTACTGCCTTTTGTGTTTGATATTCAATGCTAAAATGTTTTCATGTTCGATTATTGTTACTTTCTTTTTCTATAAACTGCAGATTTCCTCTGCCATGTTTAATCTTCATCATGGTTGTTGTTTAGTTTATATTAGATTTATGTAACAGATCTGATCACTGACTTATATGAAAATATAAAACAGTTCAATTTAATGTTTGAGTTGCAATTAAATGAAACCAAACATGACAGGATAATTTAGTGCTCTATTTTCACAAAACATTTCCTTTTACAATGGCCCACTAGCAAGACAATGGAAGGGAGATAAGCTGTCTCAAGTAATACTACACGGCCAAATCTGTAGGAAAACATTCAAAAGCAATCGACTGCACCTGACATCTAAGAAATATTCCACCAAAGCCCCAAAAGTCTCATTTTTTCTGTTGCATTTGTAAGCAGACTGCTGCTCTTAATATAGCCTCTTTGTGCAAAGGCATGATTGAAGTTTAGAGTATGCCCTGCCCCGGTTGGTTTTGATCATCATGTACAAAACTGCAGGGAATACGGTATCATTTACTTTTAATAGGTGATAATTATGAGAAAATCCCAAAAATCCATTAAGTTAATCTACTGTAAAATGAATCCATTGGCAATGATGTTCATTTTAGTGTTATTATTCATACCATTCTCAGTGCAATTAAAATTCAATAATGTAAAATGCATCACATTATGAAAATTACTGTATGTCTGACAGGAAAATGAGCAGCTCTTCCTCTGTGAAGAGTGCTAAGTTCATGTTCTGTTGCTGCTGCAATGTATGGGGCTGGAAATGGTGTACTGGAAAACTGCAGTTCCTCAAATGACCACTTGAGACACTGCTCCAAAAGTAAGATCCCCATACACTACCATCTAAAAATGTTCACCTTTACAACTTCTGCAACTTCTAATCAATATATTTAACAGACTGGTACAAAAAACATTTTTAGTCTTTATTGCTAACGTCCCCACTCATGACAATTGCAGGAGAGGGTGTAGAAATATATAGGTATTTTTTCCATTCTATAAAACAAAAATTTAACTAAAACTTAAATAGTTATGGAACAGACAAGCGACTTACAAGCTATGGAAAGAGCACAGGAGGTAGTAATAGTAGCTATGGGGTTGGATGCTACACATTCGTAAACCCCGGCGTCCTTATAGGTGGTCTTTCTGATCATTACAAGCTGTCTTCCATCTGGGTGGGAGATTAGGTTGACTCTGTCATCCACCTCCAGTGGTTTCCGATCTAGAATACACAAAAGCATTAACGAATTATCTGCACTATTTACATTATTTTGATAATTGATAAAGCTACCTTTCATCCATGTAATTTGTGGTTGTGGGCTACCAGCTGGAAGGCAGCTAAGAGTGACAGGTTCCCCCTCCAGCAGGACGTGGTCTTTCAATTTGATGTGAAACACTGGAGCAAAATCTGAAGCAGAGCGGACAAACTGTTGGCTTTTTGTCTCTTCTATGGGGACGCTTGAGGGCAAATCAGATTGGGACGGCGTTTTGTCTTTCTTGCCCCTTGTCAAACCCCACCTGTCCCACCGTGACCTTCTCTCACTCTCAGAATGGATACTAGAAGTGGATTCAACTGATTCCTTAGACCCTGATGCGCCAGTTTGTTTTGCTAGCTGATTCTCAGGGATGCCCATTCCTTTGAGTCCGCGGCCCTCAGACTGAGAGTGACGGTGGCGGGTAAACAGGGGTGTGCGCTTTCCCTCTGAATCTCCTTTTCTCTCTTCAGACTGACTGCGTATTTTTGCAGATATTCCTGCCACTTTGTTCTCAAACCTCTGTTTCATTGCCAGGACAGGAGAGTCTGTGACCTTGTTTAAATCCCCTTGAGCCAGCTCCTTCTCTGTGTCTTTATTGTTCCTCTCCTCTGACTGAGTCCTTAGTTTGGCAGAGATTCCTGCCACTTTGGACTCAAACTTACGCCTCATGGCAGATACAGACGACTCCTCAGCTTTTCCTCGCTCCCTGTCATCCACATTCTTCTGTGTCCCTCCACCATTCAGTTCCTTTGTATCCAAAGACTTACTGCGACCAACAGCCCAAGACACTCTCTTGTTTTTAGCCATTTCCTGCACATTGGGTTGCTTATCTTCTTGTGATTTCTGAACCTTCTTCTCAGTGGATGGTGACCTCTTGGCCCGCAAGGAAAACCTTCCAATTAAACCAAGGCCTGTTTCTTGGTCATCTCTTCTTAAATCTTGAACAGATTTCGATTTCTCCTTAAGTCCTGACGATACCATTTCTAGAGGCGCCCCTCTTGGTGCAGGCCTATAAATCTCTTCAGCCCCCTCATTTGCTTTTCTACTTAATACAGGCGATTTCTCCTCCGATTTGTTTCTGGTGAGTTTTTTGAGGCCACGGGTCAAAGATGATTCTCGCTTTTTAAACCTCGCTTCAAAGAGCTCCTCTGAGTCAATGTCTTTGATGTCTGTTCTGAGAATAAGCTGGCGAGGGATGGAAGGAAGGTCTGGGTTTGATGAAGAAGAGACAGAACCTGGAGATCGCTCAGGTGTTGCTACTTTGGCAAATACTGCTGGATGTTCTGGGGATGAAGATGCATCTGCAGACTTTGTTTTGGCTATAGTAGAAGGATCCTTGGATTGAGGTTTGTCAGATGTTTGAGACTGCCCTGCAAATGATGCTTCTGCACTACTCTGTGACATTTCCTTGTCTTTCACTTTCTGCTTGCTGATATGTAATGCCTGGTTTTCTTTCCTCTCCTCTTCATCATCCTCCTCTATTATTATTATTATAGGAGTAATAACAGAAGGATACGCATAATCACATTCTTCTTTGTCTGCCCCTTCTATTTGGGACTGGTCTGGTCTTCCCTGTGCTGTGGTTGAGGCAGACTCCGCTTTTGTGTCTTCTGTTAGTGCAGACATCGAAGTTGCCTCCTGGAGCTTCTTCCCTACTATGCTAGAACTACCCACAGATGGTATCTCTAAGGGGGCTCCAAACCTTCGGTGCAGGGGCATGGGCTCAGAATCCCCCTGAGTGAAAGAGGTATTTTTGCGAAAAACTTTGGTCTTTGGCGTGTCTTCTCCTGGACTCTCAGAGGAAGCTGCTCTGACGAGTGTTGACGGCCCAGTTCTTGATCTCCTCAAATTCCGATCAAGGGATCCTGTTTGCCTCTCATCTTCAATGCCGAGTGTTTCAAAAAGGGGCCCTCGAAGGCCACTCATATTTTTGTCCACGTTTCCTCCTCTGAGCAGCCGTTGTCTCATCAGTTCCAGTTTTAGGGCGTAATCCTCCTGGCTTAACTTTGTAGCCCCAGGGCTTGGACTGCAATTGGGTAGTTCCATGGAAACAGCCTTTTTCAAACTCTTGTTTCTTTCTTCTAATTCCTTTTCTGCACTTTCTTCTTCTGGGTCAATGTGGAGAAGCAGCGCTGAATCGGCAGAACTCCCCCTCCTCATTGTAGACCGCCTGGCTTTTGTCTGGCATTCGTCTGACTCCACACTTGATCCTTTTTTCAAGAGAGCTCGTTTTATATTTTCTGTTTGCGCCTCATTTGGGGTTATGTCTTCATCTTTTATGCATTTAGTAGTCCCTCCTCTATTATTTGCACCTATGCTTTCCTTGTTCCTTGTCCCATCTGCAATGAAACCGTGCCGTCCAGTAACATCTTCATCCCCCGGGATCTCATTGAGGGAGACCCTGGAACCCGAGAAAACCATGGACAGTGGCATAGGAATAAAGGGAAGCTCATCCACATCTGCATCTGAATCAGACGAAGAGGAGGGTAGCGGGGAACCTTCTTTTAAATGCCGGGCCACAGCAATGGAGACATGGCTGCTTGAGTCATCTAGGAGCTCAGGGATGGACCGCATCACCATTTTGGATTTATAACTGATGAGGGAACGCTGAAATAGTTAGCAGAGGATTTTGTGGGATTAGTCTCTAATCTAAGTACGCCCCTGTTTCCAAAACTCTGTATAAAGTGTGAATAAAAGCAGAGTGCAAATCATTTTAACCATTTATTTAACTGTAAACCGAAGAGCGACCGAAGAATCTAAAAGCCTCAGGTTGCATGTTAAATGTCAAAGTTCATGAGAGTACAATTAGAAAAAAATGAACAAGTATCGCCTTTTTGGAAGGGCTGCTAGGAGAAAACCTCGTGTCTCTCAAAAGAACATGACAGCATGGTTTAGGTTTGTAAAGCTGCATCTGAACAAACCCCAAGACTTCTGGAACAATGTCATTTGGACAGACAAGACCAAAGTGGAGATGTTTGTCCATAAAGCACAGCATCATGTTTGGAGAAACATGATAAATCTATTCAAAAACAAGCCTCAATCCCTCAGCAGGAATCAGCCCGTGGTGTTTTTATGCATTTCACCCTGATTTCCAAATGCTAAATGAACATTTTGTCGTCTGTTACCTGCCATCGCCTTCGAGCCAAAACTTGTTTTAGCATAGCTGTGCTGATGCTTTTGTTTGTTGGTGACTGCAAGACAAAACAATAGGTGGGGGCACCATTAACAGAGACATAACTACATCTCATGAATCAGTGACACAGTCAGCAGGATGGTAGATGTTCCAGTGATAGCTCACCTTGAACCAAGGATGACGAAGGCACTCGATGGCACTTGCCCTCCTAGGTTTGGGACACAGTTACAGTTCAGACATGTTTAATCTGTGAACTGTAGCACAGTTGGTTCATATGCAGTATTTTTATGGTACAAAACTAAGAGGCATCAAAATGCTTACAGTCTGTCCACCACCAAAAGCTTGATGACAAATCCTTTTGCTTCTTTGCAGAGGTCAGAAAACATGCTCTCCTCAAACGCCACATTGTAGTTCCTGATGTTTAAAGCAGTGGCTTTGTCATTCTCGCCCGCAAAAGGTGACACGCCAGTCAGGCTAAAGCATAAAAAGAACAGGTGTTTTATTTAGCAAGATGTCAGATTGACTGATTGGGTTTAAATACACACATGCTGTGAAGAAGAAGAAAGCGTACCAGAGGTAAGTGATGACACCAACAGGCCTGTGGGAGAGCAGGACAGATACGTGACTTGGAATTTGAAGAGCAACATAAAAGCAAAGATAAACACAGAAATTTGATGGACTTGCAGATAACTGTGAGTGTATATAGTGCTTGCTGTGCCTAGTCACTTCTCCATGCCAGAGAACAGGTGGCTGACCATATGTCTGTTGCTGTGGAAACTGGAGTTTGGTTAACAATCTCTGGAGCGACATATTCTGGCGTGCCGTATTTGCAGTAGTGCTCCTCTGAAGTCTCCAATTTAATGGCATTCCCGAAGTCGCAAATGCGGATCTGATCACTCCCTGGACTTGCCATCAAAATATTTTCTGGCTAGAGGGGATGTGTACAAAAACAACAACATTAGGAATTCATAAAAGGTCAATCAAATCTGATACAGTGCTTGTGGTGGGACAGATAATAATAATAATAATAATGGATTGGATTTATATAGCGACATACCTTTATGTCGAGGTGAGCTATATTTTTTTGGTGGAGATAGCGAAGACCCTCCAAAACCTGCTGAACACTGCTGCGGATCTGTAGCATGAAACACAACAGGAGTGAATCCTAAAAGGCGCGTTACATAATGAAAGCGCAGTGCAGTCAGCAGAAAGACACAAACCTGCAGTTCCATGACTGTTGTTTTCTTGGCCATTCTTTCCAGCAACTCCTCGTGACATCTTTGTACAAGAGTTAAGAAAAAAGAAAAACAAAGCTGCTGCTGCAGCAGCTACTTGATTGCATAGTCTGACTGGTAGGTGCATGAGAAATGAATTATAAATGAGCAAAACTCCCCCACACTCTATCTCTTGCTAATTCCTCTCAGCAGCGATGAGTCAGAGAGAAAAAGCTCGGCTGCTTCATTCATGCCTCCGGGGGGTACGGGGGGACGTTAGGATTAATGCTGTGCATCTTGTACTTGAGATGCATTTAAGTGCACTTTTGTTCGACAATGTAGAAGATAAAATGTGAATCGGAGATGCAGGAGGAAAAAACATTTTTCTATAAAACGTAGATTACAGATTTCACTGTATGTTCTAGTGAAAGGATACAAATCTGTGATAAGCACCACCACGTTCTTCTTCTCAAAGGCGTCATGGAAGTAGAGAATCCTCTCGTTATCCAGCTCAGACAGAAGCTCCATCTCTCTGAGAGCCAAGGCTTTCCTCTTTCCACGAGCAGAAATGAATTTGGCAGCAAACTCGGTCTTTCCGTTCTTGCGAGTTACTCTCTTCACATAGGAGTAGGCCCCCCTGCACCCACAAACACAAAGTGATGACATTAATGGTTTTGTACATGCCAGCCGTGTTGGTTTTTTTTATCCATTTGTTTTCAAGACTGATTTCTCTTTGATAGAAGTAAGAAATTACAAGTTATAAATATAAATATTATTATTATTCTGACAGTAATTAAGGGCCAGATTTACTAAGCAGGGCAAAATTGCACCGAGCACAATCCTTTGGTCACTTTGTACACTTAAATATTCTCCTCCCTGTACTATGTGCTAGTGAACTATGGGTCAGTTGCAAAACTTCCCAGTTGCCACCTCTACCATGCGATCCTGTCATTGCGCTCTCTTTGTAAATACCAATTGTACATTTCTTACACAAACCCAGTTTGTTCTGGTGCAATACGTTAGTAAAGTTGGGCTGAGTATGGTGGAAATTCGTTTTAGACCATTATCAGTTTACACTTGTAACCACACTTATTACCGATACGTCTGGGTCATGGAGCGACATCTATAGATAGATGCGAGTATGCCTGCCAGTATTGCTTCAGTTCATTGAGGTGTTGTTTTAAGCCTGAGGGCTGGACTTCCTTCTGTTTGGCAGACTTGCTGTTATAGATTTGCTGCTGAGTTTGAGGTTTGGATTGATGTCCTCACATCTCTAGACTCTAGGCATAAAGAGGAGTTCATGGTTGGCTCAATGACTGCAAGGTGCCCAAGTCCTGTGGCTGCAAAACAAGCCCAAATCATCACCCCTCCACCAATGTGCTGACAGTTGGTATGAGGTGCTATGCTGCATTTGGTTTTCTCCAAAATTCAGTGCATTGTGACCAAATATTTCCACTTTAGTCCCATCTGTCCAAAGCACATTGTTCCAGAAATCTGGTGGTTTGTTCAGATGCAACTTTGCAAACCTAAGCTGTGCTACCACGTTCTTTTCAGAGAGAACCTTTTCACCCATGCAGGCCATTCCAACAACCCATGTTGTTGATACAACATGGGTTGTTAATGTATGGGTGAAACATACATTAACTTTTTGTAATTGTACTATATAACTGATTTTCACAGGACTCTCTCTGTCTGTCTCTCTGTCTAATATATATATATATATATATATATATATATATATATATATATATATATATATATATATATATATATATATATATATATATATATACCTTGATAATAGGTCCCTTTAATCCCTTTAATGACTAACTTCCTTTCCCTCCACTTTATTAATAAATTCTTCTTTGTGAGAACAATGGAAAGACAAATGGAGGGGCAATAGTCATTGTATAATTAACTTTCATTCTCCTTAGGCACTCTTCTGTGATATTTGCGAGGATTCATAATCTGAACTCCATTACTGGGGTACTCGTGCTGTTCACTGGGTGGAAAACAGATTTCTTCATCTGCCTGTTTTGCCATCCCAGTGGCTGTGCAATTCACAGTAAATGCCTGTCTCTAGACCAAAACAAATCATCTGTCGTCGGCTAATGCGTTCACTCCACTCTCGTGGCTGGTGACTCATCTGTCGTTTCTGTCTGCTGTTGTTAAGCAGGTGCAACTAACTCCACCGCCACCCTCCCATCACACACACACACACAACCCCTCCGCACCAGCTCCTACCCCTACCTCCCGCCCTCCAGGCCGACCCTGAGCGCTCAAGTAACTATTAATGTCAGTGCCCTCGTCCTCGTCGGGATGTGAGGCAGGAAGAGTGCGCACACTCACCTCCCTATCTCTTTGTGGATGTCATAGTAATCTGTCAAACGCCTCATCTTCCTCAGAATGGTTCCCTCATCCTCCATTGGCTCTTCTGCTTCTTTTCGCTCTGGAGAAAAGCATCAACATAGGCATCTTTATTGGCTTTGTGTGTATGGATGTGTGTGTGAGTGTGTGTGTGGGGGGGTGCACACACTGATATGTGGGTGTATTTATGTGCCAGCTCAGAGACAGATGGCTTCACATTGTAATTTCAAAACACCTTGTGGTCCCGCCCATATGGTGCGGATTCAGAGGAGCAATTTTCAACAACAGCTAGCCTTTATTAGCGATTCTAAGCAGTAAATATCATCAGCAAATGGGGTAAAAATCTGTTAGCACAATACTTTTGAATATGAAACTTTTCAACTTTACACATTCCTAATCTTTTCAACTACTGTAAGAATATCGCTGGACTGCAGACCTGTATGAACTGTGAGCTCGGCCTTGCAGGAGTTGGACCCGGCCAGGTTCTTGGCAGTGCAGGTGTACACGCCGGAGTGATGGGGCTGAGCGTTCAGGACGACAAGTGAATACTCTGGGTCGTCGTAAACAAATGTGAAGTGGCTGCTCTCCGAGAGGAGCGCATCATCCTGCAGCAGATCAATCAGCTATTAGCATTCACCTAAAAAAATATCATCCGAGTATTCAGTTGAGTTGAGTTGAGTTATAGTCTAATGTTGGATGTACTACCTTAAACCACAGAATATCCGGATCTGGCTTTCCTTCGACCACAACAGCCAGATGACATGTTTCCCCGACTTGCACATCTACGTCCTCCATTATGGTCTCAAATTTGGGAGGCACTGCAGGAAAATTAGGAGGAAAGAAGAAGCTCATCTCTAAGGTGGAGAAGCACTATGGACCGCACATACAGAGTACATTTTATGGTGTTGTGGCCATTTTTGTTGAATTCTTATGAATCATAATTTGTATCCATTATTGTTTTTTCTTTAAAACAGTAAAAATATGCTTAAGCTAGTTTTGCTATTTAAATCTGTAATTAATTGTACTTTTGGAAAAGTCGGAAGTGCTTTCTGAAACAAACCCCCTGTTGCCCCCCATGGCTTTTTTTTGGAGTATGGTTTTTTTGGGGGAACTTAAAAGGCCGTGACAGACAGGTCTCGCTGTTGTTCAATCTTCCTTTGGGCACTAAATGAATATAAAAGCTGATGCTTTTAAGCAACAGATCAAATAATAAAGACACACTTTGTCTTGTTGACATAAGTAGAAAGTTGTTTGGATTCTCACTAAAATGCTAAATTTGTCACGTGGTGCGCCTGTCTGGACTGACCTGCCATGGCCAGCTGAAGTGTGCACAGGTCGCTGCCAAACTGGTTGCTGGCCGTGACCACCAGCTGACCGATGTCCGTGCTCCTGACCCTCTGCAGCTTCAGGGTGTGTTGATCATCGTCCGGCATGCTCATCTCGCACATCCCCGGCTTACTGACCAGCACCACGCCCCTCCTGAGGTAAGCGGGTTTCAGAAAAGTTGGGAGAAGGCCATATTTACCAGTGTGCTGCACTGAGTCTTCTTTAACCCAGTAAGAGGAGACCAACTGTTGTAGTTTTGAAAGCCAATTTTTTTGTTTTGATTGTTGCACAGCGTTGTGGGCTTTGCATTATTTAATTTTCTGTGCTCCAAATGTTGGCAGTGGGTGATGAGTCTGGACTGCAGGCTGGCCAGTTTAGCACCCAGACTTGTAAAACATGCAGAATGTGTGTCGACATAGTCTTTCTTAACTAAGAAAGGCTTACTCTGACAAGCTGTATGTCTCGATCAGCATTAAGTACACTAATAGTCCTCTAAAGCCATCATGAAAGCTTTTGAACTGTATATTTAAGTTTTTAGTCTTTAGTATAAGGGCTGCCAAATGAACCCCAAGAAGCTTGGGGTTAATATGATCCAATTTATGAAACAGACCCTGATGAATGCTATGAAGAAATCAGATGAAAAATTTTAATGACATCACAAGGACATCACTGGAAGGTTAATAAACTAACTTTTTCCAGGTGACAGCTGCATGCACATGGTTCAGCGTGATGGTGATGTTGGCAGGCTGGTTCTCAACCACGTACACAACTTCTGGCTTGTCCATAATTATCGGCGCTTTCCTCAAGTACGGTCCTAGAGAAGTCAAAGGTATGTTACAAGAAAACAAAGCAAAACTGGTCCTAAAAGTAGATATGATGTCCTTTAAGGTTGATTATCAGATTAGTGGTAGCATAAGCCTCTTAAACACACTTGATACCTCTGTCCAGCAGCTGGACTAGATCAGTGGCAGGCGATGGCTTGCTAAGCATCTTCCCAGTGGATGCTAGGACTCTGAAAGCATAGCGGACTCCCTTTGACAGCGAGGTGACGGTGTAGTTTGTCTCCCTCAGGTTTGATGCCACAACAGACCACTGGATGGAGCCCAGAGGCTGCTGCTGGACCACATACACCAAGGAGCCAGCATCTGTAAACACACATGCTCCTTAATTACTTGGTGGCAAAGACACGATTAAGGTGCTAAAAATGCTGTATTTTTTCTCCCCTCGACGGGAGAGAGTATGTAATCAGTTCAGTTTGTTTGTTTGTTAGCAGTCTGTCATCCACAGTTTTCAAGACATCGTTTTTAAATTGTGTGTGATGGGAGATATCAATAACAGCTCAAGCTGATTTCATTTTGGGGAAAATTGGGTCGAGATTAAGGTCGATTTTAAAATTAGTAAAAACCCACAGTTTTTTATGCATCATCTTCAAACTTCACAATAATATACTAGGCCTGAGGTCACACTGGGACCAAGGCTGGCTACATATTTGACCTAGACCTTGATTGTTAGCGCCCAAGGTCAAAACTGACCTTTTCAGGACACCATATCAAGTAATATTTCACGTGAAAATGCATGGAGAGAGCTGTACAACACACTTTTCATTTTTTCCAATTTGACACGCTACAGCGTCACAGTGATGCCATACAATCGTGCAAAATGACACACTGCATGACTATATTTTAAAATCTTTTAAAGCTTCTAGAAGCCAAGGCTTTGAACCAGTTCTGCTTCAATCATATGGATTTCGAAATGTACCTTAAGGTCATAGGTCAAAGGTTAGAGTCACACGAATTAGGACAAAATGTTAGCTTCAATTGGATCATCTCCAAATGCTTTATATAAGTCAGTGGGAGACCTAAGCACTTTCTTTGTTCGAGCTCTTTAAACATGATTTTTCCAACACACCTGTGTTGCACCAGCCTGCAGGTGTGTTATGAACCTACCAAGTGAAGGGTCGAGTCTCTTTGGTGTCTTCCAGCTGAGGGTTATAGTTTTTCCTGTAATGGCCTCAATCACCGGGGGCCCATCAGGAGGATCAGGAACAATATCTGTTTCCAAAAACATACATATATATTTATATATTTCACAATAATATTAGGGAAATTGTGTATGCGTAATGTACACCATTAAACAGTGTGTATCTATGATTACCTGTAACATACAGATGAGCATAGCAGGCTGCTTTGCCCACTTTGTTGGAGATGACAGCCTTGTAAACACCTCCGTGAGCATGACAAGCGCTCCGAATGATCAGACTGTGGACATCCCTGTCTGGAGAACAGACACACAGGTTTCTTATTCGCCATCTTTCCCCCACTTTGAACAGCTTATTTTTGTGTGTTTATCTGCTTACACTGAGTCATTTTGCGCTCCTCGCTGTTCTCAATGCGCCTGCTGTTGTGATACCAGGCAATAGTTGGGTATGGCAGGCCCGCCACCTTGCATTTCAGCACCGCCTCCTTCCCTTCAATCACTTCCACATCAGCCAGAGGCTGCACAAAGTCCGGCATGGTCCTCTTCTCCACCTCGTTGTCGAACACTTCAGGTTCCTCTGGGATGGACGGCATCTTCTCCAACTTGGACCTGGAGGAAGAAAAGAACAGGTCGACTTGATCACACGCATTCGCTCCATCTGAGCTATTTTTCTTTGCCCTAGAAAGCAAAACCTGGAACCTTTGATCTTTTTTTTTAAATAGTTTGTTTTCTTCTCAAAGCCTTCAAAGAATGAACAATTACACAATTAGGGATGAGATGCAAATAGAAACAAACTGCTTCTCTTACATGTGAGAGGAGATGGCAGCTCGGGGTTCTTGCACGTACAGCTCAGCAGTGCATTCAGACTTTCCGTGAATGTTTTGAGCAACTGCTGTGTAAAATCCTTCTGTGTCACTGCCAACGTGGGTGATGACAAGCAAGTGACGACCCCCCTCTTGAAGGATGTGAATGTTATCACTCTCCTCCACTTGTGACTCTGAAAGAACGTTATAAAAGACAAATTAAAAAGCCATTTCTTTGGACAAGCCTAAAAAAACAACAAAATGTAGGAACACCGCACCGCCGCTTTGAGATTCTTACCAAAATGCATCCATGTGACTCTTGGAGCAGGCGATCCGCTCACCTTACAGTCAAACCGTGCCGTGCGTCCTTCGATGACCTCCAGGATGTCCAACTTTCGTGTGAACAGAGGCTCCTTGGACGGCGTGACGATCAGTTTTGCACTCGAGGTCAGCTCCTCTGTAGATGCACATGCGCCCTGTTAGTAAGTGTATCACTGAAATATGTTCAATCACATCTAAAGAAGTTGGAGAGCAACGAACCAAAACCTCTCTGGTGGAGACAAAAACATGAAATGGAAAACCCAGCATAAATTAAAGGTGTGATCATAAAAAAAAACCTTATGTGATTTAAATTTGCCATGTTTCCACCTTCAGGTTAGACTCATTGGGATGAAAAGGAGCCAACCAGTTAGATCAGGCCATAGATTATGGGCCACACACATCTTCCCTTTCTGTCACTGTAAAGATATTTAACTGCACATTTAATCTCTGAAATATCTTAGTACAAGAAGTATAAGTGCAATGTCAACAGTATGTCTTAGTCTTTACCCCTCAACCGCAAAAGGCTGATGCCTTACATATTATTGTCACCCCGTCGGCCAGTCGTATAAGTAGACGGGCTGCATGGACGCCTAAGTTTGTAAATGAGATAACTCAGGAAGGAAGTCACCTAGAATTTTCAAATTCATACCAGCGGTTCAGAGTTTTCTGAGCTTAGAACTTGAGAGTTTTCTGAAAATGTTGTGAATGCAGTAACTCGAGAATATTCCGGATCTCGGATTTTCAAATTGAAACCATAGGCGCACCTATTTAAAATCCCTGTGCATAAATTGTTAAAAAATTCTGTAGTGGGTGATGATCTATGATGTGATGATTTATCTATTACTTTATTCCTGTATTATGAGTGGGCTTTATCAGGAGAAAAAAAAGTACAATTTATGAAAATACAGTTAAAATTCCAAAATGTAAGCTAAAATGTAAGATGTCCCATGAGTCTTTGTAGGCCCAGTTGCAGTCCTGGGGCTTTATGTTTGACACCCCCGAATTATATTGTTTTAGGGAAGAGGAAGAAGGCACAAGCCACATTTGCGAAACGAGGCCAGTGTGACAGAAGAACTCTGTACTGTGCCTGTCTAAAAATATCTGGGGAAAACAATCATTGAGGTTAAAATCCCAGATTTGTACAGGTGATTTAAAAAGAGCAGCAGCATCAGAAGATGGCTTTGAAGGGGAAATTTGCACAGGTTTTTAGTCAGACTGAAAATTTTTGATCACACCTCATCTTCTGTTCAGCAACAGGGACAACACTGCTTATGATTCACCTTTGGCAGTGCTCAGCTTGCAAGTATATGTCCCACTGTCATCTTCATGTACTGAATTTAGCATGAGACGGCACCTATAGCATAAAGAAAAATAAATGAATTAATTTTCTTTTAATGACACCAAAAATCTGTCAGATAATAAAATGTGCTGCAGTGACAGCAACATGAGGTGGACCTACCTCTTTCCGTCAAAGTGCATCTTACAGTTGAGCAGTGCAGGCTGGATCAGCTTCCCCCTGGACAGCCAGTCCACGTCCACATCTGGAGGTCCCGTGATGTGACACTCAAACACGGCTGATTCTCCAGCCCTCACTGCTGCGTCTTTTACCTCCCTGGTGATCGTCAACGCTGTTTGTGCTGCAGCAGTTGATTAAAAGAAAAAGAAAACAGCACAAATAGAGCATATATAAGGAAGAACTATAAGATAGGGCATGACTAAACATTCAGTTCAGTTTCTCATCACCTACCTCTGACCTCCAGTCCGCACTCTGCCTGTTTGCTTCCATACTCGTTGATGATCCTGCAAGCATACAGCCCTGCATCTGACCTCTGAGCCGAGCCGATCCTCATTTCACTGGTGCCATCTTCCATCTCTTGCACAGTGAAGCGCCCTGCCGTCTTCACCGAGACTCTGTCCTTCAGCCTGGGTCAGTATAAAGCGGCTGTCAGAATCATTTATGCTCAGGCGCGTAATGGAGGGGTGTTTGTGTGAGACAGTTAGCGACCTTGATTGTAATAAAAGCTTCAGGTTTCTCCTGAGATGTCTAGCTGCAATAAAACCTTGAGGGAAAAAAAGATGTCTTACCAGTAAACCATGGGTTTGGGCTGGCCTCTGGCTTTCACTGACATGACAACATCTTGACCCTCGGTTACCGCCTGATCGCATGGTGCCACCTATTAAAGAATGTAAACATGATTACCTATAAAGGCTTTTAAGGTTAATCTCTAAGCTTTGCTCCAGTCAGATTGGAAGTAAAATCTGACCATGCCCAGAATGACTGTAGCTATCAAGTAATGCTGCAATGAAGCAAGTGGAGTCATGGTATGACATGCAAAAGGATATGTCCATGGAGGTTGCCATTTTGCTACTAGGAAAATGAATATTGCAGGACAGTGTGATCTTAAGGTCGGAGAACAATCAAAAGAAGATTCATATTTCCATGTGCAGTAACTCATATTTATGTCCGATTGTTTTGGGACCTGCCTGTGGCCCCAATACCTGCGTACCTGGAAAACAAGACAGAGTGTGCAGCAACACCTCACACGGAAGAGAGTAGCCATTAATGACAACAGACAATTGTTTCTTCTTTTTCTTTCTTTTTTTTTTAAGTTAAATGCAGTAAAATCCAATTGATGGCTCTGAATTTGGGGGTTGCCATAGGAACAGTACTTGTCTGACGGCACTGTGCCAAGTGAAAAGTTTGTTGGAGGCGGGATTAGGGTTTGGGATTGTTTTTCAGGAGTTGGGCCAGCAGGGTTAGTTCCCGTGAAAGGAACTCTTAATGGTTCAACATAACGAGACATTTTTGACAATTTTATCCTCCTAACTTTGTGGGAACAGTTTGCAGCTGGATCCTTCCTGCACAAAGCAAGATCCATAAAGACACCAATAAGCGAGTTTGGTGTAGAAGAACCCGACTGGCCTTCACAGAGTCCTGGCATCAACCTGATAGAGCACCTTTGAGATTAATTAAAGTGGAGACTGCGAGCCAGGCCTTCTGGTCCAACATCAGTGTCTGACCTCACAAATGTGCTTCTGGAAGAATTCCCATAAACACTCCTAAAGGTTGTGGAAAACCTTCCCAGAAGAATTGAAGCTGTTAGAGCTGCAAAGAGTTTATCAAATTATCAAAATAAACCCTAAGGATTAAGAACAGGATGTCATTCAGATTCATATGCAAGCGAATACTTTTGGCAATACATCACAACAATGTGATTGGTCACTTGCAGTGTTGAACCTGGACCAACGTTAATTATGATGATTCGGGAAAGACACCGAAATGGGGATATCAGAGACATCGACTATGACGCTGCGCTTGTTATTTAAAGAAAAAATCATAAGGAGCTTTTATACTTTTACCTGAAATGAGGGATGCTCTTTTAAATGGTGAGGAAGTGAGCCTCCGACCTCCATCACCTCCTCCTGAGGACTCAGGTACTCCTCATCTGACTGGATTGGACTGCTGATTTCCAGAGATACAGCAGATTTCCCACATTGCGTGTGGGTCGGCTCTGGAAGAACAAGATATCGGACACAAATATAATAGAATTACAAGCATACTACCGCCGTGTCTAATGCATTTTTATTTGAGTTCACAAAAAAGTCAATTCTGATTTACACACGTCTTAATTTAAGTAATTGAGTGCAAAGCCTTTTGAAATATGGTTAACATGGCACCAGCGTAGCTCGTTATGTTTATGGTCTTTTTTTTTGCTTTGCTGGTGTTGATCTTTGCCAAAATGAGCACTTGGCAACACAAAGCAGTGGGTTAGACACAAGTGGGCCACATGCACCTGCACACACTGAGCACAGGGACCATCTGAAGTGACCATAAGCGAACAGATAACGAATTAATCCCTTAATCCCTGACCCAATCATTCACTCATTCCCACGAGTTCTAGATCAGACACTGTGTCTGGACCCTTGGCAGTCTGGACTGCAGTCAGACTCAACTCACAGCTGCGGGAAGAAATATAAAGAGCTGCCTCTCTCTTTCTGTCTCTCCTTCTTCTTTTGTTGCCTTCGTTTTCGTGTCAGCGTTTCACAATCTCTGCAAAGCCCAAGACCTCACATATCTGGCATGACTAGATAACGTTGCGAGTGAAAATGAATAAAATCAATTACCCAAGTAGAATAAAGACATGCCCCCCCCCCTTTCAGATGGCAGAACAGTGGACTGATAGGTATTTTGCATGACATTCAACTGTGCAAAATAAAGGGAAAGTAGGTCATCATCTGCAAGTGAAAGGCAGGCTTGGTCGCATGTACAGATGGAAAGAAATGCACCGAAAGCCATATATGGAAAAGCTGACTAATAGCAATGAAACACGATAAAAAAACACTGTTTATGCCAAATTATTAAGCGACGTAGGTGGATATTCTGTTGCGCTTATAGCATTAAAAAAAGGGGTGGGGGGGATAAAAACAACAAAATAACCTACCTAGAGTCACATCTCTGAGCGGCGTCTGTGCACCAGGGGATAACTCCCCAGAGTATTTATGTAAACCTGCCAACTCTTACACAACTCCCGAACAGTGTGAGCCGACCAACTTTCCTCCACCCTGTCCTCCTGCTTCCCATCACTGTTACGCCTTTATTCTCTTACACTCCTGACATCCTGGGCTGATGAAAAAGGTGAATATTTTAAAAGTTCATTAAAGCTTAGGTCATTTTTTAAAGACTCCACTGAGTCACAAAGCTGTGGCTCTTCAACTTCTTTGATTTTTTTTTTAATGCAAAAATGACAATAGGCCTGTGTTATGCTCGCGCATATTTCTTTGAAGCCAGTAAATCAATCTCACCCACTATTTTGGCTTGTCGTGGCAACAATCTACACACTTCTCGGCTAAAATGACTCACATAATCTCCCGCCACTTTCTGGCAGCTCCATCCCCAAGCCCTGTAGCGTGAAATCTGAAGTGATGAAAAACTCCACGATTACAGCTGTAATCTCGAGCGGGGACATAAAACAGACGGCAATTACCCGAGAGAACAAGAGGCCTTCTAAAAATACTCCTGCAAAGTTAGACTCCGCTGGCCTAATATGGCAACAGAGGCCCGCGTGCTGCTGTCGGAAAAGCACCAGGGTGAGCGCTCGCATTTGTTGACAAAACTGTGAAGAGGGGAAAGTTGCATTTGCATGAGGCCGAACCGGCACTGCTGGGAGCTTCTCTCATGCACAGTGTAGTATAAACACCCGTCCACTGCAGGCGCTTTTTTGTTCCTTTTTTTGCCTGATTTTGAATGCCACGGCTGCCTTTGAGGCTCAGGAGACCTTTGTGTGACGGGGGCAGGTCTGCGTTTTGAATTCATGCCGAGGGGGAGCTCGGTGCCTTCAAGAATTAATGGGTTGCCATGGCAACTATCGCTGCAAGGAGCCCCGGTCGGGATGCTGAGCTCCAGCGGGCCTTTGTAGTCATTAAGACAGAATGTCAGGCGGAGGAGGGCTGGCAGCGGATTAAAGTGTGAGTCAACATGTTTGAGAACAGCATCGTTTTTATGTTCCCCCCGGTGTCGCTCTCCTCATTTAAAATTTGTGCTGGTAAAATATGTCACCATGTCTAACTGCAAAACAAGAAAGCAGTAGAGGCGGGCGGATACATGCAACCATCGATACGCTGGTATTGGTACTGGATAGATACTAGTGCGATAGGATGGATACTTTGTTTCTGTCCTTCTAAGTTCAGCATCTACTGAAAAGCGTTAAATAAATGTAATATTTTTGGAAGATGACTCATCTCATAAATCATGACACACTGCTCACCCCCATAAAAGCTGCATTTATAGGTTAAAATTATCGGTATCTGTATTGGTACTGGCAATACAGGCTGTATATTTACGTGGTAATCGAATTGATACCAATATTTCAAGTATCGCACAGGGCTTGAAAGCAGGCTCTGGCCCAGCCTCACCTGACTGAATGTAGAGCATCGCACTGCATGATGCTCTGCCCGCTGTGTTGACAGCCGTGACGCAATATGACCCCGCATTGCTCAGCCTCATCTCCTTTATCACCAGACTATGCTTCTCGCCCTCAGCTTTAACCACGTGGAACGCGTCACACCGGATCTCCACATTATTCTTCCTCCATGTCACTGAAAAGGTGAAAGAGAGAGAAAACACAAACACTGAAAAACTGATATGGAAGAAGTCAGCTTGCAAACGTGAAATGATAAGGCTCATTGATTTGGTTTATGAGAGTTTCACTTAAAATTGACCAGATTTCATAAGATTATGTGTGCAAGAAATCGCTTTGTACAGCACTTAACAGAAAACAGTCTCCTTACTAAATTCAAAAAAAGAAAATTATAGAAAATGGGGATGTTAAAATGGTGACTTGTCTTCAGCTGTACCAGTAGGGGTTGGGCTGCCAGTGATGATGCATTGCAGTGTGACCTCAGAGGCGCTGGGTGCGGTGGTGTCCTCAAGAGGCTTCTCAAACCTCGGGGCCTCAGCTGGCTCATCATCAGCAGACAGGTAAGAGTCATCGGAAGAACCGCCTGTGAATTAGAGGGACGGTCAGAGTGTTTTCTGTGCAGCTGCCGGTGCTCTATTACCTGCTTTAGAAAACTGGGTCAGACTCCAAATTAAGCCATTGGGCTAGTTTCCTTTTACGGATCCCCATGATGAAAAGAGTTTCATTAGTGAGTCTGGGCCCGGCAGCAATTCTGGGTTTGATTAATTTTCCATGGTGGACAACATAATATATATAAGTTCAACCTTTTTGATCATTCCTTGTTAGTTTGTAATCTATTTTTTATTTCTATGTGCATGTTTTTCTTATTCGGGGACTTACAGCCTAGCAAAGGTAATAAATCTCCAATGAGATCTTTTTGTGTTTCAGATCTTAAAGTCACAAATGAGGCACAAAAAAGCAAAAGTTGTTAAAATGGGAAGCAAACAAACACCCAGTATTACTTTACGTTCTTTAAGAGTGAAGTCACAACCCAAAAAAGTCTAGTTCTCTGACCCCTGGTAGTCCACAAAAGTCGGTGAATTCAGGTAGGTCCTGATCTTTTTACAGTTTAAATTGTTTTTTTTTGTTTTTTTTTAATAATCTCACTCAGTGGTGGTCAAAGGGGAAACAGAACAAAAACCTTTAATCAGATATGATAGCAAAACTTTTTAGCTTAGGGCTAAGGGAGTTATTTAATCTCTTAAGATCCACCAGCTTCCTAGTGCTCTTTTGTTAGGGTTATGGTTGTCATTATGCTCCCTTCTACCACTTTGTCTAGATATTTTATTTTATTTGACCTGCCAAATGGGAACATTTATGAAAATAGTACTGTAAGCCTGGCAACTTGGTAGACTTGGTAGTTGAGCAGAAATCCATGAATAAAGCCTCAAAGACTTCTAAAGGGACAACAAAAGGTGGTTGTATTTGTTTTGTTATTTGTGTAAAGAAACAAACTGGACAACAGTTGGGTCAGTCAAGCCACAGGCAGGAACCTAATGGCTCCCAAAATCATTAAAGTGTTCATCCAGTTCTAGACTCTCATCTGTGATGGAAGCTGCCTGGATATTTTACAAACACGTTTATCTAGAACACTCGTAAAGCTCACCTACCTTCGTCTGCAGACTTCCGTTGAGCAGAACGGCCTTTTTTGCTCTTGTGTACTCTGCCCTCCCTCTTGCTTCCCTCGTTGCTCCTGTGTGGAACACTTTCTGTCTCCATGGGTTCATCCTCCACCAGGATGGTGGGGATGTTCACTTTCATGGCCGGAGATGTCCGCCCCACCTCCGCCTTCCTTCGTTTTAGGAGCGGGCTGATGGAAGGATTGGGTGATGGGGTGAGCCGAGGAGGCTTGGGTGGGAACTGGGGTCCTGGTTCCCTTACAGTTACTGGGGATGCTCTCTTCCCTGTTGGGCCTGGTGATCGGTGGTCCGCCTTGTTGTTCATGTTGGTGTCTCTCTTTGAATCAACTCTGGAGGAGGATGAAGATTTGTGGGATGTGTTAACAAGTGTGTCTTTGTCAGCTGCCAGAGAGCTTTGTAGGGTTTCCCTGCATGCAAAAGATGAGAAAGCTGTTATGTAATATAACAAGTGAGGGAAAAAAATATTACATGTCTAAAACTCTTAATTTCCATTAAGTGCTTAGTTGTTGTTTTTTAAAAGAAATTTCAAATCCCTCAAAGAAAAATACACAAATGTGATCACATTGGAATCTTTTTTTAAGAGAAAATTTCATAAGTAAAGATAATCTTCTTCAAACCTGATTAGGCTCGTCTTTGTAGCTATTGGCGATGGTTGTCCTGGTAACTGGTGAACTGGTGGCGTTGCCGTGGTAACAGAGATTTTCCTTGCGCTATCTACTGGTTTCCCGTGCAAATCTGACTGTGTCATCTTTTCCTTTTCGGGGCTGCTGCTCTGATTCCCCGGGTCTTTGCCTTGGGCCTGCGGAGAATTCTTCCATATGCTGCCCCCCTCCCTCTCCCCAACTTTTCCTTCCTCCAGGGCTCGCTCCCTCGCCTCTAACGTTTTAACCACTTGGGCAGAAATGGGTTCTAGTTTCCCCGTGTGCAGCCTGTCTTTCTGTGACAGCTGCTCAGTGGAATATGCCTTCTTCAAGCTTGGTTTCCCCACAAGCTTCTTGATCCGCTGGAGCTCTTCTGTGAACTTGCTCTGGTAATTCTGGATCCTCTGGGAGTAGTTTGTCTTGTCCTCTAATGAAGAGGCCCTCTGCTTGAATACCGCTCTCTTCTGGGCTGCGCCCTGCAGTATTCGACTCTCATCTTTGCTCGGGCCTCCTGTCTTCTTTCCACTCTCATCTGAGTCAAAGGAAGCTGCCCCTCGTGGCAGATCCACACTCGCCCATCGCTCCTCAAAGGCAAGGACCTTGTCAAAGATCTTGGGTCCTGCACGAGCCAGTTTGGGCGTCATAACTGCACTGTTGGTGCCAGATGACTGGCCCGTATTAGAAGTTTGAGGATCTGAAGGTTTGACTTTGCCCGAGTCTTGTTTTTGTGTGCTGATGCTGTTTTTGTGCGTGGTAAGAGGTGGCTGGGGGGAAGACAGGGGGACATAGGAGGACAGGCCCTGTGATTCATCAGCAGTTTGAAGCCTAGAGGGGTAAGGATTGAGGGGAAATAATGGAGGGGTGAAGTTAGAGCTCTGGTGCAGTGGCGAAGACTTTGGAGGAGTAATAAGATGCAGATAAATGTCCGTTTGTGTCATTTTGTCTCATCATGTTTGAGTTCTTTGTGTTTTCCATGTGCTTTCTGTGTTGTATCAGGTAATGAGCAACACATCAGACAGTGTGAAATCAAATGGCAGAGAAACAAATGTAATGAAATTTTGAGATTGAGACTTCTTAAGACCTTAACCCTAAAACTGCAATAACCGCTGTTGTTGGCATGTTACACCAACAATATTACAAAATAAGAACATAAACTCCTACAAAAATCAAAAAAAGCACCCCTGCTTAAACTTCTAACACAATAACACCATGCCTAAAAATAACCTGTGAATCACATGATAATTACTCGGTGAGAACACTCATGCTAATATCAGCTCGGATCAAAGCAACCCATGCATGCCACTGCAAACCTATAAACATATGGTGTTAATCCAAAAGTGAGGGGCGGCTGTAGAAAACATGCAGTGGGTAAAAATCACAGTTTTCAGAAGTGCTGAATAATATATTATATTAGAAGATTGTACAAGTGCATCCTGTCTAATGGCTATATGAAATATTAATATTAACATTGTTATTTTGTTGGCTTGTAATCATTGTTAGATTCAAATCAATCCACACTGATGGCACGCAGAGTCGAAGGAAAGTGTGACATCAAAATAAAAAAGTACACTATATGGAAAAATGGGAATATATAAAGAAGAGTAAAAAATGAATAACAAATTGTATAGCAAATGGAATAAAGTTTTTGCGAGTTGGGTCTATGGAGGATATAATGTCTTGCCGTATGAGTCAGTTTTCATTGCAATTTGGGTTTCTGGACAGTCTTTTTGCTTTTTGGGGGAAATCCTGGGAATTAAAAAGCCATGTGCTATAACGGCATAGAAAATGTTCTCCCTCTGTACAGGCTGAACATGCTCCCATAGTAGTCGCTGCCTACGGAAACACTTTCCTCTGACCCCTGAATGGGCCGGGCAAGGTTAGCGTGAGACGCTCGGATGAGTGGTTCCACACCCAGGTGACGGACAGGGGGGGCCCCCTCGGAAGGACCTTGCCTTGCTGGGTTTGTGGGATCCAAATGGGGCCCTGGAGGTCGGGAACCCAGAGTGCGGAGCTCTCGCTCCACTACAGGGTCATAGGTGCCGGGGAGGGTGGCCCTGCGATCTGAAGCATCGGGATTGTAGTCCATCACCCTTCCTCCCTCACCTGTGCAGAGAAAGAGAGAAAGGGAGAGAGACTGTTTGAATTTAAAAATTACAATTGTATAATTTTATATCTGACTTTTAGCATTAAAAAAACAACAACAACAATATATTGGTTGTTGTGGGCGATCAATAGAGAGACTAAACTGTGTCTGTGTTGAAAATGATCTTGAACTGTGGAGCCTTCTAATTCATTGGTGAGACTGTGGTTACTTGTTTTTAACAATAACAATATAGCTTTCTTGTATAACAGAATATTATATACAGGCATGGCTAAATAAGCAGCCATTTGTTTGCAGTAAGTAAGTAGTTAGTAGGCTAAAGGCATTTCCCAAATATGGGATGAAGAAAGTATTTAATATTTCTTCCTCTTCAGAGCGAAAAGAAGCCAAACACATGAGGCCTATCATTGGAAAGGCCACGATTTCCTCTGTTGAGCACATCAGGACTTGATATAAATATGATGTGATGATGATAGAGAGCAAAAACAAATGTTCATTACAGTGGACATAAATGAAGTGGCTGGATATCACATTGTATTATATTATATTGTACTGTGTCTATTGTATGACATGTATCTTTTTATATTGTGTCTATTGTATAGTATCATAACATAATATGATTAAATTATGCTATGATATATTGTATCATATCATAACATAAAATGTCATATTGTACTAAATTGTATTGTCTGGATCTGTTTATTTCATGTTGTATTGTATCATTTCACATTGTTTGTACCACTTTGTATTGTATTATCATTTCATATCATACCATCCATCATTGGATCATCATATCACGTCATTTCATATCATATTGCATATTGCATGACGGTTTTTATTGTATGGTACATACACAGGTATATACTTATTTTTTTGGTTTTGGTGTTATAGAAGTTATAGAAGTTCCTGCAAGTCAAACTTCATCAGATTAAAGATGGATGGGCCGTGTGAATTAAACCATTTTAGCATGGTAATTTCCTAATACCGTGCTCCTCTTAAAAACATTTTAGCATAAATCTAATAAGAAATTATGTATCACCAAGACTCTGATTTTGCTTTACTCTCTAATAAAGCATTCCTATATCTAAAATATTTTTTAATGTCTTAACTGGAAGTTAATGGAGTAAGAAGCAAGCAAAAAACCCGTGGTGGGGGGGAAATGACGTCTAATGAAGACAGCGTTGTTAAGCATGATGGATAAACAGCCTATTGATTGCTTGAAAACAGGAAATGAAACAGAAAGTGAAGGGGCCACGTTTGAGACGTGTACCACTTAAAGTGATCCTTCGCCCAGCGATGAGCAACGGAGACAAGAATGCTTTAGCAGCATAAAAAAAGAGCGGTCAGCATCTTCTGTTAACGAAGGAAACCTTGAAGCAACGATACGGTCGGGGATAAAAAAAAACAAAACATCTTAGCGCTTGACTGATTGAATGATACTGACTCAGCGTCACCATCAGAAGCTGTGCAATATCAGTTTCTCATAAAACAAAAAAACAGACGGAACAAAATGAGAAATCTTCTCACAGCAGCCACACTTTTAGCCCTTGATATATACAGCTTCAAAATTTTCACTTCTCTCTGAGGCCGGGCAGCAGCTTTCATTTTTATTTGAACACGCTGTGCTTTGAAACATATCCCATCCGTGTCTGGCTTTAGGGCCGGAAATATTTTCTGGAATACATTGCCTGAGGAGAAAATGTGTCTTGTTTGTGTATTACAAGGTATTGTAGTCATTATTTAGTATTCAGCAGAGGCAACCACTCTGTTCCATGAAGAAAACAAATGATGTATCACCTCATCCCTCCCTCATTTGATATTCTCTTTCTATTTTTCTGTGGCTTGTCTCTGGAGGGACGTGATGAGGGCGTAGTCAGCCCACCAACACAAAAGCTTAGAAAGTGCAAACACCGAGTATGAGCGAGGAAAGAATATACTGTAACATTTCTTTGTGGTAGAGGAGAAGGGTGTCAATATTTCAGGTCTATATTCAGACATCATGTTGCTTGGTTAGGAGTTGATGGCGAGGACGTAAAGGTTCTACGACTCCAATGCACCAGCACCACTTTAGCAAATTAGTAAAGACTCTTTCAGAAATTGTTCTCGTCAATGCAACACTAACAGGTTCAAGCATAACCTTGCCGCTAGACAAAATGCTTTTTCCCCCCCTTTAAATTTTAGACATTTGCATTAAGATCCAGAGGATTTGAATTTCTTTTTCCTCCTGTATCAAATTTAATGCTCTTTAGGCTTAATCTGATTTGCTTTAGATCAAGTAAACTGCCTCACACAGTACCTATTAGTCAATATGCAATTTTATTTTAGCAACAAAAAAAATCTTCAGCAGGGATGAAATATATATCTTAGTTCATTGCTTTAGTTGAATAAGAGCGATTTCCAAACTGTAAAATCTTGGAAGATTTTCTTTACAGTAGCTTTAAATTGGGCTGTTATTACAGAAAAGAGGAAATCAAATGCTGGGGGCTTTGAGGAGTTTAACATTTGACCTAGAATGTAGGACTTGGGAGACAGGACTCAAAATTAAAGAGCAGCTTTATTGCTGAAGCCTTTTCTAAAAACAAAAACAAGGAAGGGCTTGAGTCAAAGGGAAAACACAGAATAAGGGAGCACACAGCATTGAGAAAGGACATGGATAACACGAGACACAAGGAAATACCAACAAATCCGGAATAATGAGAGCGGGAAAGCAAAACTCAATACAAAGCACATAAAATAAGAAACTATCAAAATAAAACAGGAACTAGTGAACGCTGACACACCAAGAGTCAAACATTCAAATCTGACACAAAGACAAAATGTAAACAAACATGGAGAAACGGTTGACTTTACACAGGAGACAAGCATAGAAAGCATAAATAACAAAACTCAGAAGCTCTTGGACTAAATAACATTCTTCTGAAATCCAAAAAGAATCCCAAACCCACGACCGTGAGATACAGAACTTGGAAACGGAGACCTCTGTTAAAGTCAAACTTATATTAAAGTCAAATTATTGAGATCCTGAGAGTTTGAATTAAAGATGATGAAAAGACACTTCTGTGGATGAAGAATGAAGCCAATATGGATTACTGTGCAAAAGTCTTGAGCCACAACTCGTTTCTTTATATTTTGCTTCCAAGGAGCCAGACTTTCTTGCCTTTTTTTTAGCGGTTTCGAGCAATAGTTCTCCAGGCTTTCTGAAGGTCTTTCAAAGTTTTAATCTGCTTTTTCACTCATTTTCAGTCCAGTCCTTGTACCTGACCATTTTCAGATTAATGCTTTTTGTTTGTTGGCACACTTGACCCATGAATTATTAAAGCACAAAATGGTACCTAGCTCTAGGGAAGAACCAGAGTGTACATTGGCAACAGGAGTGACAAATCTAAATCTGAAGTTTTGGTCCAAATCGTTGAATGCGGTAGGTGTCTGCAGCCATGTGTAAAGCACGGGTGGACGCTCTGTCATTATTGGGGGTTCGTTAAGCCAGTGGTGTTGGAGGGTTTTGTCAAAGTCGATGGAATTATGAGCACAGGAAAGTACCATCAGTGTGGGTTGCCCTCAAATCTTTTGGCACAGTGCACAGCTACTCAAAAAGCCACTTGAGGCTGGCTCCCCCCTGCATGTTAAAATGCCCAGCTTCAGTATCTACGACTAATTTCCCCTTCTATAACGGCCACACATCTTTGGATAACTCCACCATTTAAATTTTATCAAAGTTTAAGGTTATGCTTTGACTTGCTGTAAAGTTATGTCCACTAACAGCTCCTCTAAGAAGTCTGTGCAGTAGTCTTAGTGTGTTTGTGTAATATCTGAGATCTAAATACCATGTATCTGTATCTGTGTCATGCACTTGTGCAGCTTTTGGTTCTTGTCCAAATGTGTTCATTTCTCCTCCAAAAGACCAAAACAGTAATGGCCATAATACTAGAAGGGAGAGCTCACAAACCACAAACTTCTGGGTGGCATTTTAATAGATATGATACATTCATTTGAAAATATAAACAATAGTAGGTCTTAGACTATCAATAATTTATGATTTCCCAAATCTGTGTTATCCAAGAAATGGCTTCCCGTGTCTTTTCCTGTGCAAACAGCAGTCCAAACTGCAAAAATCCTCAATTTAGAGAGAAAAGCAAAGCAAATCCTCCCACTGGAGAAGCTGGAAGATGATTAACCAGCCAGTAAATTCACTGATTATTTGAGCTGTTGAAGCTCTACACAGACGGTAAACTGTGAAAGAAAGAAATCTCATGCAGCACCTCATTTTTAGGTGAGTATACCATAACATTCACCAACCCACTGGACCGTTCCACCTGATCTCTGTTCATTAACGCACCTCTATTTAAACTTAACGATGTACATTTACATTTTAATTGGCACAGCATGTGTACTCGATGCAGTCGTTTCAGCCTCATTTATCCAGCAGAAATAGTCCCATTTTTGTTGGACAGCACGTTCCTCTGTGGAGCCACACAGAGAGCTCCAGGACCTGAGACAGGTCCCTGCTTGAAACTAGGGCAGTGTGTTCACACTGTTGCATCACACCATGAGGGATTAATGCCTTCTGCCATATCGGATTTCATCCAGCGCACGTCTTGGCCAGCAAGCTGATAACAGCCTCCATTAAATCCTATCTATCATAATTTTATACAAGTGTGTTTTTGGCAAAGATGTTGGTGGTGGAGCTGTAAATCGGGCTAAATATCATTTTGGACAAAGAGCTGCAGAATATTTTCTTTAAGTAGTGCAAGCTTGCAGCTAGAAAATATGAGTTCAAAAAAGAAAACGAAGCTTGAAACCACAAACTTACATAAGCTTTAAAAATGAAAAAAAAAAAAGGAGTTAAATAAAATACCTGAAGGTCCTTCCGGCCAGCCTTGTCATGGTGCCTCCGGGCCCTTCTTTGGTTTCCATCTGAGGTTCTGTGGTCTCATCCTCTGTGGTCTCAGAGTCTGAAACAGAGAGAAGGAAAACACTGTGAGATGAGACGGGAGAAGGTGGAAATCCAGCAAAGAGGAGCTGAGGTGGAGGGCGGGAAGAGGAGGCTGGAAACAACAAGAGAGCGCAGGTAGAAAATGACTTTTCACATTTGCTTAGCAGCAGACGTTTTGATGGGTCACTGAAAAGAGCGGCGGAGAGCCCCCCCTCCCCTTCCTCGCCCCCCCAGAGTGAAATAAATGGGTTGAAACTGGAGCGTGACATGAAGCCAGCTGTGGCTTATAAAAATGCATGCAGGGGAGGGGTATGTAAAGATGCTCTTCACTCAGCTTTGAGTCAGCTTGAAGCTCAAGAGGAATCTATATATAAGGAAGAAGAGCAAAATCTTAAATTTTACTCAACGCTGTTATTTGACTTGAACTCATGCATTTTGACTGTTTTCACAAAAGAGGACAACTACAATCAGTAAATAAATATGGTTTGCAAAAAAATAATAAAGTGAAAGCTGAACTCTGAGTGCATAATTTACAAAAAGAAGACGTGGGATAAACATCTGACTTGGTTCTCGGTTTTATGGGGAACATTCAAAAACGGAAAGGACACAAAAACAACAGGGTGTGACGACGATAAACACGATGCAAACAGAGTGCAGATCGCTGATTGACAAAGCTCGGCCTAAATGTTGAAGACAAAAGATGCAGCACAGAGGCAAACAGACACACACACACAGACACTCAGGGTCAAAGTAAGGAGCCTGAAACCACATCTCCGTTGCTGAGATCACATTACATCAGATGAGGTCAGCGACAGAAACAGATCAAATAAATAAAAACAAAGGAGAGAGGATGGCAGGCGGGTTTACCATAGCTTTGCTTTCGGCAGGAGCGGAAAACTTCGCTTCCATAGTGGCAGCAAGAGAGGGCAGACGGGAGAGCACCGTTACTATGGAAACCAGCATCTCTCTCACCCACACGACCAATCCTCTTCGTACCCATTAGAGTCTAAAATCACCAGCCAAACTGCTGGGTGGCTGACAGATATGTTTACTGGTTAGAGAGCCTGCGAAGGAGGAGGACGACAACCACAAAATAGGTTGCACCTCATTGCGCCTCACATCAAGTCACATCCTTATTAGATAATTCCAGAAGCTCTGCCTAACAATAAGAAAGCCAGTGTAACATGAAGAAGCACAATTAACCTATTGCACTGCTAGCGTGTGTATGTGTGGGTTTTTTTTACAGGTGTGGGTATGTAGATCCACCCAGCTGTATCAAATGAAGTTAAATAGCTCGCACGCCAGGCGAGTTAAATCAACTCAGTGATGTAATTACAAGGAAATATATTTTTGAAGTGTATAGCCTGAATAGTAATGTGACTGGAACAGCTTACATTACACAAATATTGCCAAATATTATACCTCAAGCCGTCAAATTTACACAGTTTTCAAGGATTTTTATGCTGCAGCAATATTGCTTTGTGGGGGTGGATGTACAAGAATGAGCCCCACTTTCTTGCTGGAGTCGAGCAGTAGAACATACACAGAAGCAATACAGGTGTTTTTAAAACCATACGTAAAAAAAACAGCTTTTATGTATAAAAGAGTTGTTCCAACTGAAGCGCATGCCATTGAAAGCTAAAATGGTGACAAAAGAAATGGGATCAGGCAAAAAAAGAGAGAAATGGTTCAAATTTACATTTTTTAAAACCAATATAATAAATAAATGAATTAAATATAATAACGGAAGAGACTACGGTAGAATAGAACTGGTGTAAAGCTCATACTGACAACACACCATGGGTAAATCTGCCAAATGTCCGTGTGGAATGCCCAGTTCTCTGAAATAAGATACAAGAGTAAAATGCATTATTCAACAGTCAAGGCAGCCAAACACTCTATTTAACACAGAAAAACAAATTGCATAGATTCCCATTTACGGAAAAATACTTTGGTCCTTAATGAAACCGCTCATCCTTAATAAAACCATGCACTTCAGGTATTGGATCACAGTTTTCACCTGTGTCTATCGTGCATCTCCGGTACTGTCAAGCCAATTTGCGTTCATACTTCACTGCTATTACACTTCGCTAAAAAGTCAAAAAGCCCTACGGATACTTAATTTGTTTAGCATATTGATCTTCCTCTCAGGTCCTTGTTGGGGAATCATCTGGACACAAAAATACTTTGAAAGCTTTGTGGTCAAATTAAGTGAGTTTAGTCATGGTGGATGTTTCCAGTTGTATTTAGTGCTTTCCAATTGTAATTTCATCACAGACATTCAAAAATGGGGCATGTAGTATAAATAGGCGTTTTCCACAGCAGACCTTTTGCCTCGTCGTCTGAGGAAAAGCACAAGTGTAACTAATAGCGGTAATTACATCTGCCTTTTATTTACACACATCCTTCTGAGCATCCCCTTGGCTTCCGGGTGTTTTTCCTGCTTCCCGACTGACATGGACTAATTGAAAATTAATGGACTTCAGGTTCCAGGAACTAAGGCTATTCATTACTCTTTTCCTACAGTGGCGAGCCAAAATATCTGCTGTGGAAAATATTCTAGCTGACGATATCACAGCACTCACGATAACCTTGATGTTTGAAAAATGAAGTAGTGATATCACTGACTTATAGACGTATGGCACCTTAATTGCTATAAAAGGAAGCAAAAAAGAAAATTACATCATGCTAGCTAGCTGACTACTGCAATAGCTAGGGTAGTAGCTAACTAGCTAGCTAGTTGCTACACTTTGTGGCTACTATTATGCTGGAAAAAAACACTTGAAGCCTCTCGCACCCAAGAAGAGTAAATGTAGTGCCTGTATGTTTTGGACATGATAATTGTGGGGTGAAAATTTGCCCTTGCTTCATTATGACATTGCCTGTAAATATGAAGAAAAAAAACAGTTTATAAAAAATACAGTGGGATAACTGCGCTGTAAGAAACTGTCATTATAAATTATAGGTACATTTCTTGAGCAGTGAAGTTGATTCTTCACTACTGAAATAATGTCTGTGCAAAGTCTAGATTAATTAAGTGATGTGTGAGATGTGTATTGTCTCAAAGGACATGAACGTCACCTGCAGTAGGGGTGGGCAATTAATCTTTCCGGGGGCAAACATAAGAAACTGGGACTGTTGTGGAGGGCCACACCAAAAGCTTATAGGGAGATAAAATTGTTATTGAGCAGAATTGAGTTCAGTTTATTGGCACAGCCCTCCACAAAAGTCCCAGTTTCTTATGGCCCACTGGGAAAAACAATGGCCCACTCCCAATCTATTAGAATCAACGCTTGTAAGTGAGAATCCTGCTTAGATACAGTGATTTCACAGGGCCTTCTATGTAGCTGAAATGATAGTCAACCCTCTCCAGTCTTGCACTCATGTTTAAGGAGAAGCTGTTGCTAAACAACTTGTAAACAACATGGCAATTCCTGACTAAGAGAAAATTGTGATCTACAGTAGGCAGACATAGAGATCTCTTAAGTCAAGCAAATGGTGAATAACAAATAGTATTTTTAGGTCCTCAATAAACAAAACATTTCTTAAAGACTACGTTCAACTATTAATTTCGGACATTTTTAATGAATGGGGCCATAAGTCAGTCAGTTTTGCTAGCCTCTTGTTCTCTTCAAGTTCAGTTGTCCAGATATGCTGATAAAGATGGTGAGAGGTGATTGAAAGCCATTAAAAAAGGGAATGAAGCTCAAAGTTGATGAATTCTGTATAGAGGTACACGAATAAAGTCAAAAAATGGAAAAATCTGCATATGGTTGAAAATAAATATTTTTCTACACAAACTAGGCCTGGTAGATCATTATGCTCATTTTATTTGTTTTATTCTTCCTCTCTTCATTACATCATCACTTCAGTGGCTAGGTAAGCTTTACATCTGACTTGCTACATGCTTTACAACTTCTTAAAGGTCACTTCTTAACAGGTCACTATCACAAGGAAATGTGAAAATTTCAAATTGATAAACTGATAATCATCATCCAGGTACAACTGTAAAATCAAGAGATCTTCTTAAAATGAGAATGTGACAAATTTTGAGTGTCAGTGCTGTTAAAGCAGCTGGTGAATCTGCTTCCTGGACAGTCTGTCAATCATCACAGAGGAGCACTCCTCAGAATGACTCACGGCTCTGCAGCGGCTTGAAAGCAGAAATAGGAAAAGTGCAAAGTGAAGTGACTCATTTCACACTTTTCCCCCACCCCCCACCCCTGCCCGCCACATTCCCCGCTCACTTCCTATTGGTTGATGTTTTTGTGTCAGGCAAATTGATTAACAGTTGCCTGGTGGTAACCGCTGTTTGACAGATTGCCCTAGAAGCTTCCATCGTTGTCATGATCTCCATTGTTATGCCCCCAAGGCGTTCATATCAGCAAAACCCAGCCACAAACGGACGTCCTTGGAAAATTTGGATTGGCAAAGACTTCAAAAACATATTCTGTGGGTATAATCTAAATCCTTCCAGCATTATTCCGACAAATCTGTTGGTGGCAAGCAAAAGAACAGGTCTCAAGAGTTTTTGATGTGGATGTAGGATTCAAAAGAGGCAAAGGGACCGTCAGAAATCAGCTCGTATTGGCATCTGCTCACTTTGTAGCCACTGTGGGTAGCTGCCCTGATTCTCATGTCTCCATGGAGTGTAGCCTACTGACACACTTTTCATCTGCCCCGAATTTGTGAAACCTGTCATACGAATTTCTTATTGTATAACAAATCTGTCTCGATCACCCGAGCAACATTAATATTTCATGACAAACAATGTGCACACTGTAACAGAGGGAGTGCATTTGGACTTGAGGGTGTGAATATGGATGTTGCCTTTTTAGATTTTCAGGTTGAGCGTCTTCAGAAATCATTTTGAATGTATTCAGGAAGGTAAATTACATTTTCCCCGGGCTGACTTTCTCTGTTCGATTGTCGGGATTCATCCCTAATTTTTCAACAGATATCAAACACAAATGCAGAAAACAGCAAGCATTACATTTAATAATTTAGTTCCTGTAGCATTTTCCCTACAGTATTGAAGTTGATCTCATTGTATTAACTTAAAAACATCTTAATCCTAATTCGTGATGTGTATTTTAAAGTCGTTTGCCTTTGGCAAATCAACAAATGTGCATCCGTATCAGGTAAAGGGTGTGGCATGTCATCCTAATATGTTTAAAACCTACAAATCTAAAAGAAAAGCATCATGACTAGTGCTTCATAAAAGCACCACTGTGGACATTCTTCCGTAAAGAAGCAAACTCACCTGAAATCTCTTCTTGGACCAGATTTTCTTCATCTTCAAGTGTTCAAGATTACCTGTGGCATGAGCTCACGAAAACATCCCGGCCACCCGAAAAAAGCCCAGGGTGTGGCATCAACAACAACATAAAATCAAGGTGATCAGAGCGGGATTCAGCTGCCTTTTGTGCGTGGGGCGTGTTTACTCTCCAGTCTAGCAACAAGACGGGGAGAAAGCAGGCGAGAGCGGAAAGCTGGAGGATGCATAAGCCAGAAGCCAGGGTGCTTTGTGTCTAGAGTGTGTATCCGCTGATGTGAACAGCGTCCCTGTCTGACGTAGAGGCTGCCTTTAGAGGGGGCAATTTCAGCTGGTTTGTCTAAACTCCCCCCACTCTCTGCCCCTCAATTCGAGAGAGAGAGAAAGAGAGAAAGCACACTCAGAACAAGGGTGAGGTGGGGGTTGTAATTCTGAGATAAGGGGTGCGCTGGGCTTGATTGCAGTGATGAGAGTGGAGAATAACAGGAGAGGAGGTGGAAAAATGAGAGCTTTGGCAAAGCATGTTGACTTTTCTCTGATTCGGAGGACCTTGGAGATGAGAAAGAGCAAGGCTGACGCAAATGAGTCAGTTAGAGATGAAACGAGAGGGGAAAAAGATAAAGGGAAAACCGGGGGTGGGGGTGAAGAATGAGGGACAGATGGGGGAAAAGATTCATGAGGTGAAACCAAATCTTTACCACCATCCTTACAGCCTCCTCCCAGTTATTCTCCTTTTTGTTATCCTCTGCAAGGAAGGTCGCAGCCTCTCAGAAAAACCCACAAGCCATCAAATATTTATCTCTATTTCATGTCGGTTACCTTTAACCAGTGATAGCGTCTAGACCTCAAAGCATCTGAGGGTAATAAGAGTAGAAGAGCAAATGCACTACCCTAAATGCATTAGGAGGTCAATACACAACAAACAGCGGCCATAGTTTGAGTCTGATAAAAGTGTCCCCATTATTGAATAAATAATTTAGTCAAAATAAACAACCCAAATTTAAAATTAAAAAAAAAACACTGCAGAGCGTTGATTGCAAGTTCCCATAGTGATGTGGTTGTTGTCCAAAATCCAGAGATATATACTCTAATTAAATGTGCAACAAAATAAAATTGTTAATTGCTGATACATATATTTATTCTTATTCTTGTTCTGATTCTTATTGTTGTTCATATTTTTTTAATTTTGTTCCCATTCTTGTTCTTATTCCTATTCTAGTTCTCTTATTATTATTATTATTGTTCCCATTCTTGTTCTTATGCTAGCTCGCATTCTGATTCTTGTTCTTATTTGTAATCCTATTATTATTATTCTTGTTTTGATTTTTTATTCCAGTTATTATTTTGTTCCCATTCTCATTCTTATTCTCATTCCTATTCTTATTCGTATGCTAATTCCCATTCTTATTCTTTTTCTTATTTTTATTGCTATTTTGTTCTTGTCCCCATTCTTGTTCTTATTCTTATTCTCATTCCTATTCTTTTTTCAGTATTGTGGGGTTATTGTACCATGACTTTACATGTTCCATGTTCTTTTAAAAAAACTGAATTTAAAAATCAAACAAAAATTACTGCATAGCAAGTGCCACTTTACTCTTACTGTGATTATTACCTCTGTGGGAAACAAAATCCCATTCCCTTATAAACAGCCTACAAATGGAATCCAACAACTTCCACATCCACAAGTCTTGTCCATGCTCACCCACAGAGTTTTCAGGGTTTAATAGGAGATTTTACACTCACTTGTAAGTCCATTGATAGTACAAGGTTTTCTTTAATGAACATTAGAGTGAAGACAGATTTTTACATTCAGACTAAATCTTTCTTTACTTTCTAAACTCCAAGAAAAAAACTTGTGGAAGCTGCTTGTCTACCTTAATTACGGGGGTCTACTTTACATGCGCGTCATCTCCTCAGTTTAGCCACATACTTATTTAGTTTGCCACACATCTCAGCATTTTACTACAAGTGCAGAGTCTCTGACTCACCATTACAGTTACCATCCATGCTCCCCCAAATGGTTGCTTTTTGATCTATTGAGGGTTTGGGGAAAAACAACATTTTCACTTTGCATATGACCGAACTCACATGTATTGTTCAATTGTTCAAGCCAACATAAGGAATGTGGATGTTTTTCTTGGCAGGCCAACTAGTCATGTTTATTGTGTGTATTTGCATATCTTTCTTAATATGTTTTGAGTTTGATCCTACGCTGGAGCTCGCTTGTGACAGAGTTGTTTGCAGATATCGTCGTAGAGAGATTTAAAACATTGTTGGTTTCCTTTTAGGTTCACTGGTCTTTATCACCTCCTAAATGAAGTCTATCTGTTCTGTTGCTTCATTCCTAAGTGCTCTTGGCATTTTCCACTAGAGTTAGGGTCACAAACTTTATCTGTCTGCCATCATGTCAGTCCATTATAGATTTTTCTGTTAAAAAGCCAACTTTGTGCACCTGGAAATTAAGTTGTTGAGAGTGGTGAGATGAGACATTAGAGTTGCAAGCTGTAAAACATATAAATATACAAAACACTGTGGAACTGTTGTAATTTTCTCCAAGGACTTTACATTTCACATTAAGACAGCTGACATCTTTCAGATTTCAGTCACTGATTCTTCTACTTTTTTTAACCCCCTTTGAAGCAGCCGTGGCTCAGGAGGTAGGGGGCTGCACTACTTTTATTCTATTGTATATATTATTCTGTTTTATTATATTGTATATAGTATTTTATTTTATTTCATTTTATTTTATTGCATTCCAGTGTTTTCTAATTTCCGCTACATAACTTTGCACTTTTGCTGTAACGAAACAAATTTCCCACTGTGGGACTAATAAGGTCATCTTATCTTATCTTACTCATTGTAAAATCAGTGGTTCAATCCCAGCTACTCCAATCTGCGTGTCAAAGTATCTTTGTGAGTGTGTGTAATTGGATGAATGAGGCAAGTAGTCACACAAAAGTGTTATGTAAGTACTAGTCCATTCGCTTATCCAACTAGGGCCTCTACTACTGCTATGGCCAAATTACAATCACCAAACACACAGAAAGGCCCTGGCCTGTTTTACTTTGAGGTGACAATGCTAACCACCACACCACTCTGTTGCTTAGTGACAAATTGTCTTTTAAAATTTGGAACAGTTAAATGTATTAAAGCTGAAATATGTACTCTTTCTTCAACATTTCTCTTGTTATTACCACTCTAAATGACTATTGATGAAATGCTTTTTCTACTTAGAGGCTTCTGCAAATCAGACATCAGAATATTATGAAACACTCCCCTCCAGGATGTCTTTTTTTTTTTTTTAAAGAAAGGGTCACAAGACTATTGCACCCACCGTCCAACCGCCTCCTCCATTACACCTCTTTCTCTGGATTGAATTAATTGTTCTTTCAGAAGTTTCTGTACTCCCTCCTCCATCACATGGATCTAAAAATAATAACAGGCAGACACAGATCTTTTTTTCCCCTCTAACCACCCATAGTCAGCATCCACATATCAGCACACCTTTTCTATCCCTGCTGACATGCTTTGCCAAATAACATGTTTTTTAAGCGTTGTTAAGTTAGGCATGTTACTCTTTGTGGCCGTGCAAACACACAATCAATATGTGAGATTGACTCCAGCTGAGCCGCTCTCTGAACGTGGGTTTTAATTCTAGTTATTAGCGTTTTCCCTCTCGATGCATTTATCCGATGACTGTCACCCAGCTGTGAAAGATATATTCTTCTCCTCAAAACATCCCAAACTAGGTTTTCACTAAAACGCAAGCCCAGATGCAACGGATTGCAGTTTCCCATTGTTATTTTAACAAACCTCCCTCTATTCACCCTCGCTCGCCTCGCTTCCTCCTCCATCCATCACCAGTGGCCAGAGGCATTCAGTCCAACAGAGAAAGCGAAGCAATCGATACCAATGCTTTATGCGTGATATGGGATACACCCCCAAGTAACAGTTCAAACGCCCCCCAGATCAATAAGCCCATCAAAACACAAGTTTCCATGACCATCATCCAATGAAAATCCAGATACGGTGGCAGAGCTGCTAGGAAGAAACTCATGAGGTGTTTTTTTTTATACTCACTAAAAGCCACAACGAGGCAGCTGCAACCAATCTCTGGCTGGGATATCATACACTGTCAGCCATTAAGAACGGATAATTAGATATGATTGGTGCATGCTATCTATCTTACTTCTATCTGGTTTCTTTGAAGCTTCGGGCAACATCACTGTTCGATGCACTGCTCAGACCTTCAGCATACATAGACAGAATCCTTATTTGTGACCTCTGATATGTTTCAGACACATCTGTGAAAACCAAATGGGCTCATATTTTCTCCTGAAAATCAGATTTAAACGTCCCAGCTGAATAAACTCAGTGCAAAATTTGTTTTCTTGCAATGTCAACATGCACGGAGAGATAGCAAACCATGAATGAGCATTAAAAAGACTTTGGACAGGTGCAATTTGGAGCATGGTACAGTTTAATTAGCTTAAAGCAACAAGAGAGAAAGCAGACTTCACGGAAACCCATTGATTTTGTGACAGAGGCTGCATTCTGTGGAGAAGACTTGATGGATGCCTTCCAGGCATACAGCTTTATCAGCAGCAAGGCTGGCATAATCTCCCTGCAACTGAAAACAGATTCTGCTGCTGTTAGACTACACTGTGATCACACCATTTCTGTTTTCCTCAGCAGACCGCATCTTCATTTTTAACCAGGTTTGTTAAGCAAATTCAGCTGACCCAACAGCAAAAGATCTGTTGATTATTTATTGTATTGATAAACCAATCTCTGCCTTTTTCAGCTTAATCTTTTTCAAATTCACAGTCGAAAAAGACTGCTTATTTCTTGGAATCTTGCCTTCCCCCTCCCTTTAAGAAGCCTTGCTCCTGATTGGTTGGCCCTCAGAAAGCAAAGGTAACTGACCTCGTTTTTAAAAACTTCATCCATGTTCAGTATGAGCATCCTCTATTTACATACATACATACATACTGTATATGGGAATGTGGGGGGAAAAAATGTTTTCACAGAGCTCTACGCAATCCTGTGGATAATTAAGTACACGCTTAATGCTCCATAGGAATTAAGATGGTAATTTAAGTAAATGCACTTGATTAGCTGATTACCAAACTGTGTGAAGTGAGAGGTTTTGGGAGTTTGCTAGGCTTTCAGATGTGTGTTAATACAATGCCAAAATCTTTACCTCATTTGATGTCCTAGCAAATTCACCCTCAGGTAAAACAGTGTAATCCGCAGAAAAGCGCCAGTCTCACACTGTACAGGCCCCAGTTATCATGTTAAATGTTAACGTTCATGACAGCACAATTAGAAAAAACAGTGTCTGGAAGGGCTTACTAGGAAGAAAACCTTTTCTCCCTTCAAATAACATCTAAGCACAGCCTCAATTTGCAAAGTTGCATCTGAACAAACCACCAGACTTATGGAACGATGTCCTTTGGACAGACAAGACCTAAGTAGAGATGTTATAATCGTCATAATGCACAAAACCAAACCCAGCAGATCAGCACAAATACCTCATACCAACTATGAAGCATGGTGGTGGAGGGGTGATGATTTGGGCTTGTTTTGCAGCCACAAGACTTGAGAACCTTGCAGTCGCTGAGCCGACCACGCACTCCTCTGTATAACAAAGTATTCTAGAGTCAAATGTGAGGACATCTGTCCTACAGCTTAATTTTTGGCTGAAATTGGGGCCATGAAGCAGGACAATGATCCAAGCACAGCATCAAATCTGCAATAGAATTATTTAAAAAAAAAAGAAAAATCAAGGTGTTGCGATGGCCAAGTCAAAGTCCAGACCTCAACCTGATTGAAATGCTGTGATGAGACATTAAAACAGCGATGGATAAATTAATGCCTGCAAATTAAAGTGCAAGAGACTGATAAAGTCATACAGTACACAATTACTTCAACTTATTGCCATTAAAAGTGGTTCTACAAGCCACTGGATTGTGGGGTCTTGCAGAAACATTAATTTTCATAGGACTTGATACAATAAGGTTAAGAATAACATGCCCACTTTTAAATTTTGTCTAGCTATCCTAATCCCATAAGATGTTCATCTACTTTTCTTTAAAAAATGGTGTAAGATTGAAAAAAACAATGGACAATAGACAACAAAAATAGTGTTTTTTTTCTCAAGCTTTTCAAACAATGAACCACTTGCTGATCTCTTCTGAGATCAGCAAAAAGAAAAAAGCTCATGAAATTTTGAGTGTACGCCATTGTTCAATCATTAAATACGTGTAAAAAACAAAACAAAAAACAAGGTCATTTTTCTAGTCCATATGCTGACTCAAACTTGTTACAAACAGTGCTAATACTCATCCTTTCTATCCTGGAGTTTCCAATGTTGGATACTATTACAAAATGCAAACTACATCATTTTTTAAAGGTTGCCAAGCATAGCACCAAAGAGGTTGCGTGGTACCAGCCGCAGCAGAAATAGAATTTGTTATGCTTTATTTATGTTGCATCTATATTGGTCGAGGTTCAGTAACACCCGTGTTTGCAGGCTCGGTGTTACAAGGCAGGTATTTATTGTTTAATTTAGAGGTTTTTACGAGTCTAAAATAAAATGTGAGTTCTGTTTTTTTGTTTTGTTTTGTTTTTGGGGGTGGGGGTTAATCTTGCTATGGACAGATGATATATGAAGAAGAGACTTATTGCATTTCAAAATTCTCCAAAGGGCGTCTTATTCACCGAGCCCAAGATTGTTGACATTTGCTAGTTGTTGTTTTTTTAAAGATTTGATATATGAAACTGCCAGCAGACCAGACTTAAAGTCTCACAGTAAATGTTGAAAGTAATGTGTGAAGCCTGCAAAATGATGAAGAATTCTCACAAGAGATCTTTATATGCTGCCAGATAAACAAACAAAAAACCTTCAGGAGCTACAGCATGGATGATTCAGTTTCGGTTCGTGAGGTACTTTGGAAATCCCAAATGACAGTGGCCAGCGTTGACAGTCACAGTGGAACCTGATCCTACCACCTAATCCTGACCAAATCCCTGAGGGTTACTGTGAATGACTGAGTACCAGCAGCCTGGAACACAGCATTCGCCAGACCAGAGGCTAAACAGCGCAAGCTTTACCCTCACATATTGCCTCAGCTGCCTCGCGAGACCAGAGAACCTAATTAATTGTCCCACATCCTTAATCCACTTGAACAAAATGTTTAGAGAATGTGAAATCATCAAGGAGCGACAGATTATTTCTGCTCCAGTATGGCAGTTTAATCCATACAAGAGGTCCGGGTCGAATGCCATGCTGTATATGGCTACCGAGGCATTGAGTTAGGAGACATTAGGTTTAATGTTTGCCCACAAACTTAACATCAACAACAACTAAAAGCACATAGGTAAGATTTCCATAAGTGCTGACTTAAAACATACATTTCAGGTATTTCCATGTTCATGTTAATCCTGTATAAGACTGTATATGCACAGAAACCTTTAAAACCAACATGAAATGCTCAGATTTAGCTGGTGATCATTCTGTGTGTCCAATTTTAATTTGTGCTTTTTTGACATCAAATCTAAACCAGTTAAAAGTCAAAGAAAATCAGTTTATAGGCAACTGCTATATTAATAATTTCACAAAACAGGATTGGTGTACCTTGAAGTAAAGCCTGAAGTACAAACCATTATCCATGAGGACACAACAGAGACACACTGAATCCAATTAAGCAGGAACAATAGCGGCCTCAAGTGTATTGCCTTGTTTTCATTTCCATTACAGCTGTTCCACTTAGTTGAGTATGCACACTATAACTCCCTGCAATAATATGATCATTCTCTTACTTCAGCACCACAAAAATAAGATTTTTTTGGTCGTAGTACATCGTTTGTGTTGATGCCATCTCCCACTCACCTCTTTGTTTCTTGCTTCTCGGCCCACTCACACCTTCCCTAAAGCTCCTCAAAGCTTTTCGTGCATCGAGTAGCTCCTTCCTGGACATGGCTCGTGTTTTTCTCTTGTAAAATCCTTTAAAAACCCAACCAGATGGCTACTGCTGCCCAAAATAATTTCTTCCAGCACAAGCTCTTTTCTATTAAAACCTTGCTGAGAACATAGGAACTTCCTAAATTTTTCCAAACGGCCTTCATTTCTCAGAAACGTCTTTTTCTTATAAAGATGCCTCAAAATGGCTTCTTCTCTAGCATGAAATGTGGAAGTGGTCCTGCAACGATGCACCACCTTAAGATAGCTGCTAAACCTCCAAACTTTGTCATGTTCAGCCCATACCCCTGTCCCTGTACCCCCTGAAGTCCTAACGTTGACTGCCAACTTCAGTGGTCTATTTCAAGTCCTGCATAGTTCACCCCCTACAGTTGTACTTTCCCTCTGCACCCCCTTTCACAGCGCTCGCCCACCCTTGGTTATAGCAGGAGATTAAACACACGGCAACACAGAACGACCTTTCCTGTCCTCTGTGGGTCGCTCTGTTTGGACCACGGGTAGTTTTGAAACTCTAGTGCATGGCAGATATGTTGTAATGCACCATTAATGATATGGTATAACACCTCATGCATTATGGGACAATGAGACAGTTACGGGAAGGATTGCCGAAGAGTGGCGGCCCTATTTCAGACAGCTATGTGCTCATGAACCTTGATGCTAGAGGTTTTTATAACACTGTAGCCTTGTCCCACTTAAAGATGAAGTTTAAACTGAACTCTGTGGCCGGATGGAAAGATTAACACAAGTATATGAGTGACTGTGGAATTCAGTGCCATTGCTGTTTCCTGAATAAGAATAACAAACCTGATCACGGTGTTATTGTTAGTCTTGTACAGCAGGACTGAACCTTCTATGACTATACCTTCCATACCACCGTGACTGGCTTTTATATTGGTTGGAGCTCCACTTTGTACATCTTTCAAACATTTTAACTGATCATCTGCATCCAGAAGGAAATTGTTTAAATCACCGGGGTGTGACTGTGATTTTTCACCTGGTTGGCTGTATAAACAACATGTCTTTGTTGTTCGGTCATCATCTATGGCATCTTGGGCTCTTCTGATTTACTTATTTTACACATACATATAAATATACACATTTTTTTCTTTATGTTAGTGTACACTGCTAGAGGACATTCCAGGTTTTAGTTAATCTTGTAATGTATTCCTAGCTTGTCGTATGTCAGCCAACAGTAGCATTAGCCATCATTGATAATTAGGACTGCCACAAACGATTATTTTGATAGTCGACTAGTCACCGATTATTTTTACGATTAGTCGACTAATCAGATCATGCATCAATTGGACGTAAAACGTACAGCTTATTGCACCAGCAGCATCTGCTCTTATATAACTATCATTAGCTTACAGCTTTAAGTGTTTAAGGTATGTGCTAACTAAAAATAAAGACAAGATGATAGTTTATTAAATTTTAATGAAATCTGCAGGTTGTTTCGGTGAAGTTTAATAAACTCAGCCGTCTGCTCCTTGCTATCTAAAATATAACAGGACACCGGAGTATATTCTCGAGCATCTCACACTTCTGATAATCAGCTGTCTGTTTGACGTTTATTCAGCTGTGTAAAAACTATAACTTTAATCTCAGCCAAACCGATTTACTCAGGAACAAATAAAATACTAAAAAAAGCCAAACAATAACATTTTAAGTTATCTAAGTGACTTATATATCATGTTTAACCTGAGTAGTGAAAGACGGCGGTGGGTTTGAAAATGATGTGCCGGGAGTCCGGTGTTCTCACGGCTCTAGTTAGCCTAGCCCCCGGCTAGCTATCGAGCTAGTGGGTAACAGACGTCTCCGAAAACGTCGGAGCGCTTTTGAAAATATGTGGTGTCTTGATAAACTGAGCAGATATTTGAGGTTTACACAGCTACATTCTCACCTGAAAATATGTTAAACGTTTATTTTGTGACCCAGAAAGAATAATAAGAGTAATATTAAAACTAACTAGCTGCCGCCATTGTTGGAAACTAAGCAGGGCCGCGCTATGAATTCTGGGACAGCTTCTTCTTCTTCAGGGTTTAAAGGCAGCTGGCATCCTTGTACATGCAGTGCTGCCACCTTCTGTTTCAGTCCGTTATTACACTCTTAAATCCTACTACTTATTCCTGCGTCTTTTGGGATCTTACAAAGCTTCAAACGACGCGTCGACTATTAAATCAGTCGTCGACGATTTTGATAGTCGACGTAATCGTGACTAGTCGACTAATCGTGGCAGCCCTATTGATAATGACTTCAACTGTTTGTCTCAAAGTGGAGAAAAAATCTATCTCGGGATTTACCCACTTTGCGTTGTTAGCAAGTCTTTCGTCCATCGTCGCTGGATGTCAGTAATATTCTGTGGATAAATTTATTGATTACGTCTTTCAAATACCTCAACTTTTTAAACTCCCTGTGAGACAGATTAAATTATGAAGCTCTTGAAAGAGTAAGAATATATATAAAACAGACATCACCTGTGTAAAAACAAAGCAAATACTACCCTCAATGCAGAAATTATTTAACTTCCTGCTTTTCCCATCTTTGGCTTGTATTTGGCAGCTTTGCAAATAAAACTTGGAAGTCATTGTCAACAGGATTTACCAAGTTCCACCTTAAATGTAAACTGAATGTCTGAGAATAATATTGCAGCCAGAGCAGGAAAAAAACAAAGATTAAAGCAAAGCTGTAGCTGTGTTTTGTGTTATGAACCCTTAGATGTCTCTGGATGTCCTTTATGTCCTTACCTAAGCTTGGGTGCCTTTTTCTAAAGAACTTTTCAAATGTTACCTTATCAGTAACTGCAAGTCGTGTCTGACATGTTCACTCACACCGCTGTATCACAGTTTTTACAATAATTTACTGTAAAAATAGCTTAATAAAAAAAAACAAATGATGGTCAATTTGCCATTTCCTGCTGTTTCATCAAACTGCTTCATCAATCCAGCCTTATGATGTGTGATGGCACATTAATGCCGTACGACATAAGGTGACGTTAATAAAGCAGTGTGGGCTCGTGACACTGGACCGCTCTGGTTTCTGGTTGGTCTGATCACTCAGGATGATATCTTAAAGTGACAGACCTGAGTGTCTGACTCACTGAGTGATGCTCAAAAGCAGCCTGAACACGCAGTGACTGTTCCCACATGGACAAGTATACACTAAGCCTCTCCAATCCCAGCGCACCCTCCTTTTCTCTTTATTCATCAAGCTGAGCGTGATTGAGTGTGACAGTGCTGCGTCTTGACCGTGGCGAAGCTATAATTATCTGTGATGTCTGCTGGTGCAATCAGAGAAGGGGGCCGACGGCATCCACACATCACTAGAGCACGAGCCCTCTGGCCGGCACGGCACATACCGGGCCATAAATAACCACAAGGAGAGTGAGAAGAGGGGAGATGTAAGAGGGAGGCAGTGGTCAGGAAGATAAGAAAATAAAACCTACAGGATGGATAAAAGTAGAGAGGCAACAGTGAATGGCTGGTTTTCACGTAAGCAGCAAGAAAAAAAGAGAAACAAAGCCTCTTTTGTCCAATTTAGGCCCCTGTATGACATGTGCAAGTATATCATTATGTCCTCTAAATCGAATTTATGCTGTCTTTGTTATCACATAGACAGAAAGCTACCTTCAGCGATTCCCTTGCCACAAGAGGTCGCCACATGTAGCTACACAGGTTCGATTTGGCAGGTTGAGTTTTACGCCCTTCCTGATGTAACCCCATCTCTGGCTGGAATTGATCCAGCAACCTTTCGTTTGCCAAGCAAATGTTTTAACCACTACACCAGAGTTTAAAAAAAGAAGCCTGAAACTGAATATTTAGAGCAGCCTGAGCTTTTGGCTCATAGCAATTATTTGCACATGAGCTTATTATTTGAATATTTGGCCATGTTTAATAATCTGAACATGCCAGCAGTGTATATGAAGTATGTTTCAGAAAATAGGAAAAAGCAAGAGAGGTCCACGTGACTGTTGTGTCCCACGACAGTCACATCCAACTTAGTTCTTTATTTTAGTGATTTAAGTCTGATTTAAGGTGTCAAGTGTATTGCTCTGTGCATAAGGAGAAAAAACTAAAGCAAACAAACTGAGAAACTTAATGTTGAGGATCATTTTCAGTCAGTCCAAAATGAGCAGAGGGAGAATAAGATAAAGATATTAGAGGAGAAATAAATAAAGAGGTAGGTAGCCGTGATAGATCAAAACCAGAAGAGTGAGACAGAGAGTGCAGAGGAGCTGAGTGATACAGTACACCAGCTGGACCGTACGTGCCAGCTCATAGTGTGAGAGTTGCTGACATGTGAGCTCAGCAGTCAAATTTGTAGACAGGACAGGGCACCGAGACTGTGACGAAATGTTCCCAGCAATACAATGATCGCACTGCAAGCCACACAAAGCACTCAAAGTGATGATGCAAACTGGCTGTGAGTGTTCAAACCTACTAAACATCACAGAGATAAGTTTGGAAAATTAGGTCCAGTGCTCTGACTATCTACTAAAGGCGCTGAAAGACTTGGATTCATGTGAAGTTTAATGTGACATTTGTGCCCAAAATGTTGGTTTTAAGTGGTCAGAATCAGAATACTTTAATAACTCCACAGAAAACGATGTAATTTGATAATATGTAAGATTTTCATGTAAATTTTTTTTTATGTAAGTACAATATAAAATGGTAAATTTCATGATATGCATTCACTTTATACCAAGCATGTTTTCTTTAATGATTGAATATTTGAATAAATAAACCTTTGATTTTACATATTTTTGTTGTATTTTACTCTAAATTATGAATAATCCTTTTTTTAAATGTACAATCTGGTAGTATGTTCCGTCTCCAGTAGGTAACAGCACCGTGGAGCCGAGATGGGCAGCGTTATTGTATTTCTGACTACTTTTTTCAAGTAACGAGTAATGTAAGGGATTACTATTGCAAATTACTATTGATTCTGTTTTTGATAGTGTCTTATGACACTGACGTAAGCGCGTGCGATGTCCGTCGTAGCAACAGACGTGTGTAGATCAACAATGGATAATATGGAGTGCGGGAGAGAGTACGACCATGCAGCGTTTAAAGCTTGAAAGTACTGACATTACTTTAACTTTCCGTAAAAAGTGACAAAAACATTAGCGTCCACTGTTCACTCTGCGGGGGAAGAAAACTTCTTTCCTCAGCGTTTCAAATCCGAGCAAGCACCCAGCAAGCCGCCACAGGAATGTGAAATTCACAGATCCCCCCGCTGACATGACCGCTGTGACAGGACTCAGTGCTGCTGGATCTTTGATTTTATTTATTTTTTGTTGTGTTTTACTTGAATCTATTTGAAAGAGTGAGTGTAAACACAAATCATTATTTTATTTTATATGCTGGAATATGCAGAAAATAGGTTTAAATGTTAAAAAATTTCTTCATCTCAAAGACAGTTGCATATATAATTTTTGCTTAATGCAATGTGCATAAAATTAAAAGATTAAAACTAATAAAACATTTTTTTAAAAGAGGCTTTCCATTTGATTCAATTGTTTATGATGGATTATGCATAAAAAATAGAACTGGGCTGAAAGTTCTATTGCTTCTATTGCCACGTATTTAGGTTGTGTGTAATGTTTTTAAAAAGTAACTAATTAACTAAGTAACTAATTACTTTTGAAAATAAGTAATCAGTAAAATAATGGGATTACTTTTCTGGAGAAGTAATCAGTAATTGGTAACTAATTACTTTTTTCAAGTAACTTGACCAACACTGGTAGACAGAAATTTAGCAGACTGTTAGTCCATGATTGTGAAATGTCATTGACAAAGACACTAAATCGTATGTGCTTTCATGCAGCAGTATCTGCTACCTTTTTCATTCTGACTACTTCCCTTCATAGCCTGCACTTAAAGTAGCTGCATTACACTGCACTGACAAGATGTCAGCATGTGGGTGTTGGAAAAACTGATGTTGAAGATGTGACAGATGGGACTGATCTTTTCTTTTTCTTTTTTTCCCAGATACATAACTTATGCCTCGCATGCCTTGCTGTGTGAATTTATGCTGACAAGACCAGTCATCCTGAGCAAAACTGTCTCAGCCAAGTGTTCTAATTTTGGAAGTGATACAGAGCTGCAAAAGCAGCAGTATCTTTACCGCTAAATGACTTTTTACAGCGCCGTCACGGCCTCGGTCTTCTGTTCAATCAGCTGTTAAGCATTGGCTTGGAAATATTTACCTTCCCAAGCATTTCTGCAGATTCAAAAATCCATACAGAATGACTGACACCAACATTTTAAAAATCTTGTAAACAAGCTATGAGGTCTTTATTTTCAGTCGAAAGACATTTCTACTAAAAGTGAGAATTTACAGTATTGAAGCAAAAACCACGTCACACACTTATTTATCTGCAGAACAATCCACGCAGTGACTTTAATATCATTGTGCTTATTTGTACAGCATTATAAAATCAGCATAACACCAAGAACTTGTCTAGTACCAGAGACTGAAAGTGTAAAGCTGACATCTACTTGAATTTTGTTGTATTATTATCATATCGTTGCGCAGGTTGTATATATATATGCCAAAATAGCAAGTTGTCAAACTAGTGATACAACCAATAAGTGGCTGACAGTTCATGTAGACAGTCTACTTAAAGTCTTGAAGGATACGTTCCCCAGTCTACCAGGAGGTTTTCTGATTTTAGTTACAGGTGCAAAATACAAGAATAATATACAACGTCCCTAAAAAATAAGAATATTTCGTTTTCAACAGGCTTTTGACAGATTCCTAAAATATTTGTGTTTTCGTGCTTTCATGCCAGGCGCCCTAATAAATTTGTTAAGAACTGTATAGCATATATCTTCTGTAATGTTCAGCTGTGCAGCAGAGAGAATGCAACAAGCTAATTTTAAGTGTTTCCCAGTGAGGCTCTGCAGACATAGACGATGGGCTGACTATATGAAACTTAAAACCCAATCTCAGCTCTTGGAACTTGGGTCGACAGTTTTTTTGTCTAAATGCGCTTTTAATAAGTAGGATAAGGTTTCAAGACAATAAAGATTAACAAGATTATTGGTGTAGTATTTGTGCAAATCACCGGTTGGTCTTACTGAATCAGTTATATATCATTAAAGCTTTAAAATCCCTCATCATGATGGCTTCTTTTGACAGGAACAATGTGTTTAAGCGCCTTGTGATTACCTTCACCGAGGTCCATGACGGCCAAGACAGCACTGCACCTTGCCTCTCCCAGCTCATTGGTTGCCACGCAGGTGTACAAGCCAGCATCACTTGTGCGACAGTCTCGTATCCAGAGACCGCCCGAGTCCTGGGCTTCCGATGGAGATAAGAGCTCATCGTTGCGGTACCAGGCCAGCGAAGGTGTTGGACGCCCCAGCACTGACACCCTCAGTCGGATATCACAACCTGTTCCCACTGCTGCTTTACGGAGCTTACGAACAAAAACCGGTGCTGCTGGTTCTCGGATATTAGCCCCATTTTCTGGAACGTGGTCAATGCTGATTTTGGCCCTCTTGGAAGGGATGTTCGAACTGGAACTGGAACTTGAACCGTGGCTTTCTGCCATCTTGACTTCTTAAAGACTTTTTAATTAACTGTACTTCTTATCTGGCAATTGACTGGGATATCAAGATGAACTGCATTTATTGAATGGCTCCTCTGAAAGACTCCATTAGTTTAGATGTCTCTGGGCTCACTGGGAGTGCAGAGGGGGTTTGAGCTGGGATGTTGCACCAGGAACTGAAAAAAAACCCAGAGTATATTTACCACACTGACATCAAAGTTATCTACTGATCCCAACATGCAAAAAAAAAATCCAAATAAACAAACAAAAAAGAGATATTTTTTCAAAATGTATTATTTTGAAACTGGTTATTAAAATGGCTTAAAAGAGGCTGATTGTACCCTTTGTAATGTCTCTATATACCAAGTGAAAGTAAAGTCATTATAAGTGACAAAAAAGCATGCTGGTCTTCAGTGCAAACCTGAATATTTTTGCAGCAGAGCCTATGAAATTGTGAGAAGCCCAGGTTTACTACAGGCTTTAGTGGGAAAACTGAGCTTGTTAATGTGTTTTAACCCAAAATGTGACCTTTCCTTATAACCCCAATTCCCCCAAAAAATTGGATGATGTGAAAAATGTAAATAAAAACAGAGTGCGATGATTTGCAAATCTCAAAAAAACATATTTTATTCACGGTGGAGAACAGAAAATATATGAAATGTTTAAACTGGGACATTTTAGTATTTCATACAAAATATTAGCTTATTTTGAAGCTGACAGCAGCAACACAAAAGCCTGGAAAAATAAGTGGAACTAACAAGCAGCTGCTGGAGGCACATTACCATAGTAACATGTTTGTAACATGAATAAGTTTAATGTAAGTAAGTTAAGGAAAGACGGGCAGTCGTTCACCCATCGGCAAAAAAACTCCATCTACAAATTGTGAAACAATTTCTGAATAATGTTTCTCAGTGTAAAACTGTAAAGATTGTGAATATTTCATCATCTGCAGAACATAACATCATCAAAAGATTCAGAAGAGCTGGAAAAATCTCTTTGTACAAAGGCTGAAAATCAATACTGGATGCTCGTGATCTTCAGGTCCAAAAAAAAGTGAGGATTCTGCCTTAGAAATCACTGCAGGGACACTTTCAGCAGTCACTGTATGTGTATGTCATTATTGTATGTCCTCTCATTTTGGCACCCGTGCCACAAAACTGATGAACCACAGAGAAGTCAAGCTGTGGTAGCCAGGAGGGAGAACCAATTTTAAAACCCTTTGGATGCCACTAGTGCGTCTTAGACTAAACAACAGCCTGTAGCTTGCAGAGTGGTACAAGTTGTCAAAGGACTGTGATGCCAAAGGTTGTGATTTGGTTTCCTTCACCCACCTGCAGTTAATGTTAGTAATTTTTTTCTAAATGATAATGATACAATCAAATGAGGGAAAAATTCATTCAATTATTCAATTATGACAATAAAATAACATTTATTGCCATTTAAAGGGCAGAATTTCATAAGCAGGTGTAGGAAAAAGTGTAGTGATCACTCCAGATGACAGCAAGTGGAGAAGCAAAATTAAAGAATAGCTGGCGTATTTTTTTCATGTGTTAATGTATGATGTTTTATATGCTGATCCAAGGAGTCGCCTAAAATAGGCTATATAATAGAAAGTAATGCACCTTACCTCTCTCTTGCCATCAAAGCCGACAAGAATCCCTTTGGACATCCCCGCAAAGTCCATGTTAAGGTAACAAGATCCATGGAGCAAAATGTTTCATCTCAAATCATTTGCTAAAGCCCGTGTCTCTCAGTGTCCTCAGCGAGCACGGGCTGTAGGTGTAAGGCCACCCTAGATCATGTAGCATTAGCAGCCACGGCCATGGTCCCTTTCAACAGCTTGAACCCTGGTGAAGGGTGAGACAGAGACAGATCCCTTTTTTCCTAAATGTCAAACGACTCAGGCCTTCCGGTCTTGTGTTTTTACCATTAAAAAAAAATGTAAGTGCTTTTTAAAATCTACACCCTTAACCTTTTTAGGCTTTAATGTTCTCAAGTCGGTTCGTGTTATCTGTCTCCTTCTCTCCCTTGTCACTGCTTCACCCCCAACTCCTGCAGGTCGGGAACGACAGCTGCACCACCACAGATAGGTCACATTTCCTAGCCTGCAATGTATAACCTATTCTCACACACACACACACACACACACACACACACATGCATGCGCAAAGCACTCACACTCCAAGCCCTTTAGATAATGTTATCAAGCAAAGTGTGTGCATCTCTGAGTGTGTGTGTGTGTGTATGTGTGTGTGTGTGTGTGTGTGTGTGTGTGTGAGAGAGAGCGTTGGAATTGCTATAAAAAGAAAGTCTAAGAATAAAGACAGGAGTGATTCATAGAACTGTAGGGCAGTGATATAACGATACAATCTAACTGGGAGGAATATTTACTATGTTTGTTTAACTGAAGCATAGTGAGCAGCTGTAGGTTTTGTAGAGCTTTTATAAAAATAGTTCTAAGTTGTTGCAGCTTGTTTTTCACTCGCTCCATCTCTCTTTTATTTTGGTAAACTTCCATTCACTGATCAATATTTCAATAAGAATTTGGGCTTTAAATTCAAAGCAGTGCTTGACCAGTTTTTACAGACACATTTGAATGACAGCCTGGATAGCTAAGTTAGTGTGGCAGTGAGCAAGGTGCGTCATATTCAGTACCACTGTAGGTACGTCTGTTTAACTCCTCTTAACCCAAATATGTAATCAGCCAATCACATGGCAGCAACTCAATACATTTAGGCATGTAGATGTGGTCAAGATGACCTGCTGAAGCTCAATCTGAGCATCAGAACGAAGAAGAAAGTTCAATTAAGCGACTTTGAATGTGGCATGGTTGTATTTTATAAACAGCCATCTCTAGGGTTTCAGACCACAGAGAATGGCCTGAAAATAACCACTGAGCAGCAAGTTTGTGGGAGAAATTGCTTTATTGATGACAGAGGTCAGAGGCGAATGGGCTGACTTCTTTAAGGTAATAGGTACTGTATGCAACAGTAACTCAAATAAACAGCTCGTTACAACTAAGGTATGCAGAAGAGCATCTCAAATGCCACAGAAGACCACAGTCCCGTAGGCTAAACAGGAAACTAAGGGACTTAGAGAAGATTTGAAAAACGTCGCCTGAGTCTCAATTTCTGCTTCAACATTCAGATGGTAGAGTCAGAATGTGCTGTAAACAGATTTATTCTGCTTGTATCAACAGTTCAAGCTGCCAACGGTGTAACGGTGTGGGGGATATATTCTTGGCACACTTTGGGCCCTTTATTACTAAATAAGCATCATTTAAATACCACAGCCTAGTTAAGTATTTTTGCTGACCATGTCCATCCTTTATGACCACAGTGTTCCAGCAGACTAACACACTATGTCACAAAGCTGAGATCATCTCAAACTGGTTTCTTGAACATGAAGATGAGTTCACTGTAAATGACAAACACAGTCACCAGATCTCAGTCCAATAAACCAGCTTTGGGATGTGGTGAAACAGGAGATTCTCATCAGCCAACAAATCTACAGCAACTGCATGATGTTGTCATGTCAACATGAACCAAAGTCAAAAAGTCGTTATATAAAGAAGAGTGTCTGATTTGCCATCCATCTGCTTCAAATGTGTCAGAGGAGGACTCCAAGGCCACCGCAGTACAAGACATCTGGTTCAGTCCAGACAGAACCAGTGTGGACTGGCTCCTTTTATTCCTCCTTTTCAATCAGTGGTCATTATTACAGAGTACTCAGGAGTCCATAAAACCAAGAAGAAGGTGAAAATAAATGGCTTCTTCTGAAAAACTCCTTCAAATACTGTGCTGTTGCTGTGGAAACAGTCACCGAGAGACTTGATAAGCTACATGATTGTAATCAAACAAAAAGGTCAGGTAAAGTAATAATACAACATAAGAAAAGATGCTCACATTTTCTTTACAAACAAAAATAGTACATTCAGAATTTACTTTTATAGTAAAACATAGAATCTTACTATCACATAAAGAATCACATTTATAAATGAGCATTATTCAGGAAGGGAATAACTTCCTAATACCTTCCTGATTATAATGTTATTATTCAATGAAAAAGCTACATTTAACCACAAACTAGAATTTGCTCAACAATTATCATTGCAAACTTAAGTCTCCATATGTCCAGTTGATTATGAGCTCAGCCGTTTGCTTCTGCGATTCCAAATAGCTCAAATAACCAATATGAAAGCAATAACTGGTGTATCTCAGTATTTTTCTGTTTTGTCTGTGGTACCTCCATGTCAGTTTGATCTCTCTTTACTGTCGCCAATCTAGAGAGAGAATGTGGAGAGGTGACTTGAACTGGTATCGAGCTGAGTGAAGCTGGAAGGTCACCTGTCAATTGACCATAACTTACCAACCACAACTAGCCTAATAGTTAGGTATGTTAACATGGTCTATAGGCCATGATTCACCTCAAGCCATAAAAGCCATAAAAACCATAAAAGGACCTTCAGATTCTGGGTTTGTTTTTCAGCCCAAAGGTTGGCACTTATGTTTGTATGGGGGGGGGGGCACCAAGTGCCAAAATAAATGAACTAAATACTAGGGGTGGGTTTTTCTAATCGATTTATCGATTAAAATCGATTCTGGCTTGGATAACGTGAAATCAATTCATTAAAATCCTGAATCGATTTTTTAATATAAATTTATTTTGCCCGAAATGCCAGAATCTCAGGTGAAAGATCACAAAATTTCAACAACCACCAAACAGCTAAAACAGTAAATGAGAGCAGGTACACGGATTCTGCACAAAGACTTAAACACACAGCGGGACCCGCGGATCAGAGTCAGTGAGATGTCGCCTTTCTCACCTGACGGCACGGACACGGTCGGGGCTGAAAGCCGACAGCTCGCTGATTCTGATCTGTCGGCGGGTCCGCGCTTTGTGTTCACGCCTTTTTTGCGCAGATTCTAAAGCTGTTAGTTTTATCTCTCTCCAAACAATATTGACTGAACCAGCAGCAAAAGAAGATCCAAACTACGCTTCACATAAACATCGTCATGAATTCACTCTGACTTTTACTGTTTTGTTTCCACCACGATAAAATCACACTTCATGCACAGCTCTCTCTCCCTCTCTCTCCCTCTCTCTCTCTGTACTGTTTTCTGCATTATTCGCTTGCTTGTTATGCACAAGTCTACCGTTGTTTACAGCGCTGTCGGCCGCTGTTTTTTTTCGTGTACATACTACTGAAAAGAAAAAGTAATTTCTGCCATTCAATACTGAACAAATTTAAACTTTTTAAAATTATGCAAAATGCAAAACGCTTAGACGTGTCTCTAATAAAACCGCTGTAACGTCAGAGGTAATGTTCATTAATGTTCATTAATGTTCATTAATGGTTTTCTTTTGTTTTTGATGTACTGCAGAATAGTTTTAGAAAATCCCAGGCCAGGAAAACCTTCATGTTTTTCTGTGTTTTATCTTCAGCTACTTTGACACAAAGGCATCTGCTGTGATGCTCACACCTGTGATAAAGTCTTGCGTGTGTCAGCTTCCTTTTTATAGATACAAAAATATGTAAATTTACTGATCTGAATTATAATATTTCTGACTGTCAAAATTTCCCATATTCAAATCGAATTGAATCGAATTGTGCATCGAATAGATTCGGGACCTTGTGAATCAGAATCGAGAATCAATTCTAGAAATCAGTGACGATACCCAGCCCTACTAAATACATAATAATTATGTATATTTTGAATAATGAATGATTTTCCATTTTATTTTATTAACACATTTAATTAATTATTTAATGATGTTTTTAATTTCTTTATTTTGGCACTCAAGGCCCTCCACACTTGGAATCCTTCCAATTTACCATAATGCCTCTAGCTGCAACAAACTGTTGGCAAACTGAGGACAAGATTATTTTTCTTTTCTATATACACTGCATTTACAAAACTCTGGACTCCATAAGACACATACAGCACCTCTTTGATCTTAAGAGTGCCAGACGAATGACACTTCCCTTTCTGTCAGTGTAAAGAAGTTTAACTACACATTTAATTCCTCAAATGTCTCAATATAAGAAGAAAAAAAGTACAAATTCAACGGTATGTCTCAAGTTTTCTACTTGATAAACAAATGCAGCTTTAGTAAATGAAAGAAATCTATCAGCAGAACTCTTTGAACTGAATTGTAAGAAATAAATGTTTGAAGTTAAATAGAAAGTTCTGGTAGCTCACTGCGATCATGTAATTGTAAAATTGTAATTGTAAAACATTTTATTTTTGTTAATTCACAGAAAATGGCCCTTTCTTTTTCTTTCTCAAATACACTCAAAGTAAAGTACACAGCTGACTCTTGTCATTATAGGTATTTCTTCAATAATAGCAAAATACTTTGATCTACTTTCACCTCCACAGTGACGAGAACTTGTCTGCCATGTGTAGCTCAGCTAATGGTGACTGAGCTTAAAAAGAGCCAGATATGCTTCGGATCCCTCTGACTTTATCCCTTTTTCAAGTTTGACTTCAAGGAGCTGTTGCTGTGCTGACAGACCCCTAAAGTCTTTCAGTTTGCCTACAGTCACAGAAACTTCAAGATTTTTATATATATATATATATATATATATATATATATATATATATAAATTACATATTGCATAATACAAGAAACACGTGTGTTAAAGTCTAGCACAAAGAGATGTGCATTTGTTCGGTGTTGGGAGACATAATTACATTATCAACATATCTATGAGTATACTACCTTTTACTATTTGCATTTATCAACATGGTTACAGATGTAACAGTCTTGCCTGAACTTATCTCACCTAAACCCACTCAGTGTTGTTGATGTGTGAATAGTTTTCTCAGAGAATTTCCTTCAAGTCACGAGGATTAAAAATGAAAAAGAAAGAGAAAAACTAACACAACTAACAAAACCACTTGAGGTGAAAAGTTTCATTGTTTAATGTGAACATTAAACATACTAAAGTGTGCTTTGTGTGCAGCTCATGAAAACAATTTATGTATATTTTTATACTTAAATTATATATTGTTAGCTTGACTAATCTTTGTTTTAGCAAACCTACTGAGAGAAATTGTTCCATGTTAAAAAATAAATAAATAAAATTATATTCTCAATTACTATTTAGCATACCCTAAAACACCGTTTTGGCTTGCCACATTATAAACCCACGCAATGTTTTATTTTCTTATGAATACATTTTTGAGCCCTCAGGGGGACAAAAAGGATACAAAGCAGGAAAAGCCCTTTCTTATTCCTTATTTCTTATTCTGTCAACCATCGCTTAACCTGATTTTTGCTTCGCATCTCTATTAAGAACCCCAGCAGTGATGATCTTTGTTTATTGATTTATTTACACACTGATTTACTGATTTATTTATTTTTTGTTTAATTTTTTACGCTCCATAATGTGGCAGCTCCTATGAGACCTCATATGTTTTGTATTTTTTTATATTCAGTCCCTTAATTTTCCCATCAGGCTACATCTGACTCTTGACCTTTCTCCTGTATAATCATGAGTAAAACGCTCTGTTAGCTGTTTTCTCACCAGCTTTCCAAGCTGTATGGCTGGGACTAAATACACAAGGCAATATTGGGATGGATTAGATGGTTTTTATCATTTGTTTCGTTTGCAAATTAAGTATAAGATAATACTAATACTGCTTGTAAATGTAATCCATAGAGCAGGTTTGTATTCAATGAGTTTATGCTGATTTATTACTAGAAAGTCTTATTTTCTATTTTATCATTAATATTACTTAAACTCATTCATGTTTTTCTGTTTTGTCTACATTTCAATGTTAGTTATCATGTCATTAAATTCAACTAATAATTATAATCACAACTTTGAGCAATTTTCATAATTTTTCTCTTGGGTGGCTGCATGTAGTACTATTTTTCACCTTCATCTAACAAGGGAAAAAAGACACAAATGCCTTCAGGGTTGTGTCAGGAAGGACATCTGGCATAAGAACTGTCCAGATCAAACATGTGGAGCCACCTGGTGATCCTGTGTGAATAAGGGAGCACACCATTTTACATACCTGTTCTTGTAAACTGCACTTGAACAATGTTCTACACATACAACTTGATTCATCGGCTGATACTGTGGTAACAATGTTTTAAAGTGCCAGGTATTGTCACTAAGACACATTCTGCAGCTCCACCTGCTGGATGCTGAGGCATCACAAGCGTGTTCAGACAGTGGAATCGCTCCCAGTGGTGGAGTGAAGCCAGGTACATTTAATCAGCTACAACACTGTAAGTGCAGTTCTGAAGTATTTGAGGATTGCCATTTTATGCTTATGTTATCATTCAGATCTAAGTTGTCAGCAGTTCACTGAAGAGTCATTTTTAATTTTTAGATGGTTTTAATAAAATCATTGTTGGAAGCCTAATCAGATCAAACTACCCCGTACTTTTTGCTGTAGAACTTCTTTTTTCTCTCAGTCATTAATCATCTCATAAAACCTCACACTGAGAGATGCACTGGAGGGATCATGTCTGCTTTAAGCACCACTGGCCAACGTTATCAGACTGGGGAGGGATTTTGCAGTGGTAAGTAGAAAAAGCTCTACTTCACTCTACTTCAGCAATTTAATAACGCATACAGATGAGCGATAGCATCATCATATAGTGAAGTTCATCAGTCAAAAGGCATTTTTTAATAAAAAAAAATGATGACACTTTTAGTCCGTTTTGATGATAACTCCCATCCCAATTCCTGAAAGGTTTAATAGAAGTAAAAAGAACAGAATGCAATGATTTCAAAATCCCATAAATCTTTTTTTAATTTAAAATAGAAAATAGAAAACATATCAAATGTTTAAACTGAGAAAACGTAGCATTTAATGAAAAAAGGTCATTCTGAATTTGATGGCAGTAACTCATCAACAAACTTTCCTACTTTTTAACATCCCCTCTTCTTTTAACTACAGTTTATAAACATCCAGTACCAAATGGCCAGTTTAGTAAAATGTTGGGCCCTTTGAGAGGTGCCAAGATCGACAACTGGTCATTAGCACACCACCACTCCCGGAGTTGTGGCATACATGCCAGTACTACAACTGTAAGCCCCTATTCTTAGATGGACAGCTTCATTAGCCACTGCCTATCTGTTAACAGTTTGTTTGTCTCACTCTCCATGCATGAGAATCTGCTAGGATTGGTGCTAAAAGATGTGATTTACACATACATGTTTCTATCAGACCACTTAAAGTCTGCTTTCATGCGCATTATAATGTTAAAGTTTGCCTATTTACTTAATGTGTAACTGGGCTATGAGACTACGGTATATAGGAACTATATGTGTGTTTGGCTGTTATATTGTCTGCTGTCTAAACATATATATATCATTTTTTAAGGGATTCTTATAGCAAAACTAAATGCTTACAAACCCACTCTTTCATTCAAATGAACACCACATTAGGGCTGTTTTCACTTAGGGGTTTTATATTGAGGTCATATGATGTGTGAATGAGGACCCAAATCCAGACTGGTGTGTTAGAGGTAATAAACAGAAAATAAACATTTACTCAGGGGCATCAGAAAAGGCCAAGTGCAGCCATAAAACAAAGCCCATTAATCCAAACAGGGAAACAACAGTGGAAAACAGAATCAGGAGCACAACACAACAGAGAGTTAAGGCAAACTGAGGCTTTAACTACACAGACACTGATGGCTGAAGACACAGCCGAGGAACAAAACACACTTAAACTAAATCAGGTTGAGGAGACAAGGTAAGTAAAACTGAATGTAGTACACAAAAATGTTTGGGGTTTTTTCTTGTAAGTGTTTAAGTCCTGATCCAGTTGGCCTGCTACCTCAGATGGTTAGAGTGTGGTGCTGATAATGCCGAGGTCCAAGGTCAATCCCCAATGACAATGGGAATCCCCAATGTCTAGGCAGAACGTTCTGCCCAGACGTTCAGAGAGAATTCAAGAAATGTGTGTTACCTCCTCCTCTGTTATAGGAATTCCATGTCGTTTGCACAAATACCTGTGGTACCATGTTTCCAGTGCACAATTCTGTATCTTATTTACACCTTACAACCATAGATGTGATTAGACTACAAATCTGAAATCTATCAGGCCTACTTATTCTACCAAAAATAAATAAACAATTTGATCTGGGTCAAGTTTCTCCCATGTGTCATGTTCTAAAATCAAAAGTAGTCCCACCTGAGTAAATATCAGACATCCATCCACTAGTACAATAATATAACAAATGTGGATAGAGATGTAGATCTAGCCACCTGTAGGTTGGATAGTGATGGTTGTTAAAGTGCTGGTAACACTGAAGTCATGGGTGCAGGCTTGATATTGGCTGGTACAGCTTTGATTTTAGTATCAAATGGGTTTCCAGCTCCAGTATGACAGGAACAAAGTTAATGTTGTTTGAAGTAGTTGAAGTAAATCACATTAACAACAGTATTGCTGTTTTTGTCCTCCCTCCACTTTAACTGTGGTGCAAGAAAAGCCAGCAAGCCCTCTTACTTTGAAACTTTTTGTTTCTTGGCAGTCAAAATCCAAAATCATAATAAGATAAGGTAAGATACATTAACTTAGTCCCACACTTGAGCAATTTGTTTTGTTACAGCAGAAAGTGGACAGTGCAAGGTCACAGTAGCAGAAATTAGGAAAAAACACCGGAATAGGATAAGATAATAAGAATAAGATACTGTACACAATAGAATAGAATAAAATACTATATACAGCAGAATAAAATACAATGCTGTCAGAAAAAGAGAATTGCACTTAATGTAATTGCACATGTGTGGATGTGTGTGGTTGATCAGCTGCGAAGTCTTTGTTGTAGAGTCTGACAGCAGTGGGGAGGAAAGACCTGTGGAATCTCTCCGTCCCACATCGTGGGTGCCGCAGCCACTGAAGGAGCTGTTCAGTGCTGTTCAGCTGTTCAGTGCAGTCTCCTGCATGGGGTGGTGATGTCACTCACCACCTCCACTGAGTCCAGAGGGCATCCTAGAACAGAGTTGGCCCTCCGGATAAGCCTGTTCAGCCTCTTCCTGTCTTGAGCAGAGATGCTGCCGCCCCAGCAGACCACACAGTAAAAGATGGCTGAGGCCACCACAGAGTCATAGAAAGTCTTCAGGAGTGGGCCCTTCACTCCAAAAGAGCTGAGTCTACGCATCAGGTACAGCCTGCTCTGCCCTTTCTTGTAGAGGGCATCTGAATTATGAGTCCAGTCCAGTTTATTGTAGCTGTCCACAGCCTCAATGTCCATGCCTTGAATGTTTAGTGGATGCAGTGGAGGATGTTTGTCCCTGCGGAGGTCTACCACCAGCTCCTTGGTTTTACTAATACATTTAATACATTCTATTGCCAAAAGCATTCACTTGTCCGCCTTTACAGACATTTGAACTTGAGTGACATCCCTTTTTTAATCCATAGGGTTTGATATGATGTCGGCCCTCCCTTTGCAGTTAGTACAGCTTCAACTCTTTTGGGAAGACTTTCCGCAAGATTTAGGAGTGTCTGGGGGAAATTTTCCTCTAGAAGCACATTTGTGAGGTCACAGACTGATGTCGGATGAGAAAGCATGGCTTACAGTTTCCACTCTAATTCATCTCAAAGGTGTTCTTTCAAGTTAAGGTGAGGACTCTGCGCAGGCTAGTCTTCCACACCAAACTCACTGATCCATGTCTTTATGGATGGGGAAATGTGATTGATCACTCCAGAGAATACATCTCCATTGTGCTACAGTCCAGTTGTGCAGTGCTTTACACCTCTGCATCCGACGCTTTGCATCACGATTGATGATGCAAGGCTTGGATGCAGCTGTTTCCATGGAAACCTATTCCAAGAAGCTCTCTATTCTTGAGCTAATCTGAAGGCCACGTGAAGCTTGAAGGTCTTTAGTGATTGACTCTGCAGAAAGTTGGCGACCTCTGTGAGCATCATGCCCTGCCACTTTGTGCTATGCCTAGGCATGTGTAGGTGCTTGATTTTAAACATAGAAGTGATGTGAACACCTGAACTGAGTGATTTGGATGGTTCAGTGAATACTTTTGGCAATATAGTTTACCTCAGAGTGACCTACACTTGAGAAACAGTGAGAACATCACTTCATTTCATAAAAGTTTCCAGAGCATCCTCTTCCACTATTACGTACTGTTCCTTCTAGTTACTGGTGTGGCTATAAATCCAATGCTGACAAAGGTCTGGATTCCTTTATTGTCATTATGAGCACACAAAAACATTAAAAATATCACTATTAAAATAGAACCACATTAAAAGACTATAGTATAACTTTCTGTTAAACAATGAATAATGAAATAAAGTAATAAAAAAAGATGGTATAGCACTGAATAAGAACATTAAATTAAAAAAAATGTGTATATAGATATATATATATATATATATATATATATATATATATATATATATATATATTAGGGGTGCAACGATACACAAAATTCACGGTTCGGTTCTTTGGTGTCACGGTTCGATATTTTTTCGATACAAAAAAAATGTTCATGCCTTTTTATTAATTTGTCATTTTCACGGCACATTCTGCACCACATCTCTGTGCGTTCATCATTTGTTTGAAGCCAGCTCACCTCCTGCAACCACTTTTCCGAGAATAGGCACTTCTTTTATGCTTTGGACTCCTTCTGACATTTCTTTGGAGGTGGAGGAACATCACAGTAATTGTTTAAAGGAGCTTCTTCGACATCTTTAAGAGTTCTAAACAAACGTCTGTCCTCCTCCAGAAAATCTTATGTATGCAAACATGCGTTGCAACTTCTTATCTTGTGCACGTTTTTTATTTTGACAGCGAATGCGCACCTGCGGACCACTTATGCGCAGCCCTGATTATTTAGCTCGTCATATTGCAGCCACAGAAATTCTTTTGTCCATGAAACCATAAAGCTGCACTTTCTTTTTGCCTTATAGTCTGATTTGTCATAACTTTTCCGTTTTGTGGTAAGCTTTTCTTTGGCTGTCACTTCTTCACCCTGACCTGTCTTATTTGGCTCAGCAGAACTAAAATATATATCCTGCTGCTTTTACACACGCACTCACATAACGCTCAGCGATTCTCTGCGCGATCAACCTCTCACATGTTTAAGCTTGCTGGGAGATTTCACTTGTCATGTCTGCATAGTAAGCTAACGATTGATAAGACGATGTCAGAGGAATTGGTGCGCAAATTATCATCACTCACCAATCAGTGCTGTCGCTCTCTATACACAGTTCGCGCGATTGCAAAGTGAAAGCAAAAAACAAGCGCAAATTCAAACGCGATTTCAATATGTCACATATTGACAGTGGCTCACCGATGCCAGTGACATAATTACCCAGCTACATTTCAGAAAGAATGCAAAAGCATTGACATATATTTTTCCTTCCTACGATAGGCCGACGGGCAGGGCAGGGCAGCCCGACTGGAAAAATCGCTACCCCAGGACGTCGGGCTAGCGATTTTGCGAGCCCTGTATCTGATTGAGGAATCACTCATCTTTGGAAAAGAGAGTTTATTACAGAGAAATGGCTCTTTCCAAAATAAAAGCTATACTATACGCTTCTTCTGGGCTATATTCTCAGCAGCATATTAAACATATCAGGTCCCCATAAGGAGAATCATGTGCTAACGGCTGTCTAAATGACTCGGCTAAAGTTTGTATGCGTGCTTGTTGTTTTTGTCTGCTTCCACTTGCCTTTGCACGAGGATGATGTCGGTGTAAATGTGCAGTCATATTCGTTGTGTTCCCACTAGTGCTGTCAGCGTAAATCTCGTTGAAATGACGTTAACGCCACAACACGGCAAATCTCCGTTAACGAGCTACCGCGGATCGACCCGTGCACGGGGCTGGACGGCCAACACGTTAACGAGCTAACTGCGCTAACACACTAGTTCCCACCCATGTAATTGAGCATTGCTGGCACATCCAACATACTGTTTTACTTTAGTCCACTTACCTTCAGGGTCATACGTCACATGAAAACCAAAATAGTTCCAAACGCCAGATCTGAATGAGGGTGGGGGAAGTTCAATTTGCCATGTTGCAAGGAGAGCTTAACTTCTGTCTCGCTAGCTTGCCCTGTGCTCAGTGAATCTGCATTCGACTACTCCGCCTAGGCTGCACTGTCGAGTGCAGATCCACTGAGCGCTCAACACAGACAGCATCGTCAGAAGGAAAGTTGATAAAATAAATTAAAAATTTTGTATTGTTCGATACATATGCGTACCGAACCGAAAGCACTGTATCGAACGGTTCAATATCGATACGAGTATCGTTGCACCCCTAATATATATATATGCACATAACAATCTGTATGGCTTACGTGTGATCAGCTATTGTACTGTCCATCCATTTATGATGTGCATTTGAATTTAACTGTCAAGCTGTTATTGCTCTGATTTCCAGGCTGTGATACTTTTTGCCTGAAGGCAGGAGAATAGTCTGTGACGGGGATGAGCAATGTCCCTCGTGATCCTTTTTGGCCTTGTCAGGCAGCGTTGTTGCACTAAGCCCCCAACAGGTGGCAGTAAGTCCCCAACAATCTTCTCAGCAATCTGCCTTTCTGTCTGAGACACCGTTACTCTCATACCACAGAGACACAGACAGTGTGCTGCACGCTCTATGTGGTGCCTCAGTAGAAAGTGGTGATCACAGATGGGTTAAGATGAGTTATTTTTAACCATTTTTAACCAGCATTTAACCACAATGCAGGCGCTGGTGAGGATATGTGCAGGCTCCTGGTTAGATTGTTGGTCACATGCTCGACTATCTCCACAGCAATGTCACTTATGTAGATCGGGCTATGCATGGGCTGCTTTTGAACACCAGATCTTTAAAAAAAAAAAAAAAACAGGTTCCATTCTGCAAAAAGTCTCACCTCCTGTGGTCTCTGTCATTGCTGGCTTTGATGAGATGCTCCACTGTTGTGTCATCCACGTAATTTGTGATGTAGTTATTACTGAACTTTTCACCACAGAGGTGGGTCATCATGGTGAAAGCAGGGGGGACTCGTGACAATCCCCTTTGTAGAGCCTGTACATAATGAAATGGTGCTTGATTTCTTATGTCCTCTCTGCTCAAATTGAGGTCTATCCGTCAGAAAGACCAGTGTCCATTTTTCCAGGGGGGTGATTCTGTCCAACTCGGCCTAGTTTGGTGATCAGATGCTGAGGGATTATCGTGTTGAAGGCTGAGCTAAAGTCAACAAAGACCTTTCAGACTTGTGCATTTTCCTTCTCCGGGTCTTCCAGGGTTAATCGAAGAGCAGTGGATACAGCGTTATCAGTGGAACGGTTTGTGATGGGGTGACGGGGTACAACGGAGGTTCTGTGATCATGTCTTTCAAAGCGTTTCATTGTTGTGGGTGTAAGTGCTACTGAGTGATCGCTGAGATTTTATACCATGCTGACACAACGGCCCGGCACAGAGAGATGGATGAATATAATGTCCACCCTACTGTCACTCATTTTATATTCAGATTTTAAAATCTAGTTGCTATTGGTATGGCGAGTAACCTTCAGTAATAGTCATAAATCACACAGCAATAGTACATTCATGTAGTTGTAAAAAGCATGATAATATATTAAGTAATCCAAAATATTCAGAATACGTTACTCTCATTGAGTAACGTAACATGTTACAAAATACATTTTGAGGCATGTATTCTGTAATCTGTAGTGGAGTACATTTTAAAACTAACTTTCCCAACACTGAGTATATTATTGTGAAGTTTGAAGACGATCAACAAAAGAAATTGTGGGTAATATAATGTTTTTACTGATTTTCACATTCAGTGTGACTTTCACCAGATTTCACCAAAATGTAATTTGGCTCAAGTTGTTTTTGTTATCTACCATCACACAAAATTGAGAAACTGTAAACAACCAGACAGACAAACAGAACCACATACGCAGACGTGAGTGTGAAGAAAATTACAAATACAATGGAGAATAAATAAGACACAAGCAAATAAAGCAGATTATAATATTTATTATTAATTAACATCAGTATATTCCATTTTATACATCAAGGCCATTTCATTTTATAAATATTTGCATTAATAATTAATTTCTCTTTATTATCAATTTTTGTACTTTTTGTCCTCCATGAAATAAGTTTCCTAGACTCATCTGTTGCAACAAATTTAAAAGTTAACCATGCTCTTCCACTTTTGTATATAATATATTAGTGTTTTAACATCTAGTCTTGGTTTTAAATCATCCCAGAGAGCCACGGAGGCAGAAAGAGTCCAACGGTCCCCAGCAGACACACTATGATGAACATCCACAGGAAGATGCGGTCTACGACCATGGCCACATACTTCCAGTCCTCCTTCACCTGAGAGAAGACATAAAACCAAAAATGAGCCAGTAAACTTGGAGAAATATATAAAACCCAGGCTGTCTTCTGTTTGACACCCCTGATGCAAACTTTTGACCGCAAATCTATAACCAAAAAAATCCAATACTTGCCGAAAAGTCTGCATCTTCTGCTCTTAGGTGTTCAGCGATGTACGTTACTCCCTCCAGGGCGGATATGACAGCAGGAGACAAAGAAGAGTCCCACTGGTTCTGGGTCGAACCACACTCCACAGGGGTATCCCACTCTAAGCTGACAGTGGAACGTGTCTGTGGTAGGAGTGTATAGCCCAGAGACCGAGCAGAAAGACAAGATGGGGACCGAAACCTCTCCAAATGCTCCATGTTTGAGTAACCATGAAAGTCCCAGTGGTTAATTTCATCTCCAGCATCCACATCAGACTCCTGAGTGATCCAGATGCTGTGGGAGGGGCACGGAGTCCGGAGAGGGAGGAGTTTATCGCTCAGATGGTGTTGCCTAAGAAAGGTAGATGGGTTTGTAGAAAAATTACAATGACATTGTAACGACAAGCAAAACATTGTGAAAATATAAAACTGAAAAACTAATGATTACAACTATCTGTCACCTTAAATTATATATTTCCCTTATTTTTACCACTACCTCAAATTATCAATATACTTCTACTGCCAATAGGTGGTGGTAAAATGCCTAGAAACTGTCTGCCAACCACAATTAAACAACAAAAAGAAGAAGAGTTTGGAGGCTGTGAATGTATGGTGGGGCTGCTAAGTTATCTCTCTGCAATATGTATTAAAATCAGCCAAATGGTTCAAGCATATAATGAACACAATAAACCTGTGCAGAGATTTTGTGGTTTCCTGTGTGGATTACCGCACTAACTCAGTCGAGAGCTAATTAATTGGATTGAATTAGCCAATCCTAAACTTCAACTCATACACATTTGACCACGTAGAAGTCAACTACACTAAGTTATTTATGACCATGTAAAAACCTGCAGTGCCTCTAATGGTCATAGAGGCTTTCTCACCTTGCAGGCCTGAGTCCATGATGCGGGCGCTTCATGCAGAGCCAGCGCGGCACCACAGACAGGAAAAGCCTCCGAACCCACCGGGGCATGGTGTGAGTCTCTGATGATCGGTGGTGCACATTCAAAACAAACACGGTGATGATGATTGACAGTGTGACAAAGATCATAGTGAAGAGCAGGTACTCCCCAATCAGCGGGATGACTAGCGATGTGGATGGGATGATCTCGGTGATGAGCAGCAAGAAGACGGTGAGCGACAGCAGCACGGAGATGCACAGCGTGATCTTCTCGCCGCAGTCTGATGGCAGGTAGAAGACCAGGACGGTCAGGCAGGAGATGAGCAGGCAGGGGATGATGAGGTTGATGGTGTAGAACAACGGCAGGCGGCGGATCACAAAGTAGTAAGTGATGTCGGGGTAGATCTCGTGACAGCAGTCGTATTTCTTGGTATTGTAGGTTCCTACAGCGTTGACGATTGCCCATTCTCCACTCTCCCAGTAGCCCTAAAAGTCAGACTCTTTTTAGCCACACTGACATCGTGCAGAGGGAGTTTACAGTTAAAGCAGCAGGGGGAAAGCCTGTTACAGGAGAAAGCCAGGAAATAACAGAATAACAACAAGGAGGGGTTGGACTGAGAATCGTCACAGGACCAAAAACAAAGCAGGGACTTAGTGCTGGAGTGGAATGTGAAGAGTACCAACAACTTAAACTTCACTTGGCTTGACACACCTCCCCCTGCTGGTCATCCTTCCCCAGCATACAGTTCATCTCATGAACATTGTCCCCTTCCGTTGTCTTTGCACATACAGCTTGCACCTCCATGTCCCTCTCAACTGAAAAAGTCAGGAAAGAGTTGTCTTGACTCTACTCTGGCAGAGCGGCTGGTCCTGATGGCATCAGCCCCAAAGTTGTGCTGCTCAGCTGTGTCTCATCAGCAACCAGAGTTTTAAACTGCATAAGGTCCTGACTCTCTAAAGGACATTCTGTCTTGTCCCTATCCACAAAAACATCTCATCCAACTACTTCCAACGACCACAGGCCAGCTGCTCTGACCTTACATGTCATGAAGATACTGGAGAGAATAATCCCCCACAACGATTATTGTTTTTTCCTCTTTTATTTTGGTAGTCATTTGTCTCCTGTGTGTTGCAGTTATTTTTACTTTCCCTGTCACAGTCATGTTACCTGTTCCTCATTTTCCCCTCTGTGCCTCATGCCCCTGATTACCCCTTTATGTATCTGTCTGTATAAATAGTGCTGTCTTTTGTTACAGCGTACTCTCCAAGTGTTGCAGGATAGAGAACTCAAATGCAGACATGCAAACTTACTTCTGCATTCTGTGCTTCAAAATCAACTCTTTCCCCTATAAAGACAACATTTCATGACCTCCCCTGTAGCCATAGTGACACCTTTTAACACCTCAGTATATCAGTTAAGATGTTGTTTGCAGACCATTATAATAGTTTCCATGTTTTCAATCCAAGTTCAGAAAAGAGCTTCAAGGGTTCCTCCTAGTATAGGGGTGGCCAACTCCAGGCCTCGAGAGCCGGTGTCCTGCAGGTTTTAGATGGGGCCTTGATCCAACACAGCTGATTGAAATGTCTAAATGACCTCCACAACATTTCTTGAAGTTCTCCAGAAGCCTGGTAACGAACTCATCATTTCATTCAGGTGTGCTGACCCAGGGTGACATCTAAAACCTGCAGGACACTGGCTCTCGAGGCCTGGAGTTGGCCACCCCTGTCCTAGTGGTGTCCAAGGGGTAAAGAGTTAAAGAAACCTGCCACGTTTTACAACTCAGAAATCTCCCCAGGATTTGGAGTTTTTCTTTCTCTTACAAAACTATTCTGTGAATTTTTCCAGAACCTTTTGCTGCAGTGAAACATGACGCTGGGAAATACTTTGTTAATTAAAATGTGAGCAGCCTGAGAGTTTGGCGGGCATTCTTCTGTAAAACAAAACACATGTGAAGAGCTGATAAGAGGAGGTAAAGAGGTGCAGGAGGTGTTAGGAAGGAAATCATAAGAGAGTATGAGGGAGGAATGTGGAGGGGGAGGGGAAGCAGAGCAACCTCCACCCACGTGTTCCCACCTTCAGGTCCACGGCGTTCTCAAAGGGCTCCAGGTCGATCTTGGCGCGGTCATACGTCCAGGATCCGAACTTCATCTTGCAGCTCTGCTGGTCAAAGGGGAAGAAGGTGACGTCGATGGAGCAGGAGGACTTGTAGATGGCGGGCGGTACCCAGCGGACACGACCGGTGTAAAACAGCTGTGCCTTGGTCATGTGGGTGACAGCGAACTCCCCGTCAGCACTTTAACAAGAAAAGAGGGTAAAAAGTTTTAATTTCATTAGTTTTTAAACTCAGAAGGTGAATCAATAAACCTGGAGCTATGCCCGTTTACACGAGCTATGCTTAATAATTGATAGCTGAATGTAAATGACACTGATGCAAGCTCATTTTCACAGAAAGCGGAGAGAGTTTCATCTCCATCCAGACCAATTTTAATACTCCCCCGAGCCCCGAGGGCTGGAAACTCAACTAAAACTGTGTGATGCAACATCGCCGTGCATCCGCAACAGAATCAGGGTCATTTATTCAACAGCATAATTTGCATGCATCGCCAATTGATATGCAGGAAAATGCAGAAAATACCATCGAGCTGTTTGTCTCCATGTAAGTGACCTCAACTCCTCTTTCGCTCTTCAATGAAGGAGGACCGTGTTATGGATCAAGCAGCTAATTGATCACTACAGATAATTTCCAGGTCCACCTACAGAAAGTTGTCTCTGTTCAGGAACAGTATGTGTGTCCTTGAGCATCTGCTGTGAGCGTGACTCAATATTTTAAATCCAAATAAAATAATAGTTAATAATCCTTATTGAATCCTATTTTTCCAGGGTCTATAGACATCTTTATCTGGCTTCATTTGCTCTTTGGATAGGGGTCACATGACGGTGGTTGAAAACTCAAGGGTTGTAGCTGAATAGTCAAGTTTTTCATCTTCAAACTGAGTGAAATGATCCTGAAATATCTGCAGAACAGGTCGACCTCTGTAAATACGAAGGACAATCCCACAAATCATAACGACGAAAACAAATAATCCGCATGGCTCAGAAGTGGCACAGAGCATGCAATTCATTTATTTGTTTTAAACCTTCAGTCTGTTTCTTATTATTTGGTGCGTTGCACAGAGGGAATATGTTTTTATATATGAAAAACGTCCTAAATTAAGATTATGGGCTGTACTAAATCTTTAGGCACTTTGCTACTAACAGCCTGTCACAATAACACATCCATTTCTTTAGTTGACCCGAAAAATACAATACAGACATATTTTCAGCAGATGAACACTATCTGAAAGTCATGTCTTTAAGTAACAGGGAAAAAAATCCAGCAAAGACCTGACACAGAACCTGAGAGATGCACCAGGGCCTTCAACTGATCCATCTACTGTTCACTAAATCCTCATCAGAAATGGTCTCGGTGGAAGTGTGGTTGTCAGAAGCCATTCTTAATGAAGGAAAGCAGGGAGAAAACGCTGAGGTATGAAAATTAAACAAGAACTGTGGCAAACGGTCTTCAGGAGTGATGAATTTGAAATGTTTGGTTCTGCTTTGGTTCATCATTGTATATACATACATAGGAGGTCAGGAGAGAGGTACAACAAGAGAGGTCTACAGGCATCTCTAAAACACGGTGGAGGCTCTGTCATGGTTTCAGGCTGCATTTCAGCCAGTGGTGTTGGGGATCTTGTCAAAATGAATGAATTATGAACTCAGAAAAGTACCTTCAGACTTTGATTTACCACATAATACCATCTGGAAAATGTTTAACTGATAACATTTTTCATTTTCAGCATGATAATGATCCCAAACACACTGCCAGTGCAGCAAAATCATACCTGGATAGAAAAAGACACAGTGGAACACTATCAGTCATGGATTGGCCTCCCCATAGCCCGGACTTCAACATTATTGAAGCAGTGTGGGATCATGTTGACAGAGAACAAAACAAAAGAAACATCCAAAGAAGAGCTTTGAATGTCCTTCAAGAAGCCTGGAGAACTATTCCTGAAGACTACTTAAAGAAATAACAAGAAAGCTGTAACTATAATTATTTAGGCACCAGAAGCAGAAATACTATTTGTTATTAGTGAAAAATATTTAAGTATTTATGTGTTGCTCAGTACTGTTAGAATAGAATAGAAATAGAATATAAAGAAATGAGGGGGAAAAACTGTATTTGGATTTTTTAGGATCATAGGCTGCCTCTCAAAATGTTTACTCTGTTATCTGCTCATTGAGGTTAGAGGACTCTTTAAGGAATAGACGTGCTGTCCTCCAGAGAACTTACCGGTCAGTAGAAGGTGGTTTTGCACTTGCAAGCCTCTTATTTCAAACATAACTTGTGCCTAAGAAGGTTAGGCGTGCAGCACAAGTTACCGTGGCAATGCAATCTGGTAAGATGTAAAGAGCACCACTGTAAAGCTGAAAGCCCAGGGTTTAACCTGGGGTTACCTCGCTAAGTCCCCAAATCCTGGCTTCCTGGGATAGACTGATGTCATTGCTTCTCTACTCTCAGTGAATTTTAAGATGAGTTTGAAAGGATGAAGGAGGACGAGGAGGAGGGTGGACTCGTGAATCATGCGTGTGGTTTTTACTTGTTGTACAGCACAATGTCAGGCACCCAGATGAGCTCAGAAGGGACTCTGATGGACGTCACATTGTTGAAGTCAGAAGGACTCCACTGCAGCTTGTAATCCATCCATTCCTTCGAATGAATACACATTTTTATGTCATTTTAGGACACAAAACACATTTAAATTACATTTAATTAACATTCAGACCCAGTTTTTGTTTTCACCCACCTGTTTCAGCCACACGTTGGTTGTCATCATCTGATTTTTCTCATCCTGTGTTTTGTAAATGAAGTGGACACAGCGAGTGAGCCATGCATCTAACGCCCTAGTAGGTGCAACAGCACAAAACAGAAAGGGAGAATAGTTTTGAAGGTATGGTTAAATATCCTACCACATCTATAAGCTGGGCGATGGACAGGCCAAACTTGACGATGACCACGTCTGTGACGTTCTTCGCCGGTCGGGTCCACTTGCTGTAGCCTCTAAACAAACTCCTGAAGAGCTCGTCCTCAGTGTGAACACGATCCCAGTCCTCAGAGAGCACTGACGGAGAGGCAGAGACAGATCAGCGACGGGTTCAGACTATCATCCTGCAGTAGTTTAAAAGTGCTTCCTTTGTCTGATCTATCTTATGTAATCAGTCACTCATATCATGAAACCTTGAATAGTTTCCATCCAGTTTGATGCATTTTGCAGGTCTCATTTTACCTTCTTGCAAATCTCTAAGGAAGCTCTCACTCACTAAATCACATTTATACAGGCAAAAGTCAAACACACACACATAGAGGCCTCTGCCAGAAAGTGGGCTTTGAGTAACTTCAGAGGTGATCCTTGATGAAAATCAGTGTATATAACCATGGTAGCATATGCTGCAGACATAACCTGGTCCGGAATGGGTGAACACCCACTTGCTTCAATAACTATTCCTGTCGATAAAAGACCAGTTAAAGATTTTGTGACATGTTTTCCTACTTCGAAGAACTTGGTGTCCCTCGTGCTTTTTATTTAGAGAGAATGTGATTTTCACTTTTCAAAATCGAAGACACATTTCTGGAAAGTTTCTGTCCTTTTCTCAAAACTCTGAACCCAAAAGCTGGTTTTCAAACTAAATTCAGAACCTCTGATTTCACGGTAACATATCAAAAAAGATTTTATGCTCAAGACTGTACAGCGTCAGGTTAGGTGCAAGCAATTTATTAGAAACTCTAAAAAGTAAATGAAGACAAAGCATTCAAGACTTTTCAACCATATGTGCAATTCTGCAAAAAAAATTAAGCAAAGACAAAAAAATGACCCCTCACACCAGAATCCTCTAATTGTAGGTCATTCACTTTGTCCTATTTCCTTCTTTCACATAAAAACATATAATAAATTCTTATTTTCTATGTAATGCAGCTCTCATAATGCTTATATGCATCATAATATTAGCGAGTGCAGGTAAACTTTATATTCTATGAGGAAAATGGGAACAAGGAGCTGGAAAGTTTCCTCAGAGATTTTGGTTCATATTGACACAATACGATCACACAGCTGCTACAGAGCTGTCTCCTGTTAATAATAATAATAATAATAACTTTATTTATAAAGCGCTTTCAAACAAAGTGCTGTACAACTAAAGAGATAAATAAAATGAAAGCAATACATAGCATTACAGGTAAAAGACACAATACAAGTTAAAAACAATAAAAATTAAAAACTAAAAGCCACAGAATTAAGACATGTAGGATCGGGTGAACAAATGTGTCTTCGACTTAGTTTTAAAAACCTCCACAGAGCATGCCTGCCGAATATCTTGAGGGAGGCAGAAACGGGGCACGAAAATAAAAAGCTTGCTCTCCAATTGTCTTTTTTCTGGCTCTAGGAACTTTTAGAAGGCCAGAGTCCTGAGATCGTAGAGCACGAGATGGAACATAAAGGTGTAAAAGGTCGGAGAGGTATGTAGGTGCCAATCAGTTTAAAGCCTTGTAGGTGAGCAGCAGGACCTTAAAATCTGCTCGAACCTGACAAGGTAGCCAATGCAGAGATCTCAGAACAGGGGTAATGTGCTCAAATTTCCCAGTTCTTGTTAAAATGTGAGCAGCTACATCTTGCACCATCTGTAGACCTCTAAAACCTTTCTTTGGTAGGCGAGAAAGAAGAGCATTACAATAATCAATACGGGAAGACACAAATGCATGGACAAGAACCTCTTGTCCAGGCGCTTCATAGATACAGAGAAAAGCCCAACAATCATATGACCCCCTATGAGCAAGCACTTTGGCGACAGTGGGAAGGAAAAACTCCCTTTTAACAGGAAGAAACCTCCGGCAGAACCAGGCTCAGGGAGGGGCGGGGCCATCTGCTGCGACCGGTTGGGGTGAGAGAAGGAAGACAGGATAAAAGACATGCTGTGGAAGAGAGACAGAGATTAATAACAGGTATGATTCAATACAGAGAGGTCTGTTAATACATAGTGAGTGAGAAAGATGACTGGAAAGGAAAAACTCAATGCATCATGGGTATCCCCCGGCAGCCTACATCTATTGCAGCATAACTAAGGGAGGATTCAGGGTCACCTGGTCCAGCCCTAACTATATGCTTTAGCAAAAAGGAAAGTTTTAAGCCTAATCTTAAAAGTAGAGATAGTGTCTGTCTCCCGAATCCAAACTGGAAGCTGGTTCCACAGAAGAGGGGCCTGAAAACTGAAGGCTCTCCCTCCCATTCTACTTTTAAATACTCTAGGAACAACAAGTAGGCCTGCAGAGCGAGAGGGAAGTGCTCTAATAGGGTGATATGGTACTACAAGGTCATTAAGATAAGATGGGGCCTGATTATTTAAGACCTTGTATGTGAGGAGCAGGATTTTGAATTCAATTCTGGATTTAACAGGAAGCCAATGAAGGGAAGCCAAAACAGGAGAAATATGCTCTCTCTTTCTAGTCCCTGTCAGTACTCTTGCTGCAGCATTTTGGATTAACTGAAGGCTTTTCAGTGAGTTTTTTGGACATCCTGATAATAATGAATTGCAGTAGTCCAGCCTGGAAGTAATAAATGCATGAACTAGTTTTTCAGCGTCACTCTGAGACAGGATATTTCTAATTTTAGAGATGTTGCGCAAATGGAAGAACGCAGTCTTACATATTTGTTTAATATGTGCGTTGAAGGACATATCCTGGTCAAAAATGACTCCAAGGTTCCTCACAGTGTTACTGGAGGCCAAGGTAATGCCATCCAGAGTAAGAATCTGGTTAGATACCATATTTCTAAGCTTTTCAGCGCCGAGTACAATGACCTCAGTTTTATCTGAGTTAAGAAGCAGAAAGTTAGTGGCCATCCAAGTCTTTATGTCTTTAAGACATTCCTGCAGTTTAACTAATTGGTGTGTGTTATCTGGCTTCATGGACAGATAGAGCTGGGTGTCATCTGCATAGCAGTGAAAATGTATGCTATGTCTTCTAATGATGCTGCCTAGGGGAAGCATGTATAATGTAAACAGAATTGGTCCTAGCACTGAACCCTGTGGAACTCCATAATTAACCTCAGTGTGTGAAGAGGACTCTCCATTTACATGCACAAATTGAAGTCTATTAGATAGATATGATACAAACCACTGCAGTGCAATACCTGTAATACCTACAGCATGTTCTAATCGCTCTAATAGGATATTATGGTCAACAGTATCGAATGCTGCACTAAGGTCAAGAAGGACAAGCACAGAGATGAGTCCACTGTCAGAGGCCATAAGAAGATCATTTGTAACCTTCACTAAAGCTGTTTCTGTGCTGTGATGAGCTCTGAAACCTGACTGAAACTCTTCAAATAAGCCATTCCTCTGCAGATGATCTGTTAGCTGTTTGACAACTACTCTTTCAAGGATTTTTGATATGAAAGGAAGGTTGGAGATTGGCCTATAATTAGCTAAGACTGCTGGGTCTAGAGATGGCTTTTTGAGTAAAGGTTTAACTGCAGCCACCTTGAAGGCCTGTGGTACATAGCCGATTATTAGAGATAGGTGAGTGTGTCACAGTGTGTGAATGTGTGTGTGAATGGGTGAATGACTGAATGTAGTGTAAAGCACTTTTTGGGGTCCTTAGGGACTGAGTAAAGCGCTATACAAATGCAGGCCATTTACTATTTACCATTTTTAAAACTAACAGTCTGAGACCTCCCAAGCAGGTAAGATCTCAGCCATGATAAAACATTTCCTGTAATTCCAATAAAATGTTTAAGCCTATCCAATAAAATGGAGTGGTCCACAGTGTCAACCGCAGCACTTAGATCCAACAGTAATAAAACTAAAGAGCGATCATTGTCTGCATTTACCAGCAGATCATTTACCACTTTGACTAAAGCTGTTTCTGTGGAGTGATTTGGTGTAAAAGCAGACTGAAATGGTTCAAACAGATTGCTTGTTGACAAATGCTCAGTGAGCTGCTTAAAAACCACTTTTTCAAAGATTTTAGATAAAAAAGACAGATGTGAGATGGGTCTATAGTTTGCGACCATGTCAACATCCAGTCCAGGCTTTTTCAAGTTCAGCACTACCACAGCTGATTTAAAACATTCAGGAAAGACTCCAGTTGTCAATGAAGTATTTAAAAGAAACAGAATGTAGGGTCCTAATACTGACCACAGTTCCTTTATAACCCAGGCTGGTAGAGGATCCAAAGAACAGGTTGTACATCGAGCTGCTTTTACAACCTTAGTTAATCCAGACAGAGAAATAACCTTGAAGTCATGGAACAGTTTATCAGCACCAACAGGCAAAGCAGCTGAGTAGTCTAATGAACAGCTTGAGGAGGGAGTAATATGAAGTGTTTCAGCCCTGTCTCTGAAAAATGTAAGAAAGTCATGAGCTATCAAATTAGAACAGCAGAGAGTTGACTTACTCTCTGTAAATTGCGACACTGTGTTGAAAAGGAGTTTTGAGTTATGTTTATGACTCATGATGAGATTTGAGAAATAATTTGCTTTCGCTGTCGACATCACTGACTGAAGAGAAGATAATGAGTCCTTTCAAGCCTGGAGAAATACATCTAGTCTGGAAGACACAATTTCTTCTCAAGTTCAAGAGCTCCTCATTTAACCAAAGCATAGGGTTCCTTTTTTGACATTTCAACTTCCTTACGGGAGCAACAGAGTCCAGTAGTTCAAGAAGTGTATTATTAAGATTCGCAGTCAAGGTGTCCACACATAACTCCTGGGTAAAAATAGGGTCCAACACAATATAACGAGATGATCTGAGGGGCAATTTTCCCCTCTCAGAAGCTTGAGATTTAGGGATTAAAATATCAAATAGAAAGTTTAAGGAATCAGTTACATTTAAGAAATCTTTGACCAGGGGTTTATCCTCACAACACAGATGAATATTAAAGTCCCCCACTATAAGAATCATTTCATAGTGAGTGATAAAACATGTCAAGAAGTCTGAAAATGCCTAAATAAACAAGTCATTATATTTAGGTGGAAGATAGATGACTACAATTAGAACCATGGGACAGCCTAAAGTCAGAAGTTGAGACTCAAATGAGGTAAAAGCACCAGGACTTTGTATCTGTTTGCATTTAAAACAGTCTTTGATGATAGAGGCTACCCCGCCTCCCCTCCCAGACAACCTGGGGGAGCTGAAGAAACTGGTATTGGTGGGGCAAAGTTCCAGCAAGGGTGCCACTTCACCAGCGCGCAGCCACGTCTCAGTTAGGAGCATCCAGCTTATGAGTACCAAAGAAGTCCCGAAGAACATGAGTTTTATTTAATACAGATCTTGCGTTTAAGAGAGCTAATTTAACTCTCTGTCCATCCGTGCTAGCAGGCAGTAATTGTAGGTTGTTCGTATTTGCTCCACCTCCCCTCGTATCCCGTCGGCATGGCGACCAATAAAGCAGCCTCAGGTGAGCGTGCTCCGATGACGTTGGGTAAACAGGAAGAAGGCAGCGCTGTTTGAGACCAAAATAAAGTCCTAAACAGCCAGGGTCACCGATGGTAAGGACCCACTGCATCCAAGTTCTGACCCGAACACGCTTCCCAGAGCGCGTGCCACGCATTTATCCACTTCTCCAGCGCTTCCGTTTCAAAGGATTCCAGGGGGGATCACGGCGATGCAGTTCCTCCGGTACCGACGCCAGAGGCGGCGGGAGTCCTCCACATCACTCGCTAACGCTGGGGAGCTTCAGTAGTGAATCACAGATATTAAGCAGCGTCTGTCGCTCATATACCAACAGGGAGTGGGTTTTTAAAACTAGCAGGGACACCACTAAGAACATAAAACATAAACATTGCAGAACCGAGAGACGGCATGCCATGACATCCAGCGCCATCTTCTTACAAATGTTCCACCACATCTCAAAGAAGCTCTATTGGACTGAGATCTGGTGACTGTGGAGGCTATGTTCAAGGAACCAGTTTGAGAGAATCTGAGTTTTGTGACATAGTGTGTATTCCTGCTGGGAGCAGCCATCAGACGATGTTACACTGTGGCCATAAAGAGATGTACACGGTCAGCAACAACACTCAGGCAGGCTGTGGTGTTTAAAGGATGCTTAGTTGCTACTAAGGAGCCCAAATTGTGCTAAGAAAATTTGCCCCACACTATAACACCAGCAGCAGCCGGAACTGTTCATACAAGGCACGATGGAGCCATCCTTTTATGTTGCGTATGTCTGATTCTGACCCTACCATCTGAGCAATATTTTTCCAATCTTCTATTGTCCAGTTTTGGTGAGCCCATGAGAACTGTAGCCTCAGTGTGGTGTGGTCTTGTGCTGCCTCATGGTTTCATGTGTGTGTTCAGAGATGGTCTTCTGCATACCTTGGTTACCAATGTTACAGCAGAAAAGAACACATTTACAGCCTGCTAGAAATAATGGCTTAGACCTCTACCCTTCTATTTGCACACAGTGCTATCGTCATTTTTTGCTCTTTGGAGAGCTGCACTTCTGCACTGCGCTGCAGTTTCTCTCTACATGAGGCAAAATAAATACACATACAGGACCATAAATCCAATGTAAGCTGTTTCAAGCACTACAGAGATCACAAGACTTCGGTTTGTTGTGGTCATGGGCGCCACAGACATGTCCCACCGACCAGAAAGCACCAAAAGCTCTTCATAGCTCTTATACTCTTTAAAACTTTTTCATTTACAGTAAATAGTTTGTTCACTGATGGCTTAATCACTGTGTTGTTCACTGCACTTTTGATGTGTAGAAACTGAAAGAAACATTTAAATATCTGCACTCTTCAGCACTTTCACTTCACGTTCCTCCTCTCTGAAGACCTTCCTCTTCCCCCATGGGTCATGGGTGTTCCTGATTTATCTCCTCACTTTTCTCCCCCTCCAGCCTTTTTAAAGGACCAGTCTGCATTTTCACTCATACTTCGCTTAAACCAAAGTCATTACAGTTGAGAGAGATACTGTACCCAGTCTCTGAGTGAAAAGCTATTACCTGAATTTTATTGTTCATAAAATTTCAAAGATTAGGATGTGATCTACTACACTTGGATTTAATTTGATCTTACACACAAACCATTAGAGATAATTGAAGTTATTGTAAAACACTGAGTGTGGTTTTCCAGCGTTCATAACTCATCGGGGGAGTCCTTTCACGCTTGAAATAAAACTCTTTAATTCTCAGTGTTTGACCTTTTTGTATCAGATGTGATTTCTCTTTATTTATCTTGCAGGATAAATGAACACCGATGGTAACTATATTGCTTTTCTGTTCAGCTTGCATCAAGAAAGCCCTCCATCACTCTCTATCTCAGCTTTGAACTCTGGCGAGCCATCTGGCATCACCAGCGAGCAATTTAGGATTAGCCAGAGCAAGAAACGGCGAGCCAACAGCACAAACTGTGCAAATGTGATGCCAGTTTTTCTGATTACATTGGCTATTTATAACTGGCAAAATGATGTCTCAGGTAAGGCTGTGCCAGTGGAGGACAAACAGATATGTTGTTGGATTGTGCAGCAGTTTGTGTCCCTGTATTTAGTATAAAGACCCCGGCTGCTGTGTCTCATTTAGGACATGGAGGTTTAAGTTAATTTGTGTGGAAAATTATCAGTGAGCTTCAGTTTCTCTGAAGGATGAGTTGATCCTTTTTTGCCTGAATACTTAAGATTATGTTAAGTCTATAATCCATTACTTTTTCACACCAAATGCACTAATTAAAATGCACCTTTTAAACGTGTCACTGGGTGTGCAGCTTTGTAAACAAGCGTGCTTCACTTTACGGTTGGATCATTAGAATCACTACAAGTCCTCGACGGTTTTTACTCACAGGTCTTATAATAAAAAATAACAACCAGAAGAGTACACAGAGACAACTTTCAGTTAGGATAGCCATCTGCAGTGCTGAGAAAAAGTATTTGCCCAATTCCTGATTTCTTCATTTGTTGATATTTGTCACACTTTCACGTTTCAGATTAAACAAATTCATCAAGTCTCGTCTCACATTTACCCAAATACATCTTTGATGATGTTTGAAGACATTTTGGGAAAAAGTTATCTTGCAGAAAAAAGCAGAAAACCAGAATTTTTTGGATGGTCTGAGTCCCGTTACATCTGCATAAACCTAAGCATTTCATGAAAAGAACATCATACCAACAGTCAAACATTACTCACCACGATTGAACATCTGGCCTTAGAGAAGAAAATTCCAGAAGCCTTACCCAACCATGTTATGAGAAATTACTTGACTTTGATATTCAGGATGTCCTCCATGTGTTTTGAGAAGAAGGTCCTTACGTTTTTTTGACATTCTGCTTTTAAGAAAATATACGGTGTTATTTAAGCTATATAATTTTAAGTTTTATTTTTTAAAGCTTCTGAAACTGTATGCTGAGTGATCGTGCCGTTTGAGTCTTATGTACTGGAACAAAAATAGAACGATAGGCTTAAAGTTCATATTTATTTCACAAATAAATATGGACCACGTTCATTTGAAAAAAAAATTAAGCAATTTAATAAAACTGAATTACAGAATAAAGTTGTGTAAAGGACTTAAGGAAACACACAGACTTCCAATGCTATTAAAAAAATCATCCAAAGAGTGCAGACGTTGAAGGGTTCTTCCACAGACCAAATCCTGCTTCACATTGCAGGCCTCTGACTAAATGCCGAATTCAAATCCCATTTTTGCAAAGCGTTAACATTACAGTAACACCAACCAGCTTAGAAGAAATGTTGAACTTTTCCTTTAACATCTATAATTTTGTTTGTTCTGTCTCAATGACAGATATTGCTGGCTCTGCAGACATTTTTGGCAGCATGTTGGTCTCCTCTACTTTCTGATGGCAACCTGTGGCCAAGCAATCAGAGGAAAAAGGGAAAACAGAGAAGCTAACTAACTTTGGTGAAACGTAGCCCAAAAAGATGATGGTGACATGAATAGGCTGCAGCCAAGAAGTGGACAAAGGTGATGAAATGGAAGCCATATTGGCAGAAAACGGTCCCATGAGGTTTATATTTTTGGCAGCTAAAGCAGAAACAATAAAGTTGATAAGGAACTTGGATGGGCGAACTAAATCCTGTCAACTCCGAGTATATCCAGCTTCAGGTGCAGCAGGAGGGGAGGACACAAAAAGGAACTCTGTGTTTGATAAGGTCTGACTATTTAGAAAAAACCTGAGTTTTCCTCATGTCTGGGTTACTAAAGCCAGTTTTCTTGAATAGGGCCCTGCTCTACATGGATGTCACAGGCTAAGCCAAAGATGCAGCGATTACTCAGGACACTGAAGTAGCTCTGCAGACATTTTTGGCAGACATTTTTGGTGGACCTATCAGAATGGGTTAAAGGATCACAATCGATCTTTCTTTTTGTTCTTTTTTCGAGAAACTACTCCAGTTCAAGGCAGCACGGTGGCACGGTGGTTAGCACTGTTGCCGCACAGCAAGAAGGTCCAGAGTTCAATTCCACCATCAGGCCTGGGTCTTTCTGTGTGGAGTTTGCATGTTCTCCCCGTGTTTGCGTGGGTTCTCTCTGGGTACTCCGGCTTCCTCCCACCGTCCAAAGACATGCAGCTTGTGGGGATAGGTTAATTGGATAATCCAAATTGCCACTAGGTGTGAATGTGCGAGTGAATGTGAGTGTGAATGGTTGTCTGTCCCTGTGTGTTGGCCCTGTGACAGACTGGCGACCTGTCCAGGGTGTACCCCGCCTTTCACCCTATGACAGCTGGGATAGGCTCCAGCGCCCCCCGTGACCCTGAAAAGGATAAGCGGAAGCGAATAGATGGATGGATGGATACTCCAGTTCGAATCTAGTAGGGATATCTAATATCCCGGTCTCCATGTGGCCAAGATATTTCAGTGTTTGTCACAAATGTCAAACACTGAAAACACTGACCTTTAATCAGCAGGAAAATCACTCAGTGGGTTAACATGAATTGGAAATCATTGAGATGAGTCTGAATTAAAGTCTATTGAAAGACAGGTTTTCAGATTTTAACTAAATGGAGGATCATAAGTGATCACTACAAAAACCATGAGAGAAATACAAAAAGAATACTTCCCATTTCTATTTCAGGAACAAACATTTTACCATCTTGGCATGATTTCTTAAAATTCTGCATCTAAAAGGTCTAAAAACAAATCAGATTTGTTCTCAACATTTTATAAAGTACTATCTGCATATACAATACTACTTTATTTGTATAGCACATTTCTGAGACTGGCAGTGCTTCAGGTAATCTCAACATTTCTTCTTCCTGTGACATATGACTCGTATTATTTTCACACTCAGTGACTCCTCATGCCCAGTCAATGGGGGCAGTGTCACTACCACAAAGCAGGGGTTTTATCTGTCCTAATTTACTAAGAGTAAAAAGCCAACATTTCTAACCTGTTTTGTTAACTGGGGACTTATTTACTTGAGCATCGTAGACAGTTTTGTCCATCAAATGGTCCAAAATAAAAGGTAAATGCGTAGTTTTGTGTCAACTAAGGTTTCTCAGAATCGTTGCCTTTGCTGTAGGTGATCAGTGGTCATTCAACTGCATGAAGTTTAACAGAGCCACAGGTTTGTCTCACTGTAAGGGGTCTAGGGTTCAAGTTAATTTGTCTCCCATGCCTCAGCTTCTGCCACTTTAGCAGGAACTTCTCTTTCTCTCTCACCCCCTTCTCTTCTATTCTCTCCATGCTTAATTTCAGGTGCGCCAGCTCGCCCACCCCTACTGCAGCTTATATTCTTTTTCTCAGCTCCACCCCAGCACCAGATAAACAGCTTTTTCTATTTTCTCCTACTCACCTAAACTCTTCCGATTAGCCCCGACTCCTGCCTCCAAACACTCCGTCACACTAATTCCCCACTGTTCTACCACGTCAGTTTCTGAAACTAGGGTGTAATTTTAAGCACCTAAAAAGACTTACAGGTGCACAATAGAACAGTAGAAGAGGGGTTAACAACTGGAGGTCTTAAATTGTAAATAAACCTTTCACAGAAGAGTACAAATAATGCCTTATTAGCACTTTTGCAACAGGGGAAACATTCGTCCATCTCTCTTGAAATACCCTGAAAGCAGTCATTAATTCCAGATATTTTGTGCATATATGCATGTTAGTTTTTGGATTTTCACTGATACCAGCTGATACCTTTTGAGAGAAATTGGTATGAAAACAGTCACAAATGTGCAAAATGTGTTCAGAATTTTGAGTGCTCACAAATGCCTGCTCCGCTCCACGCACAAAAACAGATCACTGAACACTGTTTTACACATTTTTGCATTAAAACCTGAATAATTAGAAGTGTTTTTAAAGTGACAGCATCACAGACCTGATCGTTATTTGCCTCAAAAAGCTTCCTGTGCTGTGCCAGCATCAAAAACACATAATACACATCTAAATGAGTGGAGACTAACTGAACTTTTGCAGTCCTGTTTGAGTCTACTGTGTACTGAATCAGGATTTAAGCTCAATCCTGACTCTGCAGGATGTTAATTTTTAAATGAAGTCATTATGAATATACACTCCAAAAAATGAAATGTTTTCTTAAACAGTACCACTTAAAAGTATAGCAATTAAGTAAATTCCATTAAATTTAATGTTTCACATTTTACTTGTGTAGCACAGTTACATGGAAAAAATTATTTAAAGTCAGCATAGCCCTTTGTGTAGATGCCCCAACACAGATTGTATAAAACACCTTTAAAATGCTACTTTAGTGCATTAATCATAGTAATAATAAATGTGAATGTGAATAAATGACTATTGGCCTTCAATACGAGCCAGCAATAAAGGACTAAAAGTTTCAAATATTGTTTTGCAGAACATTGCAGGAATATGCGATATCATGATTAACAGCCTTCCCTTACTCGATTAATTTGCAACACCGCTTTATAAATGCATCATGTCAAAACGGGATGTACCCCAAGTCTCACACAGTCACTGATTCCTTTAAGTAAAAGGGAGGTAACAAAGTTATAAAGTCAGGAAATCCCCATGAGATGACTAAAAGCCTCGGTGCTTTTCAACGTGCTCCTACAGGGAAGTCACGGCTGATTTTTACCATATAAATCCCATCAATCACTTTCGCCGCCTCTCTTACCGGAGTTGATGAGGATCCAGCAGCAGCAGCAGAGCGGCGTCAGGTCTCGTTTGCGCCCCATTTGAAGCGCTACAAAGGGATCCACCGGCGTTCACACGAAGCTCAGCTTCACTCCGAGGTTCCCAGCGTTCATCTTCACACTGTCACACTCCTCTCCACACAGCTGCATGGATCCCAGTCACAGCCTCCCAGTGCACATCACCGCTGAGGTATCAAGCTCCCATTGGACTTGATTAATCGGTCTTACATCTCCACAATAATCCTGCCTCAGGTCTGTAATAATGAGAAGGCGGGGTATCATCTGGTTAATTTAATCAGCCCTGATAGTTCCCAGTAAATTATTTCAAACCTTGACTAAATTTTAATTAAATTATTTTGATCTAAATACTGCTGATGGTAATAAAATACTACCAAGAACAAGAAAAAGCCCAATGGATGCTGGATGCTATGTCTTTTGAGAAGCAAGTCACACAACTTCTGGTTGTAGGTCTATAAATCCACTTTAAGGCTACGTCCACACATACCGGGTATTTTTGAAAACGCAGATTTTTCTATGCGTTTGCACCTTTCGTCCACACGTAAATGGCGTTTTGAAAACGGAGATTTTTAAAAACACCTGCCAGGGTGGATATTTTCCAAAACTCAATTTTTGCATTTAGGTGTGGAGAAAACTCAGTGTCAAAGGTGTGCGCCTTTTCTGACGTCACACTGTGCGCCACGTTATTGTTTCGGCGAAATGAATTTCTACAATGGCGGACTTAGATAAAATACAGTTACTGTTAACTTTACTCTCTGTAGTGTTTACATGCTTACATATACAACACAGTTACTGTCCCTCCACACATAGGACTCAGTTCTGCTTCTATGCCCCATCTTTGTTTACTCTTTCCCACCCAGGCTTCTAGACTTCTGATTGGCCAACATTTCTACAGGTTAGGAATATATTGCCACAACTTTGGCATCTTCCTAGCAGCGTTTTCCTTCGGTTTTGCGTTTATGTGTGGACGGGATTTTTTTTTTTTTTTAAAGAAAACGGAAAATCTCAGTTTTCAAAAATACCCGTGTATGTGTGGACATAGCCCACACTAATGCGTTTTGGTTCGAAAAGGCATCGTTTCCGTTTTGGCCTCCTCTCCACACAGAGACAGCGTTATTCTCAAGGAAAAACACAGGCGTTTTGAAAACGCTTTCGAAAACACATACATTTCAAAACAGAGCTGCCCCGTCGCAGTGTGGACACTCGAAAACGCAGACTTTCTAAAACAATGATGCATTTTAGTCATGTGACCAATTAAACAAAGCAGAGGGCATTGTATAGCAGTTGTCTTGATTGCTCACAAATTTGACAGCCCTAAAAAAGATTATTATCAGTTTGTACATGCTCCAGATAGCTTTTCTTGAAATTCTCTAATTCTCACTCGCTTTTGCGCATGCGCAGGACTGGAAACCTTTAACTGTGAAAACGACTGAAAACGCTGACGTGGAGCATTTTCAGACGAAAATGCCTTTTTCAAATCTATCCGAGCTAGTGTGAACGTAGTGCTCACCATCCAATGTTGATGAAGAAATGCTTAAAAGGTTGGTAACAACATAAATAGGTTCTTAAAAAGCAATTTCCTGGCAGCATTATATTATGCTGTCATCACAGATTTATATTTATTTAACCTTCTAATCTCATATTTAGCATTAGCTAAACAAATGCTAAATATAAAGCTAGCAACTGACACAATACTGTAGCCTACCTCTGTCCAAGAGCAATAATAAAATCTGCCAAAAGGCTCTAAAGTATATGCCCTCATGGGCAACTTTGTTAGCGAGAGATAGCGTGCAAGTGCTTTTGCGCATGCGCAGGACTGGAAACCTTTAACTGTGAAAACGACTGAAAACGCTGACGCGGAGCATTTTCAGACGAAAACGCCTTTTTCAAATCTATCCGAGCTAGTGTGAACGTAGTGCTCACCATCCAATGTTGATGAAGAAATGCTTAAAAGGTTGGTAACAACATAAATAGGTTTTTAAAAAGCAATTTCCTGGCAGCATTATATTATGCTGTCATCACAGATTTATATTTATTTAACCTTCTAACCTCATATTTAGCATTAGCTAAACAAATGCTAAATATAAAGCTAGCAATTGACTAAACACTGTAGCCTACCTCTGTCCAAGAGCAATAATAAAATCTGCCAAAAGGCTCTAAAGTATATGCCCTCATGGGCAACTTTGTTAGCGAGAGATAGCGTGCAAGTACTGGTTTGGACCCAGTTTGCCTTCAGAACTGCCTTAATCCTTTGTGGCACCTTTACCAAGGTGCTGGAAACTTGATAGTAAACTACATAGTAAACTCTGAAAATCACAGGACCCTGTGAGAGGAAGCACTTGGCAACAGTGGGAAGAAAAAACTCCCTTTTAACAGGAAGAAATCTCCAGTAGAACTAGGCTGAGGGAGGGGAAAACATCTGCACCCTCACGGGTGAGGGAAGGGAGCCAGCACAGAAACATGCATGATAGCATCACACAGTTGTTGCAGATTTGCCAGCTGCACATCCAAAATGAGAATCTTCCTTTTCATGGGCTTTACCCACTCCATTTGCCAGGCTGCCTGCCTACCTATTGTGCAACTACTGAATAGCTCAATAAAGATTTGGAGTTGTATTTCAAACCTCATTCAGTCTCTCACTATGTGAAGCACCCACTGGGGCTGGAACTGGGGTTACAGTAGTAACCACAGAATATTTTCCGGTCTTGTGTGTTTGTTACAGTTATACTTACCTGGACTTCAAAAGATTCAGAAACTAGGATATGTTGGACAGAGTAGAAAACTATAGCCCAGGTTTAACCACTTTCACTACTTCTTTTCATACTACATGAAGACATTTATTTATGGTATTTATTTCCCACCTCTGCAACCTAAAGATGTAATAACTTGGGAGATATTGCATCTTTCATCATTGCGTTACATAATCGTTCCGACTGTGAGGCATACCCTCTGAATTAATTAGCAGGTCGCTGCTAAAAATGTGATATTAAATCTGCAAGGCTTTTTTAATCATCTCATGAGTAAGTTAATAAAAACCTTTAATTTGCTGAAGGTGTAATGCTGATAGGCAAAGCACCATCTGTAAATCATATTCATGTTTAGGGAAATTTTGTTCCATTCAAATATTAATTTGGAGTGAGATTATAGCAATATATGTCCAGGTAACAATAACAGAGAAAATTTTAATTTAAAATCTTGAAAGTCTTTAGGGCGTTATTGTCATTTTTCATGTAGTTTTGGATGTCCCCATCTTCACTCTTTTTCTTGCAGTCTGAGAGTAGCCTGCAGGAATCACAGCATTAGGATTTCTTCAATAATTACTAGCTTTCAGTCATTTGCTCTGCTCTCTCCAACTCCTCATCATTTCCTCAGTATGAAAGCTGCTTTAACCAAATATTTCCTATTTTTTATCACAATTTTATACAACTCCAGGTAGGAAAAATGTACATGCAATGTAAATATTTAGTATAAAAGATCCTTTATTCCTTCCAGCCTGGTATTGTTTTTCAAGCAGTAAAGAACAGTAGAGATGCTGCAGCTGTCCATGGTGCTAAAACATATCATTCTTCACTGACTTCACATAGCGCCGATTATCCACTTATCATTGACTTCCCTCATTTTAAGTAGTACTTAAGTTGGAAAAAAATATTTTATTCTCTCACTGTTACCATATGCAATGCTGTGCAAACCTCTTAAGCTACCTTTTTTATATTTTTAAAATATTTGACAGAGAACAGAGCAAAAGTCAGAAACATCCAAAGAAGAGCTTTGCATGTCCTTCAAAAAGCCTGGAGAACTATTCCTGAAGACTACTTAAAGAAATTACAAGACAGCTGTCTAAGAGACTGTGCTGAAGAATAAAGGTGTTCACACCAAATACTGACTTTCAGGCTCGTTAGAATTATACAAACTGTTTTTTTGTTTTTTTTACCTTATATGCTGGATTTCCATGTATGTTTGCTCATGTTTCATTAATCTCAATACCTTCCTCTCATTTTTCTAGCAACATACAGAAATGTGAGGGCACACTTTTCCAGCACAGTGCTGTATTTAGATACAGTCCCCATCAAAGGTTTAAGACCATTTGAAAAATGGCAAGAAAAATCATATTTATTGTCACGGCTGCTGAGGCGAGCCGCGTGGTGTTGGAGGAAAAGGACCCAAAATGCAGGCAGCAGACTGATGAAGTGTGATGTTTATTTACAAAGTGGCAGTGGAAAAAACAGGCAACGGAGCATGAGAAATTATTGAAGGGAACCTAAACTGGGAAAAACTAAAGAGCAAACTTGAAACCATCATCAAGCGGGGTGAAATGCAGCGAGCCGCAGACTAACGAACAGGACACCATGGAAGACAGATGAGCCGACAACAAACACAGACCAACACCCACTATATATACACACACAAGGAGACCAGGAAATGACATACAGGTGGGAGACACAGCTGATTCTAATACACATAATGACTGGAGGATACAAGCTGAACACAATGACCACAGACACAGACCTTCAGAATAAAACAGGAAATCCAAAATGCGAACTCAGGGACATAAACCAGGCACAAGGGGAGGATACAGGATACCAAAATCAAAATAAACTAGCACAGAGGAAAATAATCATATAAAACCCAAAACGCTGGGTCAACGACCCAGCACCATGACATTTTCCATGGTTGGATCTTAAAAAGGTTCCAAGTACAGCTTCAACATGCAACAAGAAGAAATGGGAGTGAAGCAAAACATTTTTTAAGCATGCAATTTATTGAAAACAACGCTTAAACTGAAACAGGTCGTTTTAAAGCTGATCAAACGTTCACCTCCAAAAAAACCCGTAAACCCCCCAAAACAAAAATCAAAGTTCCAAACATGAACTCAGTAATGAGTAGCTCCACCGTTATTGTTGATTAGGGATGGGTATTGATAAGATTTTCACGATTCCAATTCCATTTTTGATTCTGTTTAACAATTCGATTCTTTATCGATTCTCTTATCGATTCTTTTTTAAAAAGGAGAACACTAAGGTAGATTAGCTTAGAACTTTGTTTTATATCTTCTCTTTGAACAAGATAGAAATTTAGGACTAACATGGCCTTACAAACCCAACAGTGAGATCTTAAGAGCTCCAGCCTACAGCTCTTCAATGGGGTGTCACAGGGTCCCCAGGGGAAAAAAAAGTAAATGTAAAATAATAAAATAAATATTCTTCTGTAGCAATAACAAAGTATAACATAAATTATTGTGTAGCAATTACACAAGAATATCCAGTAATTGACCCTGTGCACGAGAAAATGCTAACTTCCTGGTTTGAGACCGGATGTGGGGTTGTACATTTCCGGTAGCTTTACTTTGCGGTCAATCGCTACTGCGAAGATATACTCCAAAATTGATGTCCAAAACTCAAAAAAGGAACGATCGCGTTAAGTTACAAAGAGGAGAAGGTGGGAACACTCACCACTGTTGTGTCATAAAAATCGAATGATCAGTTTTGACGTTTAAAGAGTTTAGATTGATCAGTTGTTTACATCACTAAACACAAGCAGAACTGCATCACTGCAGCAGAAGACACATCGTCCACATTCAGAAGCACATCTCTGTATAGTGACTGGTCTTATGATTTAAACAGGCAAATGTTCAGCATTCAAACTACAGGTGAACAATAGTCAAACCAGATGTTTTCCCCGTTATGTCGATATCAGCTAGTCAAGTACACACCTACACAGCATGTTAACAAACCGTGAAAAAAAGCCACACAAAAAATTAATGATTGCTGGTAACGGTTTCTATACATTAGTATTTACGAAGGGTATGTTTTTTTTGGGTTTTTTTTGAGTGATATGTTTTTTTATTGATTAGCATTCAAATATCTCAGTGAAGACAGAACAAAGATCTACCACAAAGCAAGAAAGCATGAGACAAGGCTAATCAAAAGGTATTGGCTGAAGCATTTGCTTATTACGCCAACCCTTTTAACAAAAGATCTTTTAGCATGCAGCTCCTGTACACAGGGCTCGAAGCAAATAATAAAACAAAGGAAAAACAAAACAAACAAACAAACAAACAAGAAAAAAAACAAAAAAACAAAAAACTTTCCACCTTAGATAAGTAACTACATCAAAGCAAAAGAATCAAGAGGTTTTTTTGTTTTTTGTTTTTGTTTTTTTTGCTCTTTTCATTCTTGATATATATATATTTCTAATACTCTATTTTTAAACATATTTTTAAACAAGGAAAATGAACTACACCTTTTTAAATCACTGTCATAACTATTCCACAGGTTAACTCCTCTAACAGAAACACATCTCTGCTTTATATTTGTCCTTATCTTGTTTTTTTTTTAAAGAAATCTGTTCCCCTTAAGTCATATTGACTCTCTCTGACTTTGAACAGCTTCTGAGTACTGGGGCAAAGCAAGTTATTTTGTGCTTTATACATTATCTGTGCCATTTTATATTCAACTAAATCATAAAATTTCAGGGTATTCAGATTAATAAACAAAATGTTAGTTGGTTCTATATAGTTTGATTGGTTTATAATTCTTATAGCTCTTTTTTGCAACTTGAAAATAGGAAGAGTGTTAGTTTTATATGCATTACCCCATATCTCCAGACAGTAAGTCATATATGGAAGCAACAGAGTACAATAGAGTGTGTATAATGATTTTTTGTTCAGGACATGCTTTGTTTTATAGAGAATAGCAATGGTTTTTGACATTTTTGTTTTCACATGGTTTATATGAGACTTCCAACTCAGCTTATCATCAATTATCACTCCAAGAAATTTATTTTCGTACACTCTTTCAATTTCAATTCCATTAACCCTGATTTTAGATACATTTTTCATTTGTCTAGTGCCAAAAATAATCAATTTTGTTTTCTTTATATTTAATGATAACTTATTTACATCAAACCAGTTTTTTAATATATTTAACTCCTTTTCCGCTGTAGTCAGAAGCTGTTCTAGGTTTTTACCTGAGCAATACAGAGTAGTATCATCAGCAAACAATACACATTTTAACAGTTTGGAAATGCTACATATGTCATTTATGTATAATATAAATAATTTAGGGCCCAGCACAGAGCCCTGAGGAACACCACAAGTTACCTTCAACTGCTTAGATTTTACATTATTGAATTCGACATATTGATATCTGTCATCCAGGTAACTTTTCATCCACTTGTATGCTAACCCTCTTATGCCATATCTCTCTAGTTTATTCATTAATATAGAATGATCAATCGTATCAAACGCCTTTTTTAAGTCTATAAAAACACCAACAGTATATTCCTTATTATCTATAGCATTAGATATCCCTTCTACAAGTTCCATCACTGCCATCGAAGTGGACCTTTTCACTCTAAAGCCATATTGGTTATCACTTAGGAGATTATGCTTCTCAATATATTTATCAAGTCTATTAACAAATAACTTTTCTAAAATTTTTGAGAACTGTGGGAGCAGTGATATTGGCCTATAATTGGTAAACTGACTTCTCTCTCCGTTTTTATGGATTGGAATAACTTTTGCTATTTTCATTTGTGAGGGAAATACACCAGTTTGAAAGGACAGATTACAAATGTATGCGAAAGGTTGCACTATATATTCTATAATACTTTTAACTAATATCATGTCAATACCAAAACAGTCAGTGGACTTTTTATTTTTAAATGTCTTCACAATGTTAATTATTTCTCTATGAGTTACAGCACCAATAAACATGGAGGACACATTCTGAGTAATATGTTTATTTAGGTCGTTATTATTTCTTGACTCTGGAATTTCTTTTGCTAAATTAAAGCCAACATTTACAAAGAAATCATTAAATTCATTTGCAATGTCTTTAGTTTTATCAAGCACAATATCTTTATCTTTTTTAAAATAATCTGGATAATTCTTATTTTTTGAGCCCTTTTTGATTATACTATTTAATATCCTCCATGTTTCTTGTGTGTTACTTCTACTTTGCTCCAATAATTTGTGGTAATATTCTTTCTTACTTGTTCTTATAATATTTACTAATCTATTTTTATATAACTTGTACTTTATTTCAGCATCTTTTGTCCTCTGTTTTATGAATCTCTTATATAGATTATTTTTCTTTTTACATGCATCTTCTATCCCCTTTGTGATCCATGGCTTATTTGATCTGTGATGCTTTCTAGTGATTTTCATTAAAGGACAATGTTTTTCATATAGTGAAATTACAGTTGATAAGAATGCATCATATGCACTATTTGAATCTTCATTTGCAAAAACCTCATTCCAATTGTGTTCCTTTAAGTCCACCTGGAGGGCAGCAATGGCTCTTGTTGTTCTAAGTCGTATCATATCAAATATTTGATTCTTTTGTTTAGTTTTAATCCCAAAATAATTTTGAAAAATTGCAAAAACAGGAAGATGATCGCTTATATCAGTTATAAGAAGTCCACCTACTATTTCATGGTCAATTTTATTTGTGAATATATTATCTATCAATGTAGCTGTATCAATTGTTATTCTACTTGGTTTTATAATTACAGGGAAAAGGGAGTTACTATACATTGTATTTATGAAATCTGTTGTTTTCTGATGTCCATTTGGGTTTAGCAAATCTATATTAAAATCACCACAAATTATTTGCACTTTTTTATCATTTAGGTTGCTAAACATAGCAGCAAGTTTTTCATTGAATGTCTCAAGGCATGAACCTGGTGTCCTATAGATGCAACTTATAATTATATTGTTAGCTTTTTCAACATGGATTTCAATAGTGACACATTCCAATACGTTATCTATGGTGCTTGACATACATTCAATCAGACTACATTTCAAAACTTTATCTACATATAAGGCAACACCGCCTCCTTTTTTATTCACCCTGTTCATTGTAAATAATTCGTATCCTTCCAGTCCCATTTCACTAATTTTCTCATTATCGAGCCATGTTTCTGATATTGCAATTATATTAAACTTTTTTAACTTACTTAAACATTCTGTAATTTTAGAAAATTTTTTATACAGGCTTCTACTATTGAAATGTATGACCGACAATGCATTTGCCATTTTAATATTCATATTGAATTGGTCATCTGTATAGTACTCACAAGTATTATTGGTGTTATTGTAGAAGTGGGTATCTGGGTCAATGTTACTTTCAGGGTCATGCATGTTGTGCTCTGCATAATCAAATTCTTCCTCTTCAATATCTCTGAATGGAAACCTATAATCTGTGTCCAAACTTGTCATTTATGTGTTTTTGTTTTTGTTGTTGTTTTTTGAGCCGTAAGGCCAGAAACACTTTCCATACCCATTGTTCATTATCCAATCGTCACTTTTCCAATAGATTCCAGAGCAGATTCCTGATTATTTATATTGCTCTAAGTCTTTGAGTTCTCTTATCATCACAACTTTCGCTTCTTCGGGATTGCCATTTAGTCTTATCATTACTTTGCAGTTCCTCATCCATGTCGCTTGTATCTTATTTTGTTTTCTCAGGCTGCGTGCCTGTCTTGCAATTTCAGCAGTCTTTTTCGTTAAATGTTCATTTAAATACACACCAGTCCCTTTAAGCTTCTTACCCTGTTTCAATAACTCAATCTTTGTTTTGCGACTCACAAACCGAAGAATAATTGATGGCTTTGTTTTACTGTCTTTCCTGGGGAGCGTGTGGCATGCTGCAATATGATGGCTCTGAATACTTACATTCTTCGTTTGAAGGAATTTTATCACTTGCTGTTCAAGCATTTGCAGCTCCTCTACCGGGGCATCTTCACCATCTTTACCTCCCCCAGCTGTTACTCTGGCGTAGGTTCGGTGTTGCGTCTCCAGTCCACTTATGACTAAATCATCCATTCTTGTGTATTGTTCAAGGTCCTCGATTCGCCGTTCCAAGTCATCTATTTTCTTGTCCTTGTCCTTTATGAGGTTTTTTAGTTGTTTTATTTCATCCATTAGGTCATGTAGCATACCTTGTTGTTTAGCCACTTTGCTCAGTTCATCAGACATGAAATTAAGCGATTTCCTAATCTCCTCCAACTCCTCTTCAACTCCTGGGTTTGCTTTTTTAGGCGGCATTTTGAAAATGATGAGATTTGTATTTCCTTGTGATGGCCCGTTGAAGTCACTGTTGATTAACTTGTTGGTTGAGCCTTGGCCTAGTGGCTGCTGCAGGAGCCTGGGCCTAGTGGCTGCTGGAGGATCCTGGGCCTAGTGGCTGCTGGAAGAGCCTGGGCCTGGTGGCTGCTGGAAGAGCCTTGGCCTGGTGGCTGCTGGAGGATCCTGGGCCTGGTGGCTGCTGGAAGAGCCTGGGCCTGGTGGCTGCTGGAAGAGCCTGGGCCTGGTGGCTGCTGGATGATCCTGGGCCTGGTGGCTGCTGCAGGAGCCTGGGCCTGGTGGCTGCTGGAAGAGCCTGGGCCTGGTGGCTGCTGGAGGATCCTGGGCCTGGTGGAGCAGGAGGGTCCTGGGCCTGGTGGCTGCTGGAGGGTCCTGGGCCTGGTGGAGCAGGAGGGTCCTGGGCCTGGTGGCTGCTGGAGGGTCCTGGGCCTGGTGGCTGCTGGAGGATCCTGGGCCTGGTGGAGCAGGAGGGTCCTGGGCCTGGTGGCTGCTGGAGGATCCTGGGCCTGGTGGAGCAGGAGGGTCCTGGGCCTGGTGGCTGCTGGAGGATCCTGGGCCTGGTGGCTGCTGGAGGGTCCTGGGCCTGGTGGCTGCTGGAGGGTCCTGGGCCTGGTGGAGCAGGAGGGTCCTGGGCCTGGTGGCTGCTGGAGGGTCCTGGGCCTGGTGGCTGCTGGAGGGTCCTGGGCCTGGTGGCTGCTGGAGGGTCCTGGGCCTGGTGGCTGCTGGAGGATCCTGGGCCTGGTGGAGCAGGAGGGTCCTGGGCCTGGTGGCTGCTGGAGGATCCTGGGCCTGGTGGCTGCTGGAGCATCCTGGGCCTGGTGGCTGCTGCAGGAGCCTGGGCCTGGTGGCTGCTGGAAGAGCCTGGGCCTGGTGGCTGCTGGAGGATCCTGGGCCTGGTGGCTGCTGGAAGAGCCTTGGCCTAGTGGCTTATTTTTCAGTTTTTCAGTTTCAGTTTGTTGTGACTTACCTTCAAAATTACAGCGGTCCCTCGCTATAACGCGGTTCACCTTTCACCTCGCTGTTTCGCAGATTTTTTAGTGCAAGTTTGCATGCTTTTTTACGTCCTGCGTCCTGATCGCTGCAGACAATCTCCTCCGTCTCTCCTGTACAGTACAGAATCGCTGCATCTATCGCTAGCAGTGTGACTCTGTAGTGCAGTGCTGTATGTCCACGATGTACACGAAACGTTTTGCACTATCCTCACGTGAGGCATGTTTTGATGCGCTGTTCGGCCACACATTTTTTGGATCTCCTGTCACACACTTCACCTCCAAGACAGCAGCCCATCCTGGGCTTGAAGAACTGGCAACTCTGCTTCATTTGTTGACGGCTTTAATGAATGGTCCGTTTTGGGGGGAGATGGTGCCTTGAGCCTCGCTTGATACACAGTACGTGGCAAAGGCAAACCATCCATTGTCTACCGCTTGTCCCTTTCAGGTAAGGCGGAGGTGGGTCAAAACACCTTTTCCCTGACCGGGAATCGAACCCGGGCCGCGGCGGTGAGAGCGCCAAATCATGACCACTAGACCATAAGGGAGCTGCGACAGAGCTGTCCTGATGAGTGACATGTGGCTGTATCGGGCTACATTTTCCATTGCGCCTTGAGAGGAGCGCTTGGGCAATGGCGCGAATTCGGTGGGAAAACTGGTACGTCCGAGAGCATTGGTGGTTCAGTGGTAGAATTCTCGCCTGCCACGCGGGAGGCCCGGGTTCGATTCCCGGCCAATGCAAACTTTCTTCATGCGTGGTGCCTTGGGGGGTATTAAGTTTGTTCTCGGTCGCGGCCAGATGGCATCAAGATTTGGAACAAGAAGTTTGTGCAAACCAAACTTGGGTTGGACATCGTATCTGCATTAAGTCAAGATGTTGTTGAGAAGAGACTTTGGACAGTGGCGCACAATTGGCAGACTTAGAATTGTCGCCTTCCTGCGCCAGAGGGTGACTGAATATATGTTTACAGACATTGCTGGTAAACCCGTGTCTTATTAGTGGAGCTAATGTGGCTGTAATTGAGGGATTTAATTTAAGACGGCACTACGAGACAAAAGAAGAATGGTCCGTTTTGGGGGAAGATGGTGTCTTGAGCCTCGCTTGATACACAGTACGTGGCAAAGGCAACCCATCCATTGTCTACCGCTTGTCCCTTTCAGGTAAGCCGGAGCTGGGTCAAAACACCGTTTTTAGGATCTCCTGTGGCACTCTTCACCTCCAAAACCCGTTCAGGGCTTAAATACCTGGGGACTTGCCTTTGCTTGTCCAAGCTGAATTTCTTTTCTGTGCAGCTTCGAGAAATCGTCCATTTTCCGGTTGACTGTCAGCCTCGTTGGCGCAGTAGGCAGCGTGTCAGTCTCATAATCTGAAGGTCGTGAGTTCGAGCCTCACACGAGGCAAGTATTTTGGTACAGAGTTGGTCCATCCATTTTGTACCGCTTCTACCCATTTCGAGGACGCTGGAGCCTAAGAACCATCCATTTGTAGTGGATTTTCAGCCTCCTCTGATGCGAGATCTAGAACAGGGATCAATCCAAATCATTCTGCCATTGCCCGTGGAAAGCCTTCCCATCTGTTTGATTTCAAGACTCACACGTGGCAGGCGATCCTCCCCTATGGATGCGTGCCGGCCCTCTGGAACCACTTCATCCAACTTTCACCACAATTCCTATTTCTTTTCTCAGGTCAGAATTGCGGGGCACCACACGTTGGCTCCCAAAAGACTCCTACCTGTTATTTCTTCTTGGACACTTTGTCCAGGTAGGGTTAGGAATGTCTTTGCATTGGAAGCGGATGAGCAAGGGCTGATAATTGGTTATCAGCAGCTCCCGAGCTGAGTTTCTGGAGGTTGCCTGGAGTTCCGTTGCCAACAGGGTCCATTGAGAAAGATAATTTGAAGTCACTCTTGCCTGACTGGCAAGTTGGAACAAGAAGTCTGTGCAAACCAAACTTGGGTTGGACATCGTATCTGCATTAAGTCAAGATGTTGTTGAGAGGAGACTTTGGAGAGTGGCGCGAATTCGGTGGGACAATTGGCAGACTTGTAAGGGCTGGTGGCTCAGCAGTAGAACTGTCGCCTGCCACCCGTGAATCTCGAAATCAGAAGGTAGTGACTTGTAGCCTCACGCAAGTGATGTGCTTTGATGCACAGTACGTAACAGAGTTTGTGCATCCATTTCAAGCGTCTTGAGAGTAGACTTTGGAGAGTGGCGCGAATTTGGCGGGACAATTGGCAGACTTGTAAGGGCTGGTGGCTCAGCAGTAGAACTGTCGCCTTCCATGCATAAGTCTCGAAAACTCGAGGTGTTGAGCTCTATCCTCACGTGAGGCATGTTTTGATGCGCAGTTCGGCCACACATTTTTTGGATCTCCTGTCACACACACTTCACCTCCAAGACAGCAGCCCATCCTGGGCTTGAAGAACTGGCAACTCTGCTTCATTTGTTGACGGCTTCAATGAATGGTCCGTTTTGGGTGGAGATGGTGCCTTGAGCCTCGCTTGATACACAGTACGTGGCAAAGGCAACCCATCCATTGTCTACCGCTTGTCCCTTTCGAGTAAGCCAGAGGTGGGTCAAAACACATTTCCCTGACCGGGAATCGAACCCGGGCCGCGGCGGTGAAAGCGCCGAATCCTGACCACTAGACCATCAGGGAGATGCGACAGAGCTGTCCTGATGAGTGACGTGTGGCTGTATCGGGCTACATTTTCCATTGCACCTCGAGGGGAGCGCTTGGGCAATGGCGCGAATTCGGTGGGAAAACTGCCGCATCTGTGAGCATTGGTGGTTCAGTGGTAGAATTCTCACCTGCCGCGCGGGAGGCCCGGGTTCGATTCCCAGCCAATGCACACTTCCTTCATGCCTGGTGCCTTGGGCGGCATTAAGTTTGTTCTCAGTCGCAGCCAGACGGCATCAAGATTTGGAACAAGAAGTTTGTTCAAACCAAACTTGGGTTGGACATCGTATCTGCATTAAGTCAAGATGTTGTTGAGAAGAGACTTTGGACAGTGGCGCAAATTTGGCAGGACAATTGGCAGACTTAGAATTGTCACCTTCCTGCGCCAGTGGGTGACTGAATATATGTTTACAGACATTGCTGGTAAACCCGTGTCTTATTAGTGGAGCTAATGTGGCTGTAATTGAGGGATTTAATTTAAGACGGCACTACGAGACAAAAGAAGAATGGTCCGTTTTGGGGGAAGATGGTGTCTTGAGCCTCGCTTGATACACAGTACGTGGCAAAGGCAACCCATCCATTGTCTACCGCTTGTCCCTTTCAGGTAAGCCGGAGCTGGGTCAAAACACCGTTTTTAGGATCTCCTGTGGCACTCTTCACCTCCAAAACCCGTTCAGGGCTTAAATACCTGGGGACTTGACGTTGTTTGTCCAAGCTGAATTTCTTTTCTGTGCAGCTTCGAGAAATCGTCCATTTTCCGGTTGACTGTCAGCCTCGTTGGCGCAGTAGGCAGCGTGTCAGTCTCATAATCTGAATGTCGTGATTTTGAGCCTCACACGAGGCAAGTGTTTTGGTACAGAGTTGGTCCATCCATTTTGTACCGCTTCTACGCATTTTGTGGACGCTGGAGCCTAAGAACCATCCATTTGTAGTGGATTTTCAGCCTCCTCTGATGCGAGATCTAGAACAGGGATCAATCCAAATCATTCTGCCATTGCCCGTGGAAAGCCTTCCCATCTGTTTGATTTCAAGACTCACACGTGGAAGGCGATCCTCCCCTATGGATGCGTGCCGGCCCTCTGGAACCACTTCATCCAACTTTCACCACAATTCCTCTTTCTTTTCTCAGGTCAGAATTGCGGGGCACCATACGTTGGCTCCCACAAGACTCCTACCTGTTATTTCTTCTTTGACACTTTGTCCAGGTAGGGTTAGGAATGTCTTTGCATTGGAAGCGGATGAGCAAGGGCTGATAATTGGTTATCAGCAGCTCCCGAGCTGAGTTTCTGGAGGTTGCCTGGAGTTCCTTTGCCAAGAGGGTCCATTGAGAAAGATAATTTGAAGTCACTCTTGCCTGACTGGCAAGTTGGAACAAGAAGTCTGTGAAACCAAACTTGGGTTGGACATCGTATCTGCATTAAGTCAAGATGTTGTTGAGAGGAGACTTTGGAGAGTGGCGCGAATTCGGTGGGACAATTGGCAGACTTGTAAGGGCTGGTGACTCAGCAGTAGAACTGTCGCCTGCCACCCGTGAATCTCGAAATCAGAAGGTAGTGACTTTTAGCCTCACGCAAGCGATGTGCTTTGATGTACAGTACGTAACAGAGTTTGTGCATCCATTTCAAGCGTCTTGAGAGTAGAATTTGGAGAGTGGCGCGAATTTGGCGGGACAATTGGCAGACTTGTAAGGGCTGGTGGCTCAGCAGTAGAACTGTCGCCTGCCACCCATGAATCTCGAAATCAGAAGGTAGTGACTTGTAGCCTCACGCAAGCGATGTGCTTTGATGCACAGTACGTAACAGAGTTTGTGCATCCATTTCAAGCGTCTTGAGAGTAGACTTTGGAGAGTGGCGCGAATTCGGCGGGACAATTGGCAGACTTGTAAGGGCTGGTGGCTCAGCAGTAGAACTGTCGCCTTCCATGCATAAATCTCGAAAACTCGAGGTGTTGAGCTCTATCCTCACGTGAGGCATATTTTGATGCGCAGTTCGGCCACACATTTTTTGGATCTCCTGTCACACACACTTCACCTCCAAGACAGCAGCCCATCCTGGGCTTGAAGAACTGGCAACTCTGCTTCATATGTTGACGGCTTCAATGAATGGTCCGTTTTGGGTGGAGATGGTGCCTTGAGCCTCGCTTGATACACAGTACGTGGCAAAGGCAACCCATCCATTGTCTACCGCTTGTCCCTTTCGAGTAAGCCGGAGGTGGGTCAAAACACATTTCCCTGACCGGGAATCAAACCCGGGCCGCGGCGGTGAAAGCGCCAAATCCTGACCACTAGACCATAAGGGAGCTGCGACAGAGGTGTCCTGATGAGTGACGCATGGCTGTATCGGGCTACATTTTCCGTTGCGCCTCGAGAGGAGCGCTTGGGCAATGGCACGAATTCGGTGGGAAATCTGCCACATCCGTGAGCATTGGTGGTTCAGTGGTAGAATTCTCGCCTGCCACACGGGAGGCCATTCAGTGGTCACGTACTAGTTACCTAAGAAAACAAAATCGGGGCCAGTATAAAAATTAGCCAGACATTTTTTCATGTCCTCTTTAATGTTCTCTTTTTTGCACAAGTCGAGGAGCATTTCAGGATACATTTCACATGTGACAAATAAAGAATCTTGAATCCTGCTCTACTACATACAGTCATGACAAAGTCTTACCTCACTGTGTCCATTTCTGAAACATCCCTCTGACATTAATGTGAAGATAATAAGTGAGTGAACTGTTCAAAAGACAGCATATAACCCTACAAAATACAGTCCCAATCAAAAGTTTAAGACCACTTGAAAAATGGCAAAAAATCACATTTTGCATAGTAGGATTTAAATAAGGTAGAGCTTCAACATGCAACAAGAAGAAATGGGAGTGAGATAAAACCTTTTTTTGAGCATGCAATTGATTGAAAACAGTGCTTAAACTGAAACAGGCTTACAGCTGATAAATAGTTTAGGACCACATGCCTTTAAAAGGCCAAATCTGTGCAAAAATGTGAATTCATTGTCATTTTCTGTCAGGTAGTCACACTGTCGTGATGTTCGGATGGCAAAGGCAAAAAAAGTTCCCTTTTTGAATGTGGTTGGGTTGTTAAACTGCACAAGCAGGGTCTCTCACAGAGTGCCATCGCTGCTGAGGTTGGACGCAGTAAGACAGTTGGAATTTGTTAAATGAACCTGAGGGTTATGATGGAAGACCCAAAAATATTTCACCAGCTCTGAGCCAGAGGATCCAATTGGCTGTCTGTCAAGACACTGGTCGCCTGCCATGCATAAGTCTCGAAAACTGGAGGTGTTGAGCTCTATCCTCACGTGAGGCACGTTTTGATGCGCAGTTCGGCCACACATTTTTTGGATCTCCTGTCACACACACTTCACCTCCAAGACAGCAGCCCATCCTGGGCTTGAAGAACTGGCAACTCTGCTTCATTTGTTGACGGCTTCAATGAATGGTCCGTTTTGGGTGGAGATGGTGCCTTGAGCCTCGCTTGATACACAGTACGTGGCAAAGGCAACCCATCCATTGTCTACCGCTTGTCCCTTTCGAGTAAGCCGGAGGTGGGTCAAAACACATTTCCCTGACCGGGAATCGAACCCGGGCCGCGGCGGTGAAAGCGCCAAATCCTGACCACTAGACCATCAGGGAGATACAACAAAGCTGTCCTGATGAGTGACGTGTGGCTGTATCGGGCTACATTTTCCGTTGCGCCTCGAGAGGAGCGCTTGGGCAAGACACTTCACCCGTTGCCTACTGGTGGTGGTCAGAGGGTCCGGTGGCGCCAGTGTCCGGCAGCCTCGCCTCTGTCAGTGCGCCCCAGGGTGGCTGTGGTTACAATGTAGCTTACCATCACCTGTGTGTGAATGGGTGAATGACTGGTTGTGTAAAGCGCTTTGGGGTCCTTAGGGACTAGAAAAGCGCTGTACAAATACAGGCCATTTGTCATGACTGTAGGTAGTAGAGCAGGATTCAAGATTCTTTATTTGTCACATGTGAAATGTGTAGTAGGCTGAAAAAGTAAAGAACCTCTGTTGTGGAGCTTAGAAAAGTACTATAGATATAACAACTTATAAAAATTGCTCCTTTTTTAGCCCCTTGATGGTGTTAAATCCAAGTTGAATCCTCTCCACAAAGCTCCTGTTAATATTCCTTTTAAGGGAAAGAGGTCGGAAAGTAAGCACTTTTTCCAAGATCAGAGTTAGATTATAAGTGTTTACTGAGGCCAAAACACACACACACACACACACACACACACACACACACACACACACACACACACACACACACACACACACACACACACACACACACACACACACACACACACACACACACACACACACACACACACACACTCCATCAAGGTCAATAGTCTCTCAACTTCAATCAGGCGGTGCACGATAGCATCCCTTGACTCTATTTCTCTATTTTGAATGAAGTGATGTCTGGGGTTGGAAGTCAGACATGCAAAGTGCCTGAATCAGCAGATTAAAGTGCTGATTTTAGTGCCACCTTACTCAGTGAGTGGAAACGACACCAGGGGAAGGAGAGAAGTGAACTGGAGAGCTGGAGGACCTTAAATCTTAAGTTTGACTGTGCTGACTGCAGAGGGGTGACAGATGAATGAGCATTTCTGGAGTTGCTACATCCAAAGTCGTTTCATTTCTAGGGAGTCTGGAAGTTTGTGTGTTGACACCAGGCCAGACTAGAAATGTCAAAGTGTACAGTTATAACATAATAATAATAATAGGGAGTTGAACTTTGCTCCCAACAAAAACAAAAAATATGAAACAGTTTGACCTGCCTTTTAGCCCTCAACAGTGTCAAAGATGGACCTAACAACTGTGATGTCGCTCTCTGGTTAGTGAATTCCTGTTACGAAACCTCGAGCTGACTCTTTTGACTGTTGCCACCTTTGTATTTTTAATCTGGATGTGATGAGTGGAACTGATGACGCTACAGCCAGGATAATCTAATAATGATCGTAACTTACAAAAAGAGCTTCATGATTTATTCAGTGAGATTTGAAACTAGCGACTGAGCAAGTAAAGTCAGCAAGAAAACGTTTGCTGAGGTCACAGAGTGAATGAGCTGATGGCTGTTTTCACACACATTCACTGGCCACTTTATTAGGTACACCTGTTCAACTGATCTTAACGCAATTATCTAATCAGTCAAACACATGGCAGCTAAGCATCAAATGGGTATGAAATGGCATTGTTGTTGGTCGGACTGTTTTAGAAACTGCTGATTTTCCCCATGCAACCTTTAGAGTTTACAGAGAATGGACTAAAAAAGAGAAAATATCCAGTGAGCAGCAGTTCTCCTGGGGAAAATGTCTTGCTGAGGTCGAAGGAGAATGGCCAGACTGCTTCAAGCTTATTTGAAGGCAACAATAACACAAAAGACACACAACCAAAGGTATACAGTAGAGCATCTCAACAGCAGCAGAAGACCACACCAGATCCCACTTCTGTCAGTTAAAAATAGCAAAACTGAAGCTACAGTTTACACCAACCCACCAAAATTTGAAGATTTGAAAAACATTTTCCAATCTGATGAATTTTAATTTCTGCTGCAACATTCAAATCAAATCAAATAACTTTTATTGTCACATCACATGTGCAGGTACACTGGTACAGTACATGTGAGTGAAATTCTTGTGTGCGAGCTTCACAGCAACAGAGGTGTGCAAAAATACAATAACATAAGAACAAGCAAAATATAAGAATGGGTAAATCTGAGAATTATATGAATAAATATATGTACAATATAAGAGTGTGTGCATATTACTGAATGTGTATACTAAATATGTATATCTACGTGTGTGTATATATGTGTGTGTGTGTGTGTATACATATTTTACAAATTAAATAGAGTAAACAATAAAATAAAATATATAAAATATACAGAGGTTGGTAGTTGGATATTGTGCAAAACAAGTGGCATTAATGTACAGTGTGGAGTGCATAATGTTGAAGTTCCAGTAGTGAAGGCGAGGGGTCTATGAAGTGTTCAGCAGTCTGATGGCCTGGTGGAAAAAGCTGTCTCTCAGTCTGCTGGTTGGGGGTGTGTACTTCTCTGCACCTCCGGAAGTCCACTATCAACTCCTTTGTCTTTGCGACGTTGAGGGTGAGATGGTTGTCTTGACACCAGTGGGTCAGGTAGTGAGTGACCCACAACTGTAGTGTCGTCCGCAAACTTCACAATGATGTTGGAGTTGCTAGTGGCTGTGCAGTCGTAGGTGTAGAGTGAGTACAGGAGAGTAGGGCTGGGTATCGTCACTGATTTCTAGAATCGATTCAATTCCGATTCACAGGGTCCCGAATCGATTCGATCCACGATTCGATTTAATTCGATTCGATTCGATTCGATTCACTTTGATTTGAATCTGGGAAATTTTGACAGTCAGAAATATTATAATTCACATCAGTACATTTACATATTTTTGTATCTATAAAAAGGAAGCTGACACACCAAGACTTTATCAAAGGTGTGAGCATCACAGCAGATGCCTTTGTGTCAACGTAGGTGAGGATAAAACACAGAAAAACATGAAGGTGATTTTCCTGTTCTGGGATTTTATAAAAATTTTCTGCAGTAGATCAAAAACGAAAGAAAACCATTAATCAACACATGAACATTACCTCTGAAGTTACAGCGGTTTTATTAGAGACAAGGCTGAGCGTTTTGCATTTTGCATAATTTTAAAAAGTTTAAATTTGTTCAGCATTGAACGGCAGAAATTAGGTTTTATTTTCGGAAGTATATAAAACGAAAAAAAAAACCGTCGGCCGACAGCGCTGTAAACAACGGTAGACTTGTGCGTAACAAGCAAGCGAATAATGCAGAAAACAGTACAGAGAGAGAGAGGGAGAGAGAGGGAGAGAGAGCGCGCAAGAGAGCAAGCATGAGAGAGAGCTGGGCATCGTGGTCGAAGCAAAACAATAAAAGTCAGAGTGAATTCATGACGATGTTTATGTGAAGCCTAGTTTGGATCTTCTTTTGCTGCTGGTTCGGTCAATATTGTTTGGAGAGAGATAAAACTAACAGCTTTAGAATCAGTGCATAAAGGGCGTGAACACAAAGCGCGGACCGCCGACAGATCAGAATCAGCGCGCTGTCGGCTTTCAGCCCCGACTGTGAGAAAGGTAACATCTCACTGATTCTGATCCGCGGTTGGGCTGTGTGTTTAAGTCTTTGTGCAGAATCCATGTTCCTGCTCTCATTTACTGTCTTAGCTGTTTGGTGGTTGTTGAAATTTTGTGAGATTTCACCAGAGATTCTGGCATTTCGGGCAAAATAAATTTATATTAAAAAATCGATTCAGGATTTTAATGAATCGATTTTACGTTATCCAAGCCAGAATCGATTTTAATCGATAAATCGATTATAAAAACCCACCCCTACAGGAGAGCTCAGTACACACCCCTGTGGAGCACCAGTGTTCAGTGTGATGGGGGATGAGGTGATGCTGCCCAGTCTGACCGCTTGGCGTCTGTCAGAAAGGAAGTTAAGGATCCAGCTGCAGAGGGAGCTGCTCAGTCCTAGATCCTGCAGTTTCCTGTCCAGCTTCGAGGGAACGATGGTATTGAATGCTGAGCTGTAATCTACAAACAGCGTTCTCACATACGTGTCTCTCTTCTCCAGGTGCGAGAGGGCAGTATGTAGTGTCAGGGCTATGGCATCATCAGTGGACCTGTTGTGGCGGTATGCAAATTGTTGAGGGTCCAGTGAGTCGGGCAGTGCAGAGCAAACAAAGTCCCTGATCAGCTTCTCGAAGCATTTGCTCACAATGGGGGTCAGGGCTACAGGTTGCCAGTCGTTCAATGAGGAGATGGTGGAGGATTTGGTACAGCAACGATGGTGGCCATTTTGAAGCGGGCTGGGACTACAGACAGAGAGGGAAAGGTTGAAGATGTGTGTAAACACTCCAGCCAGCTGAGCCGTGCATGACTTGAGGACGCGGCCGCGAATCCCGTCCGGACCAGTAGCTTTGCGTGCGTTCACCTTCCTGAAGCACTTCCGCACATCCTCCCCAGACACAGTGTGCGCACTGACGTCATCCGCGGTGCACACACTGTCCGGTCTCACATGATCACTGTTAGATCTCAATCCAACAGAGGACCTTTGGAATATGGTGGAACAGGAAATTCTCATCATGGGCGTGCAGCTAACAAATCCACAGCAATTGTTTGATGCTGTCATGTCAACATGGAACAAAAATCAGTGAAGAATGTTTCCAACAACTTTTCTGAATCTGTGCCATTAAGAAATGAGACAGCTCAGAAGGCAAAGAGGGTCCAAACCAGTATTAGAAAGGTGTAACTCATAAATTATGCAGTAAGTGTAGCTTTCAAACAACCACAAGTCTTTCTGCAACCGCAGGATTTGCCCTCTTCCTGGACATGAGTAAGAATAGCAGTTTAAGGTACTTCCACATTGGCTTCACTTTTCCAACCCAGAAGCTACATTCATCTTTTATCTTGTTTATCCTCTTCGAGTGACACATTTAAATACTGAAAACCAAACAAACTAAAACATACATCAAAATATCAGGTAATGCAATTTTTTTTTGTAATTATAGGTCATAGTTAAAAGTTTATGAAAAAACTTCACCAACTGAAAATAAAATCTTCCTTGGACAAATCTGTATAAAACACATTGATAGTGTTATTTGTTATCAGTTTGTGGAAACATTTCCAACTTTTATCTTCTGATACTCAAATGTGTATAGATTGATTCTGATTTGGGAGGATAAATAACATGTATGGTTGCTGTTTGATATTTAAAACTTCTTTTGATTCAACCTCCCCTTTATATGTTAGGTGCCAGAGGCGATTGGTTTGTGTTTTGAGATTATTCTTTTATATTTCTGTTTTTCTTTTGTTTTATAAAATGAAATGAGCAAAAAAAATGAAGTCAATACTATAGATCAGGCTACAGACTTTAATGTTACAGGATTTGTATTTAGTGCATTTTCTCATTTTATTATTGAAAATTATGAGAAATTAAATATGTTTCAGTATTTATATATAAATATTACAAAAACCTGTTTATATAAAGGCCCTGTTGTGAAATAGTGCCAGTCACTGTTTTAAAGTCATTAAGAGTTGCATAAGGGTATTTGTTGACCCCTTTTTAGACTTTGCGTTCTTTCTATCCTGAGCCCTCCGGGTTTCCGTAGAGTCTGTCACAACAACGGCAGCAGCTGAGCCGGGCCTGAGAGCAGGAAACAAATAAGAGGTCTCACTCTGTTGTAGTTTCTTTTTAAAGCTTGCCCATTGGACTGTGTGTGGCATTTAAACCTGACATTTGTGAGGAAAAACATAATATTCATATTTCTATGCTGTTTTAAAAACAGTCTGCCCCAGGGGCTCCTGCTTTTGGGCATGCTCAAAACACCTCACATCCAGAGGCATCCCAGAAGTGCTGTTGTCAGAGGTAACTTTGCCCTTCTCCTCAATTGGTTCTAGGTAAGGGGCCACACTGAGTTAGATTCAAACTACCCTTGTGAAGTTAAAAACATTGCTTTACCTCACTCTGGATTCAAGTTGTGGATAACCTGCACAAGGAACCATGAGGATCTAGTGCTCTGGTGGCTAAAATGCAAAAGCCCTGGCGGTCCAGGGTTTAAAGCCCACAATTTGTGCTCTTGAGCAATAGTTCTCCAGGCTGTCTTCAGATTTTTTAAGCATCTGATTGGAAAAAGCATGACAATGATCCCAAACATACTGCCAATGCAATAAAAGTATACCTGGAAAGAAAAACACACTGTCAATCATCAGTCACGGACTGGCCTCCCCAGAACCCAGACTTCAACATTATTGAAGCAGTGTGGGATCATGTTGACAGAGAACAGAACGAAAGGCAGAAACATCCAAAGAAGATCTTTGAATGTCCTTCGAGAAGCCTGGAGAACTATTCCTGAAGACTTAAAGAAATGCAACAAAGCTGCCTAAGAGTCTGCACGTTTCAATTAAGCTTTATTGCTATTTCCCAATTTCCAAGAAAAATACACTGATGTGAGAAGTGGCTCATTTTTGCACAGTGCTGTATTTACTGTTCGTTTTTTGGCTATAATAAACATGTCTGCCTGACTATGTTCGTACAATATGTTACATTTTAATCTGTGAACTTTCTACTGATGCCCTGACACTTTCCCGCCTATGAAACCCTGCTAATATGGCAGATAATACGATCTGAAGGCGACTCCTCTCACCAAAAGCTGAAATCTTCCAACTTGTGATACCAACAACACGTCCTATAAAAATATGTGTGCTGTCCCTTTAGGGCGCGCTCTCTTCGTTGCGGCTCGCTCCCGCGGAGGAGTGGGACCTCCCGACAGTTGGACGATCTTCAGCGTGTCAACATTACAGAAATGAGCAGCAGACAGCGTCTAAACACGCTCACTACCGCGTGTGTCAGCGACCTCTTTACGTGAACACCTCGAGGAGTAGCGCAGACGGCCGGCTGGTGAGGAAATGTATCTTTAATAAAGGTATTTTTAAAATCCAGAAAACAGAGCAGCGACACCTGTGGTTTCAACTAGCTCTGTGGCTAATCAGCTAATGTTATCTACCGGCGGCTAATAACAGATGCCTGAAGAGTTTTAAGGGGTTAAATACATAAAAATGTGCACTTAGCACTTTTATTGTGACATCCCAGTCTGTTGGCTTGAGTTTCAGGGGTTTCCTTCTGGATATTCCCCCATAGTTCAGTCACTGTGGCTGCGAGGTGGCTGGACTGATAATGTTTGACTGTTTGTACTTTTGCTTTCAGAACCTCAGTTAGCAGCAGCGGCGGCAGCAGGAGGAGGAATAGGAGGAGTCCTGAATCTGACATGCTGATAGAGGAGTATCAACCCCACTGATGGAAACCCAGAGTAAGAGGTAGGTCTACCCAGAGTTATCCCCCTCCTAGTTCTCTGCAGGATTATGCCACTCAGCTGGCTGCCTGTGATCACCATGTGACATCGCCTAAGGATGGAGTTGTTGTGCTCACTTCTGCTTTCACTGACAAAACATCTGTTGTTCAGGAGAAGTGAGGGGCGTGGGGATCAAACACCTACTGAGGCGATTTGTCTGCCTCTGCTCTGCTTTATCAGCCACCCACGCACCTCTGATTCTCTGTCATGTTTTTCCTCAGTTTTGTTAGATGAGGTCCTAAATACAGAATACAGTACCCAGTTCCCTACATTTCCTAGGGAAGGATTCTTAGACTTCCTTTCTAATTCACTCTTGCTAATTTCTACGATTCCTCTCCCCCAGCTCTTGGGACGATGGCAGCGGCGGCGAGCGAGGACTGCTCCACTCTTGGAAGGGCTACTCTTACAGCGTCACCCCAGAGAGGCTGCTCCTCCCCCGGCCGGTCCTCCAGGTCGCTCTGGGTTCGCAGCATGGCGTTCTCCTGGTGGAAGGTGAAACTTCTTTTTCTTTTGGAAGGACATGTTTATGACTTGTCACAGAGTCCTAGTCGATACTTAAGCACATCTTCATGAATTCATTCTGTCTTTACTGTTTGTATTGATCAGAAGTCATGCTTTTATGTTGTGATTTCTAAATCTTTATTCTGATGTTTTTGGATAAATCAAAGTTAACCCACAGTGATTGTCTGTTGTTACATCCTCTTCAGGGGGACAGGTGTACAGCTTCGGCGAGTTGCCGTGGAAGCAGAGTCAAGTGCCAGAGCCAGCCAAGCCGACCCTGGAGAGCGCGCTCAGTGGGCAGCGGGTGGTGACAGTCGCAGCCGGAAGCTTTCACAGTGGGGCAGTGACGGAGGATGGCGGCGTCCACATGTGGGGGGAGAACAGTGCGGGACAGTGCGGCTTGTCGGGCCTTAGCACTGTTCCCAACCCGACTCCCGTCGCCCTGCAGGACTTGGACACTGTCACTGTCCCACCGCAGACGGTGCCGGTGCTGGAGCTGGCTTGTGGGGAGAAGCACACCCTGGCTCTGTCGGTGCAGCGTGAGGTGTGGGCATGGGGCAGCGGTTGCCAGCTGGGCCTCAACGCCGCCGTCTTCCCTGTGTGGAAGCCTCAGAAGGTGGAGCACCTGGCAGGCCGGTATGTTTTACAGGTGGCCTGCGGAGCATCTCACAGCCTTGCTCTGGTGCGCTGCCTGGGCTCTCACGATGGCCACCGGCCTCATGTGGACAAATGTGGGAGGTGTAACGAACTGCTCTACACCATGACAGACAAAGAGGACCACGTCATCATCTCTGACAGCCATTACTGCCCGCTTGGCGTGGAGCTGACCGAGGATGACGGCAAGCTGGAGGCTCCCAACCCAACCACAGGTCTCAAAACATCCCCATCAGAGCCTGTCCTCCCCTCCTACACCTCAAAGTCAGAGTCCCCGGCAGCGCCTACAGTCGCTGACCCCACCTCTGTCCCCTCCCAACCTCAGGCCTCTGAGGAAGGGGAAGCATCTTTGGTTAATGGCATGCTCCAGGTCTCAGACTCAGACACCTCGGCTCTATCTGGAGGTGAGAGTGGTGCTGTTGCTGGGGCCAAGAACTCACCATATCCAGACGAGCAGGCCGTGAAGGACTACCTGAAGAAGCTGTCCGACAACACACAGACGGACACACAGGCAAGCGGAGGGCTGAACGCTCTGCTGGTGAGCAGCATGACAGTAGAGAGAAAAAACAAGCATTCGTTGTTTTGGTTTTTTTGATTCACCAAATCTGCTACTTAAATCTCTTTGAAGTAGATTTTGAAATGTCTTGTCGTGAGATCTATATCAACCAAAATAACTGAGCAGGCTTGGTCACTGCTTTTATCCTTTAATGCAATAGTACGTGAAAAATCAGACGCCATGATTGCTGGAGTGACTTCAGCTTTAAGGTTTACCTCCACCTTTTATAAACTTGGAGCAGACGAGTTTAAGCTTCAAGTCAGCAAACGGGTGGGTCTGAAACATCAGTGGAGGAACTTCTTGCTGGAACACAGAAAAGTTGCTGCCACAGTTTCGCTTCAGACTTCCTCTGTTCCAATATAGGAAGCAACAGCTATGGTTTAGGAGCAGACTCCAGCAGGTCATGGGGCTGGTTTGACAACTTAATCTTAAACTTCTCAAACTGTTTCTGGATGCTTTTTGTTAAATATTTGCTTTTTCATTGTAATTTGAAGTCCGGAGCAACTGCTTTTAGAAGTAGAAATAACTGAGGAATGCCCTTTGTGAAGTTTTAGAATTATGTGGTCATTTAAAAAAAAAAAGAAGAAGAAGAAAGAAAACAGCAAAAGTGGCATTTGTGTGATTAATGAGTGTAAAAAGTGTAGTTGTCACCAATGCATACAAAGGTTTTTTGAGCAGCCAGTCCATTTCACCTGTAGACTGTATAAAACATGGTGGAAGCTTGTTTCCACTTCCTGTTGACTAAAAAGTAAACATTTTGAGATGATAAATCAGTGACAGAAACAAGCTTCCAGAAAACATAGAAGAAACTTTCAAGTGTGTGGGGAAAAGTCAGACGCACCGTTCATCACCACATCATGGTTTTGTTTTGTATGGATTCTAGTTATAATAAGAAACAATGCGTCACACACGATATGTTCAATAATAACTGGAAAGTTCAAAAGCTGACCATTAGGCTAGTTGTTTTATTTAGCTTGTGGCTACAATAACTGCGTAATTTTTGACAGTATTTGTTTATGGATTCTAAAATGCTGCCAGTGTAGTTTGAAGCCGTTTGACTGCCAGAAGAAAAGCATCAGGATGGGAGACCACAACTCTCTAAAATCTAATGACGGCTTTCACTCAAAAATGTATTTGAAAAGTCACAAAAAGCTACAACTTTTTTTTTTTTTCCATTTTCCACCCAAACTCCTTTAAACTTTTAATCATCTTTCACTTCTCTTCCAGCCCTCAACTGGAGGACTGATCTCCTCCACCCCCACCTCGGCACTCAACAACCTGGTTGCCTCCTGCGCCTCTGCAGTGGGCGGGCGGGTGGCCTCCACCTACGAGGCCCTGTCCCTGAAAAAGATGATGAACTTCTACCTCCCCTCAGGGGCCTCGCGGTCAGGAGGATCCCCTGGAGTGGTCGATAACTCTGCTGAGCGTGTCCGCCAGGAGGACTCCATGCAGGGGAAGAAGAGCTCCAGCACAGGGGACATCCGTGAAGAGGAGGCAGAGGGTCTGCGGCGCCGCCTCTCACTGCCAGGGCTGCTCTCACAGGGTAGATACGCTGTTCACCTCTTATCCTCCTCCTATGGCCTGCTGCGTAAGTACGCCTTGCGCTCGTGCAGGTCGATGGCAGTCCGTGCACGCTTCAGGCTTCATTATTGAACTTGTGAGCTCAGTGTTGTGGCATGCTTCGTGCCCATGTGATGTTTCTGTCATATTCAGCACAGTGTCACCTCCAGCCACTCCATCTCTGATTGCCTTTAAATATCTGTGAAGTGCATGTTTTTGTTTTTTGTTTTTTACATGAACCAGGCCTGATTGATCGTAAAGATACAGATGACTTGTTTTGTTCAAGGTTTTTAGGAGTATTCTTGTGTATGTGCAAATGCACTTACCAGTATACTGAGACCATTTCTTTTGAAGCTTTAGTGAACAGTAGATGGATCAACTGAAGGTCCAGATGTGTCTCTCAGGTCCTGTGTCAAGTCTTTAATGGAATTTTTCCTAATGTTTCCTAACAACATGACTTTCATATAATTTTAATTTACTGTAGATCCTTATTAGACCCCCACTTCACAGCATTCCAGGATTTTTAGGAATCACCTTCTTTGTGCACAAATACTGTTTTCTATCAGACTGTGTTATCTTTCAGATTTTTCATAGATTTAATTAAAGAAATAGCAACATACAGTAACAAAGTGCCTAAAGATAAAAAGAAACAAAAAAAAACAATTAAGTTTGATCTTGAGTTATCTGTTATGTGTAGATGCAGCACTGGTTCATCCCTTGACTTAAGAGCCTTCTTTATACTTGAATGATTCATAGGTCAGTGTTAAGTGGCTGAACAAACAAAAAACATTCCTCTGAAAATGGTCAGGGACAAGGACTGCAATGAAAAGGATTGAAACAGCAGCAAAACAAAACCTTTGAAGGGCCCTCAGAAAGCCTGGAGAACTGTTGCGCAAGAGCACTTTAAAAAATGAGAAGAAAGTCAAGTCATCTGTTTAATGTGACGTGTATAAGAGTCAAAGGTCACTACGCCACTTATTAATTATTAACAGATGTATCCAAACAAATGGATAACACACCAAATACCCCCCCCCCCACACACACACACACACACACACACACACACACACACACACACATACTACTGAAAAACTCACATAGGCAATATTTTAGTAAATAATAAAATAAATAATTAAAATAATAAGATTTTTTTATATTTCAGTTCTAAAAGTAACAAAAGCAAAATGCTGCTTGGGTTGTAAATGCTTCATGTTAAAATGATCACCTCCTCCTGTCAGCGTGTTTCACTGTTCTAGAAAACGGCAGCAAGAACAAAAGGATTTAGCAGATTTAATAGAGCAGAATGAAGGTTTTAGGTGTGATTTAGAGAGAAGGGTGTTTGGTGCATTATGGGAAAGCCCTTTGCTTCTGAGTGACCCAGAGCGGGAATTAGATGGATGGACTTTCCCTCTGCCTGTTTGTCTGTCATCATATCTTTCTTACCTCACTGAGAGAGCCTGACACGGTTGCCTATAGATTTCATCATCAGTTTATAAGCTGACATCTTATGAATGTCGGTTTTTAAAGACCTGATAGATAATGTTTGACGAGGAAACCCTAAAACCTGCCAGACGAGTTCACACAGACATTTTACACGTGCTATATGCCAACAACCAAATCAAGAGAGTTTGGGCAGTGTAGGTGATTATCTTTAGGCCTTTGAGAAAGAATGGTCAATGGAGTGCAAGCAGGGTGGAGCAGGTAGAGATGAGTGTCAGGATTGATTTGTAACAGAAGGATAGCAACAAGAGTGAAAGAGAAGATTTACGAGATGGTAGTGAGACCTGCTATGATGTAGGTATGGAGACGGTGTCACTAACAAAAAGACACGAGGTTAAAGGTGTTCAAATTTTCACTGGGAGTCACCAGGATGGACGGATTAGCAAGGACTACATCACAGGGACAGCTCAGGTTCAGCGTTTTAGAAAACGTTGGAGAGGCTGAGATGGTTTGAACCTGAGAAAAACAGGAAGACCTCAGAGACTATTCACAGATCTAGGGAAGGAAGACATGCAGAGGGCTGGTGTGACAGAGGAGGATGTTAGAAATGCAGCCAGGTGTAGGCAGTCACTGTGGCGATCCGTATAGGAAAGAAGATTAAAATGAAGAAGACAAAGATGTGGGTCTCCAGAGTGGAGAAGGTTTTGCATTGGACGCATGGAGGTAAACAGCCTATCTGCAGCCTCAATACAGGGATGGCTTGGGTCCATATGCATTGTTGAAACCATCGACTGTCAACTGATAATGATATTTGGCGAATTTGCATTCATAAAGAGTGGCTGGTGCTGGATATCAGTTAGCTGCTGTCTGGATATCCTGATAATTGATCCCATTTCCACCAAAGACTAAGCTGACTAGCTGCTTTGTTCCACAATTGGCATGGCAACACTAATGTGTACTGTGACGTTGTTATGTGGCTAACAACCAGCTGATCACCTGGTCTGGAGATCGCAAAGGACACCACCTTCTTCCGGACTTCCTGTACGTCTGCACGTTCTTTGTTTTTGTTCAGTTTAAGTTACACAACTCTCTCACCACCATCTCACCATGCTCACATTTACATGACTGATATTTGTGGTAAAGGCTTGTGTTCTTTCCAGTTTTGTCCTAGTAGCCTTTAATGTCCCAGAGCATGCTGGGAAACTCCAGTTAGTTACACCCAACAGCTAAAATGCTGCACATGTTGCTAATGTTGCTAACCTTCTTGAGAAGCTTTAAAGCAGGGGAGTGATGCACTTCCTGCCTCACACATACAACAAGTAACCTACAATAACCTTTTGACTCGGGACAGGAAAAAAGTTTGACTTTGAAAGTTGACCGTCTGGATTTTTGGATCTCAGGGCTTCCATAGAGTGTTTGTCATGATGTTAGTGGCTGATGTGTCTCTGTGCAGACTTGCCTTTCTTTTTAAACTCCTGTTTGTTTGTCTGAACTTTACACCCTAAACTGATTCTCATCATTTTATTATCTCGTAAAAAATTCAGCTATAATTTTTTCATTCAGCCAGAAGCTAGTAATTAGAATATTAAGAACTGAAAAATAACAGAGGAAAATACTGAAGCTGTTTAAATGTCTGTGCAGTGGACAGACCTCTCTGTTTTTGACTCCTGCAGTGTCACCGCGACTGCTAAGGAAAGCCGGTCGTCCCAAAATGCGAGCGGTCGCCCTCACCCCACTGGGAAGCGCCATCCCCGAGGACCACGAGGTGCTGCCCACCCTGCAGACAGAGGTGTGGAGCTGGGGCCACGGCGAGCATGGGCAGCTGGGACACGGAGACAACTTGGCCAGGTTGGACACACCTGTCACAGTAATAACAGGATCTCTGGACCATAAAGGCAAATGTTCAAGGTCATAAAACAAAAAAAACCGTTTCCAATAAATTAAAGTAAAAAGGTAAATAAAGAAAAGGGTTTGATGTTGCATAGTTTGCCCTTTAGTGGACACTTTGCAACACGTGGTTTGAACGCCACAAACAACAAGCAGCTGATCTGAGGAGTCGTGCCAAATGAATAATCCAGGACTTGTGACAATGAAAAGAAAAATTGTTTTTAAACTGTGTTGTCAAATTATGGTAATAAAAACTCATATCTAAACCTAGCAAATGTATTTGTTTAACAGAAAATATCGGCTGATATATCCAGTTGTTTGATCACCAAGTATTGGTCTCAAAAATATCAGTTGTCCTCTGATACAAAATTTTTAGGCTTGACATTTTTTGTTTGCTGTTGTCTTGACAGTGGACTCACGTCTGTGTTTACATAGCATGTCATTAACTCTGATATAAACGGCTGCTCTCTGACCAGCAGTGTGTTGTGTGTCTTTGCAGACTGCAGCCGCTCTGCATCAAGAGTCTGAACAACAAGGAGGTGGTGCGGGTGGCGGCCGGCGCTCACCATTCCCTCGCTCTGACGGCTCAGTCTCAGGTTGGTCATTGAATCGAAGTAGAAACTATATTTTAAAAGGATGAGCAGTTCTACATCAACAGTTTTGTTGTTTTTTTTGACATTAAAAGGACAAAAGCACAGATCAGCAATGTCTTGATCATGCAACACTAAGAAGTGGATTAATATCAATAACTCTGACGCCACAGTGACCAATCAGGATCCAGAAATAAGCATGAAAATAAACCTGCTGTTGGCACAGAGCAGTGACATTAACCCTGTCAAAGCAGGTAAAAGCCCATTTTGTGTCTTCATTCAGAGACCTCACTCTTGTATGTGTGTGTACTTTATACCTTCCAGGTGTTTTCATGGGGCAGTAACAGCTCTGGTCAGCTGGGACACATGGAGTCACCGAGCACCGTCCCCCGCCTCGCCAAGGTCAGGAGACCACCGCTCTTTTCCCGTTCATGCACATCAATCGTGTAAGTTGGTGTTTTTCAACATCTGCTTTCCTCATCCAGCTGTCAGAGGGGATCCGAGTGTGGGACGTGAGCGCGGGAGAGAGGCACACACTCCTGCTCGCAGACGGAGACTGCATCCAGCCCATCATTTACTACAGCGGGCAGCAGGTGAAGGAGGGCGAGGAGGGGGGTAATGAGAAGGAGCTCCATCAGCAGGGAGGAGGAGAGGAGGAAGAGGAGGAGCAGGCGGGGGGCTACACCCAGCAGCCTGTTCTGCTGCCCTTCTGCATGAACGTACGTAGTTTAATGCTACAGGTTCTTGCTTTTAGCTCAGCACTTAGCTTCAGGTTGTGTGTCGGTACGAGTGTGAATGTGCGTTTCTTGTGTTTTTCCCAGCTCGGTTATGTGAGCAGTGTGTTCGCGGGTGGGCGGCGGTGCGTGGCACTCTCTGACAGGAATGTGATGGGCTTCATCGCCAGCCTCCACGAGCTCGCGTCAGCTGAGAGGAGGTTTTACTGCAAGCTGTGTAACATCAAGTCTCAGATCTTACGCCCTCTGCTGGAGCTGGGTAAGAAGGACACATCAGGAAGACAAAGGTTTTCCCAAAGTTTAAAAAAGTTTTCAGCAGCCTTGATTTTCTTCTTTTCCTATTCCATCCTTCTCCAGAGTCTCTGAGCTCAGCCCTCGGGCAGGTCATCATCGGCCTCCTGCAGACACTGGCGAGCAGGTTTGGCCGGCTGTGTCACCTGACTGGGCAGCACGCCACCAGCCTCACTGCTAGCCTGCAGCGTTGTCGTGAGGTCAAAAGCCTTCTCATCTTGGAGCACACCAGTATTTTCCTCGACTGTTACAACGAGTACGTGTCCAAAAACAAAACACAACTTGAAACATTTGCTAAGAGTTTAAATTCTTTAACGCTTTTAGCTTTTGTGTTTATGTATGAAGTTACTGCAGCGCCCTCGGAAACTTCCAGGTGATGGGAGGCTTCCAGGCTCTGACCAAACCATCCATGTGAGTGCACACAAACAATTTCTACATTAACTCCACATGTTTAAAAAATGAAAAAGTGAATCTTTTATGATAAATCGGTGGTGATTTTCTCGTAGAGACTTGTTTGGGAAAAGTCCGGAGCTGCTCCAGAAGCTGTCAGAGTGCGGCGAGGAGAACCTCACCACGGCCGACCTCCTGGTGGTGCTCTTCTACCTCCCTTCACGCCACCTTCACGAATACAGCCGGCTGCTGCTCAAACTGGCCACCTGCTTCGAAGTGGTAGGTGGAAGAAACACGAGCAGCAGCGCATGTGACCTCAAAGTTTGTATTCTGTTATTTCTTCTTTTTACTAACATCATGTTTCATCTTGTGTTGTCATTTCTACACAGTTTTATAGTAACTTTCATATTTCTAACAAGTGTTTGGTGTTTACACAGCCTTCAGTTTCCTCCTTAATAAATACTGGAATACAGGAAATTATTTGTATACTTGCAAAATATATAATGATGTTACTTTTTTGTTTCTTTGTTTTTGGGTTTTTTTTAGTGCTCCACTGAGTACCAGAAGCTTCAGGACAGCTGCTCCAAGTTTGAAGCTTCGGTCTTGCAACTGAAGCGAAAAAGGAAAGAGGCCGACTACACTATTCACTTCTGGAAGATCTTTCCTGGAAAAATGACGGTAAACTCTGTCCTCATCTTCTGTATCATTGCTCGCACCAAGCCTTCCACGTTCAGTCCCAAGGTGTCATGTGACGCCCCATAATGCCGATTGGCATCCTTGTTTGTCGTCAGGACTCTCTGCGGAAGCCTTACCGGCGGCTGATCTGCGAGAGCAGCAACAAAGGTCTGACCCTGCAGAATGCCGGCAGGTTCTCCGTCAACTGGTTCATCCTGTTCAACGATGTTTTGGTCCACGCGCAGGTTAGACCCACACAGACACACGCACTCACCCTGAACGCTGCCGTCACTTCTTCGCCTCTTTCACCTTTATGAAGCCATCATATTTCAGACACTGTAACCTGGTGTGTTTCAAGCGTTTGTGTGTGCTTGCCTCCGTGCTGTCAGGGCGTGGCGCCTTGTAAAAATCTTGTAAGTATGCGGCCAGCAGCAAAACTCAGCATAGCGACCCAACTCACCCTATCTCCCACCTCCTCCTCCTTGTTTTGTGTGTGTGTGTGTGCGCGCGCTTTGGGTTTTGGGTTTTTTTGTTTTTCTTGTGGGGGGACCCTGTGTGATAACATGTGGTCCTGTTGGACACACTTTACTAAGGTGGACCCCACGCCCCAAATATCTGAATGAGTTTATGTTAGTGATGCACCTGTGCTACAACAAATATCAGTAATACTTTGTAAACAATCTGCAACTGGGGGTTTAATTTAACTGTAATTAAAAGATATTTTGCTGTATTTTACTTGAAATTACAATTTAATGATATTTACCTACAAACACTTAAAGGTACGCTAGGATAGGGGGTAATAAGTCAGGTTTTTACAGGAAACAAAGAGATAATTATACTGATTATATATAAAATGATTATACCAATAGTTATAAAATATTTCTTTAAGCATATGAATAAGTTCCAACACTTTACAACTGTTTGAAATTAGACTGAATAATTTGGGTAATACTTTTTTTTTCTTCTTCTTCTTCTGCCCTGCTCATTGCGCACAGAGATTTCTCCAGAATTTCCAGATTCTCTGAATATCCTGATGATTTTCTTTACTGTAGATGTGAGATGGTCATAGTATCTGCAATTTTACATTGAGGAGCATTGTTCTGAAATTATTTCACAATTCAGACAAGCATTTCTTTCGCAGATTGGTGAAACTCTCCCCACTTTAACTTCTGAGGTGCTGTCTTTCTAAGATGCTCTCTTCCTACCCAGTCTGCCAATTAACCTAATTAAAAAGCAAAAAAGCATGAGCTCAGTGGAAGGCAGCTATGTTCTTTCTGCTTACAAACATTTACGTGCCTGCACGGAAAGACAAAGGAGGAAATTTTGTACTAAAAAATTTAAAGAACTTTTTGAAACGCACACGTGTTTACAGCGGTTTGCCTCGTGTTTCGCACTCGTTGAGACAATATCAGAACCTGCGGGTGCATCGCTACCTAAACTACATGAATATGTCCACTAATGCCCAGCCTCCATCCCCTCCTCTGCCCTTCGCCTGCTCCCCACCTGTGGGATTCTGCTTGGAAAGATGAACAGACAGTAACCAAGGCTCTTTTAAATCTCCTCTGACACACTTTGTCTTCCTTATTGGAGTCTAAAATCTTTCATGTTAAGTTCTCCTTTCCCGGTAAAGGCTTGGTGTCTGCTGTTGGCTGAAAGCACAAATCCGTTTCCATTTAAAGTGTTAAAAACCAACAGTTCCTGGTTCACTTCTCCACAGCAGTTTCCTTTCCCCTCTCCTTGCTTGTTTTCCTTTTTCATTCTGTTTAATATTCTTCTTTATTCCTCTTCATCATCTCTAATGTGACTGTGTGCATCTCGATTCCCCTCCTCGCTCTCCGACTGGCGCCTCCCTTGAATCATCCTCGTCTTGTCAGTGTTTAAAAAGCCAGAAATGCACAAACAAGTTTGACCATTTTAACACCTTCAGCAGCAGCTGTTAGCAGGACGGTCAAAGTGGTGTCTGAAAGCAGAAGACCCGTGTGAGAAGCCAAAAAAAAAAAGGATTAACTTCCTCTTTAAAGATGTGAGAACGACTGCTTTAGTCTTATGTTTAATCTTGGGTTTCTATTTTAAGCTTAAACATGTTTTTATGCAAGCCTGAAATACATGTAGTTGATTTTTACTATTCTTTAAAAAGAATAAACTCTCTCTGCTGTTATTCTCATAACAGTGGATCCGGAAGTAGAATTGTAGCCTTATAATCATCGTATTCTCATAAAAAGCGGGATTATGATGCTTGATGTTACCAGTACGTTCTGAAACAGTCACTGTAGTGCCGGTCATTAAAAAATGACAATAACTATAAGGAAAAGGTAAAGAAAAAAAAAAAAAAAGGTGTTTAAAGCAAGCAGTGGTTTACAGATATAAAAATGTGGACTTGTTGTCGTTCCCAGTTTGCTTGTTCTCCTTTAAGCATCCCGGTCGTTGGTGAAGTCTGTCGATCACCTGATGTGCTCATTTGTAGTGGTTGGGCTCATGTCGCTGTCTCTCTCACTCACCGTCAGTGGTTATATTCTCTTTGATGCGTCTCTTCTTGTCTCTCTTTTCCATTTTATCTTGTTATCCTCCCTTCATCATTTTTTTTCCCCCAGTTCTCCACCCATCACATCTTCCCTTTGGCCACGCTGTGGGTGGAGCCGATCCCAGAGGAGGACACGGGCCTGTAAGTTTGCAGCTTTTCTATGATGATTGAAGGAATTTCACAGGGAGCTTTTGGAGTCGTTATTACACAAACCTTATCTTTGTAATTATATTTACAGTTCTTTGCAGACCTTTTGAGCCAGGAAACTAAGTTGCTAAGAAAATGGGAAATGGGTGCACTGAAAATACATGGAAATAAAATAGGCAAACAGAGTTTGGACAATTGTAACGAGCTTGAAAGTCAATATTTGGTGTGGTCAAAGGAGCTTGCAAAGAAAAGCGTCTGGACTTCTTTAAGTTACTTGAAGACGTTTCACCTCTCATCCGAGAGGCTTCTTCAGTTCTAAGGTCAATTGGTGGAGAGTCCCAGATATAAACCTGGTGGGAGTGTCCCCCCACAGAGGGACAAAAGGACCCCCTGATGATCCTCTAATCGCCTGAGCCAAGGTGTGGAACTGGGTGTGGGTCCCAATCAGCCAGAGTTTCGGGTGAGCTCATTGTGAAACCTGGCCCCACCTTATCATGCGAATTCCTGAGGTCAGATGGCCCAGGATGTGAGTGGGCGTTAAGGCGTCTGGGAAGGGATCTCAAAACTGGATTATAGATGGCAGAGAGTTGGTGTCGTAAACCACCGCCTCTGTTCAAAGATGGTCGCTCACAGTGGACATAGATGCTTCTTTCACTCCTCTTTCAAACCATCTGTCCTCTCTGTCCAAAATGTGAACATTGGCATCCTCAAAAGAGTGACCTTTGACCTTTAGATGCAGATGGACAGCTGAGTCTTGTCCTGTGGAGGTGGCTCTTCTATGTTGTGCCATGCGCTTGTGAAGTGGCTGTTTGGTCTCTCCAATGTAGAGGTCTGGGCATTCCTCGCTGCACTGTACGGCATACACCACATTGTTAAGTCTGTGTTTTGGCGTTTTGTCTTTCGGGTGAACCACTTTTTGTCTGAGTGTGTTGCTGGGTCTGAAGTACACCGGGATGTCATGCTTGGAGAAAACCCTCCTGAGTTTCTCTGATACACCGGCTACATAGGGGATGACAATGTTGTTGCGTCTGTCCTTCTTATCCTCCCTCGCTGGTGTCTGATCTTCTTTTCTGAAAAGGAAAGAAGACCAAGTCTCCACACTTATTTACATTTAAAAAAGAAAAGGATCAGACTTAGTTTTTAACTTTCTCTTTAAAGAGCCTTACATAAGAACTGGATTGAAAAGCAGTGATAACAGGTCTGATGGAGTGATGAATACAGATTTGACATTTTGGGGTTCAGATTATCGTCAGTATGTAGGGAGCAGGTTAGCAGAGAGGTACAGCAGTGAGTGTCTGTAAAATACAGTAGAGGCTCTGTCATGGTTTGGAGCTGCATTTCAGTCAGTGGTGTTGGAGATTTTGTTAAAATTAATGAATTACGAACTCAAAAAGTACCATCAGACTTTGACCCACCTTGCAATACCATCTGGAAAGCATCTGATTGGCAACAGTTTAATTTTTCAACATGACAATGACCCCAAACACACTTCCAATAAAGTAAAAGCATACCTGGAAATAAAAACACACAGTGGAACTCTATCAGCCATGGCCTCCCCAGAGCCCGGACCTCAACATTATTGAAACAGTCTGGGATCATGTTGACAGAGAACAGAACAAAAGACTTCAAGACTTTTGCACAGCACTGTATTATATTTGTGCAACTATAATTGCATGGGCCCATGAAGCAGAGATACTATTCCATTGTTCCTGGGAAATACTTGAATGTTTACATTTTGCTGAGGGACCCCTCAGTAACTCATCATCAGCAGTGATGGAGTCTGACTGAGGAACATAGGGGCATTGCATGTTCATCGTAAAGCATATTCTTCTTTATCATCCTTTTATACCATAATAGGAACCATAGTTTACAAAATGAACCTCATGAATTATTCACTAAGATTTGAAACTAGTGACTTGGAGCATGATATGGAAAGTGTTTACTGAGATTTCATTCAGGGGAGAAGTAGGGTCGTTTTGTCATAACTTGTAAATATCCATGTCTTAATCTTTCCTCACTGTTGCATCTGTGTAGTTTTTATATCGTGGTAAAACAAAGGGTATCTGTGCGTGTAGGTATGGGTTAAAGGTGATCACTCCTGAGGAGACGCTCACCCTCCTCGCCTCGTGTCCCATGGAGAAGGTAACTCTTTAAAAGCTGATGTTTACCTTTTAAAAAACTCAATTTCTATTTCTGAACTGGGCTGTTTGTTCATTGTTAGACCAAGTGGCTTCGCTCCATCAACCAGGCGGTGGACCAGGCCCTGAGCGGAAAGGGACAGGACGTGGCGTCAGGCAGCTCAGTGCAGAAGTTGGAGCCTCCCATCTCCAGAACGGCTTCGTACACGTTTTATAAGGAAGGGCGACTGAAGGATGCGACATATGAGGGTCGCTGGCTGTCAGGAAAGCCCAACGGCAGGTTGGATGTTCACACTGTTGCATTTACACTTAGATCATTTTACTTATATGTTGAGAAATTGGAAAGTGTTTTTTTTGTTTGTTTGTTTGTTTGTTTTCCCAGAGGTGTTTTGAAATGGTCTGATGGGAGAATATATACTGGGGCATTCAAGAATGGACTAGAAGATGGGTGAGTGCTGGAGCCTAAAATCTCCTAGTTGTTTATGGTAATTGTTCAATTTGTGTGTGGGTGTGTAAGCCTGAGAGTGTGATTTATCTCCTTTTGTTTATGCAGCTTTGGTGAGTTTGTGGCCCCCAATAAGACGCTGAACAAGAATGACCACTATCAAGGGTACTGGAAGGATGGCAAGATGCACGGCCTGGGGACATACAGGTGAGCAGCATGAAAATGTATTATTTTCAGCAGCATGCCCTTTATTATAATTACTATTATTATGATTACGATGATGTTTGGCTAGATTAATGCACAATTCTGAGTTCATTTTGGATTTCTAATCCACACACGGTCTAACGTATACATACATGCTCAAGTATATACATGCATTCACTTACAATGCCTTTAACCTAATAAGGCTAAGACCTATTAACTTCTCATTAGTGATTATGATTGACTACAACTGGTAGTTTCTCTATACGTTTGCCTCATTAGTTTGACCAATTTTCAAAACAATGTGGAAGTCACCAGCATCACTGTCCACAACGAAGAACATCACCATGGACTGAGAGGGTGTTGATCAAAAAAGAAAACGCCCACATTAACGAGCCAAATGCCTTCTAGAGAAAAGTTTTATGGTCAGACGACAGGAAGATTTAACTTTTTGACCACAATGACAAGACGCATGTTTGGAGGAGTAAAGGTGAGGCTTTCAAACCTAAGAGCACTGTGCCAGCTGTCAAACATGGTGGGGATATCCTCATGCTCTGGGGCTGTATTGCTGCCAGCATTACTGGTATCAGTGGTACTGGTATATTGCACAAAGGGAAGGAATACCTCCAAATTCTTCAACTCCATCTCAAATCATCAGCTAGACTGTTGAAACTTGGATACAGTTGGTATTCCAACAGGACAATGATCCCAAACACACAACAAACCTGGTTTTATTAAATGGATAAAGCATGCTAGCATTAAGCTTCTGGAATGGTGTTCCCAAAGCCCCAACCCTTAAAAATTTGTGGACAATGCTTAAAAGCCGGATCCGTGCCAAGGAACCAAACAATGAAATATTGATTGCTACAAAAAGTGTCTGGTCGAGGTGCAGTATATATTTGACCCTGTGTGTGCTTTCTTTCTTGTGAAGATGAGCTAACTATCAGCAACCATATTTAAACATACTTACAACAGTTTTGAGGGAGATTTCTCATTAGCAAATGTTGTCACCTGATAAAAGAAGTTCTTCTTGCTTGCTTTCCTTTAAATCAGAGACAACGTAGGAAGCATTTTAGCAGTGAAATTTCAAAATAAAAGAAGAGATTGAGGTTCAGTCATAGATGAAACAGCTGTGTTGTAAGAGAGCACCCTTCCTCTATCTGACTGCAGGTATGCCAGCGGTGAAGTTTATGACGGGTCCTTTCAGGACGGCGTGCGGCACGGTCACGGCATGCTGCGCAGTGGCAAACTGAACACCTCGTCCCCCAGCGTCTTCATTGGTCAGTGGCTGCAGGACAAGAAGACCGGCTATGGAGTCTTTGACGATATCACCAAGTACGCTCATTCCCACACTCAGACAGTTCTTTTGCCTCTAAATTTACTGGCAGCTTTCTAATATTACACATATGAAGGGATAAACAGGCTGCTGTCTGTTTGCTTTCCAGAGGAGAGAAGTACATGGGCATGTGGCAGGACCACCAGCGGCAGGGCACCGGAGTGGTGGTCACCCAGTTTGGCCTGTACTATGAAGGAGCTTTTAAAGACAACAAGATGATGGTGAGCAGCTCAGAGGTTTTATCCCCAGTTGTCTCAGTGTGTCACAACAGCAGACGTTCTTCAGTTTTCATGTTTTTTCAAAGCACATCTGTCGTTCGGCGTATGACATTAGTCTGTGTATTTTCCTGTTATTTTTGCCGTCTCACAAGCAAAACTATTCAAAACAACATTTTTAAGCTTAAGTCAATTAAACCCTGCTTAAAAATATTTTTTTTCCACAGTTCTGGTGATTTTCCTTCTGATGGAAGGACAAAATCAATTTTTTTCATATTCAGGAAAAACCCTGAAGTAGAACAATTTAAATCATTGAGTAGTATAATATTCAGTCATTTTTGCAAAGATTTCTTCTTCATTTTCCTTAAAATATATGTAGATGATGTAAGTACCAGAGCTGCTTTACACTTTTTATTAAATTCTCAGTAGAGCTGGGTCTCATCAGAAATGCCTGAAGGAAGGAAGGAAGGAAGGAAGGAAGGAAGGAAGGAAGGAAGGAAATAAAGCAAATAAAGCAAATAAAGCAATGTTCACAGACATGAGGTCACAAAGAGATGTACAACAAAATAGAATGAATAATAACAAAGAATAATCACAATATAAGTGTAATAGAAAATTAAAATACAGGTGATAGCAATACAAAATAAAGTTGTGACACAGAAAAGATCATTAAAAACATGTACTATGATTAAGATTCTCAACAGTAAGCCTGGTTAATGAACAAGCTGTCAGCTGCTTGTAGAGTCAGATAAACGTAGATGTGAGAGGTACGAGTCTGTCATGAGGAACAAGCAACACATCCTGAGCCTGTCATCAAGCCGCAGTGTGTTTAGTAAGAAGCTGAGATCTGTCCATTGTTCGTTTAGGGCTCTATAAGTAAGTACAAGAATTTAAAAATGTCTATTTTAAAATCTAAGCCAGTAAGCAGAGCTTTACAGGAAGAAGCACAATGACATAAATGTGTGAGTAATTGTCTCCAGTTCAGCTGGAAAAAGGAAAAACAGTTTACAATTTAAATATGTTCCTTAAATGAAAGAAACAGGAAGCCCAGAGATGAAATGATACAAACACATAATGCAGAAATGTCACATTTCCAGATTAACAGTGAGCTCATTGGATGTGCAGTCTGTGTGTTCTTGTAGCAAACACTGTAACAGCAGCTCCGTCAGTTTCAGCAAAAACTGAAATAAATTAACATTTTTAGTGCGCTGATTGTCCGGGTTCACGTCTCATTATATATATGCATATTTATATGTACACATAATAAATGTGTGTTTAAAATGGGAGATGATGACTCTTTCAGGGCACCGGTGTCCTTCTGTCAGAGGACGACACGACGTACGAGGGCGAATTCTCAGACGACTGGACCCTCAGTGGAAAGGTAACTAAATATGAATACTTTTCATTTTTTCTTCTAAATCTAATACCGAGTGCAGGTACTTGTTATTAAATGTCCTGGCTCTCCCTCAGGGCGTGCTGACCATGCCCAATGGTGACTACCTGGAGGGCTCCTTCAATGGCGAATGGGGCTCTGGTCTCAAAGTGACGGGCTCCTACTTTAAACCACACCTGTTCGACACCGACAAGGACAAGACCCAAGCCATGTAAGCTCATCAGTGGTCTCATGTTTGTTAAAGCAAACTTTCATTTGTCTGTATATACTTTATATTGTTTGTTGATGCAGCAGGAAGCTGGGCCATCTGTGTGTGTGCGCCGAGAATAAGTGGCCGGCGGTTTTCGAGGAGTGTTGGAGTCAGCTGGGCTGTGAGGCTCCGGGCCGAGGGGAGCCCGAAAAGGCCTGGGAGAACATCGCTGTGGCCCTCACCACCAGCAGGCGACACATCCTGGACAGGTACCACCTGACGCCTTCTTATTGGTCATAAAACTTCCTGTTGAAGTAAAAACATCTCGAATCTAAGATTCCCAATGTTTGTGCATCCCAAGTCCGGAGATTTTGTCTCGATCTCACAACAAAACGCTGGAGAGTCTGGAAGTCATCCCGCAGTACGTAGGGCCGATCACCATGGACAGATACAACGCCATCCGCCTCTACCTAATCAAGGTGGGTTCACCGAGTCGATGAAGTAAAAGTACCAGTGGCAATAACAACTGCTGATATACTAACCTGCAAACAGGTTTTTAGAGTATATTGGAGCTCTTTAACAGGTTGCAACTAATGATTATTGTGCTGATTGATTTTTTTTTTTTTTTTTTGATTGATTAGAGCGTTCATTGAGTCCTAAATGAATAAGTCTACACATACTTTTAACAGCTAAAGCTCAAAATCATTATCGCTGAATAAAAATGAATGGGCAGCAAATTCTGGTCATCTTGTTTTCCTGATCAGTGTTGCAGAGCATTAAAGGATGTTATCGATGAGACCCCTGAGCAGGCACAGCATTGACAAAATGATCCTTTGTCCTCCAGGCGTGTGACACTCCGCTGCACCCTCTGGGTCGGCTGCTGGAGACCCTGGTGGCGGTCTACAGGATGACCTACGTGGGTGTTGGCGCCAATCGTCGGCTCCTGCATCAGGCCGTCAGCGAGATTAAATCTTACCTCAACCGCATCTTCCTGATTGTCAGGTAGTCACTGTGAATGGATCCCATGTCCTTCATGTCTGCATAACAGCCAAGATCGCCTCATAATGTCCTCAGGTTGTCAGTAATGCGGAGAGGAGGGGGAACTGTGAGATGAGCTTATTGATTTCAAAGGCAAATAAACATTTTTCTAGATGACTCTACACGATTTTATTGTTTGTTTTTCTTTGCTTTGGTTCAGATTTTTATTCCCAGACCTGCCAGACGAGGGCGGTCTAATCCCAGAGCCGACCACCGACCTGCAGGAGAAGAATGAGCCGGAGTCTCCCAAACCTGCGTAAGGATGGATCCACGTCCCGCTGCTGCCATATCTCCGGTGAGCAGGCTCTGGTTATTAACGACTTCCTCCGTGTGTTTGTGTTTCAGCCGCGTGGTGAGCAGCTCGGCTCTGCTGCTTCCTGTCCTTCTGCCCCGCCTCTACCCACCGCTCTTCACCCTCTACGCCCTGGACAAGGAGAGAGAGGACGATGTGTACTGGGAGTGCGTCCTGCGCCTCAACAAGCAGCCCGACCTCGCCCTGCTCGCCTTCCTGGGCGTCCAGCAGTACGTCAGAGCTGAACATGCGGCTGTAGAAGAGTTTGTTTTTATTTTATGCAGATCCATAAATACTACTTCTTCTTCTTCTGTTTTCCTCCTGTCAGAAAGTTTTGGCCCGTTTCCATCCCAACATCTTTGCCTGCGCCTGGCGAGAAGCAACAGGTATCATTTTGTTCATATTTTCCAAAACTAGCTCAGATGTTTTGGGGCTGTGCTGACATTGATTGGTCATTGTTAATTTCTTTTAACTTGTTTTGTTTTGGATTTTTTTTCTTTTGACTTAATCTTAAGTTAAATATTTGCTAATTTACACATGACACTGTTAAAGACAATTCATCTCAAAGGTAAAAGATCCTGTTAGGTCATTTTTATGATGGGTTTAAATTGATAGTGATCCCTCAGTTCAGTCTTTTAAGTCTCCTTACTGTTGTTAAGAATTTTATTTCTGTAGTACTTTTTTAAAGACAAAGGGGATGTTGTTTGCATCCATTATTGTTATAAAGATGTAAAGCGTGTTTGTTCTGCTGTGCGACTTGTCCAGGTCATCTCCAGCACCAAAGACGCCTGCTTTGCTTCTGCAGTGGAAACACTACAGCAGATCAGGTACGGCTCCATTCAACGGCTCATAATACTTTTAAAGAAAATACAGCAGAGGGGAGGGGCAGTGGTTGGTTCTTTCATCCTTCATCTAGAAGTCCTCTTTTTGTTTGCAGCACAACTTTCACGCCATCAGACAAGCTGCAGGTGATCCAGCTCACTTTCGAGGAGATCACACAGGCGGTCCAGGCGCTTCTGAAGCAGGACTTCCTGTGGTCCATGGACGACCTCTTCCCTGTCTTCCTCTATGTGGTACTACGAGCGCGGTGAGCATTGAACCACAAAAAAAGCACAGTAATGCACACATTTACAGAAACAAATGGCGATAATGAGGTGTGGGCAGAAACACAAGCAGTGGAGAATGGCTTAAAAAAAACTGCAAGGGCTTTTGCTATTTTTGTAAGCATAACCAAAAGTTTTAGGTTTCAGCTTCTTAAATGTGGAGATTGTTCTACGTGATGGTGGGGAAGGCAATTTTAGTCAATAATACTGCTGTTCAACTTATTCGAAGACCTACACCCATCCCAGCTGCTCTCAAATGACTTGACAGTTGTAGCAGATCAGTGACATGCTTCACAGGACAGAGTTTGCACTGCAAACATGAGAAAATTTACACTCATTGGCCACTTCATTAGGCACACCTGATCAACTGCTCATTAATGCAAATATCTAATCAGCCAGTCGCATGCTTTTAAGTATGGAGAGCATCAGAATAAGGAAGAAGGATCATTTAAGTGATTTTATGTGGCATGGTGGTTATTCTGAGTATTTCAGAAACTGCTGATCTAGATTTTCCCCAACACATGTTTTGGTCTCTAGAGGTGTGAAAAAGAGAAAATAATCCATTGAGCAGCAGTGAAAATGTCTTGCCGATGCCAGACTCCTTCAAAGTGATAGTAAAGCAACAGTAACTCAATTAACAACTTGTTACAACCACGTAAGCAGAAGACCACATCGACAGCAGCACAAAACCACACCAGGTGCCACTCCTCTCAGCTACTAACAGGAAACTTTGGCTACAAATCGCTCGGTCTCACCAAAATTGGACAATAGAAGACTGGAAAAACATCATCTGGTCTGATGAGTCTTGGTCTCACCAACATTACAGTCAGAATTTGGCCTTACTGCCTCATATCAATGTGTCAGGACCAAAATCTCTAAGCAATGTTTGCAGCACCTTGTTTAATCTATGCAATGAAAAGTTAAAGAAGCTCTGAACCAAAAAGAAGGTCCAACCTTGAACTAGGAAGGTGTACCTAATGACCATTTGTGGTATGAGAGTGTGGAGCGTATCTCCATGCAGTACACACATACACATGAGAACAAATGTCTTGGATTGTCTTTTAGCACAGGGTGAGTCATTTTATATTTGTCAGATAATCCATCATCAAACATGGTCAAGAGGTTCAGCTCAGTGGCTGAAATGAGTGAAAATGAGGCAGAGCAGAAGAGCTTGTGGCTACCATTTGCTAGGTCCACATATGGCACCTCATGGTGGACTTTTAGCGTCACAGCCTTGGTACAATACGAGAAACCGGACATGACGAGCAAGGAGCAGATCTGACTCAAAGGTTGGCTTTTTTTTCTTTCTCTCTTCAGTATCAGGAACCTCGGTTCTGAGGTCAGTCTGATCGAAGACCTGATGGACCCCTGCGTCCAGCACGGAGAACACGGCATCATGTTCACCACCCTCAAGGTAACGCACATGCAGCTCACGCTGCTTCGTCTGCAAGCGTTTCAAAACTTTTAGGTCACTCGGGTATCTCTCCCCCCTGCAGGCCTGCTACTACCAGATCCAGCACGAGAAGGTCACTTAAGACGAGACTGCTGCTACGTCCTCGGTGACCTTCATGCTGCTGCTTTTCCACTCCCCTCCTCTCAGCTCCAGTAGCCGGGCATGAGTATGACTGACAGGGAGGAGGAGGGGTCATAAGAACAGGTCGTCGAATGCTGCTTGGACACATCCCGTCACAGACCCTCCCTCCCTGAAACACTCATCATCCACAGGTGATGAAGGTAGAAATGTGGCCGTGATGACAGACGCGAGCACAGTCGCACCATCCATGTGGGTGGAGTTGGGGAATAAAGATGACTGTTATTAAATCACCTTTAGCAGGGAGGGAGTGCAAAGTTTGTCTGTGGGATACCGGACCTCATTTTTTCTCCTTAAAATTTTTAATGTTAAAAAAAAAAACAGTAAATCTGGAAACATGAATTATTTTCAGTGAAAGCTACATGAAGAGGAAGTAACTCCATAAACTGTGGATTCATGAACTTTATAATCTGAGATGGATGGCTACGGTTAGTGGCTGTTATGCACTGCAGGGGGGGAGACGGTCCTGAAGGAAGTTTTTTTTTTTTTTTTTTTTGCAAGTAAAACTGACACTCGTTCAAAGTTTCTTTGGAGAGGATTTATCTGGGCGAGCTGACAGCCCCTTTTCATACTGTATTAAAGAAAGAATGTGTTACAGCATCAGTGAACGGACCTGAATCTAAACAGTTGCTTATAAAGATTTTTTTTATTTCTTCATTTGAAGCGCAAGCTTCAGCCGGATTGTTGACTTGAAAGCGTACTCACACGTCCTCTGAACATAACCTCAGACTGTTACATTTAAAATGTGTATCCTTCCTCTGGCCTCTAGTGCATACATTATTTTGGTGTCTGTTTTTTGGGGGATATCAGCTGTAGAGATGCTCAATTTGTGGTGTTCAAAGCAGCAAAGCAAATGCGTTTAAATATCTTGTAAGTAAGACTGAAAAACCTTTTGTTTCACCTCATCTCGCCTCACACCACTGTCACTCACAGCAGCTGCTGACTTGATGAGGATTTAGTTGCTTTTCACGCCATTTAAAAGTGGTATCTAAGGTAAAATCAAAAGTGACTTCACCACCACTTTGGAGTCTTTGGCTCAATTACAGAAGCAAATTTGCGATCGTGTGGGTCTTTACCTATCTGTGATCTGAAAATACCTGAACTCATTTTCTAACATATCATCAAAACAGATCCTGAAAAGACTTTCTGGAAAAAGCTTAATTTACTTCCTGCTGCTAACACCAGCATGTTACTGGTTACAGAGCCGTCACTTTAATAGTCTACACAGCAGGTTCTGTTAACATTAACGAGGCTTCAGAAATTATGTCTAAATTTAGAAATCATGATCTGGGTATTTTAATAAAATGGTGGAACCATTTTCTTTGACCACCTACAGACCAAACAAGCTAACATCAGAGCTCAGCCAAGCGGCTGCTGTCCATGTTCATGTCCTGTCATATGATGCTTCTTTCTGCACAGGGATCCATTTCCAGGTGTACTGGGAGCAGTGGTGGTTGGAAGAACGAACATAGTTCCTGTAGTCTAGAAATGAGTTTTCAAGACTTCTTAATGCCTTGAGCACCACAAGGCATGCAGTGCCACCTGGTTTGTTTTATGTTCATAAGATTAAAGAGAAGACTTGCCTTTAGAGGAAACAATAAAAAACAACCAGCCCTGCAGGGCAGAGGAAAAATATGTATTTAATGTTTGTTTTTTTAAGATGAGCTATTCATTATTCAGTCCACAGAAATGTCTTTTCATTGACAGCGTTTTGCAGGAGGTGTCTTTGGTTTGTATTTCTGAGCCCAGTGTTCGCAGGACAGTCTTACAGCTCTGCAAGGTGGTGGTAGGAGGTGGAAATTTGGTGCTTTTGGAGAACATGTGTTGCTCTTTATTACAGTCTTATTACACACTAATAAAAAATAACAATTCAAATCTTTAATCTTAGGAGTTGAGGACAAGATGTGAGGTTTTTTTTAAAATGTTATTCCCAAAAAAGCAGAAAATTCCTTCTGCTTTTTAGACATAAGTTTTGTTTTGTTTTTTTGTTTTTTTACTACAGTACAATGACAGTGACGTTGTACAATTCACTTATGTTGTATTAACGCTACCTGACGGTTTGTTTCCACCTGAGAAGCTTTCTCGTTCATCACTGCTTCATTTTGAGCTACTAGCCATCCACTTCCTCGCTCTGTGGTTACACTTTTTAGCTTTATGCAAATTTGTTGTTATACAATTGTTTGTAGATATCGTCCTTTAGCAGTATGCAGAGACGTTTGACTTGTATGCTGCAGGAAGCTGCAAATAACCTGACAGTGTTTCTATTAATCATGTGGAGGCAGGTCACACAGCCAAGGAAGGAAACTAACCACCAGCTAAAGGTCTAAACCTCACTGATCTGCAAAATAATCAATGCAAGCGGTCCAATGTGAATTCTGATTTAATCACAAGAAGGACAGAAATGTGTATTTTGCCTTTTGCGAGTGATGTTTGAGCCGAGAGGCAGGCTGCTTTAACGTTGCTGTTATAGATATAATAGAGTTCAAAGCTTCACACCATCTGCTAATGCTGCCGCCCCCCCCCCCCCCCCCCCCCCCCCCCCCCCAACCATCAGCCACTGTTGCTTACTTGTGATCTGCGTCACACATGCCACTTTAGAAAGAGATTAAGAGGGGATTCTCCCTTTTGTTGCTGTTCATGCCCTGGTCTGATAGTTTCGACAATAGAAATAGCAGCGGATCAGAGGTAAAGCCGCTGCTCTCGCCCTGCAGGATATTTGAAAATCAAGCAGAAAATTGTTTGTCAGAGGTTGTAAAATTTAAACCTGCTCATGGGAACTTCTTATACTGTTGAACCTAAACTGATATGTGATGATGTTGCTGCTTGTATCTGAGGTGAAGTGGTGTCCTCACATGTGCAGTAAAAATCATTTTATAATCTTCCGTCTGTGTTCATGAGCCCAAATGTGCCCGATCCTCGTGGAAATGAAGCAGTATTGTCTTTTTCTCCAGTTCACCGAGTTCATCCCTAGAATGCATCCTACACACTTTAGCCTTTGGGTTTAACATTTATTTGATGTTTAAGCCAGGCTCCCTTCTTATTTCACTGACTAGAGAAGGCGCCCTCGGGTGTTCTTCAGCATCATCTCTTGTATATTTTATTCAGCTTAAATTTGAAGGCTGACATGATTCACTGCTGCCCATGAAAACAGTTTTTTCTGACAGCGACGCGGCTGACTTTGAAACCAGATTACTGATGTAGTGGTTGTTCGCACACTGACTGACTTTATTTAGTCCAGACTGAGTGGAGTATTTTTGTGCTAAGTGTAAACTGAAGGAAGCGCTGATGTTTTAAACCCTGCAACTGGTTACCAAATGCACCAACGGCTGTTTTGTCAACGGGCCCACTTGTGTCTTTTGCACAATGTCAAACGTGTTGTACTTTTAGTTGATAACAAAGGGCAATAAAATCATTTTGGTGGAAATCCACTTAGGTGTTTTGCCTCCATTGTCTGTCTTCCTTCCTTCCTTCCTTCCTTCCTTCCTTCGCACCCACTTATCGTGGAGATGTTGCTGCAATCAGGCTACTCGACTCGGCTACAGTGACTTTTGTGGGAGGTGAATGTTTTCTTCTGCAAGACATTTCTGGCTCGAGTCCCTACGAGAGGACCTGGGTGCTGTGGTGGAAAAGCAGCTAGTGATTGAAAACTTGTAAATGAAAATGCTATTCTACAAAGTAACGTTTTCCAAATTTGAGTATATATTTTTTTAATGAAATTTTTAATTAAAATGATATAATCCAGTTCTCTTATTTAAAATAAAATCATATGGGCTTCCTGTGTGCAAATATAAATAGAAAATGTATTCTTTAATGTTTTTTGTAAGTTGTATCACACTTTACAGTTGAAAGTACTGAAATGGTAATTTTTTTTAATTAAATTTGAAAATTTAAAAAATAATCTATATTTAAGTCCCAATGAAAAACCTGAATCTCATGCTCTTTGTAACGTGTTGATGGGTCAGCCACAGTCAAGCATTCACACACTGTGCATCACTGGCAAACGTTACGTCTGTTGCATACTAGCTCTCATGATTGTTTCTGCAACTTTATCATCTTGTGAGATGGGGTATAAAACTTTGTGAGGAATTCATGATTAATAAAAAAAAGCTCTCCTGTTACAGGCACCATAGACTGCTAAAATGTAAACTTCTTTTCTTTTTGCTAAACTTGGCAACGTATTTATTTTCACATACATGTGAATGTTAAAAGTAACCCAGCAAAAATTTGGATACTGTATTGGAATAATAATGATAGTCATGTTCCACATCAAATATATAACATTTCATTGAATATACATTTTATTTGTATTTCTTTTTTAAATCAGTTTTAAATTGCACATATAATTTAGTAAAGCCAAATGCATGTCATTTGCAGCCTTTTCCTTAAACTGGAATTTATCCGTATGCCTGCTGTTGCATCTTTTTTTTTCTTTTGTACAAAGTGGTCAACTTCACACATAATGAGATGAAAAATATAGAGGAGCAACCCTGCATATATACTCAAAATGATATTTTAATATAATAAAAATATATTCTCAGTAATTGCAATATTTATATTTTATTTAAAAATTTGTAACAAAAAATCTGAACACAAGAAAAAAATAACAATCCTACAGAACTGATTGTAAAATACTGTCACTCGTATGTACAATCTCAAATAACCATATACATGTTTGAGTTTTTTTAACTTCAAATTGCAACTCACAATCTTACATCCTCCACTGTCAAACAGGTAACTGTCAAGTTGTCCTCACAGAGAAAAATCAGGAATTACAAACACAAAACAAGGAAAAGTACATTTTAAGGAGTGATTTGAAAGTAGATGGTGGGCTTAGTTCCTCTGCTAACTGTGGGAAAATTTTGGAGGTTCTCAGTAAATTTGTATTGCAGGTAGAATCAAGTCCATGCATGTAATAAAACATTTATTTCTATATAGTGCTGTGCAAAAGTCTTGACCCACCCTTCATTTGTTTGTATTTTGATTTAGATTTTTGTTGTATGTTGTTCGGAAAATGGTGCAGCGATTTAATAAAACATGTAAACATACAAGAGCAAAAACAATTCATACAATTCTAACAAGCTTGAAAATCAATATTTGTGTGTTTGGCATTATTTTCATGCTAAAGAAGGAAACCGTCACCAATCAGATGTTTTTAGATGGTATTACACGGGTGATCAAAATCTGATGGTGCTTGTGTGGTTCCTCTCTCCTGACCTTTCCTGTACATACTGTACATATCTCTCCATCAGACCAGAGTTTCAATCCAGTTCTTATGTAATTTGGCATACTTCAGCCTTTTATCCCTGTTTCTCCTCCTTAAGAACAGTTGGGGTCTTTGCTAAGTTGTCTGTTATGTGTAAACATGACACTGGCTCATTTATTGAGCTTGGTGCCTTTTTTATGCCTGAATGATTCGTAGTGTTAAGGGGCTTAAACAAACAAACAAAAAAGATTCCTCTGAAAATGTTCAGATACAAGGACTGGACTAAAAAGAACAGAAAAGCTTTTATTTTTAAGCCAAATGTTCTTCAAGGAGCCTGAAGAACTAATCCTCAAGACTACTACAAAAAATTAATAAATAAATAATCAAACAATTTGTACACAATACTGTCTCCCTTTGTTTAATCCGGTGTAATGAGTGTGGTGCATTTCATCCTTTGAGTTTTAAATGAGCTGGATGCGGGAGGTGGAATTCAAGAAATTTTCAACAGTCCAAACACAATGAGGAGAAGGCATGTTCTGTTTGCGATAGAAAATATTTTAATGTGCAACATTTCTTAGTTGGAGACCTTGGTCATCACACCCAGGATACAGGTGGAATTCCTTGTGATCGAGGACAGATCCTCCTTTCAAGTTTAATGAAAGGACCTCAACTTTGGAAACTGATTGGTTAAGGACGTAATTAACATCATATAGACAAGCCATAATATTGAACGAGGGGAACGTATAGTGGTGTATCACCTGTATAACAGCGGATGATAATCTGTACTTGCAGATAATAACAATGTGATAGAGACTTTAAAAAAATTATAATTATGGTTCATGCTTGTGGATGTGTCTAATGAGGACTTTTGTTTTAGGTGCTTCATTGTCAAGTATAAAAATATATACTTTTGTACTTTCACTTAAGCAAATTGGAGTCTAAACTGTCTTTTTTCAGTACTTCTTAAAACGGTTACTCACTATAACTGTTTTTGTAGGAAAGGTCATAGTTTAAAGGTATTTTGAGAAGATTTTCACTTTGAATAACAGATGTTCCTTTTTTACAGGTCAAAAAGAGCTTGTTGCATGTCAAGGGTGGCTCAATAAATCCCACTGGCATCACTGCTCTTTTTTTTTTTCCTGCTGGAAGGGGGAAAATCCATCCGGCGTATCCAGATCCTTGAACAATAATCTCAGTGTTTTGGGTACAATGAGATGCCTTAGACCTGTTTTCATGTGGAGGAAGGGGAGATCTTGTTGATTTTCAGTAGGAATTGGATTACCAATCAGGAGATTATATTCACTCCTGCCAGATTTTTTTCTTCCCCCAGCTGGTGAGGAAGATTATCTGATTCTTTAATTACTCTTTCAGGTCTTTTTCAGCCTTAAAACTTGCTACCTATGTGTCCTTTGTTGACTTTCCCGATGGTTTATTGTAGAAAAAGTGCAATGTAACATTCATAAACTCTCTCGTGTCTCTTGAAGTAACTGCTTCTCCCTTTTCTTTCAGCCCTCCTCCATGTGTGTTGATAGAAGCTGAAAAAGTTAAGAAGATTTGGCAGCTCAGCAGCAACCAGCCAGCCAGTGAGGGAGGAACAGGTTTCCGGTGGCCAGAGGCAGGCGGCTCACTTGCCTGGGATTAAGTGGGATCGGGAGGGATTACAGCCCTCCCTCCCTCTCTCTCTCTCTCTCCTGTTCAGCTCGATGAAAGCGTAGCGCTCTGTCTGCTCTCCTGGGAATATTTTCCCATCATATAAACATTTACCTGCTGCTGTGCTGGAGCTGACACCGGCAGGAGGAGGGTGACGGCGCGACAAGTCTTCGAGGCTGCAGGTGTAGCGGTAAGCTTTGCCAGGGTTGATTTGTTTGAAGAGAGGAGGGCTTGGATTGGAGGAAGGCCACAGGGATCATCCCGGATAGGTGTTTACTCCTTGAGGAGATCCTACTGGTTTATTCCTTAAAAATATCCACTTTTCCAGCAGCTATCTTGCTCTGTTACGTCTGTCTACCCTCACCCTTTCACTAACTTCACCCTCACAGTGGCTATGTGAGTATTTACAGACATATTGGGGGAAACAAAGGCAAAAAAAAATCCTCTCAGTATTATTCTTTGGTTTTATTATTCGTGTCAAAGTGACCAAATGTACACTGTAAACCATCTCAGATATTGAGATGATTTATAAACTCTGTATTGGCAGCTGCTGTCAGGTGTGCCTTCAAGCACTGATCCTGTTCACACTGGCTGCTGGAGCTGTGGTTGCACCTCTGCATGTTCATAAATGTGGTCCTCAAAGTTTTAACTGCACGTTTCACAGATGTTTTGCAAATTAACTGTAAGTTTGAACAAATCAAGTCTGAACCTGATTATGTGTGTAGAAAGGTTTTAATGTCATGCATGTAGACGATGAAATCACAAATTTAAAATCATTAACCTTCTAACATCCACCAGATCACCTGTGACCTATGTCGGTTCAGGGCTGAGTTAATGTCCACCTAATGTCCACCTCTAACTCTGACAGAAAAACTGTGACAAAACTAACAAAAGTCATTGCATAATGACTGAAACCAGCCCACTGAATGAACAATGGGCTGGGAGGTCAGTTCCTTGATCATATAGGTTGGGGAAACGTTTCTCCCACTGAAAACGCTACGTCCAGATGAACACAATCAACCTTTTGACACAGTTTATCATATTCTGATGGCTGCTTCCAGCAGGATAACACAACATGTCACAAAGCTCAAAATCATCTCAAACTGGAGGAGAGGAGGAGATTGGCATCATGGATGTGCAGCCAACAAATCAGCAGTAACTGTTTGATGCTGTCATTTCAACATGGTCCAAAAGTTTCCAGCAGCTTGGAGTTATTTTTTGGGCAACAAAAGAATCAATGCCGTGCCAGGAAGAGTTAAAGCAAGTCTGAAGGTAAAAGGACATCCAATTCATCTTGGTTAGGTAAGAAAGGCGTAAATCTTACTATAGCCACGTTTGATGTGGTGTGTGACCTTCTTGATGGATGGTACTGTCTAAATATTAATGTAGATACTTCACTTGGAGACCTAAGGATATCATAGACTCTATACAGGGAAGTCACAGTAAACTGAAGGCAGTTGGAGTTGTTGTAGTGTTATTAGTACATCTGTATTGTCTTTTTTTTTTTAATGCAAACCTCTTTTCTGTGCCTGTTTTGTTTTGTTTCTGAATATTTGACTTTTTAGCCCTAACCCTAAACTAGCTGTGGGTGATCTGGTGGATGTTAAGAAGTGAAGCTCATCTTTTAAAGCTGTACCAGCAGACCTTGTGATGTTTCTTGCTTTTTAAAATCTTTTCAAAGACTCGGCCACTCATGACGTGACAGATGTCGGTGGTTTTCATGAGACTCGAGTGACAAGAGGATAAATCTGAGCTCGTTTAAATCGGCGCATGCTATTGTTTCGTGCAGCGGTTCTCAAACTTTGGAGTCAATGCAGGAGGACATGGATGCTCTGGATTACTGAACCCCTGATTTGTTTTTTAAACCCTGTGAAGTCTGACTGCCACCTTAGCTTTCATGTTTTTGAAAAAAGGAAAAAAAAATGCCCTTATTTTTTCGGAAAGAAACTAAATTTTGCCATCTTTTTGCAAAGAACTACTTTGTTATAGCTTAGGGTTGGGGGTTAGGAGTATTTAGACCTCCCAGGGTTAACTGCGGTGAAAAAGATTACACCAGATGTAGCTGCTAGTTGTAAAATCCCTGGATAAGATGGAGCTGCTGGAGCTCTTTTATTCACTCCTGATATTTTTGCGCTAAATAAAAACAGGCTTATAGAGGTTTCAATGCAACTGTTTCATTATCTGAGTAGAAACGTGAGAGTCAAAGGCTCAGATGGTGTTTTGTACAGACTAGTAAGACACAAAAACACAATGCAAAACTAGACAAATGCCACAAGCTGCAGCAACTTCAGAGCTAATGAAGCCTAAAACATCAGAGTAAGTCATCCTGTCAGCCAGATGCTGCTAATCACTTGATTGACTGAATAATTAATAAGTGTGAGTACTTCTATAAATCAGGGTGTTGGGTGAACTTTGGTGTAAAGTTCACCCTAAGATCAGACCGTGCAATGCTCAAACTGGCCTTTTGTGAAATAACCGCCTGTTAAACCTGCAGACCCTCTCCTTCACCCTGCTGAGTTCTCGGTAGCTCTGAGGAACAAAGTCTGCTTTTACTTCACATGTTGTATAATTATTGTAATAATTATTATCATAATAATTGTTATTATTATCAATACTAAGTGGTTTAAGGTTTCCATATATTTAAGGGATATAATATACAGAATATGAAGAGTTAAAACTCAATCAGCTCCACCTTAAAAAGCTCCAGCTCTATGAATCGTCTGATCGAATATTTCAGGATACTTTTGCACAAATCTTATAATAAACTGATTTATCTCCAGGTTACTGCCCGTCCTGGTGAGCAGCAGCAGGTGGTCAGGGTCAAAGGTCAAGCTTTCTGTAACCATGAGGCAGGCGGTGGAGGCTCAGGTGTTAAATCCGCACTGTGAGTTGGGAGAACACGGTCAGTAGGAGTGTTTTATGGTTTACTGATAATGTGCTTGCACACGTTAACCACAGATTCAGCCTTCTGCTAACGTGTCTGAGTTTGTGCTGCAGGTTTGCGTCAGATCCTCTCTGACGTCATAGAGGAGGTGAGGCAGTCTGTGAGTCAGGACATCGACGGAGCAGAGATCCTCCACAGTCTGCTCAATGCCGCCTGGCTGCAGTCACTTCTCAAGGTCTGAAAACTTGAAAAACAGAATTAAAAATCCTGGTTTCAGCTGTTAGGTTTCAGCGTTCCTCATTATACAGGGTGGGCCATTTATATTGATACACCGTAATAACATGGGAATGGTTGGTGATATTAAAGTCCTGTTTGTGGCACATTAGTATATGTGAGGGGGCAAACTCCTCAAGATGGGTGGTGACCATGGTGGCCATTTAGAAGTCGGCTACTTGGATACAACTTTTGTTTTTTCAATAGGAAGAGGGCCATGTGACACATCAAACTTATTGGTAATGTCACAAGAAAAACAATGATGTGCTTGGTTTCAACGTAACTTTATTCTTTCATGAGTTATTTACAAATTTCTCACCACTTATAAAATGTGTTCAATGTGCTGCCCATTGTGTTGGATTGTCAATGCAACCCTCTTCTCCCACTCTTCACTGATAGCAACACCGCAGGAGAAATGCCAGCACAGGCATCCAGTATCCGTAGTTTCAGGAGCTGCACATCTCGTATCTTCACACCATAGACAATTGCCTTCAGATGACCCCAAAGATAAAAGTCTAAGGGGGTCAGATCGGGAGACCTTGGGGGCCATTCAACTGGCCCACAACGACCAATCCACTTTCCAGGAAACTGTTCATCTAGGAATGCTCGGACCTGGCACCCATAATGTGGTGGTGCACCATCTTGCTGGAAAAACTCAGGGAACGTGCCAGCTTCAGTGCATAAAGAGGGAAACACATCATCATGTAGCAATTTCAAATATCCAGTAGCCTTGAGGTTTCCATTGATGAAGAATGGACCCACTATCGTTGTACTCCATATACCACATCAAACCATCACTTTTGTTGTTCCAACAGTCTTGGAGGGATCCATCCAATGTGGGTTAGTGTCAGACCAATAGCGGTGGTTTTGTTTGTTAACTTCACCATTCACATAAAAGTTTGCCTCATCACTGAACAAAATCTTCTGCGTGAACTGAGGGTCCTGTTCCAATTTTTGTTTTGCCCATTCTGCAAATTCTGTGCGCCGATCTGGGTCATCCTCGTTGAGATGCTGCAGTAGCTGGAGTTTGTAAGGGTGTAAGGGATGTTCAACTAATGCCACTCTCCAGTGACATGCGACGAGTGCTACGCTGTGGGCTCTTGCTGAATGAAGCTAGGACAGCCACTGATGTTTCTTCATTAGTGACAGTTTTCTTGCGTCCACATTTTGGCAAATCCAACACTGAACCAGTTACACGAAACTTAGCAAGCAGTTTGCTAACTGTAGCATGGGAGATGGGTGGTCTCGTAGGGTGTCTTGCATTGAAATCTGCTGCAATGACCCAGTTACTGCGTTCACCAGATATCAACACAATTTCGATCTGCTCCTCACGTGTTAACCTCTTCGACATGTCAATGGCTGTGAACAAAGAGAAACTTGTAAATAACTCATGAAAGAATAAAGTTACATTGAAACCAAGCACACCATTGTTTTTCTTGTGACATTATCAATAAGTTTGATGTGTCACATGGCCCTCTTCCTATTGAAAAAACAAAAGTTGTATCCAAGTATCCGACTTCTAAATGGCCACCATGGTCACCACCCATCTTGAGGAGTTTGCCCCCTCACATATACTAATGTGCCACAAACAGGACTTTAATATCACCAACCATTCCCATTTTATTACGGTGTATCCATATAAATGGCCCAACCTGTACTTTGGATAATGCACCAAAATCTTTTATCTTATATGAGGAAAGATGACTTACACCAGATTTATATACAAATAACATAAAATGCAAAAAGCAGGTAATGTAATCTACAGTAAATGCAAAGCCTAAATGTCCTAATTTCCTTTGTTTTAGTTAAGAGACGGTAAAATGTGTCAGTAGACTTTGCAGGGAGATCAAGGGGTGGTTCTACAAGCTGCTGAATCATGGGGGTGTACTTAGTTTATCACGGGACTGCATGCCTCCCTCACAGTATCTAAGGTCAGATGTTTCCTCATTCACTGTAGTTTTGATATTTGTTTTTATTACTTGACTGTTTTCAGGTTTATGAGTGTTTGCAAAGATATCTAAGAGATTCTCCTGCACCAGCTCTGGATTACTCTTCGGGACTCTCGCTTGAGGTTCATCTTCCAAAACAATTTAATGTAGTTATCATGTTCAAATGTTGTTTGGTTGGGTTTTGTTTTTTTTAAGATATTGAATGTTTCTGTCTTTATAGTTGCTGATTGATATCAGGTCCTTACCAAGTTGCTCTGAAGAGGTCAAAGAGCTGTACCATCTTCTGCGACAGCCACACCTGCAGGTTAATCAACCGCTATTGGTTTCATGTTGAAGTACAGAAGACATTAAGGGCCTATAAGGCCCATTGTAGCTCAGGCATATCCGTAAATCCTATTTTTTTGTAGTTAAATTTTCATGTACTCATGTTTAGTGCATATTTTGATTAAAAAGGGGGAATGTCATTGATGATTATGTTGGTTTAAATAAATCAACACCCCTGAGTCATACTGTCAGAACCTTCGAAGCACAGACCAAGGAGGAGGAGTAGCAAGCTTTCATTCATTAGCCTTGTAATCCCGCTGCAAAACTCAAAAACAAGTTTTATTTGTTGTTATTTATCATCATTCTGATCCTTACTTAGAGTTTCTACGGTATCTGACTTTTATCTGATTTTGTGCTCAGCTCAGATAAAATAATAATTATGGGTTATTTTAACATTTATGTAGATGCTGAAAATGACAGCCTCAATCCAGTCTTACACATGGCATAGAAGCTGAGCATTTACTAGTAGCCCTGAAAACCCTCCTTGTTTGATCATCTGTAATAATAATAATTAAATTATTTAAATTTACAATAATGGATTACAAAGCAGTGGGAATTCAGACCTCATCATAGTACATCATAGTCATTTTTATTGTTCTCTGTGCTTGTCCTGCATGCTCAGTGCAGTGTTCGATACTGTCAACAATAATACTCTCTTACAGCGATTAAGAGCACACTGTAGGTATTACAGGTAGTGCACTGCAGTGGTTTGTATCATATCTCTCTAATAGACTCCAATTTGTTCATGTAAATGGAGAGTCCTCTTCACACACTGAGGTTAATTATGGAGTTCCACAGGGTTCTGTGCTAGGACCAATTCTGTTTACATTATACATGCTTCCCTTAGGCAGCATCATCAGAAGGTGTAGCATACAGTGGGGCAAAAAAGTATTTAGTCAGCCACCGATTGTGCAAGTTCCCCCACTTAAAATGATGACAGAGGTCAGTAATTTGCACCAGAGGTACACTTCAACTGTGAGAGACAGAATGTGAAAAAAAAATCCATGAATTCACATGGTAGGATTTGTAAAGAATTTATTCGTAAATCAGGGTGGAAAATAAGTATTTGGTCAATAACAAAAATACAACTCAATACTTTGTAACATAACCTTTGTTGGCAATAACAGAGGTCAAACGTTTACTATAGGTCTTTACCAGGTTTGCACACACAGTAGCTGGTATTTTGGCCCATTCCTCCATGCAGATCTTCTCAAGAGCAGTGATGTTTTGGGGCTGTCGCCGAGCAACACGGACTTTCAACTCCCGCCACAGATTTTCTATGGGGTTGAGGTCTGGAGACTGGCTAGGCCACTCCAGGACTTTCAAATGCTTCTTACGGAGCCACTCCTTTGTTGCCCGGGCGGTGTGTTTTGGATCATTGTCATGTTGGAAGACCCAGCCTCGTTTCATCTTCAAAGTTCTCACTGATGGAAGGAGGTTTTGGCTCAAAATCTCACGATACTTGGCCCCATTCATTCTGTCCTTAACACGGATCAGTCGTCCTGTCCCCTTGGCAGAAAAACAGCCCCATAGCATGATGTTTCCACCCCCATGCTTCACAGTAGGTATGGTGTTCTTGGGATGCAACTCAGTATTCTTCTTCCTCCAAACACGACGAGTTGAGTTTATACCAAAAAGTTCTACTTTGGTTTCATCTGACCACATGACATTCTCCCAATCCTCTGCTGTATCATCCATGTGCTCTCTGGCAAACTTCAGACGGGCCTGGACATGCACTGGCTTCAGCAGCGGAACACGTCTGGCACTGCGGGATTTGATTCCCTGCCGTTGTAGTGTGTTACTGATGGTGACCTTTGTTACTTTGGTCCCAGCTCTCTGCAGGTCATTCACCAGGTCCCCCCGTGTGGTTCTGGGATCTTTGCTCACCGTTCTCATGATCATTTTGACCCCACGGGATGAGATCTTGCGTGGAGCCCCAGATCGAGGGAGATTATCAGTGGTCTTGTATGTCTTCCATTTTCTGATGATTGCTCCCACAGTTGATTTTTCACACCAAGCTGCTTGCCTATTGTAGATTCACTCTTCCCAGTCTGGTGCAGGTCTACAATTCTTTTCCTGGTGTCCTTCGAAAGCTCTTTGGTCTTGGCCATGGCGGAGTTTGGAGTCTGACTGGTTGAGGCTGTGGACAGGTGTCTTTTATACAGATGATGAGGTCAAACAGGTGCCATTCATACAGGTAACGAGTGGGGGACAGAAAAGCTTCTTACAGAAGACGTTACAGGTCTGTGAGAGCCAGGGATTTTCCTTGTTTGAGGTGACCAAATACTTATTTTCCACCCTGATTTACGAATAAATTCTTTACAAATCCTACCATGTGAATTCATGGATTTTTTTTTCACATTCTGTCTCTCACAGTTGAAGTGTACCTCTGGTGCAAATTACTGACCTCTGTCATCATTTTAAGTGGGGGAACTTGCACAATCGGTGGCTGACTAAATACTTTTTTGCCCCACTGTACATTTTTATTCCCATGCAGATGATGCCCATCTTTATCTGTCCATGAAGCCAGATAACATATACCAATTAGTTAAACTGCAAAAATGTGTTAAAGATATGAAGGCTTGGATAATCTCTAATGTCCTGCTTATAAATTTGGATAAAACGGAGGTTATTCTATTAGGCTCTGAAAATCCCAGAAATGTGGTGGCTAACCAGATGCTGACTCTGGGTGACATTACCTTGGCCTTCAGTAACACTGAGAGCAGACTATTGCATTCGATTTTTATCAGGCTGTTCTAAAACTTCCCTGAAAAAGCCTTCAGTTGATCCAAAATGCTGCAACAAGAGTACTGACTTGCTCAAAGGGGGTCATCTGATTGTTGAGCTTTTCTCTCTAATATTGTGGGGTGTTTACCTTACAATATCCAATAAAATACAAGTACAAAGCACTTTGAGGCAACAGTTGCTGTGATTTGGCACTATATAATTGACATTGAATCCAACTGAAAATTCACATTTCTTTTCTGTATTTCATTAGTGAACTATAGTATTAGTGAAACTATGTAGCTAGATTTGCATATGTACCTGTGTCCTTTCTATTGTTATTTGCTACTGTTATTGTTACTGTTCTTAGTCTCAGTCTGGTTTGTCTGTTTTCCATCAAGGCCCTTCTTTCGGCTCATGATACAATAGCCCTGAAGGACTATGAGCCGGTGTTGCCCCCAATGCCAGAAGACCTGCCGGACGATGAGGAGGCCACCCGGATCGTCTGCCTGGTGAAGAATAAACAGCCACTGGTGAGATTCCTGAGCTAATACCTCCTCAACAGGCAAATGAAATCTGGTTTGTACAGATGGTTCTGAGCTGAGTAGAACATCAGTAGACCAGCTGTTTAGGAACTAAGCAAGCTTTTAATGAGGCAAAAAATTTTTGTTAGGTATGAATCTAATTTATTATTATCTCCTTAATTAACAAGCTTACTGGGATGAGGAAAATCAAAACCTTTCAGTTTTCAAATCAAAGAAGAAAGTATGTAAATTAAATATTAATTCAACGTAACTATGGCCAGTCAGTCCCCGAGACAGGGGGAAGTCTCTGGCTGTGTCTAGGGGAAACTGGTCGCAAATAGGAACATGGTGCTGCACCTAAACCCCCTTTTGATTGCTTTGGCTTTGGCTGGAGGTTGCATAGAAGACGCTAACAAACATTCACTAAATACTTGCTAATTGGCTGCAGGCTGTGAAGAGTGCAACACAAACTTACAACAGAGACCCTTCATCTTCAAAATACGTCACTGAATGATGGTCAGTGTTTTCCATGCAAACTATGGCCAACTCCAGCAATTCAATTCAATTCAATTCAATTCAATTCAATTCAATTCAATTCAATTTTATTTATATAGCGCCAAATCACAACAAATGTCGCCTCAAGGCGCTTCATAGATACAGAGAAAAGCCCAACAATCATATGACCCCCTATGAGCAAGCACTTTGGCGACAGTGGGAAGGAAAAACTCCCTTTTAACAGGAAGAAACCTCCGGCAGAACCAGGCTCAGGGAGGGGCGGCCATCTGCTGCAACCGGTTGGGGTGAGAGAAGGAAGACAGGATAAAAGACATGCTGTGGAAGAGAGACAGAGATTAATAACAGATACGATTCAATACAGAGAGGTCTGTTAACACATAGTGAGTGAGAAAGGTGACTGGAAAGGAAAAACTCAATGCATCATGGGAATCCCCCGGCAGCCTACATCTATTGCAGCATAACTAAGGGAGGATTCAGGGTCACCTGGTCCAGCCCTAACTATATGCTTTAGCAAAAAGGAAAGTTTTAAGCCTAATCTTAAAAGTAGAGATAGTGTCTGTCTCCCGAATCCAAACTGGAAGCTGGTTCCACAGAAGAGGGGCCTGAAAACTGAAGGCTCTCCCTCCCATTCTACTTTTAAATACTCTAGGAACAACAAGTAGGCCTGCAGAGCGAGAGCGAAGTGCTCTAATAGGGTGATATGGTACTACAAGGTCATTAAGATAAGATGGGGCCTGATTATTTAAGACCTTGTATGTGAGGAGCAGGATTTTGAATTCAATTCTGGATTTAACAGGAAGCCAATGAAGGGAAGCCAAAACAGGAGAAATATGCTCTCTCTTTCCAGTCCCTGTCAGTACTCTTGCTGCAGCATTTTGGATTAACTGAAGGCTTTTCAGTGAGTTTTTTGGACATCCTGATAATAATGAATTGCAGTAGTCCAGCCTGGAAGTAATAAATGCATGAACTAGTTTTTCAGCGTCACTCTGAGACAGGATATTTCTAATTTTAGAGATGTTGCGCAAATGGAAGAACGCAGTCTTACATATTTGTTTAATATGTGCGTTGAAGGACATATCCTGGTCAAAAATGACTCCAAGGTTCCTCACAGTGTTACTGGAGGCCAAGGTAATGCCATCCAGAGTAAGAATCTGGTTAGATACCATATTTCTAAGCTTTTCAGCGCCGAGTACAATGACCTCAGTTTTATCTGAGTTAAGAAGCAGAAAGTTAGTGGCCATCCAAGTCTTTATGTCTTTAAGACATTCCTGCAGTTTAACTAATTGGTGTGTGTTATCTGGCTTCATGGACAGATAGAGCTGGGTGTCATCTGCATAGCAGTGAAAATGTATGCTATGTCTTCTAATGATGCTGCCTAGGGGAAGCATGTATAATGTAAACAGAATTGGTCCTAGCACTGAACCCTGTGGAACTCCATAATTAACCTCAGTGTGTGAAGAGGACTCTCCATTTACATGCACAAATTGGAGTCTATTAGATAGATATGATACAAACCACTGCAGTGCAATACCTGTAATACCTACAGCATGTTCTAATCGCTCTAATAGGATATTATGGTCAACAGTATCGAATGCTGCACTAAGGTCAAGAAGGACAAGCACAGAGATGAGTCCACTGTCAGAGGCCATAAGAAGATCATTTGTAACCTTCACTAAAGCTGTTTCTGTGCTGTGATGAACTCTGAAACCTGACTGAAACTCTTCAAATAAACCATTCCTCTGCAGATGATCTGTTAGCTGTTTGACAACTACTCTTTCAAGGATTTTTGATATGAAAGGAAGGTTGGAGATTGGCCTATAATTAGCTAAGACTGCTGGGTCTAGAGATGGCTTTTTGAGTAAAGGTTTAACTGCAGCCACCTTGAAGGCCTGTGGTACATAGCCGATTATTAGAGATAGGTTGATCGAAGAATTAATCAATGGCAGGACTTCTTTGAGCAGTTTTGTAGGAATGGGGTCTAAAAGACACGTTGATGGTTTGGAGGAAGTAATTATTGAAGTTAACTCAGAAAGATCAATTGGAGAAAAAGAGTCTAACTTAACATCAATGAAACTAAGAGTAGCTGTAGGATTGTGGCATTACCAATAATCATTGTGGGATGATTATTGGTAATTTTTTCTCTAATGATAAAAATTTTATTTGTGAAGAAGTTCATGAAGTCATCACTAGTTAACGTTAAAGGGATGGTTGGCTCAAAAGAGCTCTGACTGTTTGTCAGCCTGGCTACAGTGCTGAAGAGAAACCTGGGGTTGTTCTTATTTTCTTCAATCAGTGATGAGTAGTAAGCTGTTCTGGCTTTGCGGAGGGCTTTCTTATAAAGCAACAAACTATTTCTCCAGGCTAAATGATGATCCTCTAAATTTGTGACACGCCATTTCCTCTCCAGATTACGAGTCATCTGCTTTAGGGTACGTGTTTGAGAATTATACCACGGGGTCAGGTACTTCTGATTAGAGACCTTAGTTTTCACAGGAGCTACAGTATCCAGAGTCGTACGTAGTGAGGAGGTGAAATTATTAACAAGATAATCGACCTCTGTTGGGGTAGCGTTCAGATAGCTGCTCTGCTCTGTGTTGGTACAGGGCATTGACGATGATAACAGTGGCTGGATTATATTCTTAAACTTAGTTACAGCGCTTTCAGAAAGACATCTACTTTGATAAAGTCCACTCTCCACTGCTGCGTAATCAATTATTGTAAATGTAAATGTTATCAAGAAATGATCAGACAGGAGAGGGTTTTCAGGAAACACTGTTAAATGTTCAGTTTCTATGCCATATGTTAAAACAAGATCTAGAGTGTGATTAAAGTGGTGGGTGGGTTCTTTTACATTTTGAGAGAAACCAATTGAGTCTAACAACAGATTAAATGCCATGTTGAGGCTGTCATTTTTAGCATCAACATGGATGTTAAAATCACCCACAATAATTATTTTATCTGAGCTCAGAACTAAATTAGATATAAAGTCTGAGAAATCAGACAGAAACTCTGTGTAAGGCCCAGGTGGACGATAGATGATAACAAGTAAGACTGGTTTCTGAGTTTCACAGCTGGGGTGGACGAGGCTAAGCATCAGGCTTTCAAATGAATTAAAAGTCTGTCTTGGTCTTTCATTAATTAATAGACTGGTGTGAAAAATTGCTGCCACACCGCCCCCTCGACCTGTGCTTCGAGATTTCTGGTAGTTAGAATGACTCGGGGGTGTTGATTCATTTAAACTAACATAATCATCCTGCTGCAACCAGGTTTCTGTAAGGCAGAGTAAATCAATTTGTTGATCAATTATTAAGTCATGTACTAACAGAGACTTGGAGGAGAGAGACCTAATATTTAATAATCCACATTTCACTGTTTTACTCTTTGGTTCAGATGTGGATACTGTATTGTTCTTTCTTTGTAAATGTTTAAGTTGTTTGTTGCTGGTTTTTAGTTTGTTTTTTGTCTTTTTGGAAGCAGACACAGTCTCTATGGAGATGGGTTTTTGGGGGGGTAGCAGGAGGAGAGAAGCTGCAGAGAGGCGTGTAAGACTGCAACTCTGCTTCCTGGTCCCAACTCTGGATAGTCATGTTTTGAGGGGTTTAATAAATTTGTCCATATTTCTAGAAATGAGAGCTGCTCCATCCAAAGTGGGATGGATGCCGTCTCTCCTAACAAGACCAGGTTTCCTCCAGAAGGTTTGCCAATTATCTATGAAGCCCACATCGTTTCTGGGACACCACTCAGACAGCCAGCAATTTAAGGAGAACATGCGGCTAAACATGTCACTCCTGGTCTGATTGGGGAGGGGACCAGAGAAAACTACAGAGTCCGACATTGTTTTGGCAAAGTTGCACACCGATTCAATATGGATTTTAGTGACCTCCGATTGGCGTAACCGGGTGTCATTACTGCCGACGTGAATTATGATTTTACTGAATTTACGTTTACCCTTAGCCAGCAGTTTTAAATTTCCTTCAATGTCGCCTGCTCTGGCCCCTGGAAGACAATTGACTATGGTTGCCGGTGTCTCTAGCTTCACATGTCTGAGAACAGAATCACCAATTACCAGAGTTTGACCCCCAGCGGGTGTATCACCGAGTGGAGAAAAACGGTTAGACACATGAACCTGGTGGTGTACCTGGGGCTTCTGTTTAGGACTACGCTTCCTCCTCACAGTTACCCAGCCATCTTTCCCCAGCTGCTTGGGGTCTGCCGGGGAACAGCTAGCGGGGCCTACGCTATCTTCGGCTGCACCAGCTACAGGGGCCTGGCTAGCTAAGGGTGAGAGCAGGGTGCAAAGCCGAGTCTCCAGATCAGTAATCCTGGCCTCCAGAGCTGCAAATATGCTACATTTGTTACAGATATCATTACTGCTAAAGGAGGCCGAGGAGTAACTAAACATCTGACACAATGAGCAAGAAAGTGCAGAAGGGACAGGTGAAGTAGCCATGGTGCTAACGGGTCGGCTACGAGCTAAGCTAGCGAAACAGTACAGAGACAGTTAGGGTTGCCAACCGTCCCTTAAAAAACGGAATCGTCCCGTATTTAGAAACAAAAGTACACGTCCCGTATTGAGCTAATAAGGGACGCACTTTGTCCCGTAATACAGTGAGAATCAAAAGTAGTCTATAAGTTTTAATGTAATTAACGCTTTGTTTGAAAACATAATTCCCAGCCCCGCCCCTGCTTTGTGACCAATGAGCTGACAGCACACTTATGACAATTCGAGTATGACAATTCAGATTACCGCTCATCTCATTGGTTGAGGAAAGGTCGCTTGCGGAGAAAATACCGGAAGACAACAGATGACCACAACAAAAAGCATGGCCAACAGGGAAACAAACGCCGACACTGCGGTGCAAGTCTCAGACGACAGTACACCTGAAGCTGGGCAAACACTGCGATTTTCAAACTGCACGATTGGCTCGCATGGGTTATAAGTTCGTAGGTCACGATGCAGGTCTCACACTATACCGCCCGATGCTCTGATGCGACCTGAGTCACACTGTGCCTCCATAAAATGAAGGTTATAACAGAAAATCTGTCGCTCGCTCTCCCTCTTTGTCTTTCACTCACACAGACACGCACCACCATCAACTTTGCTAAATTACTAATGACAAACATGATCAGGCAGCTGTGATTGAGCAGCAATGTAAATCCAACTATTTTCACGGTTGTTGTGGTCGTGATAATTTGGTGATGCCACATCGAAAAGGCTCGGATGAGCTTTCCAAAGTTCTACAAGTTGTGCCTCCATCGCTTGAGTCCAGATCACACGCTGCACAGCCGTGCTGCTCCGTCTTTTTCACCGACGTTTACGTGTTTGCGCGTGAGCAGTGTGAGCGGCTGCGGTGACACCCTCACGAGCGATTGATGATCGGGAGCTGGTCGTGAGGTGTTAATCGTTACCCTTCTCGTTACCCCACGTATACTACACGATGCACGATGAAGGCCAAAATCGGGCCGATCACCAAATTGGTCGCACGACTCAAAAATCGGCTCAAAATGGGCCAAAAATCGCACAGTGTGAGCCAGGCATTAGACCAGCAATGTTTGTTCCTCTCAGAGAAAGAAAAAAAGGCTGCAAAAGTGCAGGGAAGAATGGGAAAAGGAAAACACCTGGCTGGAAAAGTGCACGATAACATCTATAAAGCGCACTGCACTGTGTGCCGGCGCACTTTTTCCATAGGTGCTTCTAATGGTGGGCACATGAAGAACATGAGGGGCGTGAAAGCTCGGGGAACCCTTAACCAATTTTTGTCTACCAGGCCACGGCAGAACCAGATATGGTAAACACTGGTTTGTTTGTTTTTAAACCCTCTGGTTAAGGTTAAAATGGGCATGTGCAGTGAATATCAGCGCTATGTGGCCAGAAGTGTGATAATATAATTTATTTTGTGTAATAAACAACTGCAAGGATAGATGATTACAACAAATAGATGAGTAATACATAAAAGTAATACATAGATGAATAATGATGATGAGTTATGACGCGTAATCATGGGAACAAGTGGGTTTACAAACGGGAGCAAAAGCTGAAATAATGCCTCTGCTGAAGCCAATTGCACTAAATGCACTAAATGTGCACTGTTACAAGAATATTTTTCTTTCTATTGTTTTCTATTAATTTATATAATTTTAAGTTAAGCAGGACAGAGTTCTTTTAAAGAAAGATTTACTTTTATTATCAAAAGTTAAGCATGACAGGCTTCTGTTTAAGAAAGAGACCTGTTTTATTGTGTTAATGTTGTCATTTTGAGCTAAAAATAAATGGCTAAATGATTTTTGTTTCCCATGTGTTGATATCACAAAGAATACGCATCTACTTAAATCAAATTCAAGTCAAATGGTTAAAAAAAATAATTTCACACACAAAAAAAGAGCTAAAAAATTCACCACACTGGGAAGGGTGAAGACAACTGGGTCGCCCGGCCCTGGCCACGAGGTGTCCCTTATTTATTTTTCAGGGAGTTGGCAACCCTAGAGACAGTGAGTGAATACTTTGGCTATAAATTAGGTAGTGAGTACAGAGAAAGTGTGCTTCGGATGAAGCACGTGAAGATTATACTGTGAAAAAAGAATGTATTTAAAAGTTGTTAATTAAACTGCTAAGCAAATAAGCTACTCAGAAACACCACTGTGTTTGAGCAGGAACAGGAAGCGATACTATACCACAGAGCGAGCGAACACCAAGTGACAGCCATCTGCTAGTGTCTAAAGCAATCATAAGTAGGTTTTGAGTGCAGAGTTATTTTTGTGTACTGTTATTATGAAGGGATAGAGTCCAAAACAGTTTATTTTAAACATATTTATTTCTGATTTAATGCTGGATAACTTACATAGGAGTCTTTGGGGTTTGCTCCAGTTACCACTTTAAGCTTTGGCTTCATTTTGAAAGTGCTGCTTTGTTTGTTGTGTGCAGTGCATGACCTAAATAGAGGCATCCATACTTTTGAACTTACAAAAAGTTCATTGTATTTTAGGTGGATGCAGAAGTGGATATAAAACCAAAATCATGTGGAGAAGCATGAAGGAGTTACCTTTTTTTCAGGACTGCGTATGTAGGCAGATGCTCCTGAATATTTTAATATGTTGGGTTTTTGGCCAACTCAAAATAAGTCAAACAGCTGACAGTGAGCAGATGTTTGATTCATAATCTGTCATTTGTATAATTGTCTGTTGATGCTACAGATAAATTTCGAAAAGCAAAAGCCACTGGAATAGAAAGGAAACAAGACAGTTAGGAGACATCTGATGCTAATTTATCATCTATCTCTATATGTCTTAAATGCATGCAAATGATTACTTGTTCAAACCTTGCTTTATCCGAGTGGAACATGATTCTGTTGTCTCACAGCTTTGCAACCACCACAAAGTTGGCAAGCTGTTGCCCAATGCTTGTCCTCCCTGTGCAAAAAGCCCCAGAGGGGGGATCCGCCATCACTTGAACACCTTGAGGCATTTGACCCGGCAGAAGCTTCACAGGGGGACAGGGTTCGGGGTCCAGAACCCCTCAGCTCAGAGTTGGATGCTAAAAGCAAATGATTCGTCGTGGTGCAGAGTCCGGAGAGGAAGCTACCCGCCAACCAAGCCAATGCATCACCTGACAGAGGCTCGACCATACCCGTTACCACAATGTAAGCCTATGACTGGCTGCCAGGTGTGCTGCAGCACGCCGATGAGCCAGTGCAGAGTTTGTTACTCCAACATGTTGTGGGAGCAAAGCTCAAATCGCTCTGCACCTTCAGTCTGCAGTTCGGTCCTGATTGGTAAGGAAAGATCTGGGCCTTGTTTTCCAATGAGTACATCTTTGAACTGCTTTTATTTCAACCTCTAAGATGCTTTTGGAAAACAAGCTGGTTCTTCATCACTTCTAATTGCACTGTCTTCATCCATTCATCCATCCCATCCACTCATGGATTAATAATGTCTGTTTTCTCATTGGAGACGTGGACGAGCTCAACAGTGGAGACGAGTACGAAGTAGGACAGTCCACCGGTGCTCCATCACCATTTCCCCAACGTTTGACCATGACTCCCCCATGTCTCAGCATGCATGATTACCTCCAGCCAGGCCTGTCTCCAAGGTTCAGAACTAAAAGCCCTTGCATCCGAACAGCCCCACCCAGCCCCATGCGGCCTCACCGCATACTGGAGGTGCCGCCCGTGGAGCTCGTCAAACAGGAGAGTCTGGACGAGCTGAGGACGACTGTACAGTTGGCCGCCAGCTCCATGGAGAGCAGCACCAAAGACATAAAGCACCTTGGGGAGAGGATGGCAGCAGCCACAGAGCACATGTCGGTGACAGTGCAGGACAACTCGCAGGCTTTGCTCCTCCTCACGCAGGTTGTGGACCGGTTGCAGACGCTCCTCACAGCCACCAGATCTGAAGTAAACACCCTTAAAGCTGCTGAGCAGGAAGGCACTTTGAAGAAAAGCCCAACTCAAAAGCCTCAAGGGCACCAGTCCCCATGTTCCTTCAGCTCCTCCTCCAGCTCCCTCAGCAGCTCCTTGGACCCTCCTTCCACCTCCCAGTTGGGCAGCTGCCAGTCTCCGTCTTGTCGTGGATCTCCCTGGGACACAGTGAAATCAAAAAACTCTCCTGTGGCACAGAAGAAGCACAGCCACACTGATCTGGAAACATCCAAACATCAGCTTACAAATGGCCTGTTTGATGAGAAGTTCAGTCCCTTGAAAGGAGGTCGCTCAAACCAGAGGAAGAAAAAGAAGAGGAAGAAGGCGACATGAGAGCTGTCCAGAAAGTGGCCTTCTTTGGGTCCTTTGTAGGAGCACCGAGGCTACCCTGCAAACAGTGGTAGTTCATGTTTCTTTTGTCTGTTTCATTACATTTCATCTGTGGCAAATCAGCTCCAGTTTCCCTTCGTTTGTGTCACTATTACGTTATTTAGGCCTGAATTAAACCTTCAAGTCTCTTCTTGCATATCCATCGGAGCCACATGTGTCCATTTTATCTTCATTTGTCTGACCTGGCAGCAACTGTTTATTCTGTTTTTTTATTACGTCTTTCTCAGGGAGCAACTATAAAAAGAAACGAGATCACAGGAGAGATTTTTATAGCTCGGGTGATTCACGGAGGGCTTGCGGATCGCAGTGGTGAGCCTTTTTTTTTTTTTTTACCCCCGTTTAACCCCCTATAGCTAATGTTTGTTGTTTAGATGAGTAAACCCTAACTCTAATCTTAACTCTAGACTTTCACTGGAGGATTCCTAGATTAAGCCTAGTGCCAGACTAAAAGAAAACATCAGTGACGATCTACACTGGAAAACATCTGACACGTAGAGCTTAAAGTTATGCATTAATGCAAAACTGAACTTTCTGTGCTGAGGACAAATTGTTTGCAAACATCTGTTTTGGGGCCTTTAACTTCATCTTGCACTCTTTATTCTGCAGATGTACACAGACCATCTGATTGTGTTCATTTTCAATGTTGGGATGATTCATGTAGGAAGACACAAAAAATGTTCCTGGTCAATCTGCTTCCAAATTCTAGTGCTAGTTGCAATCAAGCACTTTATATAAAACATTGATCTCATCTATTGATTCGTGGAGCTCCAGGTTGAGATTTTTTTTTGGTCCATAATACAGTAACTTTACCTTTCTTTATTATGTAGTTTTCACAAGTGAAGACAAAATTAGCACCATGTTGAACTTTTTACTGAGGTCATGAATAAGGTGGTGGGTAGGGTCTGCACTCCTAGACAAAAGGATGGATCTTTGCTTCCAGAGAAGCTTTCCCCTGCTGACCATTAGGGGAAAAAAATGCAGGTTTATTGTATTTCTGCTTTGGCATCACTTTTCAGACCCAAAGCTTATACTATATGGGCAAAAGGGCTGGGCCATCTCCACATTAAATCTACAGGAGCTGCTCAGCCACGAAGCTCCCAGCTCATAGGTTTTGTGCTGATGTTAATGCTGGAGGAGATTTGGAGCTCTACAGTTATCATAAAGACAGGTTGCATGGCTAGGTGAATGATTTTATACACCTGTGCCAATGGGACTCAAAATACCTGAATTCAAATAGTAAAAGGTGTGGCCCCGTACTTTTGTCCATGCAGTGTACATCTATATTTGTTTTTGTCACATTTTGGGAGCATTTATAAGACAATCCTAACAAAGTAAAAGGTTCAGAACCAGAGACATGGACTGGTTGGGTTGGAGAAAGTTTTCTTGATGTTCATGCAGACAGGACTTTCTTCTTCTGGTTACAGACACATCCTCATGTGGCTTTTACCTTTACCATGAAAATAAATGTAACTTTAGACAATTTTAAAACATCCACACTGGTTATATAGTATACTAAAGAAGCTCTGACAGCGATTGGACCTGTAAGCTTTTAAATGACAAGTTGTGCTTAAATTTGATTGCTTTTGTTATTGATTATAACAATGTATTGATCATATTTTTCGTTGAGGTTTTAGTGTATTACAAACAAGAAAAACTACAGTAGATTAAAGCACATAAAAGTTAACAAAACTAAAGAAAACATGAAATGAAAAACTGATATCTTTTTTAATGCATGTTTGCGTTTGTGTGTACATAGGTCTACTCCATGCAGGGGACCGGATCATAGAGGTGAACGGTTTTCCTGTGGACGGGATGGAGCCTGAACAAGTTATCCAAGTTGTGGTGGGTCACTTGTTCATCAAATAAAATGTGCTCTTGCTGTTGTGTATTGTTTGCATCCAACATTGGTTCTGTTCATGCTCCATTTTGTTTTCTTACAACCAATCAGCAAGCTCGGTCGCATGGCACCATTATGTTTAAAGTCATTCCCATCACAGAAAGGCCGGTCCACAACCAGACCATGGTGAGTCATTTACCACAGCTCAATTATTATTGCCTCTGTTCACATAAAAAATATTCACCCCTATTTTGTGTGTTTCTCTTTGCTAGCTATACGTACGGGCCATGACTGACTACAGCCCTCAGCAGGACCCGGCCATCCCTTGCGCCGATGCCGGCATGAGCTTCAGAAGAGGCGACATCCTGGAAATTGTGGACCAGACAGATGCCCTCTGGTGGCAGGCAAAGAAACTACCCAGCAGCACAGCATGTGCTGGCCTCATCCCCTCCACCAACCTCCTCAAACGGTCAGATATGGTTCTTTTAAGCATGCTCTTCCAATCTTGGACTGCATGTAATAGGTTTTTATTTTGCTGTTTGGTTATTTTTATGGGTAAGGTGTTAAAATTCCCTGATTCATTCAATTCCATCTCCTAAAAGTCATCTTTAATTCAGTTCAATTCAATTTAACAGTATTGAGATACGAATTAATTAAAATGAACTGATTAAAAGAAGAAGAAAGAAAGCAACAATCCCTTCCCCTTTGAACAAGCACTTGGCGACAGTGGGGACAAAAAACTCCCTTTAAAAAGGAAGAAACCTCCAGCAGATCCAGGCTCAGAGAGGAGCGGCCATCTACCGCGACCAGTTAATGGGTTGTAAATTTATATACAACAAACATACTATAATATCTGCTTATTTTTCTTTTTGTTTTCCTTTTGGGGCTTTTCCTCTGACATATTCTGACTTTGACCCTTAAGATCTACTTGTTTGGTAACGCTGGCCTCTTCAGCTTGTTCTTCTTGAATTGACTGCTGCACGGTCTCATTTCGAGCCTGAGGATTTTCTAATTCAGTAAAACTGACCTCTTTTTCTTGCTATTATATGTCCAGACATGATCGAAATGTTGTGATGCTTACCAGGTCTTTAAAATGAGATAAATACAAGTTCAGATAAAGCATAAAATATGACATAAATATTACACTGTGTGTTTATTTGTTTAACAGAAATTCAAGCCAAAATAGAGAAGCAGTGTGTGAAAAACTAAGTACAGTCTACTGCTTCCATAATTAGGAGGGTAATTAGCACCCAGGTGCTGATAATCAAATACAATTTCTTTGTATGAGCACCTCTTTAAAGCAGAAGTGTTGGCAGTTTGCCGGTCTGGAGCATTCACTTATGTGATGTGTTTGTTGCTGGGATGTCAACTCTTGGGAAGATTGTGGTCCTGGGCACATTGCAGTGATTGACCATGACTTCCTCTGTATATCAAAGTATTCTAGAATCAAATGGGAGGGCGTCTGTCTGACAGCTGAAGCTTGGCTGAAACTGATCATGCAACAAGACCAGATTACTCTCTGTTATGTCCTACAATGTATAACCTCAGACAGCATGTCCTTTATCAGGTTAGGATTACATGAAAAAACAAAATTCATATTTGGCTTATTCCAGGATGGCCATGTCTGCACGAACAAGTGATAAAAGTGAGACTTTAAATAATAATGAAATGCTCTTCCACTGGGTTTGAAGCTTTAAATTTCTGATTTAGATTTTGTCGTTTGACATATTCAGATGACTGGATGGATGGAGCTTATCAGCTAATGCTTAAGGCTATTTAGCTAGCAGTAATATTTGTGATCCCAGTTTGGGTTAAAGCAAAGTATACTGAGCAGCCAACTCTTTATAGTAACCTCTAGTACAATTGAATGCTGAGCAAGGAATCTGAACTGAATCAGACTGAAAAGGGACATGTATTGAATGTATTCAGTGAGACTTAAAACAAGTAATTTAGATCATTTACTCCCCAAGAAATTGTTTCCTGGAGTCATACATGAAGTAAAAAATCAAATATAATTTGAATATATATATCAGGTCATCGGGTGGCTGTAGCTCAGGTGGCGGAGCAGGTCAGCCACTAATCAGAAGGTCGGTGGTTCGATCCCAGGCTGCCTCCTGGCTGCATGCCAAATATCCTTGGGCAAGATACTAACCCCATGTTTGCCTACTGGTGGTGGTCAGAGGGCCCGGTGGCGCCAGTGTCCTGCAGCCTCGCCTCTGTCAGTGCGCCCCAGGGCGGCTGTGGCTACAATGTAGCTTGCCAGTGTGTGAATGTGTGGGTGAATGACTGAATGTAGTGTAAAGTGCTTTGGGGTCCTTAGGGACTGAGTAAAAGCGCTATACAAATGCAGGCCGTTTACCATTTACCATATAATTTGGGAGCATCGCCTAGAAATGTCTTTTTTGACATCTCATAATATTTTACAGGAGGCATAAAAGTTGTCTCATCTTACTCTGTTTCTGCTTGTTGTAACAGGAAGCAGAGGGAGTTCTGGTGGTCACAGCCTTACCAGCCACACACCTGCATTCAGACCTGTGAGTGCGCTCAGGTTTTCTTTTAATCATCATTAAAGTCACTGCTTTACAGCTTCACAGATGAGTTTTCTTTGTTTTCTTCTCCATGCTTACTGAAGTGAGCACTGTAGAGGAAGGTAAGAATAGACTACATTAAACTTAATCAAACTTGAATCGTTCTATAACTGATCTGACCTTAATTATCTGTTTTTCCAACCACAGAGGAAGACTTAATTGCCATTGATGACAAATGTGTGGAAGCAGGTAAACCTTTACCTTCCATTTACTGTGTAATGTGGCTTTTATTCATCTTTTACACACAAACTAACTAACCACACAAAAACGTCTTTGCTTCTCTGTCTTTAACTTGTGTCTGTTTGTGTTTCCTGCCCCGATAGACGAGGAGGCATTTGATTCTGGTAGGTAAGTCTTTGCTGATGTAATCCGTTCTGTCCCTGAATTTGTTTCGTGCCCTTCAAAGGAAATTTTTATTGTTGTTTCTTTTCCAAACGTTCCTGCTGCCTGATGGGGGAATGTCAGAGGAGCTCAGAGAAGGTGAGAAAAGCTTAAAGAATTGTGTTCTTATCTGCCTCCCAAGAGTAAATTTATACATTTCTTTAATTTAATTAGTTATTTTAATTAGTAATTTTAATTAATTAAAAGAGCAGATCTCCTGACTTGTTATGGAGATAGGTCACATGTTCTTACTTGGACTGATATTAAATCATATATTAAAACAATAAAATTCAATAGTACAGGAGCCAGTATAGAAACACAAAATATGAGTCCTCTGTTTTATAATTGGTGTGTTGCATTTTAAGAAATGTAGCACTTGGTGTTTTTGTAGCTTATCGCCGGGGTTTTTCTTCTGCCGCAGACTTTTTTTCTGTTAATCCAGCAGTGCATCATAAATCCCTGAAGTGCTGTTTAATTTGCAGAGGTATTTTAGACTTTCCTGTAATTTACGTGTGGGAAATGGAGGCTGACGCAGTTGCTTTGGTTGATTTCAGGTCAAAATGATGCACTGTATTATTTTGCATGCTTTCTTTTTTTCATGTTTGACATTTTAGTGTGTAGGGCTTTTATTGGAGTCATTAAAAAAAATAACCAAGATTTTTACAAAAAGACGAGCCTAGCATTAAATGGTAGATAAAAAAGAGACCTTTTCATATGCTCCAACTTGCTTTGAGCAGCCATCTAGCCCATATGGTGATATGACCAGTGAAAGTTTACCCAAAATGCACTTTGAAATGATGCTTCTTTCTGTTCCTCCACTCTGATCTAGGGATATGACTCTCAGCCTGGGTGCGAGAGGTTAAGTTGAATCCCGGACTAGCCCCCAAAAGTGTTAGTTCTTACATCCATGGCTCAGAGAAACATTTGAGTAGCAAGTCTAAGAATTTTTAAATAATACAAAAATAATTTCTCACAAAGAAAGCAAATAAGAGAAACTGAAGCAAACTCACATTGCTTCATCAGTTTGATTGCTGTTGCTCCCAACTCACCAAAGCAAATTTCAAAAAGCAACTAAAGCCAAAGGTTGATGCTGATAGAAGAGAGAGAAAGAGCGGCCCATAGCATAGCTGCATCTGGCTTTATATGTGCAGCTGACCTTCAGGTTATTAACAATGACAGAAAAAAGAAAAACATGGTAGTAAACATGCTGGCTCAGCGAGGCACATGTAACAGTCACCGACACTAAACTGGTTTAGTTTTTGCGATTGAAAGATAGTTGAGTTTTGCGATTGAAAGTGTGGTATATCCCGTGATACTGCCTTCGCAGATGGTTATAGGAAAAACAAATTAAGTCTGGGCCATAAATTGTGAGATTTATATTTCAATGTAAAATTGGTTTGATTGCAGTTTTACCAGAGGTACGAATTTTTCAACATAATATTTAATAGTAGCGCTGGAAAAGCAAAGAAAATCAAGTGTAAGCATAAAACATTGACACAAAGCAGCTTGCAAAGTACCCCATAACCATAGCACAAATCCTCTGTTATAATTTGTAACAGGTGTGTTGCATTGTGGGAAATGGGAAGGATCCAGTGTTTTTGTGGCATGAACCACACCAAAGACTAAATACTGTATGTATGCTTATCTGACTTTTTTTTTTTTTTAAATCCAGCAGTGCATCATAAATCCCTCAAGTACTGTTTGAATTTGCAGAAATATTTTAGACTATTCTTTGTTTTAGGGTGGAGGCTTTATGGGACACGCGGGCTGACGTAGTTGCTTTGATTGGTTTAAGGTCACAGATAAAATCCAATCCTATGTATCTCTGTCTCGCTCCTCACCAACACACATTGGCTATCATCTGGACTTCCCAGGAACAACTTACAACTAATAAATCTAATGTAAAGGGGAAAAAAAGTGTATATATAGCAAATTTACAACTTAAAGTTCCCACATTATTACTTTAACGGTTACTATGCATCCTTGGACTCTGGTATTGCTTAGTTTTCAGTAATTTCAAGTAAAAAATTATTAACAAAACCATTTGGGGGTAATTTGACCCTAAAATAAAAATAATTGAAATACACAGAAGACTAGCTGTTGCAGAGATGATCTTCCCAGTGTGTCCCGGGCTTCCATTCCTTTCCTGAAACATCTCATGTAGGAGGCACCCAGGATGCATCCTGATAAGATGTCTGAACCATGAGGAGTGGCTCTGCATCATTCACTGTGTTTTGCAGAATTATTTTTAATTACGCTGTGTGCAAACATGTATTTTTTACATCTCTTTTATTGTTGTTACTGATCTTTTTTCCACATGTCTCACTGTGTTACATCCTGCTTTTTTTTTTTAATCCAAACCAGAGGAGGATGACTTTAGAAGCAACGTTGAAGGAATATATTTAGGTAAGCCTTCTCGAGCAGCAGATTATTTCTCTTATAATGTTGCTCAAACTTGTTGGTATATTTAGAGTTTAGTTCTGTTTCTGTGTGTGTTGTGGATCCATTTTTGAGGGTTATCTACTGACATCTGTTCTTTTTCATCAGCGGGCTTTAGGCGCAGCATGCGTCTGTGTCGGCGGCGGGCTCACAGCACCACCCAGCCGTCCTGCAACACCCGTTGCCCCAGCAGCTGCTACAGTGCCCTCAACAGTCCATATGAGGAGGTGGTTCGTTACCAGCGCCACCCGGAGGATATACACCGCCTCATTGTCCTCTTAGGTACAGAAAACATTTCAGTCCTTTAGTTTAGTTTCCCACATCTACACTCATAAGCCTTTTAGATACACCTTGATAGAATCAGGGTGGGTGCTCTTTTATCTTCAGAGCTGTCATAATTCAACAAGGTGCTGGAAACACTCCTCAGAGATTTTGGCCCATATTGACATGACAGCGCCACACATTTGGTGCTGTTCAAATAACCAGTATGAGATGATTTGAGATTTGTGTGAAATGGTGTGTTATCCTGCTGGAAGGAGCCATAAGACGATGATGATGCTCAGTTAGTACTACTGGCTCAAAGTGTGCCAAGAAAATGTCCTCCATACCGTTACACCACCACCACGAGCTGGAACTGCTGATAAAAAGGGAGGATGGAGCCATGTTTTCAGACCAGGCAACATTTTTCTAAACTCTGCATAACTTGGTTGTAACAAGTGGTTATTTGAGTTACTGTTGCCTTCCTATTAGCTTGAAGCAGTCACATAGAAAACTGTGACAAACTGGATATTATCTCTTTTTTGGATTATCCCCTGTAAACTCTACAAATTTAAGTTTAAAGAAAATCCAAGTAGATCACCCATTTCTGAAATCATCAGACCAACAACCATACTTCATTCAAAGACACTTAAATCATCTTTCTTCCTCATTCTGATGCTCAGTTTGAACTCCAGCAGGTCGTCTGGATCATGTCTAAATGCCTAATGTAATAACAAGCAGTTGAATGAAAGTATATACAAACAATTAACATGCGCGTGCTTTTTCAGGTCCGTCTGGTGTAGGTGTGAATGAACTTCGAAGGCGTTTGGTTGAGATGAACCCAAACATCTTCCAGGGACCAGTGCCATGTACGTAATCATCTTTTCAGTCGCAGACATCATGAAAGATTTTAATCAAATTCAAAAAAAATATTAAAAAGCAGAGTTACCTGAGAAATCCTAGGCATTTTCTTCTTTCTGGGCTCTTTGTGGTTTTGTCTCAGATTCTGTAGTAATCAGATTAAATGGTTGATTTTTCTTTTTTCCTTCTCCAGACACTACAAGAGCACCCAGAGGATATGAGGAATCTGGCAGAGAATATTTCTTCGTCAGCCGAGAAGTCTTTGAGAACATGGTTTATCACAACAGGTGAAGCTGTCTGCACATCCATAAGTGACACATTAAAACTTTAATGAAGTTGTGGAATGTAGATGGAACTGATGAGAGCTTAGCCACAATCGATAGATTTTAGCCCCACTGTCTCTGTCTTTTTTTGTCCGGCAGGTTTCTGGAGTACGGCGAGCACAAAGGGAACATGTACGGCACCAGCATCGAGTCTGCAAAGAAGGTTTTAAACAGCGGCAAGATCTGCGTCATCGACATTGAGCCAAACGCAAGTCCAACTCAGACACAGTAAAGAGAGCCAATAGATAAATAAAAGTGTTTTCATGTAAATTTGTATATCCTTGTTTAGGCCCTCCAGGCAGTGAGGACACACGAACTGAGGGCCTTCGTCATCTATGTTAAGCCTCCGACTCTGGAGCGCCTCAGGGAGACGAGACAGGACTCGTACATCACCACCAACTACTACGTCAACCGGCCATTCAAAGTATGACGCTGGGCTTAGTTGTCTGGTTAAAACGTCCACTCTTAACTTGGAGAAAAAAATGTTTCTTTTTCCTAATAAGATAATTATTTACATTTAGATGTGATTGCTATCATCCAATAGAGCATTACAAAGATATTGGTACACCCCAAACACACACAAGGGAAGGGATTTGATTTGGGAGGTCTCAAATTTTATAGGAACTTTTTCTTTACCCCCAACTTGACTTCTTCTGTTTTAATTAGAATAGGCAAAATCTATATCGGCCTATGAGATAAGTAGTCTTATCTTTGGTTTTACTTCAGGATGAAGACTTCCAGGAGATTGAGGAAGCAGCACGGAAGATTGAGTCAAACTACTGGCAGTTCTTTGATCATGTGATCATCAACGATGAGCTGCAGGACTCCTGCGTTGAGCTGCTGACAGCAGTGATGAGGGCGCAGGACGAGCCACAGTGGGTCCATGCCAACTGGATTCGACCCACGTCAGAGTCCTAGGAGCAAAGTAGAGGAGAGGACGTCGGGTCAAAGCAGTGATTTTTTTTTAATTTTTTTACTGTACAGTTTTAAAACATGAAATCGTGACATGTAAATTCAGTGATTGCTTTTCTAAATATACTCGTGTGTGTGTTTGTGTGTGTCACATGTGAGCTGGACTTTAAGTCTCTTCAAATCCCCAAAGATGAAATGAAGCTGGATCCAAGCTCAAAGAAATTCCTGAATTTGTGTCTGTTTGTCACAGTTTTGTTTTTTTATTTTTTTCAGTCAGCAGGAACTAGGGTTGCCAACTCCCTGAAAAATAAATAAGGGACACCTCGTGGCCAGGGCCGGGCGACCCAGTTGTCTTCACCCTTCCCAGTGTGGTGAATTTTTTAGCTCTTTTTTTGTGTGTGAAATTATTTTTTTTAACCATTTGACTTGAATTTGATTTAAGTAGATGCGTATTCTTTGTGATATCAACACATGGGAAACAAAAATCATTTAGCCATTTATTTTTAGCTCAAAATGACAACATTAACACAATAAAACAGGTCTCTTTCTTAAACAGAAGCCTGTCATGCTTAACTTTTGATAATAAAAGTAAATCTTTCTTTAAAAGAACTCTGTCCTGCTTAACTTAAAATTATATAAATTAATAGAAAACAATAGAAAGAAAAATATTCTTGTAACAGTGCACATTTAGTGCATTTAGTGCAATTGGCTTCAGCAGAGGCATTATTTCAGCTTTTGCTCCCGTTTGTAAACCCACTTGTTCCCATGATTACGCGTCATAACTCATCATCATTATTCATCTATGTATTACTTTTATGTATTACTCATCTATTTGTTGTAATCATCTATCCTTGCAGTTGTTTATTACACAAAATAAATTATATTATCACACTTCTGGCCACATAGCGCTGATATTCACTGCACATGCCCATTTTAACCTTAACCAGAGGGTTTAAAAACAAACAAACCAGTGTTTACCATATCTGGTTCTGCCGTGGCCTGGTAGACAAAAATTGGTTAAGGGTTCCCCGAGCTTTCACGCCCCTCATGTTCTTCATGTGCCCACCATTAGAAGCACCTATGGAAAAAGTGCGCCGGCACACAGTGCAGTGCGCTTTATAGATGTTATCGTGCACTTTTCCAGCCAGGTGTTTTCCTTTTCCCATTCTTCCCTGCACTTTTGCAGCCTTTTTTTCTTTCTCTGAGAGGAACAAACATTGCTGGTCTAATGCCTGGCTCACACTGTGCGATTTTTGGCCCATTTTGAGCCGATTTTTGAGTCGTGCGACCAATTTGGTGATCGGCCCGATTTTGGCCTTCATCGTGCATCGTGTAGTATACGTGGGGTAACGAGAAGGGTAACGATTAACACCTCACGACCAGCTCCCGATCATCAATCGCTCGTGAGGGTGTCACCGCAGCCGCTCACACTGCTCACGCGCAAACACGTAAACGTCGGTGAAAAAGACGGAGCAGCACGGCTGTGCAGCGTGTGATCTGGACTCAAGCGATGGAGGCACAACTTGTAGAACTTTGGAAAGCTCATCCGAGCCTTTTCGATGTGGCATCACCAAATTATCACGACCACAACAACCGTGAAAATAGTTGGATTTACATTGCTGCTCAATCACAGCTGCCTGATCATGTTTGTCATTAGTAATTTAGCAAAGTTGATGGTGGTGCGTGTCTGTGTGAGTGAAAGACAAAGAGGGAGAGCGAGCGACAGATTTTCTGTTATAACCTTCATTTTATGGAGGCACAGTGTGACTCAGGTCGCATCAGAGCATCGGGCGGTATAGTGTGAGACCTGCATCGTGACCTACGAACTTATAACCCATGCGAGCCAATCGTGCAGTTTGAAAATCGCAGTGTTTGCCCAGCTTCAGGTGTACTGTCGTCTGAGACTTGCACCGCAGTGTCGGCGTTTGTTTCCCTGTTGGCCATGCTTTTTGTTGTGGTCATCTGTTGTCTTCCGGTATTTTCTCCGCAAGCGACCTTTCCTCAACCAATGAGATGAGCGGTAATCTGAATTGTCATACTCGAATTGTCATAAGTGTGCTGTCAGCTCATTGGTCACAAAGCAGGGGCGGGGCTGGGAATTATGTTTTCAAACAAAGCGTTAATTACATTAAAACTTATAGACTACTTTTGATTCTCACTGTATTACGGGACAAAGTGCGTCCCTTATTAGCTCAATACGGGACGTGTACTTTTGTTTCTAAATACGGGACGATTCCGTTTTTTAAGGGACGGTTGGCAACCCTAGCAGGAACATATTTAGCACTTCTTCAACTAAAGACGCCCGCAGGACCTAAATTCAAACAAAACTGCCTCTTTTCCTGCCCTCCTCCCTATTCTTGTACACAGACCTCCAATAAAAGAAACCTATATCTAAAGCATGTTTGTCCCCTTTGGCCATGAATGATTTCTTGATCCATTCCAGTCTAAAATGACACATTCTCATGTCAAATGGTGGGTAAAATGAACAATTAACGTAAATAAACAAAAACAAAAAAGATTTGTATTTTTAAAGGTATGTTACTGTACACCCAAAGCACTGATGTTTGCTAATCCTTGAAAGTTAAAAATAAATAAATAAATAAATAAATAAATAAGATTAGCAGCCATGGTTAAAACAAACAATCACACACACACACAGAGATTAAAAGGGGGAGGGGCAAAGTAGTCTTCAAAACATTATTAATACCTGGAAGTTTAAATTTTAATACATTTTTTTCATTTTATTTTTGCTAAATGTTAAGCTACCGGAAATGCGTCACACTATTCCTAAATACATCCGGGCCACAACCCCGCCGCTCAGTGAGCGTAAACAAAGCAAAAAAGGAAAAGAAAAATCAACAAAACAGCGATTTATTCGCTTTAAACGACTGAAGCGAGTAAAACAAAGTTACCAGCTGCATAATATTAAACGAGTTATGGATACAGGAGGAGCAACGGTGAGAGATATGCACACATAATGCATGAAAAGTCAACATAACGGTTGTATTTAAATGGATGGCGTGATTTGCTCCCAACTGTACCTGTGGGGGGCAGAAAGCGCAGACAGTGTTTGTAACCTGCCTGTTTTCTGTGTAGACGCGGAGGGTGAGGGAGCTGCCGCCTCTCCCACAGGTGAGTAAATCAAACCTCATCTGAGCTAACAGCTCTGTAATCTCTGTAATCTGTAAACTCCTCTGTAATAACTCTTAATAAAAATCAACAAGAACCTGTTGATTTGTCACGTGGTGGCTGGTTTTTATTCATTTTATTCACTTTATGTTATTTACACGTTTATTTATCCAGACGTTTTCGGTCTTAAATTATGAGAAAAAGGTTATTGATAGAGAAAATATTGAATCAGTAGCTTATTTGAGAAATATTAAAGTGATCCACACTTGGTTTTACATTTCCTTTAATAATAATAAGTTTTCTTTCTGTAGCACCTCGCAAAATGTACTAAAATCATTAAGACATTAGAGACATACAGTCCTGTGCAAAAGTGTTGCGCCACCCCTCATTTTTTTTTCTTTTGTGCTCTTAAGCAACAACTTATTCAGTGAAACAGGAGAAAGTTGAGTAAAAGCACCCAGAGATCTGATAAACTCGTCACACAGACTTGAACAATCAGACTTGGTGAATTTAAAGCCTGTTTTTAAGAGATTTGGTTTTTATTTCTGAAAAGTGACATTTCAAAGTGCATTTTGGGTAAACTTTCACTGGTCATATCACTTAGTGATTTGGTTCTCGGTTTACGTGAGATGAAGTACTTCCTGGATGTTTTTACTCACCGACACACTCATAAATACACACTGCCACTCCAAGACGCTGAAAAAGGGGCTTGACCTGTGCTCGGAGTAATCCTCAGTCCTGGCAGATGTACTAACACAGATTTAGCCGAGGATAAAACAGTCAGGATGTCATGTGTCACTTAACTCCTGTCTCGCTGGTTTCTTGGGGGAGAAATGGCCAGAAAGACGCCGGTAAGATGCTTGCTTCGGTTGTTTTATCCAACTCTGGGTTATAACTAAAAGTTCTTGAACTTTTTATGTTAAAATCTTAACTTTTTCATTGGTTATGCAAGTGCTGATGGCTTAGATAATCTCTTATAATGGGCTTATCCTGTTTTGTAAGAGCAGCCATATCACTTTCAGGCAGTTTGTGTCTAAATTTCAAAATTACGTTTCTTTGGTTCTTGTGTTCTTGTTACTGAAGGAGTGATAGTTATTAGATATGTTTAAGATGCGTTTGATGGCACCAAAAAGCTTTCCAGTCAGATTTTCTCAGACTCTGGTGTGTCTAGTAGCGGTGTATACCGAAGGGTCAGTTTTAGGGTCTTGTTCTTGCAGGATTTCAAATAAAAAGGTCATAAAAAGTGTTTAGTTTTGTTTCTAGATTTACTAGAATGTGTGCATAACTTGTGTTGTTCTGTTGGTATGGACAGAAATTCAGAAAATATAACTGTAGGTCTTATTATCCCAATTATTTTTACATAGGTTTCTTTTTTGGTGTGACAGATTTGGGAATGAAAAAACTGCATTTAATGTGTTAAACTTCAACACAAATCTATAAAAGAAGGAATAAAAATGTTCTTTAGAGGGGTTTTTATGAGTGAACAAAGGGAGAAATCTGACTTCTGTGTTTCACTGTGTCTCTCCAGAGAGGCCAGCGATCTCTTCCCACGATGTCGAGGTGGGTAAACATCTTCATTTCAAGCAGCTACTGTGGTGTAATGCTAAATGACCTATGAAGCTTTTTTTGCCATGCAAGAGAGGTGTGTGTGTGTGTGTGTGTCTGTGTGTGTGTGTGTGTGTGTGTGTGTGTGTGTGTGTGTGTGTCTCAATGATCCAGGAGCACCCGGTGACAGTCTTTGTGTTTTCCCGCATGACGTCACAAGGCAAAAGTAGCAACTAAGTAATTTGGAGATAAGTGAATAAGAGGAACAATGGACAGGAAACTTTCCAATCCGATTTAATTTATATATATAGTCAGTCCTTAAACAGTGAGTGGAAAAGCACAGGACCTGAACTCTGATCAACTTTCAACACTGATGACGCAGCAATGGATTGCCATCATATTAAAGAAGCATGTAACAAAATAAAAATGAAATAATAATAATAATAATAATACTAATAATACCTACTGAATTAGAGGTCACAATAAGTCAGCCAGACTTCAGACTGCTCTGTATCTTCATTTTTTTCTACTTGGCTCTGTACAACATCAGAGAAAGGGGCTATCAGTCATATGGTCATCCCAGACTCAAAAGCCTCACACACCTGTCAATTCTAATATAGTTATGGTGGGTAAAAATGGTAAATGGCTTGCATTTGTATAGCGCTTTTACTCAGTCCCTAGGGACCCCAAAGCGCTTTACACGTTCAGTCATCCACCTGGTGATGGCAGCTACATTGTAGCCACAGCCACCCTGGGGCGCACTGACAGAGGCGAGGCTGCCGGACACTGGCGCCACCGGGCCCTCTGACCACCACCAGTAGGCAACGGGTGAAGTGTCTTACCCAAGGACACAACGACCGAGACTGTCCAAGCCGGGGCTCGAACCGGCAACCTTCCGATTACAAGGCGAACTCCCAACTCTTGAGCAGCTAAAACAGCTGCTTTTAGACAGGGGATGAACTGAAGGGCTGCACCAAAGCCCAGGATAAGATAAATGAGGATGATTTTGGACTCTGATTCATGCAAAGTGACTCTAGTAGAGTCCAAGAATAAAAAAGTGAAGTAGTAATTGAGCAAACGAGGTCCTCTTTAAACAGCAAAACTAAACTTTTCTTCTCTCTTTTCTTTGTTCTTGCGACCTGTGCACATGTGAAGTCAAGACACAGGTGGGTAAAAATATTTCTAATAAACGAGTTGCATTTCTTCTCAAACTCATTTTTTATGTGACTTAGCTTTATTTATTTATCCCTTCATGTGCACAGAAGATGTTCCAGCACCAAAGCACAAGAAGAAGAAAGCGAAAAAGGAGACAAATGGGGTGGACGATACAGACGGTAAGAAACAGCTTTGTATTCTCATATTTGATGCTTCACGAACATGAATTTAAAGGTTTGAAGGGCTTCTTTAATATAACCTTTTCATGCACCTAACTGTATCTTCACCGCTCACACTATGAGCATATTTCTCATTGTCATCCAAATTATCTTCAAATTGCCATCATGAGCCCAAAGAAAGCTTTGCATTATGTATTGAACTGTTGAGCAGTGTAAAACTGCACATATATAACAGCATTTATGTTCACTAAGGTCCTAAAAAACAAATTGTTACCATTAAAATTCTTCCATAACTCTGGAGAATAATTTTAAGTAAAGGATAACAACATAAAACCACAAAGAAGGAGAGTAGACTTTTCAAATTTGTCCTAAAATTTCTGTATAAAAATGTCAATTTCCTCATTTGCCTCCACCCACTGTTTAAAATAAAGCTGTAGCTTCTTGTGCCGCCTTCAGATCAGGGGATGGAGATGGGAGGCATGGGCAGCCGCAGGGCTTCTGGAATCGGGGATCATCTGACCCTTGAAGCCACAGTCGAGGCCCCGCCACAGAGGAGGAGGAAGAAGAAGAAAACTGCCACTATAGGTGAATTCAAGAATTCTGTCTCTGCTAGTTGTAGCTGCTTTATATTGCAAGGTAAGGACCCTGTAATAATACAGAGAGACCGCCAACAATCAGACAACGCCCTAAGAGCAAGAGACGGTGGAAGGAAAAACTTCCTTTTAACAGGAACAAACCTCCAGCAACCGTGTGCTGCCACCAGTTGGGGGTGAGGGGAGAAAGACTGTTTGATAATAACTTTAGCTAGCTCCATATTTTTAACTGTAGACTCTGCTGGAGTGGCTTTGCATGATTCACTGCTCAAAATAATCCTTATGGATCTTATTGTGAATCTTGCATCAGCCCCCTCAGTTCATCATCTGCCTGAAACAAGCTACTTTAGCTCTTCCCACTTCAAACCAGCTTTCTTATGATTGTCTGCCTCTCACAAACGGCAGGTGGGTGGAGCTTCTGCGACTCTATGACAGACTGCAGAGCCAAATTTAGAAAATAGTGTCTGAGTGTAAGCATTTAGAGCAATCTGAGGACTGAACTTTTGGCTGAAACTGAAACTTTGCCCATGTTGTGAACCCTTTAACGTTGTGTATGTGACAATCCTGGATTTCAGGTCTTGAGGACGACCACGCTGACCTGGTGAACGGAGACACCGTGGACCAGACCACAGATGGAGAAGAAGTGGTCAGGAAACCCCGAAAGAAAAAGTAAGAATTTATTATTTTAATACAGGTGCACTAATTGTGAAATTCTGGCTTGATATCCACATTTAAAGAAATCATTTGGCTGACAGTTGATTTTTATAATGTTGCTGTTCTTGTTTATTCACCTTTATTGACTCTGAAACACACAAGTGTTCACAATAAATTAATAACTGAGCTGATTTAAACCATCATTGAAGGAGAACAAATTCAAATGTATGCAGGGCCTCGATATTTGCAAGTCTTTAATGTTGTGACCTGAGAATAGTCTGGTTTTTAGTTTTAATTTTTTTTTTTAACTTGCCATACACTCTTCAGGAAGTCCAAAGTTGTTGAGACGCAGCTTCCCGATGAGCTGGACGTACCTGAGGATGACATCATCGCCGACACCCCTCCTCCATTGCCGCAGCACTCCCTGTTCGCCGCCCCACAGGGTCAGAGCCAGCCGGTCGGGAAGGTGTTTGTGGAGAGAAATAGTGAGTGACAGAAGAAGAAGAAGACGGTATTGATGATGAGGTTGTTTGTTTAACTTTTTTTATGTGTTTGCATGCAGAGCGTTTCCAGGCTGCTGAACGCTCCGAATGGAGGAAGACCAGCGACCCGATGGACAACATGGCAGACTTCCAGCACATGCAGCCGCTGTGGACCACCAGAGATGTTTCCATCAGAGTGCATGGAGGCTTCAGGTAACAGCAAAGTGTCTCCTGTATGACTTTAAAAATCCCGAGTCTGTCCTCTCATCTCAGTGTTCCTCCTCTCCTCTGTTCATGCTCCAGGGTGTTCGGTCTATACTGTCAGGGCTTCCTGGCGGGCTACGCCGTGTGGAACGTGGTGATGGTGTACATGCTAGCCGGGCAGCACCTCACCGCCCTGTCCAACCTGCTGGAGCAGTACCAAAGCGTGGCGTATCCCTCCCAGTCCCTGCTCTACATGCTGCTGGCCATCAGTACAGTGGCAGCCTTCGACAGGTAAAGCTGCACAATAGAAATCCATCATGGTTCGCCACGTTGCAGACAAAAACACATCACACCTTCTGGCAAATTAGAATCACCAAATAGCCAAAGACTACTGTGGGAGCAAAATGGACACAAAGAGAACACACGCAGACACGGTATTTGCAAGCAAAACTTTGGTATTTGTGAGAAAAACTTGTTATACATTTATATTTACAAGAAACAAGATATGAGCTTGCAAAACAATTTTTTTATTTTTGATATTTGCAAACCACAAAATTGGTGTTTGTATATTTTCCAGAATGTTAATATTCATAAAAAGGTTTCATAAAAAAATCATAAAAAATTTGATATTTGTGCACAAAAATGTTTCATTTTTTTAATATTTGCAAACAAAAAATGTGATTGGCTTGCAAAATTTTAGAATTTTTATATTTGCTGACAAATGTGGTATTTTCGATGAAAATGTTGCTATTTGCAAACAAAAAAAATTGCTTTTTAAAAACATATATTTGTAAACAAAACATTTTGGATTTAACAGTTGCAAACAAAAAACAGGTTTATTGTATTATAAATACTTTTGTATTTGCACATAAAACGTCACTATTTTGCAATCAGAACTTTCAGATTTTTATGTTTGCAAACAAAAAGTGTTATTTGTTTATTTTGCTAATAAAACTTTCTTATTTACAAACAAAACTTTTGATAGGAGCAGGTTTCTTAAGTAAATCTGCAACATCAGAAAAGTGGGGGTGCAGTTCAAACTGTACCCAGTTAAAAAGAACGTGTTGAAACTTTGAGCTCAGGTGAGGGGCTATAGAGCTGGGGTGGGACAGGGATCTCACTTTATAAATCTTGTAATTTAAAGTGTGAAGTGAATGAATACTGCATCCATTTACGCTATGAATTAGATGTTTGTGCTTTCTACAAATGAAACTCTCCTCAGGGTGAATCTGGCCAAAGGCCCCGTGGCTCTGCGGGAGTTCATCACGCTGGATCCGGCGGCTCTCGCCTCGTTCTGTAAGTCCTTCTCTGTCTGTGCGTCAGAAACACATCATCATGGGCTCTGTTTGGGATTCAGTTGACAGGCTTTGCTTTTTGCACACAGTGTATTTCTCAGCGCTCGTTCTCTCTCTGAGCCAGCAAATGACCAGCGATCGGATCAACCTCTATTCCAACAACACGGCACTACTGTGAGCTTGCTGGAATAATCTGATATTCCGAGATCATTAAAAAGTCTGGTTTTGATACAGAGACTGACCTGATTCTGCTTTAGGCCTACAGGGTTGGAGCACCAAATTCTCCACCCATGGGTGACTGTCAACCTGGTGGTGGCCCTGCTGGTGGGCCTGGCCTGGATTTTAATCGCCATCAGACCTGAGACAGACTACACGGAGGGTGAGAGAGAGCAGTGTGGGACGAGCATTTCTGCTTAAAAAAGGAAAATCCAACTTAAAACATTTATTTTTGTTTTCTTATCCTTCCTCCTCAGGTTACCTAATGGCCATGGAGATTGAGCCTCCAAAGTCAGAGGACAAATCAGAAATGACCGCCTGAGAAAATTAGGAAATTACTGTACAGCTTTTTTTGTCATTTTGCACATATTTTTGCATTTTGTCGTGAATGTTGTTTAAGTTATTTTTGTACGTTTGAAATATGTTCATTTCTTTTTAAATACAGAGATTTAAAGAACCCAACAATAGTTTTTTATCTCTTTTGTTTACAGTTGTTTCTCTACATGAAACCCATGAAAGAAAGCATTCACTGCATTCACTACACTGTTTTTCTGCTTGCCCAGGCTACTGAAGTACACTGAATGAGCTATGAAGAAATTTTATTTGAATTGAATTGATTTACATGGTCTAACTGCAAAAGCATTGCAACGTATCAAAAGTAAAAGTACTTATCATGCCAAGGAGTAGTTAATGGTGTTACTGCGCTGCACTGAAAGCTAATGAAATTAACCTGGAAGTGGAAATTCAGGCCAGTTGAAGTGCATTAACCAAAGGATGGCATAGCTGAGGTATAAACACAGAGATGAGTCAAAGCAAAAAAATCAAAAATCATCTGAGATCCTAAAAGGCTTCTAGAGAAGCTGAAGAGCAGCTGTGATGGAACTGAACTGAAAGGCAGCTAAATGTAATGCTGACCGCGGATTTTACACGTGACATCTGAGCTGAAGTGTCAATGTATCAGTTTTAATTTGAGCAGAATTCAAAGCGTTTTCTAAAAAAAACCAATTCTGAGTGAATTTGTGTCCAATTTTAGGTTATTAGTTTATGTCTGTGGACATGCGGTGTCTGGTCTTTTTTCCTGTGTGTCTTTGGCGTCATGTTGGGTCTTTTTATTGTAAACTTTGGTCTTTTTTGTGTCCCTCTGTAGTCATTTTGTGTCTCCAGTGTGACTGTAGTCCATGTTTATTTGCCTTATATCACCTTTCTGTCATTTGTATCACTTTGGTCATGTTTTGTCTCTGTTTTCTTGTAATTTTGTGTCTTATTTCATGTCTCTGTGGACATTTTGTGGCTGTTTAGTGTGTTGTTTTTATGTCTTTGTGCATGTTTTGCATCTCTTTGCTGTCACTTTGGTGTTTTTGTGCCCTTTTTAGTCATTTTTTCCATCTCGTTATGTTTTTGTTTCTCTTTATGTCATTTAATGTCTTTTTAATGTCCCTTTGTCATCATTTTGTGTCACTTTGTTGTCACTTTTCTTTTAGTTTTTCTTTTTAGTGATCCCTTTTGTAGTTGTTTTTTGTCCCTTTGGTGTCATTTGTGTCTCTTCTTGTCTTATCTTATGTCTTTCTGGTTATTTAGTGTCTCTGGTCTTGTTCCTTCTCCTTTTTATAGTTCTTTTATGTCCTTGCTCCTGTTTATGTGCTTATTTCTCATTTTTGTGTTTTTGAGTATATTTTTACTCATGTTGTATCTCTTTGTGTGATTTTATTTTTATTCTTTGTAGTTGTTTCTTATGCCTTTGCTCAGTGTGATTTTTTGTGTGTGTCTTTTTACATCATTATAAAATGACTTTATGGTCATTTTGTTTCCCTTTGAGTTGTTTTATGTCATTTTATGTATTTGTGATCATTTTGTGTCTCACTTGTCAACATTTCTGTTTCTTTGATCTTGTTTCGTGTCCCTTTGTCGTTGTTTTGTCTGTCTTTGCCCGTGTTTTGTGTCTCCTTGGTGTCATGCTTTTTCCTAAGATCCATTGGTTCGCTCTGCCTGCGATCCAGGCTGTATAATCGAACACAAATAACCGAGCAGTTGATGTTGACGTGGTAGTGATATATCTTGAGGGTTTTTGTGGAAACATTCAAATATACATGTATAAAAGTTAGCAGAAACTTTTAGATAACAGCGAGCAATCATGCTGGACTTTGCCATCTTTGCTGTTACGTTTGTCATCATCCTGGTGGGCGCTGTCCTTTATTTGTACCCGGTAAGTTCCTGCAAGTTTGGCGTTAGCTTGCTACATTAGCGGGCTGTTGCCCTCATCCCAGTGTCCTAACCAAAAAGCGCTTTTAAATGTTTTAGTTCTTGTTCACGAGTTGGAGCACATTATTCTGAACTATTTAAGAAATTTATTGAATAAGCAGTGTATTTTGCACATTTCGGCTCCCATTTAATACAATATTCATTGACCTAGTCCAGTGAAATCCAACTTCAAGAAGACGGAATGAGCGAAAACGAGATAAAATATTTTTTTTCCATTTTTATCAGTTTCCTTTATGTGTTTGTGTTACAAGCCGATTTGTTTCTAAACTCCAACTAATTTACTTCACATCCCTAAACAATATCATGTTCCATATGCGCATGCCTTTCAATAAGAAAGTGTTAAATTCGCGTATTTTTCAAAGAGGTTCTGAATGGGACCCGCTTTCTGACAGGCATAGCCATTATTTTAAATTATGTAAAGACTTAGTAGATATGTGGACACCACTGTGAGTAAAACCACTCATGTTTAATGACTTGTATTTGTGTTCAACAACAAAATCTCATTTCTAATCATATTTTCAGTCATCCAGAAGGGCCTCTGGTATCCCAGGTCTCAACCCCACAGATGAGAAGTAAGTTTTCATCTTTACCTTTATTTTTTCTGCTTCTGTTAACTCTTATTCAGTAACAGCATTTTGCAAAATATAGTACCTTGTGCATAATAATTAGCTCCTTAAGGGTCCTGTCATCCTGATAGCTTTTGTCAGTAAATATAAGCATATGTGCATCAATGTTCTATTTTCTGTTCTCCAGGGATGGAAACCTGCAGGATATCATCAACAGAGGCAGTCTGCATGAGTTCCTCGTCGGCCTGCATGATGAGTATGGCTCCGTAGCCTCGTTCTGGTTTGGTGGTCGCCCCGTGGTCAGCTTGGGCTCCGTGAACGAGCTTCAGCAACACATCAACCCCAACCACACCAGTAAGCAAACCAGTTTGGATCAGCAGCTTTTCTTACACTCAGGAATTTGTTGGGAAAAATATCTAATTGAAAAGAAGAACATCCTCATGCATAAATCTGCTGTTTCCTGCTTCCTTTTTAGCCGACTCATTTGAAACGATGCTGAAGTCGCTGCTGGGCTACAAGTCCGGGATGGGAGGTGGGGCCAGCGAGTCCATCATGAGAAAAAAAGTGTACGAAAGTGCCATCAACAGCACGCTGAAGAACAACTTCCCGCTTGTGCTCAAGGTTTCCAAAGCCAAGAAATAATTTTTCTAAAATAAATAAGAAAAGAACCAAAAACTTCCTCACACTTCCTGCTAACTGATATCTTGTTTCTTAGCTGGTGGATGAGCTGGTGAAAAAGTGGAAGTCATTCCCAGAGGGTCAGCACACGCCTCTGTGTGCCCACCTGCTGGGCCTGGCCATGAAGACGGTCACCCAACTGGCTCTGGGCGAGCGGTTCGGCGACGACACTGAGGTCCTTGCCTTCCGCAAGAACCACGATGCGGTGAGAAATTTTAGCACAAACCTCTATGCAGTAAGCTTTTGGCCTCTGGTACAGTCAGTTTCCTCTGATAGAGTTCACTTTGACAGAACTTTCTCTTGCTCTGAGTACTTAGACCAGAACATTATGCTAGAACATTTCAGAGGCCATTAAATGAAGCATGAGGTCCGACTTTGTCTGCTACGTTCACCGCTGGGGGACACAAAACTTTACTTTATTGGGATGCTAATCAAAAATGCACCATGCTAAAGTTCTGCAGGGAGTTTACGGCTCTGTAACTGATCATTGATTTTTATTATTTTTTTTATTTTTTGCTCTTCTGACTCACGCCTCCAGATCTGGTCAGAAATTGGAAAGGGCTACCTGGACGGCTCCCTGGAGAAGAGCTCCAGCAGGAAAGCGCACTATGAGAAGGGTGAGCGAAGGAGGCGTGTCAACGTGTGGGAGCGGCGTCTGGCTTTGTGTGGTGAAGCCAAATGGAAAGTCTGCAGAGGCTCCGATGTTATCTCTGTGTTAAGCCTCTTGACAGACAGACCGAGCACATTCACGGTTACCACCTTAATCAGCAGACAGGCTTTGTTTGGATAGGATCGATAGGGATTTACCTGCCAAGGACAGATGCTACTTTGGGTGCTGTCTGAAAGGGCTGCAAAGACTGCATTTAACGTGTAACCCCACAGACAGTGTCTGGCACTTGTTCATGTCACATGTACTGTCTTGATTAATATTTTTGCTAGAAAAATGGGAAATAGGTAACTCTGACTCCCAGTTCTCAAAAAGTGGCTCCCCAGGTGTGAGAATAATTTACCCTTTACCCTATTAGTGCAGACAGGGGAAGCTCACATTCAAGGTTTTGCTGATCCAGAGGTTTTTAAAGGGCCTGTCCAGCAGCTGTGGGACAAAATCTGTGAACTGTGCCGGGGTAGGATGTCAGATTTTGAGCCCTTGAATGTGGTCGGAGTCGCCACGGCTCTCATCTTGTTTTTTCCTCCTCGGTGGTCAGCTCTGTCAGAGATGGAGTCTATGCTGTTGTCAGTGGCGAAGGACAGGAAAGCCCAGAGGAAGCAGGCGGTGTTTGTGGACGCTCTGCTGCAGTCCAACTTCACAGAGCGACAGGTGAATGCTGATGAGCTTCTGCTTTACATCCTCAGCGCTTTCACAGAGGTAAGAAAAAAAAACGCTGAAATCTGGATTGTTTGTTTCAGATCATGGAGGACTGCATGGTGTTCACTTTGGCTGGATGTGTCATCGCTGCAAACTGTAAGTGGCCTGAATGAGGATGTGAAGCCTCCCAGACACAATTTTTATAAGCACAGTTTCCCAGAGTTGTCTGATGGACACTTCGCAATAATGTAATGAACTTTTAGCTCTAAAAGCAAACAAAAGCTAACTTTTATTTATCTTTTATTAGCAAAATGTTGTTTTATTCTGACTCTAAGATTACACACTGTGGTGTTTTGGCAGTGTGTATCTGGGCTCTTTGCTTCCTGTCCAATTCAGAGGAAGTGCAGGACAAGTTGCACCAGGAGCTGCAGGACGTATTGGGTTCTGATCCGGTTTCCCTCGACAAGATTCCTCAGCTCAGGTAAGACTTTTGGACTTTTCCATATTTAGGCGTTCTTGAGTCGTCCTTCACGCACGGTGCAGTCAATAACGTTGATGCGATCACATTTCCGTCCTCGCGTAGATACTGCCAACAGGTCCTGAACGAGACGGTGAGGACTGCCAAGCTCACCCCCGTCGCGGCTCGGCTTCAGGAAGTTGAGGGCAAAGTCGATCAGCACGTCATCCCCAAAGAGGTATCCGGTTTCCCGCCGTCTGCGGCTCTCAGCCAGATTATTTCAGCTGCACAAACACAGTGTTTGCTGTGTTAATGGTAAATAAGAACAGATAGAAACATTAAATAGCGTAAGAAACATAAACCGAGGATTTTATTTATTTATTTATTTTTTTAGATGCAACTTTTGAATGTTTATTTAAAGTCAAGCGAGTGATATTCCTGTTTTGTTTTATTTTTCTTCCTTCCCTATTAAAGTGTGTTATTCCCTCAGTTTTCCCAGCTGAGGTTAAAATACAGCAGTTTTGTTACACGTAAACACTGTTGTTGTTGTTGTTACTTTCAGACGTTGGTGATTTATGCCTTAGGAGTGGTTCTGCAAGATGAGGAAACCTGGAGCAGCCCTTACAGGTTTGACATTTTGGCTTTGACATGTTCTTCAGCCAGTTTAAAAATGGCTGCCAGTTCAAATCCCACTCATTCAATATCTGCAATACAAAGAAAACTGTACTGGGTCACTAAATTATCACTCTATAAAACAGGATCTGTAACGCTCATTCCCAGTACTTTATTTATATTCTGGGACTAGTATGGTATCTCTTACTAGACTAAGAGGTACCATGCTGTGCAAAAGTCCCTCATTTCTTTATATCTTGTTTCCAAGCAGCCAGTCTTACTTGTAATCTTTTTTAAGTGCTCTTAAGCAGTAGTTCTCCAGGCTTTCTTAAAGTGTTTCAAATCTTTCTTTGGACACTGTCTGCTTTTACACTCATTTTCAGTCCAGTCCTTGTACCTGTGGAATGAACCATCTTCAGTGGAAGTGTGTGTGTGTGTGTGTGTTGTTAAAACCTTAAAAAGGCATCTAACTCAACTATGAACCAGTGTCGTTTCTACACATAACAGGGAACTTGGAAAAGATTTTAAATCTGATCTTTGTCTTTAACAGACATAAAATAGCATTTTTCCAGAGCTATTAGCTGAAAGGTTGACACATCTCAGCGTGTTGTGCAGCATGTCCTTAAAAATGTTGAGGGAACTGAACAAGTTCAGGACAAAAAGATGCTAAGAGATGCATCTTAACCTTCAGCTTATCTGTCACTGTTCATGGAAGTCTCATCAGAAATGGTCTCAGTGGATGGATTGCTGTGAAGAAGCCATTCTTACTGAAGGGAATCAGGGGGAAAAGGTTGATTTATAAAAATTACACAAGAACTGGACTGAAAATCAGTGACAACATATCTGATCTTGTTAAAAGTAACGATTATAAACAAAGAAAAGTGCAGTCAGATTTTGATCCACCACGCAATACCATCTGGAAAGCATCTGATTGGCAGACGCTTTTTTTCATTTTTCAGCTTAACAATGATCCCAAACACACTGCCAATGCAGTAAAATCATAGCTGGATAGAAAAACACACAGTAGAATCAGTCATGGATTGGCCTCCCCAGAGTCTGGACCTCATCATTACTGAGGCAAACTTCCCAGAGGCTCAAATATGGATTTGGTGAGCTTGAAACTTTTGTTGTAGCTTCACCAGGGGTCAACATTTAGTTAATGGATTAGGACAAAATTTTACAGGAAGAGCTCAAATAATTTAGTTGATCATCAACACATCTATTTAATTTGTCCTCTATTTCATAAGTAACTTCAAAACTAATGGCATTTTGTCATCAGCCTTAGCTGTTATTTGTGGTGGTGGTGGTGGGGGGGGGGGTTTGAAGTTCATTCTAACCGGTGGGTGGAAATAAAACCTGCTAGCATTACCGTGTAGAGCTCGCTGGATTATCAGGTGTTTCCTGTTAAGTCTACAGGTGCACAGGTGCAGTTATCACCGGGCATTCATCTGCCTTCACCAGGTAACATAAACCTGCAGCCATCAAATAAACTGTAGTTAAAATAATGTGACAGCTTCACAGTGAAGGGCTTTTTTTTCTTCCAAGTTAAAGTTGTAATATGTCTGTTTACTGGCTTGGTGAATACTTCAATCCTCCCTCAGGTTTGACCCAGATCGATTCGAGGAAGAATCGGCCAGGAAGAGCTTCTGTCTGCTCGGATTCTCAGGGAATCAGACGTGTCCAGAGCTCAGGTAAGAGGAAATTATCCACACTCTGTCACTCAGACTGCTAATAGTGAAAGCAGCCTTTATTAGACCAGCTTTGGGAAGTTTTGATAACTATTTGAAGCTCTTCTACACCTGGATGTCCTGCATCAGTCATTATTTGGTCTCCGTTAGGTTTGCCTACACTGTGGCTACGGTCGTCCTCAGCACGTTGGTGCGGCAGCTGAAGCTCCACCGACTGAAGGGGCAAGTGGCCGAGATCCGATCCGAGCTGGTATCCGCACCGAAGGACGAAACCTGGATCACCGTCAGCAGAAGAAGCAGCTAAAACAAAGATTTAGAGAAAACGATGAAGAGCAAAGAGCAACACATTTAACATCACTGAATGAAATTACCAGCAGAGTATTCCCTGTTAGACATCATCGTAGTTTCCCATCATGATGCCAGTAGTTTGGACTGACACTCTTAATTTGTAGGATTTTAAAGGCTGTTTCACCCACTTTGTACCACCACTGAGGCCTTAAGCATGACATTAGCTTTTTCCGCTCAGAGGTTTAGTTTGTCGAACGCTTCCTGTCTCTTCAGGGAGGGAGGCTCGACGAGTAAAGCTCTGTGACGTCGAGAAAAATGACTTGCGCTGCTAAAACTTTCTGTATTTTCAGAACAGCTGGTTAGAGTCAGAGTCAGGGGGCTTGTTTGTGTCTCTGAAAATGAACCAAGCTGCATTTACACTTCATTCCTTTTTTTAAAAAAATTTTTTTTACATCCCGTATATTAAAAAATGGATGAAGATTTTGAGCTTGTGTCACTTCTGGTCTTTTATCTCTGTTGCTAGTTGCTAGTCCCCCCAGTTCTGGTGGTCTCTGGTGAATGCCAGTCTCTGGATCTAGTCCCCCCCCCAGTAAATCTCCCTAATGCAGATTATCTTCAGGTTCTTAAAGTTTAACACCATATAATGTCTCAAAAAGGTCTGATTTTTAAAGGTGACCACCAGCCTGGTGTTGGGCACGTTTTAAATGAGTCTGAGTCCATTATCGTTGGTGCAGTACGATGCTTGGGTGATGAAGGGTTAAAAGCTGCAAAAACTGGGGGGGGGGGGTTAGGTTTCTAAATGAATTAAGGACAAGCATGATTATATTTGCAGATATTTTTTAAATCTGCAATTTCAAAACACATATTTACCACAGCAGACAGGCCATTGCTTTCTCCTGACACCTCTTGACCAATGTTCCCTCTAAGCTGCGCACGTGCGCAATTGCGCACTGCTGGCACGGTCTCTGCGCACAGAAAATCTGCGTTGCGCAGAAAAAAAAATCTAACCTGAATTGAAATTAAAATTAATACTTTAACAATTCTGTTTTGCAGTGTTAGTCAGTAAGTGACTGGCTGCTCCCGTATGGGATTAGAACGATGCCACCTTATCCCATAGTCCAGCCATTGATGCGATTCACGTTCGTATATACGCAGCCAATCGACGTCGTTGACAGGCTATGACAGCGTCCTTATGTGCCGACACCGGTGTTTTAGCTAGCAAAGCAGCGTGGCTGATGTGGAGTGAAGCCATTGGAGATGTGAGCAGGACAGACGGAACAATTGATGGAAAAAGTGTGGACTTTATACCAGTTTTTAAATTGTGTTGATCGGCCACGTAAAACCAGAGTTATGATAAAAATATCTGCAATGTTTGGTTTTCTTCCTGAATACTATCGTTGTTTATATGGTAAAAACGGCGTTTTATAAGAAAAAAGGCTCGAAAGCACTCTCCGCCTGTGACCAAAAACAAAAAACCCCGCTCCCCCTTTCCTATTCGTCCAAAAAAGTACCATGTCGACCAATCAAAAAATTATATGGCAACATGGCATCTAGTTGTTAAGAAACGGGGGGAAGTTTAGGAGTGACGGCGGTGTTTTGAGATGTGAGAGATTTGCGATGTTTAGCGCAAATCTTGTGTAGTTAGTGTGTAGTGTAGTCAATAGTTGTGTTGTGTGCGTCAGAACAATGAGGCGACTGCTGAATGTTACAGGTGTTACAGGAGTGATACATCTGCTGCTGTCAGGCCTGCAGGTATCAGGCTGTTGTTCTCCTTTATCTTATAGTGGACAGAAATTATTTTTTGGAGTGGCACAAATAATTTGTGTGGCATCAAATTTGATGCAGAACAGCTGATTGTTCTGTAAATAGTTTGAAATGTTTATTTAAAAATGCATTGGCTGCATTTAAAAACAAATAGCTGCAAAAAAACTTTGTTGTTTGTCAAACTGAGTTTGAAGAAGTATATATAATTCGTTGCCCAGCATTGGTCATTATTTACTGTATTTTGCAGACAGGGAGTTACAGGACTCTCTCCCAGACCACAGACTCATAATACAAGTCAGAACTTTATAAAAAGAAAAGAAAGAAAGTTGTGTTTTCAAACTTGAAGTTCAAGTTATTTTTACTTCCAATAGTCTTAACCTATTACACAGGTCAATAACTAGATTTTTTTACATTTTCACTGTAAATTGGCTAAAGTAGTTAATTAAAGGTAGTCTAACATAAATGTAAATGCTGTAATTTGATTTGATTTTAATAAACCATGTTACTTGGATGGATTTGATGCTGGCGTGACCACAGTGCACACGTCTGCTGTTGCTCACAGTGGTCCAAGGGACCGCTCAGGGAGTTTGTGTGTTCACTCAGACACATGAAAAATTAGAGGGAACAATGCTCTTGACTGATTTTTCTCTTTATTGTTCTTGCCTCTGCTGGAAACAAAACAAGTGAAGACTTGTTTTTTAAAGAAATACAGAACAAGTCTTCATAATCCTTCACAGATATGTGTCTCCAAACCATCACGCTGCGTGATGCCGTAGGCAGGCATCTCCAAACTTTTGCACATCTGAACCTGCCGACACACCAGGGGTGGAGCTGCTAGGTTCTGGTGGTCTCTGGTGAAAGTCAGTCGAGCTGCAAAGCACTGGGCTTTGAACACAGATCCTTGTAAAGGATGTCGGGCCCTCGGGCCACCCTCATGGAGTCTGTTTCTGTTTCTCTAGTTTGGAAAGAAACATGCGCATGAGCATCTTCTGGGTTGATGAGCCTTTCTAGCATCATGGTATCTTGTCCACATCCTCGAGACTGTGTTTGGCAGACATTGCCTCATGCTACCAGGAAAAATCTGAACTAGAGAAAAAAAAAGTCTGACCACAACCTACTAAACCTTTTGTGGGGGTTGTCTTCTTGTTGCCTCTCCAGTTGGAAACACTGATATCCCTGAAGATCCACCAACTTGTGATGATCGAGTGCTAAGCAGTGTGTATTTCCAGCCCACATGTGCAAGACATTTTAAATTAAATTGGGCCTGAAATGTATAATTAATCAATAATAGTTGTTATTTTGTTTATTGGATCAACAGGTTGGTGTATAAGAGACCAGAAAATAGTAAAAGCATCTCGGCTTTCTACAGGGGGAAGGAGGCGCTTTTAGCTCCAGAAAGTTAATTGAGTGATTGTTGCAGCTTTGAGTTAAATGTTATGAGAGCTTTACAGAAGGGGAAGCAAAATCCTATTTTCTTCCCCTACTCCAGGCTGGCTTCACAGTAACTAAAGCCTTAAAGAGTAATAAAAAATGAGTCCAGGAAATGTATTACAGGTTTTTATTTAGTATAGTAGGTAATATATAGTTATGAAATGTTTTATTCCCTGGGTTAAATATTTCTGAATTGAAAACTAATTTTAAAAAAAGACAGAAAGAAAGAAAGAGAAATAAATAACCTCTGAAGCACTCAGCGGTGGGAGTGTGCTGTGATGCCGCTCTGTTATTAATTTTGGGAAGCCCGGCTGTGGGGAGAGCCCTGCGGTACCGCGGGCGGCCACGGGGGCGCTAGAGAGCGCACCTCTCCGCTAAAGATGTGAAAATGGCGGAGCTACAAATGCTTCTGGAAGAGGAGATTCCAGCGGGACGAAGCGCGCTGCTGGACAGCTTCACTAATTTGGAAAGAGTCGCGGAGTACTGCGAGAGCAACTATGTCCAGGTAGGCTGACACAACCGTGGAGGGGAAGAAGGTGTAGTTTGTTTCTTTTTTTTTCTCAATGGAGCGAAGTGGTGCTAGGCTAACTGATGCTAGCGCTGCCGATGCGGTGCAGCCGTGCTGTCAGCTAGCCTCGGCTAGCGCAGCAACAACCTGCTGCCGATGCGTTTTTTGTTTGTTTGTTTTTTTAAAATAAGATAACAAACTCATAATGTGGCATTTCCCCACCCGATTCATGCCGCTATTTGTTTGCCTCTGTATAACGATGTGTGTGAGCTGTGCATCCCACCGTGGTGGGTTAGCCGGGTAGCTCGTTAGCTTGCTGCTCGTCATCACCCCTCAAACCACCGAGCAGGCACCGTGAAAATCGATTTCTGTGCTCCGTGCGGGGATCAATCACTGCCAGCCAGCTGATCAGGCTCCGGCCTCAGATGTGGGACGCGATATCAAGGCAGATTAACCTCTGATAGGCTGTGACAGGAGACAACCCGCCGTGACAGCGTTACAAACAACTGATTTATGATGCTGTTGATGTAGCAGCCACACTTAAAACCCTTTAAAATGCTCAGCCTGAAGCCATTCATGTGTACCTCCGTGCAGGAGAGGGGAGGGGGTGATGTGGATACATTTCTGCCTGTGTGTGAGTGCAGCCATTCAGATGCTTTGAAATTCTGCAGGTGTGATCTCATCTCATTTCGGCATCTCCACTCATCACACACTCGCAGGCCAGCTTTCAGTAGGTGAGAAATCAGGGAATAAGCTAGGACACAAGGTGTGATGCTTAAATCTGACATCCCTGATGAGCTGGGCTGATCAGGTCTGACAAGTTGCCCTGGAAAGAAGAAGGAGGAGGAGGAGAGAGGTGGTGGATGTTGGCAGCTTGCTGTCTGGCAGGTTGCCCTGTGAGGTTTTCCCAGCTGCTGTCAGATGGATGTTATCACTTATAGATCAGCTGGACAGAAGCAGGAAGCATCAGGAGAATGTTTAGTGTGATGCTTCACCTCTTATGTTTTCATATTTTCTGTCCTTTTCTGTTTCACTTTAAAGCAGACTTCTTACAGCATTAGTCATTGAGGAATTTAAACCTGCTAACTAATATTTCGGGTTGTCATTCACATGATGCCACAGGTGTGTTTGCTGGAACTCCACGCCCAGGAGTTGTTTGCAGTCAAGGGATGTTTCACTAACAAAACCAACCCCTAGTGTGTGAAGTGTTTGTATTCACAGACTTCAAATTCAGTATTATGTTGTTGTTGTTTTTTTTATAAAGGACACAGTGTTGGTTGTCACTCATGCTTGATGCACTGATCTGGTCCGGTGCTCTGAAATGACCATATTTAGTGGATAATTGAGTGTTTCCTCTATTTATCAGTTACTTTCTCTCAGACTCTTTCGACTTTTTAATTCATGGAGTGATCGTTAATCACAAAAGTCACTTTTTTTTCTTTCTTTTTTTCCGTGCACTGTTGGCAAACACTGTGCCGTCAAAAGAGCATGAATTCTGTTTGGTTTACCAGCCGGCAAAAAAAGAACCGCGTCCGTGCTGGTCCTACGCCTGCTTGCCTACCTACCTGTCTGACCCGAGGCATTTATAGCCTAACTACATTCTTACAAAACCCACAAACCAAAGGGGCGACAACTGAAATAATGAGCAAAATATTTTCACAATTTTCTTTGGTGGGGAGCAAAAGTAGTCCTGCAAATGTTTTCAGGATCACTACGTCTGTCTTATCTTTGACGGCTGATTCAGACTTTTGCGGTGAAGGATTGTGGAGCCTATAACACAACCTACCCAAGTTGCTGAGGTCATTGCCGTTATGTGTGGTCATGTCCCGGTGCTTTACATGTGGTGACAACCGTGATAGAAACCAATAAAATCCTCTTTGTTCTGGCCATGTTTATCCCTCACGTCTGTTCTGATGGTTTGAGGAATCTCTTACATTGACATGTAATTCGTAATCCTTATACTGAGGCGATGATTGTTACTTTTCTGGTGTGTGTGTGGACTCGGTTGTTAGTTTTAAGCCATTTTGGATATGTTGTGATGTTTATTTTTGTTAATTGTGGTTCCCATTAGAGTCAAAAAGATGAGGATAGAGTGCTACTTTGTGGTCGACAACTTTCTTACTGTATGAGCCGGTCGTTGGTTTCTCAGCCGAATCTGCCACTCATCATTTCAAAAAACCACAATGTTCAGCTCAAGAAGGTAAAATCGGACTTCTTTCACCAAACATACAGTCTGTGGTTTGATGTTGTCAAGACAACGTGATGAAACATTGTTCAGAGGAATTATTAAGCTTTGGGACACTTTTGGGTGTTTGAAGCAGAGATCCAGTTAGATATTGACAGGAAGCTGTTCGGTCACTGTATTCGCTCTGAAATGACTATGCAGAGTTGTGGTATATTTGTAATGTGCTACCTTTACTTGGTGCCAGAGCTCATTATGATATATTGTTTTCAAGAGGCCCAAAATGTGCTTTCTAACAGCTGTGGTAGTATTTGGCTGAATGTTTGCCATACTGTTTGTTCAGAGGCTTGTTTTACTGGTCCAACTCGTGTAGAGAGCAGTGCTGCTGCTGCTTTTTTTGTTACGTGGTGGCTTGAAAGCAGCCTTGTCCAAACGTTACTGCTACCCTTGAGCCAGTACAAATGAGGGGACATGTGTTTTTTAGGGCAAATAATTGTTTTAATTAGCGTTTTTCTGACTTAACCCTCTGGATTCCATCAAAATCACTACCCTCTCAGCTTGTTTGTGGCCAAAAATGGCCACCCCTTGTTTACGTTTACAAAATGCTATAAAATTCATATATATTAAGAAAAATTCCCACTTTTTTTTACATGATTTTTTAGATTAGTACCAGTGCTGTTCATGAAAATCAAAATTTCATTCAAATTCATAATTTAACCCTTTAAATACCAGTTAGATCACATAATCCTAGGAACTCATAAATGGAAAAAATCACAAAACCCCAATTTTTTCCAAATAAAACATGCCATCTGATTTACTTTCTAACCATGATGGAGGTTAGATGTATAACAATAATTAAAAGTATCAATGACTTTTATACATCTTTGTTTTTTTGTGCAGTGACAGAAAAACATAAAAACTTCCTCTCAGCTTGTTTGTGGCCAAAAATGGCCACCCCTTGTTTACGTTTACAAAATGCTATAAAATTCATATATATTAAGAAAAATTCCCACTTTTTTTTACATGATTTTTTAGATTAGTACCAGTGCTGTTCATGAAAATCAAAATTTCATTCAAATTCATAATTTTAACCCTTTAAATACCAGTTAGATCACATAATCCTAGGAACTCATAAATGGAAAAAATCACAAAACCCCAATTTTTTTCCAAATAAAACATGCCATCTGATTTACTTTCTAACCATGATGGAGGTTAGATGTATAACAATAATTAAAAGTATCAATGACTTTTATACATCTTTGTTTTTTTGTGCAGTGACAGAAAAACATAAAAACTTCCTCTCAGCTTGTTTGTGGCCAAAAATGGCCACCCCTTGTTTATGTCTACAAAATGCTATAAAATTCATATATATTAAGAAAAATTCCCACTTTTTTTGACATGATTTTTTAGATTAGTACCAGTGCTGTTCATGAAAATCAAAATTTCATTCAAATTCATAATTTTAACCCTTTAAATACCAGTTAGATCACATAATCCTAGGAACTCATAAATGGAAAAAATCACAAAACCCCAATTTTTTTCCAAATAAAACATGCCATCTGATTTACTTTCTAACCATGATGGAGGTTAGATGTATAACAATAATTAAAAGTATCAATGACTTTTATACATCTTTGTTTTTTTGTGCAGTGACAGAAAAACATAAAAACTTCCTCTCAGCTTGTTTGTGGCCAAAAATGGCCACCCCTTGTTTACGTTTACAAAATGCTATAAAATTCATATATATTAAGAAAAATTCCCACTTTTTTTGACATGATTTTTTAGATTAGTACCAGTGCTGTTCATGAAAATCAAATTTCATTCAAATTCATAATTTTAACCCTTTAAATACCAGTTAGATCACATAATCCTAGGAACTCATAAATGGAAAAAATCACAAAACCCCAATTTTTTTCCAAATAAAACATGCCATCTGATTTACTTTCTAACCATGATGGAGGTTAGATGTATAACAATAATTAAAAGTATCAATGACTTTTATACATCTTTGTTTTTTTGTGCAGTGACAGAAAAACATAAAAACTTCCAAAAATGGCCACCCCCTGTTTACATTTACAAAATGCTATAAAATTCATATATATTAAGAAAAATTTCCACTTTTTTTGACATGATTTTTTTAGATTAGTATCAGCGCTGTTCATCAAGACCAAAATTTAATTCAAATCCAGACTTTTAACCCTTTAAATCACAGTTAAATTACATAATTTTAATGATTTACAAAGGGATAAAAGCATAAAATCCCCATTTTTTTTCTAAATAATACATGCAAACTGATTTATTTTCTAACCATGATGGAGGTTAGATGCATAGCAATAATTAAAAGTATCAATGAGTTTTATGTATCTTTGGTTTTTTGTGCAGTGACAGAAAAACAAAAAAAATCCCTCTCATTTTGTTCGTGGCCAAAAATGACCACCCATGTTTACGTTTTCAAAATACTATAAAATTCATATATATTAAAACATTTTTCTACTTTCATTGACTTGATTTTTTAGATTAGTATCAGTGCTGTTCATCAAGACAAAAAATTTAATTCAAATCCAGACTTTTAACCCTTTAAATACCAGTTAAATTACATAATTTTAATGATTTACAAAGGGATAAAGGGATAAAGGGATAAAAGCATAAAATCCCCATTTTTTTTCTAAATAATACATGCAAACTGATTTATTTTCTAACCATGATGGAGGTTAGATGCATAGCAATAATTAAAAGTATCAATGAGTTTTATGTATCTTTGGTTTTTTGTGCTGTGACAGAAAAACAAAAAACCCTCTCATTTTGTTCGTGGCCAAAAATGGCCACCCATGTTTACGTTTTCAAAATACTATAAAATTCATATATATTAAAACATTTTTCTACTTTCATTGACTTGATGTTTTAGATTAGTATCAGCGCTGTTCATCAAGACCAAAATTTAATTCAAATCCAGACTTTTAACCCTTTAAATACCAGTTAAATTACATAATTTTAATGATTTACAAAGGGATAAAGGGATAAAGGGATAAAAGCATAAAATCCCCATTTTTTTTCTAAATAATACATGCAAACTGATTTATTTTCTAACCATGATGGAGGTTAGATGCATAGCAATAATTAAAAGTATCAATGAGTTTTATGTATCTTTGGTTTTTTGTGCAGTGACAGAAAAACAAAACAAATCCCTCTCATTTTGTTCGTGGCCAAAAATGACCACCCATGTTTACGTTTTCAAAATACTATAAAATTCATATATATTAAAACATTTTTCTACTTTCATTGACTTGATTTTTTAAATTAGCACCAGTCCTAGTCATGAAAACCAAAATATAATTAAAATTTAGATATTATACGCTTTGAACTGGGTGTGGTTCCCAATCAGCCAGAGTTCACACCCAGTTTCACACCTTGGCTCAGGCGATTAGAGGATCATCAGGGGGTCCCTTTGTCCCTCTTGGGGGGGGGGACACTCCCACCTTCTTGCCATATTGCCAGAATAAATGGTCTGGAAGCTGTTAGGTTTACTTACAGCAGTAGCAACGTCTGCACCTGCATAAACTCCAGGACACGTTTACAAACAGTGTTTGTTGTTGTTTGCGCTGCAGCTGCAGGTTTGAACTGTGCAAAATGTCCTGTGATTGGGGTTTTTTTTGTTTTTGTTTTTGTTTCTAGAGTTAATATTTTGGGTATGGTCTCTTTTTATGAAAAATACAAGAGTAAAAGTGCTTTTCACATGTGCTTCAAAGCTAAGTTTGACTGGGAACCTCAAAGCTCAATATCCTGCATCCACAGGAATTCACTGCAGCCTATGTAATGTTTGATGCGTCATTATTTATTCCAGTCTATCTTGCAAATACATGTTTGTGCTGCAATGTCATGCACAAACACAAACTATCAGATCCTTAAGATCAAACCTATGTCAAAATTGTTTCATTATATTGGTCCATTGGAATGTGGTAACCCATCAAACGCCCCTAGTGGAAACCAAGAATATTACATGAAATTGCTTGCTTGGCACAAAATGGGCCAAGGATGTCATTTGGTGAAAAACATTAAAAACTACAATTTTCATGTGTTGAGTTTAGAATGAAAGCAATTTTACCTAAATCGAATGATATAGTACTGCCAGTAACAAGGAATCAAAAAAGGTGGTTATAATGGGTTTCAATTGGCCAAAAATGGCCACAATCAGTAAAATGGGAACAATTTGGTGTATAGTGAATATTATTGACATTATTAAGGAGCTGATGTTGAAAAATAAAAAATTTTAATAAAATACACACCTTTGGAAAGTTTCATTCCATTTGCATTAACAGAACAAAAATGGTTGAAAACCGAAAAGTGAAGTGGCCAAAAATGGCCAGATAGAAACCAGAGGGTTAAAATGGGTTGAATGGTTTAGTAATGGAGTAATATCCATCCTCTCTTACCGGATACATATCACTGGATTAAATCCGTCTCTCCTGTGCCAGCAGGTGCTCTCGTGACTTTTACCACATAACCTGCTTGTCCTCATTCTATAGCAGCGCTGCGTCCTCCGCTCTCCTGTAAATGATGTCATTTGTTTGCAGGCCGTGCCAGATGCTTAAACTAGTTGGATTAGGTGTGTGTGTGTGTGTGTGTGTGTGTGTGTGATTGTTTAAAATTTAAAAAGTGTGCTGCATGTTTCACATGAAAGGGAATAGACTGATTACTACAGAGGGTGCTGCTCATTGAAGTCGTCGGGACTCCCCGGATTGTTGCTTGATGCTGCCTCTCAGTTTTTTGTTTTGTTTTTTCTTCCCAATCTTATGTCAGTTTAGCCCAGATATCCTTTCATTCTGATTCGATGTGTTTGTACATAGGTTTCCTGTCAAAACTAACAAATAAATAAATAATATAGAAGAGAAGGAAAGATGTGGGCTTTCCCATTATCCTGGCATCACAGCCCTGGATTTTGGGGAGTTAACAGCACAGCTTAAATTTGAATTTTAAAGTAAAATCAATAAGTCAATATCCAATCACAGCCTAAAGGCTGCTGCAAACAATGCAGGTAATCTGCTGCTGTCTCTCACACACAGGAAACTCTAATGAGCAGTTTTGTCACCACTAATTTTTGTTGGTTACACTGCAGATTATGTGGAAACGGCGAGCTACAGCAATCAGACTTTTGCAGACCCTCAGATGACATTTTAATGAAGCTTGTTTTATCCAAGCTTAAATCTACAGCCTAACGATGGACTTTTTTAGAAGCAAGAACGATCAAGTTTGTTCTGCGTCTTTAAGAAAACACCTTGAAAATAACTCTTTATTAAAGTAGCTGCTTATGATTGAGGGAAAAAACAGAAAGGAGTAATCTGAATATTTTATTACTCTAAAATGCTCAGAAAAATTGGTTAAAAAGCCGTTAATCATTGCTAAAAGACTAACATTACTTGTTTAAATCTAAACAAAGGCAGTGCTTGATCACATAGACCAAATTAAAGCTGCAAATTGCCACATTTGAGAAGCAAAAATGTTTTTATTTTTTTTTGTGTCTGCTTTTTCTTTCATTCACACCATTATGTGCTGGCTTTGTGCTGCAGCTCGACCCCGCATGCTGCGCTCGGTGCAGTGTCACAGAGGATTAAGGAACACAGTTTCCCAGCAGAAACATTAGCCGATCCATCTGCCCTTTGATGTTCCTGTCGACGTGCCCACGCCGTGCCCACGGCCAATCGGCTGCCTCTGAACACTGCTTTCACGCCGGCTGCAGCTGTTTTACCTGCTACTCACTTCACTGCTGCTAAGCTCTTTTCTCTTGCTTCACTACAAATTTGCTGCTTGGTGCTGAAACCTTTTGCTCTCCATCCTGCTGACACTGACTGCATTCAGGCTCCATTTTTTGTGCACTGCTTTTTGTGTTGGGATGATATTTTCTTTAGCATTGAAGTAGCTCTAACCTCTTTAATGCCTTTTTGAAGTGCTCATGTGGGGATTTATCATTAGTGGGTCAGCACTGAGATAAATGGTAACTATGTGCTGGGTTCAACATAACCTGTAGCCCCATTAAATCATCCTTCATAAGGTGTGTTTGGATAATTACATGGAAAGGGGTTTTGTTTTTTACAAACCCATAGCTCAGCTAATTTGGAATCAAGTTCCAATGAAAGCCGTCTGTCTCTGTTCACCATCCTCTCCTTGTGCAGAAGGCTGTGTAGCCTCAAAGCTGAGGTGCAGGTTCTTCCTGAGGCTGTGAGGTTCGTGTTTGTAATCTCTTGTATGACAGTAAATGAATACTGAATAAGAAGGTCCTAGATTAATTTTCAGCCTGGGAACTTTCTTTTGAAGTGTGTGTGTTCTTTCTGTGCTTGTATCGTTCTCTTCTGATAGTCCGTTTTCCCCTCAAGGGCTAAATTATACACGTGAGGTTAAATGGTGATTTCAGCCACCAGTGGCTGTAGGCTAAAATGTGTGTATAGTATGGCTGGGCCATATCATACCGTTCACGGTAATACCGGTATAATGTTGGGCAACGATAAGAAAATGAAATATCACAATAGAATATGGGTAAAACACGCATGCGCAGTGCCTCTGTTTTCATACGCAAATGGCGGAAAAAGCAGGCGGCGACGCAGAATGAGAAAAGTGAAAGCGCATTGTTGAATGAAACAGATGAACCAGAATTGGTTTGTAAAAATGCTGCAACTTTAGTGGTGTGGAACTGGTTTAGCTTTCATCTGTCAGATACACAACAAAGCACTATTTTTGGTAGCGCATGCTAGCGGGCCGTCGTTATTACCGTGTTTTTTGGAAAATACGGCACACTTAAAATCAATCCTTTTGATTTTTCTGATCAACAGTGCCCCTTATAATCCCGTGTTCCTTATGTATGAATTCTGGTTGTGTTTACTGACCTCGAAACAATTTTATGTGGTACACTCGCTCGAAAATCTGTCAGATGTTTTAGTACGACTTTGCTAAGCTACGAAGCCACACCGCTTGATGGATTGTCGGAGCATTACAGCTATCGTAGGCAGGAGCCTTGCGGAGTGATACGTACTGTGCTTCAACATAATATTACCGTATTGTGTGTGTATAACCTCTTAAGTTTTGTGGATATTATACATGGTTATGCTGAGGCTATGTCGGCCAATTTCCACTGGAAATGCCTTTTGGTTAAACTGTCAGCAAGGAGTTTGCATTTGCACTGTTAAATCTTTATATAACTTATAAATCTGCTTGTTTAAGTGAAAATACATTTTTTTTTTTTTTGCTCTAATAAAGTTGTGGAGTTGTAAAGTATTTTGTCTCGTGTCAATTATATCGTCAGTTATATCGTTATTAGGGCTGGGTATCGTCACTGATTTCTAGAATCGATTCAATTCCGATTCACAGGGTCCCGAATCGATTCGATCCACGATTCGATTTAATTCGATTCGATTTAATTCGATTCGATTTAATTCGATTCGATTTAATTCGATTCGATTCACTTTGATTTGAATCTGGGAAATTTTGACAGTCAGAAATATTATAATTCAGATCAGTACATTTACATATTTTTGTATCTATAAAAAGGAAGCTGACACTTTCCGGACTTTATCAAAGGTGTGAGCATCACAGCAGAGGCCTTTGTGTCAAAGTAGCTGAAGATAAAACACAGAAAAACATGAAGGTGATTTTCCTGTTCTGGGATTTTATAAAAATTTTCTGCAGTAGATCAAAAACGAAAGAAAACCATTAATCAACACATGAACATTACCTCTGAAGTTACAGCGGTTTTATTAGAGACACGGCTGAGCGTTTTGCATTTTGCATAATTTTAAAAAGTTTAAATTTGTTCGGTATTGAACGGCAGAAATTAGGTTTTATTTTCGGAAGTATATAAAACGAAAAAAAAAACCATCGGCCGACAGCGCTGTAAACAACGGTAGACTTGTGCGTAACAAACAAGCGAATAATGCAGAAAACAGTACAGAGAGAGAGAGGGAGAGAGAGGGAGAGAGAGCGCGCGAGAGAGAGCTGTGCATCGTGGTCGAAGCAAAACAATAAAAGTCAGAGTGAATTCATGACGCTGTTTATGTGAAGCCTAGTTTGGATCTTCTTTTGCTGCTGGTTCGGTCAATATTGTTTGGAGAGAGATAAAACTAACAGCTTTAGAATCAGCGCATAAAGGGCGTGAACACAAAGCACGGACCGCCGACAGATCAGAATCAGCGCGCTGTCGGCTTTCAGCCCCGACTGTGAGAAAGGTGACATCTCACTGACTCTGATCCGCGGGCTGCGCTGTGTGTTTAAGTCTTTGTGCAGAATCCATGTTCCTGCTCTCATTTACTGTCTTAGCTGTTTGGTGGTTGTTGAAATTTTGTGAGATTTCACCAGAGATTCTGGCATTTCGGGCAAAATAAATTTATATTAAAAAAATCGATTCATTATCCAAGCCAGAATTGATTTTAATCAATAAATCGATTATAAAAACCCACCCCTAATCGTTATCACAAATTTTCAAATGTATATCGTGATAAATATTTTTGGTCATATCGCCCTGCTCTAATGTATCGATGTGCACACAGTTGCTTGGTTTGCATGCTGACATTTCGGCAAACACTTTCTGACTGGCGGCAGGGTCTTTGAAAGGACTACGTTTTCAATTACTACTATTGTTACTGTTATTCCTAAACATTGTTGTGTACTTTTTATGGACCAATTTTACAGAATTAACAGCCTAATAACATCTTTTTTTTTTTTTTTCTTTGAAGAGATGCTGGCATTATAATAGACATTTTATTTGAGTGGATATCACCTTTAGCCTATAATAATATGTATCTTGCTGTTCCTGCTGCTACAGTAATCATTAGGGCACTGATGATAGTACAGCACTGTAATGCAAAATTGTGCATTCCTTTATGTTTTGTTAGAAAAATGGGAAGTAAGTGTAGTATGTTATTGAAATGTGAACACAAAGAAAATGTAAAGAAATGAGGACTTTTGCACAATATTGTAGTACTCATTACAGAAAGTGTTTGACACAAAAGCAGAACATCTTTTTCTCTGACGGTTTAGTCTTCCTATGTTTCTGCACTTGCAGAGAATAAATGTGCAGATGTTTACTGCTGTTCTTCCTGTAGAAGCCAAGCGGACTGGAACAATCCATTTATATTCTGCTTGTTTTTGTCAGGGACCAAATGCAAACACTGTATTCTGGCATGTTCTGGGTTCTGGCATGTTTCAGAGATGCCAGAACCCTGTGGGGGTACCAGTCATCTGCTGCAACCTCTAATCTTTGTAGCTGCCCACCCTCATACAGCAGGCTAGAAGTAGCCCTGGAATTGTGTAAATGCCCCCTGTGGGATTTCCTCTGTGTTTTGACATGGCCCTTATCTAAACTGTTAGACTCATCTGAGTACAACAAGCACTACAAAATATGCAGGAATCTTGTAGTGTAAAGGTGGCCCACTTAAAGTCCGCATTTTTCAGAATGTCCTCAGGTAACGCAGGCTGTGTTTTCCCCTCTGCTCCCTCAGTTTTCATCACTTTGTAAAACCTGCATTGTTTGCTTTCCATGAAATGCAAATCGTGTCTTTTGAAAGTCAAATATCCATTTCTCTTCTTCAGTCTCCAGACAAGCAGAGGGCGCTGGAGGAGACCAAGAACTACACCACCCAGTCTCTGGCCAGCGTAGCCTACCTGATCAACACACTGGCCAACAATGTCCTGCAGATGCTGGACATCCAGGCCTCGCAGCTCCGCCGCATGGAGTCCTCCATCAACCACATCTCACAGGTGAGGGAAGTTAAACAAATCAGGCTTTTGACTCACCTTCCAAGAAGGAATCCCCTCCATCAGTTCTCAAAGCACAATTAACAGTTAAATATGGCCTTTTAATGCTCTTTGTCCTTTTCTATTGGGTATTAAGCACTCTGTAAGCCTGATTAATGAGGTTTTAATCGATTTTTACTATCCAAATGGACCAGACGCTGATGTGACTGTGTGGATAATGAATGTATAATTCAGTGTATCTGCATTGCAGGCAAATACGTGTGCTGGAGCTGCACGCTGGATCGAAAGATAAAAGGGTTTCAACATGCAACAGATACTTCAAAGCAATCAAAACCCTAAATTATGAAACACTCTGAAACACCTCTTCCTCCTAATAAAGTCTTGGCAGGCTTTCAGGACTAAGTGTTTTAATTTTAAAAAATGAAGAAAGAAATGAAAACATGCCTCTCATCCTTAGACGGTGGACATCCACAAAGAGAAGGTAGCACGGCGGGAGATCGGCATCCTCACCACCAACAAGAACACGTCCCGTACGCACAAGATCATCGCCCCGGCCAACCCTGAGAGGCCTGTGCGATACATCCGCAAGCCCATCGACTACAGCCTGCTAGACGACATGGGCCACGGAGTTAAGGTGCTGATTCTGGTCTTTTTCCCTTAAATTTGGCCAAAAGTAGTCTTAAAAAGTCACCAACCACAAGCCAGTTTATAAGAGTGATGTGATTATTTTTATATTTTATATTATAAAAATAATCAGATCACTTACTTAAATACTTAATACTTAAATACAATACTTAAATATTGATTTAAGGGATAGAATTGTTTATATTGGTATTTTTTTGCATGCAGTACTGTCAAATACTTAACTTTAGGGGTCAAAAGAAGACCATGGAAATGTGTTTGAATGTCGGAATTAATCCAGGCTGCTCACTGATGAAAATCTAAAGATAAGCAAAGGACTTGTAGAGGTCATGTTCTTTATTATTAGGTTTCAGTGGTTTTCAAAGTCAAGAAATCTAAGAAAAAAATCAATGACTCAGGCTTTTCACATGGACGGGAAGCCAGTGACGGCCAGGACATTAAGCCTGCCACCTGCAGCTAGAAACAGGCTTTTCTCATGATTTTATGTTTAATAAAATCATGGGAGAGGCTGATTCTTAAAGCTTTGTTCCTGCTGACTTTCTGAACAATGACAAGCTTGTTTATACAGAAAACTGAAGCGCTGGCTTTCAACCTTACGAAGGTCGAATGCCTCAGATTTTAAACACTGAGCTATTGTTGGCCGGATCTCTCCAGCTCGGCTTTGTGCAGCACAAGCTTGAACAACTGTTGTTTTCCTCTCCTCCTTCACACACTAATCACCTGATTTCTTCTCTCTCTCTTTATGCTTGCCTAACTTTATCTTTGTTACCAACCCTAGTGGTTGCAAAGGTTTAAGGTAAGATTTCCAAAGTAAGAGCCCCAAACAAGGAAGGGCTTTTTGTGATTTGTGGATGTTTTGAATTGTTGTGTCTGTGGTTTCTTTTACATTTTTGGTTTGTTTGCAGTTAAAAAGGTGTTTGCTTACAGAGATTCAGATTATATTTCAGAAAAATGCTTTAAAAATGAACTTGTGACAAATCCTTTGCTTGTCACATTTTAATGCACAAAAAAAAGTAGAAATATCAGTATTTGCTTCATGTTGTCGTTTTTGGAAATAAAACCTGGAAAAACCTTTAAAGATGCAAAATTTACAGCTGGTATGAGAGGAAATGCAAATGCATTACACCATAATTTGGAGCATATTTGCATCCATGTGTCGCGTAAACAGCAATTTATTTTTGATTACTACAACCACAATTGAATCACAACAACCAGCTTTGTATCATCCACACCAACTGTTATGATTTTATATTTTAGTTGATGATGATAATAATATTGTGTTACATAGGAGAACCTAATTTGACTCTGACACTTCTGTTTTGCCTTTCAACAGACTGTCTGACTTAGATAAGCCTACTGAAGGCCGTCTCCCTGTACTTTGTCGTGCTATGACTAAAAAAAACCCCAAACTTTTATGTGCTTTGACCTAATTTAACATTTTAGCAACTTTTAATTTGAATTTGTGGCAATTTGTGAATCTGTGGCAGAACGTAAAGAAAAGCAGAACGTTTCAAGACCTTTATTATCGTTACCCAAAATTCACGATGTTGTAGTTGGAGTGTAAGAACCAAGTTAGCTTAGCAAAAAAAAACCCCAACAGAAAGCTGGTTGTAACGACCAAGTGTGCAAAGGCAAAATCTATCCATCAACTTCTAAAACCAGCCAATTAGCATGTAATATATTTTCTTTCTTTTTAAACTGCTTCAAGTCTTAGTCACCCACATTTATTCAGCATTCATATATTATCTATACCTAAGCACTTTATCTAACATTCATACAATCACACTCATACTCGCTGGATGCAACTCCTCCCAATGCCTCCATGCAGCCGATGCAAATTCACCAACCTTCCGATCAGTAGATGACCTGCTCTTACCAACTGAGCCTTTGTGTGGACGATGGAGATGAATTCTTGTTACTTGGGCAGATGTTGTTACCTCCTCATGCTAAGCTAACCTGCCTCCTGTAGGAGTGCTGTTGATCTTCTCTTCTAACTCTCATCACAAAATAAAGGATAATTTGAAGGTTGACAGCTGTGTAAGAAGTCTCATGGTTAACCAGCAGATTTCTAAACTAATGTTCACCTACCTGCCACAGGCCAGCGCTCAGAACATGAAGGCCGGAGGAGGCGGACTCCCGCGCACCAACCCCCCCACACAGAAGCCCCCGAGCCCACCCATGACGGGGAAAGGGACGCTTGGGTATGTAAGCTGTGCAACCACCTTGGTGTGTGTTGAGACGGACGTACGGCGTGCAGAGTCGATTTTGGAAGGGTAACGACAAGGCCCGTCATATGGACGTGGTTACTCCCAGTTTCATCATCGCTCCTTTACCTCCTGGTTTAATTAGTCTCTTCAGGGTGGTTTCAAATCTGTTTTAGGGCCAGTTCACATTACAGTGCTGCTGAGACAACCTGATTTCTTTTATACAAGAAATATTTTTACATCAAGCTGCATGCTGAATTTTGGATTTGTTAGGGTTTCTCACTCTCAGACATGCACCATGCATCTTTTAAATAGGTTTCCCTAAATTATAAAGAGTTTTTTGTGCAAGTGTGTTAAAGTTTGCTCTTTTTGGGTTGCTTAAAGTTGTCTTGTTGGTGTTTGATACCCAATTTAATACCTGGCTTTTTTCTGGCATTCAAGACCAGAACAATGATTTTTTTAAAATCCCTTATTTTAGGAAAAGAAACTTTATATTTTGGGGTTTGTAGAAGAAGAGATTGTTTTGGTTTTGGTTGTCATCTAAAGGAAAAAAAAAAGCTCTTTTATTCTATTTTTAGTTCAAACACGTTAAACTCCTCCTGACTGAAATTAGATCAGACATCAAAATGAAAAAGCATCAAATGGAAAAAACAAACAATAGTGTTAATTTTAATTTCTATCAGCTTCACTTTAAGAAGACAATTAGCTGCGTTAAACCCATCAAATCCTGCCTGCCTAGCAGTACAGATACATGGTTGATATTAGCCTATTTTGCCCTGTCACTATTTATATCCCAGCACTGGTGTATGCATGCTGGCTGATGAGGAAAAAGAAACTGATGTACTTACATGCTTAACTAATATTTTTCCAACTGATTGATATAAATTATCTTTGCAAAAATAAGGGTGAAAATAAAAAATTAGAATAAAATGCAGAAGATTCAGTTTAACAAAATGGAAAATGTACAAACGCCGACCTTCTGTCCAAATTTAGCTTCTATATATTAAAGACCTGTGGTACTTTCGGTGATCGTCAAGTTAAGTACAAACAACGTACATTTAAAATGGCACAAACAAAAAATTGCATTCACAGGGGGGTTGCTGAATACCAAAGTCAACTGACAACAATAACAAATCTTTTATAAAGTTTGTACATGTTAACAATCAATTCATGTGTGACGATCTTTGGCTGACCCATTAATGAGGAAGTAAGGTACATATTATATATATTGCACTGCATTATATATACAAAAGTAATGATCATTATGATCACAAGGTATTTAAAGCTAAAAAAATTTTTTTTTTTTTTAAATCTAAGTGTAAATCATATAAGCTGTGATCTCATTATTTCTTAAAGGCATCTTAAAAAGGAAAAAAAAAGTTATATATATATATATTTATTTATATTTTAATCCCGGATTAGCCCCCATTCTTATTGCATTTTGTTTATTAAAATTGAACTTTTTTTTTTCTAGTTTGCTCTGGTAATGTCATTTTCAACTGATTTAGTCTTTTTCCAAAAATGTCTTTTTGAGGCATCATCATTAATTTAACTATAAAATGTATCTTTCAGCTCATATCTTGTTCATGCTGTTAAGTAATTACGGTGAATGTATTTTATCTTAACCATTAAATTGAGCACTATCAGCCAGATTTATCCATACGGGCAGGCTGTGACAGGTTAATGGCTTTAATAGACTTTAAGTTTAACTGTATAATGTAGGTGTAGTTTTGGAGCAACTTTAATTAGAGTATCACTTTTCACTGATAGGTTTTGTGGTCCTTTCTTAGTGTTGGAGTATTCTAATGTTATGTTCTGTGTGGAAGCTGCGGAGGTGTTTGGTGTTGTCTGTCTTGTGCCTGACTGTTGGAGGTGTGTTTTATCCCACAGGAACTCTGCTAGTGTACCTCATAATGCTGTGTGTATGTATGTATGTCTTACCCTTGGGACAGTCCTATGTATGAAGTGCTGTTTGTGTTTCTGTGGAAAAAGTGTGTGTGTCTCCTTCTGTCCCTTCAAGACGCATGTCGATCAACCACAGCTCCAACCCTCCATGACGCACCTTCAGCCGCAGCCTGTGGCTACAGGCGGACATCCTCTGTGTGATTTTTAATTTGTCGCCTTCTCCTCTGTTACTCAACTTCCTCAGTTTTCACTTTGAGTTGTGTGTTTGTGACCCAGCTCGCCCACTCCTGGCTGCCCCATATTCCTCATAGCAGCGTTTTGCCATGGCAACAGTGCTCAGAGATGGGTCACCCCACTGTGTCAGCTGGGAAATTTACATCCAGCACATCTTATTGCAGGCCCAGATCAATGAAACCTCAGGGTTATGTTTTTTTCTATCCCTCCCATCAAAACTGATCATCGTAGAGCTGCTGCTGGCTGAAAAACCACATTTCCAGGTTTTTATTCAAGGAGTTTATAGTTCAGAAGATGTGGGTGGGAACACTTTAGGGATTTAAACCTGTTGCTCTGATTTTATTATTTTAGTTCCCTTGAACAATTTCATAAATTCAGGATTGCTTTTGCTAATTTACACTGAGACTCTAAGTGTTGAAGTTACTACATAACTCAGGAATTGTTGCTAAGTGACTAAAATTATTGAGTGGCATCATAATATTTCATACAGGAATACTTTTTTGTTTTGTTTTTATCATCATTGTTTTTATCATGAAAAAAGAGTATATAAACACAAACTGTACTAGCAGTAATACGGATTTTTTTTTTAAATTAAAATTTTCTTTGTTCCAATCATTCTTGAAAAAGGTTTAAATGCTAGCATCAATTTAACATCATGAAACAGATGAGCTTGTGACTCCATAACACTGTGATCCATGAAAAATACAGTCCCTTTTAAATATCTTTGAAGTTAGTGCCAGCAAGATGGGAAAAAACAAGCTTCATCTCTCATTGATCTTCATCAGGGGTGTCAGACTCAGTTTTTGTAATGAGCCACATAAAGCCCAGTTTGGTCTCAAGGGAGCCAGGCCAATAAAGCAACTGCACCATAAACTGCCTTTGTTGTTATGTAAACCACAAGTAAACTTTGTCTTTGAGTGAACTAGGGGGTCTATAAAAGCACAGTACAGTTACTGTAGAGCTTTTAGAGCCAAACGGATAACGTGGTTTTACTCTTTATGATAAGAATTGGAAATGCTTGTCACATTTTCACTCTAGCATAATGCTAGTGTAACCTAACCGTGAAGGGCAATGCACTTTGTTCAAAAGCTAAATGTATATAAAAACTAGATTGCAGTTTGCCTCTGGTGGGCCATGTCTTGTCATGCTTATTATATTTAACTGACACTAACCTGAAACTAGCTCGTACAACGTTTGAAATTTGCAGTCAGTCTACCAGTTTTGCAATAGAATGAGGTTGAGCAACAAGGCCTGCACGACAACAGTTTAACTGCAAAATGACATAAGAACTCAGTAACTTTGGGTTTATATAGGATACAACAGTTGGCAACCAGTCCAGTTGCTTCCCCTGTTGTAAAGAAACTAATTGCAGACTGGTTGGAGACTGACTCAAGTTGATTGCGAACTTTCACCAACCTGTCTGGGAGTGATTGCAAACAGTCTGAGTCGGACTGGGATTGTTTGCAGACAGGTTGCGATTGTTTTGTGATTTAATGTGGTTTTCAAATGCAAAAAAATGTAATTGCAATCAATGGGCAACCACAACCACGTCCTGTTTTTATCCTAGTGTGACTGAGCCATAAACCACAATTGTCCAGCTGTAAAATAGATACATTTTTACGTAAGCAATAAATATCTTATAAATCAACAAATCAAACATGTCAGTAAAACTAGTTTTAGTTGTAGTAGTTGCCTGATTTCATTAAGTGCAAACAAACTCACGGTGTATCTCCTTGGGAGTGTGTTTTTCAGCTGACAGCAGCCACGTCATTTCTGACTCTGCCCCCCTCACCTGTGGACCCCAGCCAGCCCCAATGTTTCACCACCTGTCATCACCCACTTTTTTTTTTTAAGTTTGCACTTGTTTGTTTCTCGCTCTCCTCCTCCCTCTCCCCCTCCCTCTCCCCCTCCCCTCCCCCTACACTTCTCTATGGATGCCCTCCTTTCTCCCCTCCTCCCCTTCCTCTCGACTCCTGTCCTCCTGACCCTCTCGCAGGCGCCACTCCCCCTATAGGACGCTTGAGCCGGTGCGTCCACCCGTTGTCCCTAACGACTACGTCTCAAGCCCGACGCGCAACATGGCGCACCCCCAGCAGAGCCCTGCACGCACTGCATCTGTTAATCAGAGGAACCGCACGTACAGGTACCCCCACCCCACTTCCCAGCATGCCTCTCTACACTTTTTAAACAAGCCCCCCACCCCCCTTTTGCCCCACTCTACTTGCCTTTTCTTCTTCTCCTCTCCTACACTTAAAAATGCGAGCCAGCTTCTGAGCACTACCTCTGATAACCACTCTTACTTCCTAAAACTCACATCCAGGCCCACATCAGCAACTCCAGCTCCCAGGAGAAGCCCAGACTGACAGATTATTTAGAAACCTCCTCACCTGTTTGCTCCCCTTGCTGCTCAGATAACAACAAAGAAACAAGCATGAGGTAGAGATGCAGAGCTTTATTTAGCTTGGCTAGACACAGGTTCCTATGGTAATAGTCATTAAATAGGCAGCGTCGCCCCCACAGTCCTGTCAATCCACTGTCAGCTCATCTCCCAAGATGAGGCTTTTTCATGCCCAACACGGAGTGATATTCTTAGATCCACCCTGCCTGCCGTCTCAGAAGTAAAAGCAAGAGGGGTTTTGGGAGGGGGAAAACAACATGGAAAGTTTTGTCATGGCGTCCCATCTGTTGGCCAAACGTTTCAAGTATTTCTAGAAATAGGAAAACTTCCCCGACTCTCCTCTCAGCACGAGTGTGTATCTGCTCCACTCCATCCATAGCTCATCTTCTTCATCTCTCAGCCATGCGCTCTCCCGCCTGTCAACAGAAAGTCTGCCCCATGTGTCACAATCTTTCTTGCTGCTTTTACGGCGTCTCATATCTGTCTTTGTCCCGTGTTGCCACTGCGTCACCTGTGTCATGTGTTCCTGTGAAGGCTTCCAGCTGCCCCCTCTTTTTCTTTTTAATATTGTCACTGTCACATAGTCATTTCAAAGGCATACAGCTTACGCTAACACATCAATGCTCTTGAGGGTGCTACATTAATGAAGTGAGTTATTAAGAAAACAGAAAAGACAGCTGAACTGTGTGTTGCTTGAGGCTGGTTGCAGATTGAATATAAAACTGTATTAGAGAGGTGAATTATTTATAGATCTAAATTTCACTTGGAAGTAAATGATGTGAGCCTGGGAACAATGTCAGGAACTTTCAGGAAATGTCTGTTTTCCCCAAAGGATCAAAAATCAGCCGGGTTCAGTGTAAACAGTTACTCCAGCATCTTTTCAAGATTGGGATTGGGGATCTGAGTTCGACAAAACTTTACAAGACCAACGTGTGTGTGTGTGTGTGTGTGTGTTTGCATTTTTATGTGTGTCAATATTTTATTTATTTTTTTAGAAAAGAAAGAAGTGGAGGTTAGAAAACAAAGCACCATGTGATATCCTGAGTTGCTGGCGTGCCATGCTAATATTGGTCACTGATTAACATTGCAACTGACCAATGATGCTGTTGTAGCAGTCATTTAGCATTAGCCCAGAATTTAGCTAATGCTATTAAAAGCTGTCACTAGCAAAGCAACAAGAGTAACCTTAATTTGGCTAACCACAAAGCTAATTTTATAATGTATTTGGTATAAAAGGTTGATCGGGGGAATTTTTTTTTTTTTCATTCACACTGTGAAGGTCTTGTTTTGCCTGTTTGATAAAGTTTTCTGTAGTTGAATCTGTGGAAGCGTTACCAAGTTTACTTTTGAGTGTCACTTTTCCATGCGTCAGTAGTTCTCAAAGTTCCTGACTTTTGTTCCTGTGGCTCTGTAGTTGGGTTAAAAAAAGCTCCATACTGGTTTGAGGGCAGACTGCAACCATGTTACATGTAGGCTGTATTATTTCCTGATTGTGAAGAAAAGGTGCAGTTTTTGTTTTGTTTTCTTCCAATTTCTGCTGGTGTGTTTGTTTGTGGACTGACACGTTTTTGCCGACCCATCGACAGCAGTGGGAGCAGCGGAGGCAGCCACCCCAGCAGCAGTCGCAGCAGCAGCCGAGAGAACAGCGGCAGTGGCAGCGTGGGCGTGCCCATCGCTGTTCCGACCCCAGCCCCGCCCACCGTTTTCCCAGGTAACCCCCTTTTTTTTGTTCCCCTTCCTCTCTTTGAGCTGCAGGACCTTATTGTGACTGAAACGTACTAACTACACTAATCTTCGTTGAGTAATCTGGGAGTACTGCTCACTCTGGCTTTCATTAGTTGAATCGGTGTGCACAAACTCTGGATTGAATTTCTCTCCCCTTCTCACCCTTCTCTTAACCTCCCTCACTTATCTTTCCTCCCCCTTTGTATCCTTGCACGATTCCCCATTCAGGTTCAGCCCCTGCCCAATCCAACGCAACCAAACCTCCCCCAAACACTGCCACAGCCCCTGGGCCCCCTTCCTCTGCCCTAGACGGCCCCCCACAAGCCCCCAATCCCCCTGTAGAGATCCCGCCTGTACCCCCACCCCCTCCCCAACTCCCTGCCTCCACGGTACCTACTGGCACAGGCCCTGCTACTTATGGCAACCCTGCACAAGGTGAGTGCGACTCCCTCCTCACCCCCTGCACGCCCTCCATCCCGCCCTCCGTGATGTGCTTGTATGATCCCAGTGTGCTCATTCATCACCCTAATTTATTTACTTATTTATTTTTCATCTGGAAGTCTGAATTAGTTCTTGAAAGATTTTCAGATCTAAAATTTGTTTCAGTTTAAATTTAGAAATTCAACCTGTTGAATGTTTTTAATGGCGGGAAAAAAGGATTTACTGTACCTGCGATTACACCAGTCATTTTCAAACTACAGGTAGCTGTGCAGAAGACACAAAAAATGAAGTTATACCGTGGACCTGAATACATTTCAGCATAAAAGCTGGCTTAAGCAAAAATTATTACAATAAGTAGCAGAAAATAACACGCAAAACATAAACAATGATAACAATTTATAAACAGTTGAAACACAAAATTATACATGACAGGATTCAGATGAATAAATTAACTAGGATACGACCACAACTATTACTCTCCCTCAATGAATACCGTAACTACTGCTGCGATCCCTCAATGATAACAAGTAGTCAAGTACAACTAGGTTCCCTTGACGATGACTTCAACGACGACGTTCCCTTGACGATGACTTCAACGACGACGTTCCCTTGACGATGACTTCAACGACGACGTTCCCTTGACGATGACTTCAACGACGACGTTCCCTTGACAACTACAACGATGAATTCATTCCCTTACAACTATGACAACTACATTACTTAGACTACAAAGACAACTATTACTCTCCCTGAATGAATACAATAACTACGGTTGCGATCCCTAGATGACTCTGCTAGTCTACATTCACTTGTTAACTACAAAAATCCATTAGTCTTCATATTGTCCAATTCAGGGTGAAGTAAAGAATAAGTTTCTGTTGTAAATGGCTTTGACACTGCTGTAAGCCAATTTATAAACCGCAGTCACTTAGTCTGAAGTACTTTTAGTGTGAAAGTAATGGACAGGAAAAAGTCCTTTACACAAGCGGAAAACAAACTAATACTAAGTTGAAATGAGCAGTTTAAACTGAACACAATGAAAATGTCAGTAATTTTAAGAAAAAGGCAGATAAGGCTTTAATGTTTAAGCTGGTACCTGATCATTTAAGTTGCTTAAAAAATGCTAGAAACAGTGAAGTGGTTATACCTGTCGAATGAATTCTCATGAAAGCTGTAAATTCCCAAACATTTTGTATTTAAATTCGAAACTTGAGTGAAGTTTAAGATGATTATCTTTCAATATAACTGCAGTTTGTTTGGCCTGTTCTCTGCAAAAACAAATTTGAGTGTTTTATTTCAGACCTGGCAGTGATGCCACTGAAGTACTCAGAAAACCTAGAGGGCTCTGATCGGTGGAGCTGCATTATTTTAATTTGATGGTCTTCTATTCAGGATGTAGACTGGATTTAAAGCTCTGATGAGCACTGCGGTCGGTATTAAAAAGAAACTCTCACCTCATAAGGGCTGCACACATGAATTAAATATTGACTGCAAGAAATGAATTTAAAGAAGATGAGTCTCTTACCTGGGTGATTTTACTCAGTGTTAGAAAATACTTGTAAAACAGGTCTTTGACTGCACATGTCTTTGCTGTAGTCTGTGGAACAGACAAAACAAACAAACTTCCACAAGTCCTGTTTGTGTGCAGCTCTTGTGCCATCTGCCTCCAACTTTCCATCATCCCGCTGCTGCTGCTAGATGCTCCACTCGTCCTCCCTCTCAGCCTCTCATCGGCCTACAGCATCTCTGTCATGATGATGTTCTGATATTTAATGCATGAGCTGTGTGGTGATAATGCTTTCTTCCTGTGTGTATTTATTTGTTCTTTTCTTAATGGTGTCCAGGTGATTTGTTCTTTTGTTTTTCTGTGGCTGGATGTTGTAATTATCTGGAGGGTGGAACTGCTGTTACCCAAATGTTAATATTGAATTGGCTCAGAGAGAGATTTGGGACAAGTTGAGGGACGTGTTACTCAGTTGTTGTTGTTTTTTTTTTTTTTGTCTTTTTTTTTTGTTGTTTTCCTCACACTTCATTTAAAGGTGAGATGCGCAAAAAAAAAAGGTGTAAAGTGCTAAATTTTCTAGTTTTACCTGCTGTTTTTCTGTAGAAATTTCTGCAGAAAAAAATAGAAAATTTGTAGCAATTTAGCATTGAACCAAACCATTTAAGTATGTTTGGCTCAAAACAAAGAAATGTTAAACTTTGCAAATGGAAAAGGTATGATTTTTTTTTTGTTGTTGTTGTTGAAAAACTGCTAAGTTTTGATACAAAATCCAATGAATTGCTCCTATGTGGCTGTTTAAAAGAACAGAACTTGAATAGATCGTTGTTGGATTTCAGAGCTGTATTCTTCTAATAAACTTGGTGTTGTAAGACAGCAGCATGATCCTGCTGCCTGCACTCCCAGACTTACGTGGCTCTCTGCTGCCCCCTGCTGCCCCCTGCTGCCGTCTTCTCTCAGGTGCTCCTCAGTTCTACAGCATGAACCGCCCCGCGCAGCAGCCTCAGAACCCTCCGGTGGGAGGCTCCCTGCCATACCGCCGACCCTCGTCCGTCACTGGTCAGCCCAACGTGACCCACAACCAGAACCAGCTTAACGGGGGGCCACACTTTGCCCAGAACCAAGGTACTGCGTGCATGTGTGTGTGTGCATATGTGTGTGTGTGTGTGTGTGTGTGTGTGTTACTGTTTCATTTTTGGATTCCTATAGATAAGATTTTCATTCCTTATGAAGTCTGAACATAAAAAAAGTGTTAACATTATTCTTTGTCCTATAAATAAAGGTTTGGGCCAATGGTGATGCATAGGGATGGGTATCGTTTAGGTTTTATCCGATACCGGTGCCAAACCGGTACTTTTGAAACGGTGCCGGTGCTTAAACGGTGCCCAAACCGGTGCTTAAAGAATGGAGAACACAAAATTGGTCCAAAAACCTCTCATGTTCAGCTGTTTTTTTGTAAAAAGATAACAATGTTAGTCTTTTCTGCAGGTATAGGGCATATATGGTATCACTCTGGGCTGGAAGCAGTGCTTAAACAATGGAAAAAACACAAACTTTGTCCAAAAACCTCTCATGTTTAGCTGTTTTCCACTTTTTCTTCGGTCATTTTAGCCTTTTTGGCCAGGGTGAAGGGAGTATCTGCCATCAAACAAGAAGACAGCCGCATGTAGCTATGATGGTGTTTGCTAGTTCACCTTACATGCATTAATTTAATAACGCGGTTAGCCTACTCAACGTAAATTACACACGAACAACATTAAGCTACTCACGCAGAGAAGAACGGCTGCTGCTGCCATCATCATTTCTGCTACACTGGCAGGGCTAGGTTCATCGGATTTAAAGTGTGACCTCCTTTGACAGTATCAGCTTAAAGCACTTGTTGCAGGCTGCTGAGTTTGCATCTTTTGCTGTGAAGTACAGCCAGACTTTTGACCGCTTTGCCTTTGGCATTTTTAATCTGTAGCTCTGCTCTAAAAGAACGTACGTACCTGGACCTGCCTACTATCCTCGAAACGTAAAATGATTGGCTAGAATCTAAAGTGTATCATTCCATACCAGTTGGTGGCAGTAATGCACCTTTCAGTTGTTTGCCAACCGCCAATAGAAATGTAAGGAAGAAGAAAGTGTATCACAGCTCAGGAAAAAAAAGCACCGAAATAAAGCACCGAAATGTGCGCTGCTTTTCGGTCTGGTTACTACTGTTTATGTCAGAACCGGTGCCATGATGGCACCGGATACCGGTACCCATCCCTAGTGATGCAGCTAATGGTTGTATAATCAGTTAAATTGCAGACGACCTTCTAGTTAGTCGTTTTATTTATTGCTATATAAAATAGTGACTTAGGTTAAACACAATAAAACTAAAATATATTTGGTAGGTTAAGGCAAATAATCACACAATTTTTCTTTTTTCTTTTAAGAATCGATCATTTTCCATATCTTGATGGATCTTCGCAGCTCTACACACACACACACACACACACACACACCATGCTAAGAAGGAGGAAGTAAATTTGTCTTTAACTTAAATAGACCAACCAATGTTACACTCTGGCCACTTTATTAGGTACACCTTTTCACCTGCTCATTTACAAAAATATCTAATCAGCCAGTCACGTGGGAGCAAGTCAGTGCATTTAGCCACACAGGCAGGGGTTAGGTGACCTGCTGAAGCTCAAGCCAAGCATCAGAATGTGGAATAAAGGTTTAAGTGACTTGAACATGGCATGGTTGTTGATCTGAGTATTTTATAAACTGTTGATCTGCTGGGATTTTGCAGCACAACCATGTCTAAGCTTTACAGATGATTGTCTGAAAAAGAGAAAATATCCAGTGGGGAGCAGATGTCTGGGTCAAGATGCTTTATTGGGGTCAGAGGAGCATGGTCAGACTGCTTCAAGCTTCAAACTTGTACTTGAAGGACTGGGGCTCTTCTTTTAGAATACAGGCGGCCAGGATTAGTTACTGGTAAACTAGAGAGATGGTTTAAAAAAATGGTAAAATAAAATCTAATGAATTCTTATCTGTGCTCTGCTCGTGAGCATCAGTGTGTGAGCAGTGCATGATAAAGCTGGATTATTACCTCTGTTTCACTCCAACAGCCTGGTCTGCTGATTTAAACTTCATTGAACTTTTAGGGTTTTTTTGTTTTGTTTTGTTTTTTTTGAAGAGGCGGGGGTTGTGCCTGTATTTTCTATTAAACCCTCGCCTGTCTGGTTTTGTAGTCTGCCATTTCCCATCTGCTTCAGCGTCCTCAGCGGACTTCACCTCCTCACCAGCTCTCTGTCTGAAGAGCTGTTAAGTCTTTGTGTCTGCTGCTGCTGTCAGTCCTGCGATCTTCACCCATCAATTATTCCTTTGATTAGACTCAGACGCTTGTCTGACAGCCGGATGAAGAATGAGGACTTTAGGGCTCACATCATCTTCCTGATTGATTGAAGAAACATTTGGATCATAAAATGTCTATGAAGCTCTCCAAAACGGTTCACTTTCCTCTCACAGAAGTTCAAGAAACGTTTTAGTTGTTAATTGTATTATTAATTATTGATCGGATGACTTTTACATTTTCTGGTTCCATCTTTTAACATGTGACAATTGCTTTGTTTCTTGCCAATTCTTTGGATTCTCTTAAAATTTTCACAATTTTCTTGTCTTTTTCTTCTCTTTTTGCTTATATTTTTTGGCATTTCATTAATAAATGTATAATTAAAGTAGCTGCAGGACTCTGATGAGAACTCTGTTCTATACTAAGTGTTCTTTAACTCTCTGCTGTGGTCTCTAACCTCTTCCTATTCACATCTGTCGCCTTCCTCTCTGGCCCCACCCCCTCCTCCTCCTCTGTGTATTGATTTCTGATTGGTGATAGCAGGCCCGCTCGTGCCCCCACCCCCCTCCATGCAGATCACCCCTCAGCTGCCTCTGATGGGCTTTGTGGCCCGTGTTCAGGAGACTAGTAAGTGGCCTTTAGCTCTTTGCACCCTCTGCATGACCTCCACTCAATCCCCTGTAGTGTGTTGGTGTTGGTGTCTGTGTGTGCGTTTTTGTTATGTGTGAATATTTTCTCAAGTAAACAACCACCAACATCAGCTGCTGCCCTCACATTCAGGCTTCGTTCTGAGCAGTTTTCTTTAAACTGTCTGAAACGTTTGGAGATTATGCCAGAAGTATGATTATAAGCTCCAGAAGACTCAAAGCGCGATAATTGATTCAAATCAATTATATATTTCGGGCCTAAACACTCCAAGCATAGTATGACACTATTTTGCATGACAACATTATATTGATACAGGTTCACGAAATACAAAGGTTTTCGTTCAGAAGGAGAACGAAGGTCACCTGCTGGACTGTGATTTCAGTCCAGCAGGTGGTGCTGTTGACTGTTTTCATAGTGAGGTTGGCACCATCAGGAAGAAATTGGCAAAATGGGGGGACTTCTTTCGTCATCTGAGGCAATCAGAGAAGCACTTTCTGCATTTAACTCGAAGACATGGACATGGATGTCATGTGAATGTAAAATACTGCAAACACGAGGGCACTGTCAAACAACACCTGACAGATTTACCTTGACAAAAGAAAAAAAACACAATCTATCACCAACTTTATGTGCAAACACCTGCGTTCATGCAGCTCAAGATATTACAATCCAGCTGTCTGACACTGTCACAGAGGAAATCAAGCAGAAATTGTTGGGTTATTTGGAACATGTGGAAATTATGTTTGTTTTTTTCCTTTCTTTGGACTACACCGACACCAAGTTTGCATTACAGTGCAACAACTACACCTGGAGCCAGACTTCACACTAGCATAACAGAAGTAACTATTCTGCCATTGGCAGCTGTTGGATCTACAGCTGCCTTAATTTGCATTTGGATTTTTTAAAATGTGTCGAGGCAGGTTCAGACGTGCTTTAGGGTTTGTGGTAACCATGCTATAGTACTGTAGAACTGCACATGACTGTTAAATGATCTAAATGAGCACTTTTTCAATAGCATGGAGACAAATGTTATAGGATAGAGTTTAAACTAACGTTTAGTTTAACAAAACTTGCGATCTCTTTCTTGTGTGGAGCAAACTTAAAAAAACACCAGTACGAATAGAATTATCCAAAGGAACTAGAAGGAAAGCTGTAACCCTGTCAAAGTGCGTCATATGTCAGGAGAAGGTGACCAATGCTAATGTGGTGCCAACAAAAGAGGAACTTGGAAACAAAATGATTCCTCCTTAAGCAAACAAACCACATGGTGCAGGCCAGCTCGGTGCTAATGAAGTTTAGTGCAAATCCAATTTTGTGGAAAAAAGAAAGTGTGTGAAGGCCAATAATCACAAATTTATGATGTGTGAGTGGATAAGTGAACAGTGTGGTGGCAGAAAAGCTCTCAAAGTTTTTATAAAGGAAATCTGGGCCCAGGGGTCTCAGTTAACCTGATGTCTGCTTCACCCACCATCAGCAGGCAGGTTGGGTGCCTTCATGTGAAAACGCCTTGTACCAGTATGCACAGCACGCTGGGAACATAATGACTTTTGAGTGTTCGTTGAAGATTTTAGTTCCCCTTTCATGGGTTTTGCTCCAGAAACGTTTGAAACCACTTCTCTTACTGAGTAAAAGTAATGCAGAGCATGTGAGATTATGGACAGCACATCAGTTCCAGATGTCATGCTTTTAAAAACCAAGGGCTCATTTTTAGTGTAAAGGTGCAAAAGCAAGAAATGGAGAAGTGAAACTGGTCAGAGGAAAAGTATTTTAGGTTTTTCCCATTGGTTAAAATCTGAGAGGGATTTCGAAGCCTGAAGGTGGTGGATTGGCAGCAGGTGGTGGTGGTTGACTGCTCAGTATCATGGGTGTAAGCAAAGAGTGTGAAGCATGATTAGAATAATGAGGCGTTTGTGTCGTCTTTCTGTAAATGCATGTTGAGCTGCTATGTGCACTTTTTGTTTTCAGCATGTTTGTCCTCAGGTTCTATGTAAAACTGACAAACACCCAGCATGGGCTGCTTCTGCATGACCGTGAGAGCTCCGCCTCTGAGCTTCTTCTCGTCTCTAACTGGTTGTCTCTCCCCCCCCCCCCCCCCCCCCCCCCCCCCCCCCCCCCACTACCCAACCTGGAAACTACTCCTAGTCTCAGACGTGCCACCTCCGCCAGCCGACGAGCCGGTGTTTGAGGAGCCCACGCCTCCTCCACCGCCACCTGAAGACTACGAGGACGATGAGGATGAAGAGGAGTCGGCGGTGGTGGAGTACAGCGACCCCTACGCTGAGGAGGACCCGCCCTGGGCCCCACGCAACTACCTGGAGAAAGGTCTGCCTTTGCTGGTCAAGGAAATGTGTGTGATAAAATAAAATGTTGAAAGTGTAATGTGGAAGATTAGCGGGTCCAAGAGGGGGAAAATGGATTCAGGGAAGAATTTAAATTAAACAAACTTGAATATTTTCTGATAAAATAAGCAGAGAAAAATGTGTAAATGAGGACAATTTGGCAAGAAAAATGACCAGAAAAAGTGTTTCATTTATTAATTAAACAAAAATGGAAAAGGATTTCTTGCCATAAATTTACAACTTGTCAGAAATAAAAAATATTTTTTCCTGAATATTAGTCCAGAATATTAGTCCACTCCATCTTTATTTCCATATTTTATTCCGTCATCCCGCAGTGGTGGCCATCTACGACTACACCCGCGACAAAGAGGACGAGCTTTCGTTCCAGGAGGGCGCCATCATCTACGTGATCAAGAAGAACGATGACGGCTGGTTCGAGGGCGTCATGAACGGGACCACGGGCCTCTTCCCCGGCAACTACGTCGAGTCCATCATGCACTACGCTGACTGAGCGGCGCCTCCCTGAGCAGGAGAGGAAACGGGAGGAGCACTTGTTGGGGATGGGAGCGGGGGGAGGGAAGGGTTAAAGGTCAAAGACTTTGATCGAACAGAGCATGATCACCTCCGGGCGAAGAGAGCAAAGAGCAGGGAGGCAAAGAGGAGGCAGTTTTTGGTTTTTTTGAAGAAGAAATTGGACATGACAGACTCGGTCATTCTCGTGACTTAGTCGCCGCTATAAAACGACCACTACTCTAGATATAAGCTTCCCTGTAACGTTTCTTTCTTTGTGACTTTGTTTGATTAACGAGGAGGACTGGGCGGTGATGGGTTTGTTACTTTTTGAGAGTTTGTTTCACACTACGGGGCCACTAAATTGATTTCTGCTTCTTTTATGTTTTTTATTCCTTGTGTTTTTAGCAGTTTGCCCAATATTTATTTGTAGTGGGGGGAAGATGAGCGGGTAGATGAGGCTTCGGAGAAAAAGGGCTGGAGGAAAATGCCTTCAGGTTTCGTTATTCTCAGACACTCCAGATGCAACAGCGATATCCTCAGTGAGACGCATGGATGGGCGGGTGAGGGCACGGAGCGTGCCAAAGCTGATGAAGATAAGCACATCAGATGTCTTAATGTGATCCATGAAGCTAGATAAAAGGGGGAAATCCTCCTTAAGAGTTCTTTAAATGATGAACTTTGCTCGTTTTTGTTCCGTTTGCGTGGTTAAAGCAGACGAGTTTAGTCACTACATGCTTTACTTTGCAGTTTTCAGGTGAAGGAATCGTCATCCAGCCCTCAAATCAGAGAAAGGCGTGGATTTAAAGTCTGCAGCTCCCGTAATAAAGTTGGATGAACAGTCGAGGCGAGCCGTTTACTTTTGTCTTTATTCTATTTCTTTTGCCGTTCACCAAGAGTTGGCGGTCGAGTTTTGCTTACAGAGCGGCAGACTGCATGTTTGAACTCATGGAAGGAGAGGGGGGGGGCTAAAAGCTTCTTTTTTGCTCTACTGATGATTAATGTCTTAATATTTTTAGATATGGTGTGGTTTTGGTTTTTGATATTCACCCACGACAAACCACGACGACGATGCATTTAGGTCATTTCTAAGATGCTTGTGCCATATTGAAGTGTGTGTGTTGCTGTTTCAGAGGTTATCACTTCATTTTGCAATAAAAATCGGCCGGAGGGAAGCGGGACTGTCGTCGAATTACAGATCTTTAGTTTTTCCCGAGCTGTTTGAAATCAGAAGCACATACATTTGTAGTGAAAAGTTTAAAAAAACAAACAAAAAGATGTAGAAGAAATATTATAAATGTGAAGATGTATTATGCCCTCAGACACAGGAATTATTGAATATGAAAAGAAGCCAGCTGTTGTGTTTTGAAACGGTTTTAAGTATCACATTATGACCCCGATACTTTTGGTTTTTAAAAAAAAAAAAAAAAAAGACAGTGAGTTTAGGCACCATTTGTCCTCCGTACAGTTTTCAATGCGCTTGGCTGTTGGGTGTTTGCGAGGGCTCAGTGCTTGTACTTCTGTCAGGATCTTTTTATTTTCTACTCCCAAAAAAGGAAAAAAAAAGAAAAACAACAACAGCAAGTGGGTCTGTATGTGAGTCTTGCATGCCATTGTTATTATCTGTACTGGTGTCCCTGAAACCTACGTGGCAAGATCACCCATTTCTAAAAAGGCAAGCAGCCCTGCAGCTCTGACCAGGTACCGCCAGCCTCATCCAAAGAGACTGTACAACTTTACTTCGAGCCCACGTCCAAGGAGCCGCTCGCTGACCTGTGGGGGAGGAGGGACAGAGGGAGGGGAGGCACTCGGCTTCCTCCTCCCCCCTGACAGTAGCCGTCATCAGTGGTGAAAAATCGTTTTTTTTGTGTGTGCATAAGCTGCTAGTGAATCCTGCGGACAGACTGCAGGCGGGAGATGAATGAGAACTTTGACTCTTGTTGCATAACACTCATAAACTGACACTAAAATATATATAAAAGGTATCTGAGTGAGGCCCTCTGGTCTGCAGGATTCACAGCTTCCTGGAGTCACAGACGTCCCCTCGGGATGTCGAGTTTAACAGTCCATAATGCCATTGTGTTGCACAGTTAAAGTTGAATTGCAGAAGTATCATATTTGTAAAATCATGAGAACAAAGACAATAAAATTATTGAGATTTATCGGTGGCGTCTCATCTTGCTTCATTAATGTTTCTTTGCTGTGCAGAAATGCAAGTGAGAGAATCACATCCAGTTTAAAAGTACACTGGGGGGTAAAGACTAAAAATTAAGCAGAGTCTACTGAGAGTTCCCATGTCTCAGTCTGTGCAGATCAGTTTATGATAAAACTGGATTAAATGAAGCACCAAATCACAACAATAGGTGCCTCAAGACGCTTTACGTTGTAAGGTAAAGACCCTACAATAATACAAAGAAAGCCCAACAATCAGAGGACTGCTAAGAGTAAGCGGTTTGGTGACAGTGGGAAGAAAAAACTCCCTTTTAATAGAAAGAAACCTAGAGGAGAACCAGCCTCAGCGAGGGGCGCCCATCTGCTAGGACTGATTTGGGGTGAGGAAGACGGGACAGAAGGAAAACAGAAGAGAGGCAGACATAATAATAACTAATGATTAAATGAAGAAAGGTGAGTGAAGAAGAAACAGTGCATCATGGCAAGTCCCCAGCAGCTAAGGCCTACTGCAGCATAACTAAGGGAGGATTCAGAGTCACCTGATCCAACCCTGACTATATGCTTTATCAAAAAAAAACCTTTTAAGCCCGTCTGTCTCCCAAATCCAAGCTGGGAGCTGGTTCCAACCTCCCATTCTACTTTTAAATATCCTAAGAACCACAAGTAAGCTTGCAGTCCTGGAAGTCCGCGAAGTGCTCCATTGGGGTGATATGGTACTGTAAGGTAGTTAAGATAAGATGGGGCCTGATTATTCAAGAGTTTATATGTGAGAAGGATTTTAAACTTGATTCTGGATTTAGAAGAGGGGCCAATGAAGAGAAGCCCATATACGCTCTCTTTCTAATGTTTTTCAGTACTAGCTCCAGCATTGGTGGATCAACTAGTTGTTTTAACAAGCTGTAAAAAAACAAACAAAACTATAACGGCTACATGTAAGCAATCTGTTATACAGTTTATGCAGCTGTGGTTAAATAAGAGCTACATTTACAGTATTTGCAGTAAACCAGGTTCAGAAAGGGCCAAGGTTCCCTGTTCACAGGAGCCTTGTAGCAGGTTTAACTGGTCCTGGTGTTCAGAAAGAGAAGGCAGCTTTCCTTAATATTAAGATATTGACAATTTAACTATTTGCCTTATTTTATACACTGAGGTGAGAACTTTTACATCACCTTTATATTTGTGCATCAGCAAAATGTGAAACTCAGTAAAGCTGAGGGAGGCTTCTTAAGTTATTGAGTGCTTCATTTTTCAAGGCTTAAATAAGTCAACCAAAATAATAAATGAATATACTTAATTAAAATGTCTTATTTTTTTCAAGGAAATGTAGATTTAGATTTAACTGAAGAAGATGGTTATAACCTTTTGTGCAGCCCTGTGTTGTGATACAGACAAATGACAGGAGGCCTGGCTGTACAAGAGTATAAAGGCAATTTTGTGTTCAGCAACTGTTTTTAGAAAGTGTTGCTACAATATTTAGAGGCTTTAAAAGTCATTACAGCAGCATTTCTTTATTTTGTAGCAAAAATGGAGACATACTGTTTTCTTGTGATTAATGCATGCAGAAAAAAATGGCACAATATTTTAGCAGATTTAAGATCTACAAAAATCGGAGAAACCACAGCGTGAAAGTGAATTATTTTAAACTGTGTGTAAAATAAAAATGTGCTGCACTTGCCACAACCTGCTCTGGAAGTTGTTCGACCAGTTCTTCACAAAGTGAAATTTGTTTCCTCCTGGATTTTTTTTAAAATTTGACTTTCATTTTAATGTCAGATCTTCTTTCTCTAGATTAGCAGCACCTGCGACCTGTTTTATTCCCTTTATTCCAACAACTTCCACATCCTAGAATTATTTGTGGGATTTGCACCAGAATGGTGGATTCTTTCCCAGCTCTTTTTATTAATTCAGGAAGATGTTACCATCGTGCTCTTTGGGTTTTATGATTCTGGTGGTGGCTTTGAAGACGCTGGGTGGTAACTCAGGTAAGTTTTGGATACTCTGTGCAGAAGTTTGATAGATAATTAAAAAAACAGGACTGGGACAGGTTGGTGTACTTTTCACTCTAAAGGGAAACAGTCCCACTGGTACAAAAGTTTCAGGTAAGCAAACAAAAATATAACATGTTTATATATAATGTTTGTGTTCATGATTAAAGTCATACTCTGCACTTTTGGCAACCAACCACAACCACGGGACTGGCTGCCATACATACAAAAAATGCTACAGGTACAACAAATGAAGTGACAAATGACATATTTATTGTCATATTTATTATAAACCAGAACCAGAGAGCACTGCATGTTCAACACAGTTTGTGCCTAACTTCACCAAAGAACCATTTTGTTGGTGTGGAGTGTTTGTGTATAAGTGTGTTTTCTCCTCCTTGTCATCAGTCTCATAGCACATGTTTACTATCCAGAATAATGTTAACGTCCTGTAAGCTGTACTGTGCATACTTTTGTTTTGAGTCTGCCCGGCTGCCCGAGGCTTCGCTTGTGCTGCTTTAAGTTTTAAGAATACACAATAACAGTAACACTGCCATGCAAACAAATGTTCATAAATAAAATTAATTATTTTAATGTGCTGTTAAGCTACAAACCTGATTAAAAATAATAAGAGTAACATAAAGTATTTGTGATGTAACCTACCAATTATAATTGTATTAATATATTTAAAATTAGTGATGACATCGTGAAACACTGAAAGGTTTGAAGCAACTTAACAAGTTTTCTAACAGTCTGACAGCCAACTCCACAGTGACCCCTAATGGACACTTTTGCTACCATCACATCTTGGTAACGTAATTCTGTGAAACAACGAGACAAACCAGTGCTGCACATCTGCAAATAAGGCTCCATATTACAGTAAAGCAACCTATCAGTAATTAAGACTGACACATGTTTTGGAGAAATCCATGTGTACAAACAAGGAAAGAAAAAACTCTGAGACTGTTAAAGGCCGAAACCTGTGACTGTGGTGAATGGTTCACTTCACTAAGGAAATCCTTGCTGTACTTCGATGGTAATCAGTGTTATGCTGTAAAAGAAGATCTTTCAGTGGTGCAAATTCTTAACAAACCTGTGATTACTCAAATAATGTTGACTTTAATCACATGGCATAACCTGTGCATACTAACCCAAACCATTTAATTACCAGTTTTCACAAGTATGTTCACTTAGATTTCAGTGCAAAGTATTGTACATTTCACTTCATTCACTAGTGATGTGATAAACAGATTCATCACATAAAATTACAATGTTGTAAAAGGCTGATGTATCATCAAGATGAATGTTTACACATTTTTGTTTTGCACATGGAATTTATGTCTATAAATTCATAAATAGTTACAGTGGATCTGCTGCTTAAGCTATTTAGCGTGATCAATAAGTACTGTAAGTCACAGGTGTCGAACTCCAGGCCTCGAGGGCCGGTGTCCTGCAGGTTTTAGATGTGTCCTTGATCCAACACAGCTGATTTAATGGCTAAATGACCTCCTCAACATTTCTTGAAGTTCTCCAGAGGCCTGGTAATGAACTAATTATTTGATTCAGGTGTGTTGACCCAGGGTGAGATCTAAAACCTGCAGGACACCGGCCCTCGAGGCCTGGAGTTTGACACCCCTGCTGTAAGTAGTAGGGGTGCAACAATACACAAAATTCACGGTTCGGTTTGGTTCGATACTTTGGTGTCACAGTTCGATATTTTTTCGATACAAAAAAAATGTTCATGCCTTTTTAATTTGTCATTTATTAAAATTATAAATATATATTTTAACTCAAAAGTACAGTTTTTAAATTTAATGTTGCTGAAACAACAAAGTAATAAAATAATAAATCTATCTGATTGAGGAATCACTCATCTTTGGAAAAGAGAGTTTATTACAGAGAAATGGCTCTTTCCAAAATAAAAGCTATACTATACGCTTCTTCTGGGCTATATTCTCAGCAGCATATTAAACATATCAGGTCCCCATAAGGAGAATCATGTGCTAACGGCTGTCTAAATGACTCGGGTAAAGTTTGTAGCTTGCGTGCTTGTTGTTTTTGTCTGCTTCCACTTGTCTTTGCACTAGGATGATGTCAGAGTAAATGTGCAGTCATATTCGTTGTGTTCCACCCCTAGTAAGTAGCATAAATTTGCCTTTTCTTATAGAGTAAATTAAATTAGTTAAAATTCCTCCCACAGCTGACTAGAGTCAAGAACACATAATAGAAATGCTAAAAAAAAAAGAAAAGAAAAAAAAAAAGGAAATTAAAACAGAGCAGTCAGAGTTTTCAAAGCGTTCTGGGGGAAGCTGGGGACACTGAGTCAGAATGGTTCATGCAGTGGTCGGTGTCCACCATGGCAGAAACCCCCAAATGAGAAGTAAAGAGTTCTGTCAAGCTGAAGGAGTCCTATTTAGCTTTTCTGGCCCATAAAACTCTGGAGGTGGGTAACAGTCAGCCTCCTGGTAGGAGTCGAGTTTGGCCATGGAACCAGACTTAAGGGTGGTGTTGAAGCAAAGATTCAGGTAGGGGAAGCTGCTCAGTGCTGACTTCCAACTCCATGAGTATCGTGCTTCTTAACCTCTCCCTACACTGAAAAAAAAAGTTCTTTCAATTTACTTGATTTTATTGTGTACATCGGTCCCACATAATATGAATAAGTATGATTGACTTAATTTTCCACTTTCCCTCAAGTAATTAATGCTTGTCAAATCAAAGTATTTTATTTACATCAGATTACTTAAAAAAATCATGTTTGATGTACTAATATTAATCTGTTATCATAATATCAATGTATTGCATAATGTCAATATATTTTAATGTTTAACACCAACTTATTTTTATTTGCCAGTGGTACGCAATGATATTATGTAATGTAAACACATTGCAATTATGTTCCTGCAACACAACTTATGGCTTTAAATCCTACTTAATTTTTTCAATTGAAATATTAACTGATCATTATTGACAAAAAAGGCAAAGACTGAGTGCTACTGAACAATTATTAATTAAGTATAATTATTATTATACCTTTATTAAACTGTAACAGCAGTGAAAGCAGCAATTCTGCCACGAACAAGTCCAAAATCACATCCATATAAACTTGTTAACACATTTTTAAAGACAGCCAGCAGAAATAACTAAAAGAAAAAGTTAGTTTGAGAATATATTTGCAAATATATCACAAAAAACTGACCTTAGCAGCAAATAAAAGAAAGTGCTTATAGATGATCCTGTCATCTCTTACATATAACATTTGTATTAATTACACAATTGAAAATGTAAACTAAATTAAGACTACCTGAAAAAAAGCAACATGCTTTTATGAATAAACATATTTACACAAATATAACTTGTGTATTATTTGACAACAGTTTCAGCTTCTGTACAAGTATTTATCTGTACAAGATTTCAACTTAGTTGAGCCTTAAATGACATTGTTACATAACTAATACCAAACACCTACATGAATTTTAATCTTCATTTTAAACATGTAAGCAGGACATTAAGGTTGACTTAGAACATATTGCTAAAAATCATCAGTAAAAATTTCTTACAACATGATACCAAAAGGAAAAATCATCCTGCATTGCAGTCACATGAGGGGAAAGCAATAAAAACATAAGCAGTATAACGTTACTGAACACAAAATGAAAAACTGCAAAGAATTGCAGAAGTGCAGTCTTTGACTTCTCAATGAAACAGATGGTTTTTGAAAGCAAGAACTTTAGAGAGTTTAGCTCCATCCAGTTCCATGAAAACCTTCTGGAAAACATCAAAGTTGTAGCGAAGGTCAGCAGGGTAGGCAAGGTTTAATGCATACATGAGTCCAAATAGCATTATCACAGCAAATGCTACATTATCCAAATTCTTCGCCACCCTGATGCCTGCGAGGACAACTCTTGTTCATCTGCTGAAGCTTGCTCTTTAAGAAGATAAATTCGAACAGTGGTGTCTTCAACAGTCTCACTGATGGCACGTTCTTCCATGCCCTGTAAAAAAGAAGCCATGTTAGTCATTTCATGCCAAGTAAGTAATATGACACACTGTGGAAAGTCCGAAAAAAAAAACAAAAAAACAAAAAAAACACAAGTACATACCACATACTCCCAGATAAGCATGCCAGGGTCTTCACCCATGTAGATACACACTCCCTTGACAGACGCAGCATCAACATCTTCACACTGAAATGAAATGTATGTAATTAGCATCTTCATTCAGCCCTTGTCCTTCATTTAAGTTTTAATAGTATACTTTACATGAATGTTTTTAAAGTAAAGGCACACAAATTAATAATAGGTTTACTGGCAATTAATAATAAGTGAAGGTTAAAAAAACAAGCAGATGTAAAAATACAATATGCGAGAATTTATCATGGGAAAACATTTGAAATTCAGGCTTTATCACTTACATTATCCATTTATGCCACAATTCTTTTCAGTATTAGTCCAAGCTCTCCTCTTCTGTTGACCAACTTCACCAGGTTGTCCAAGTGGAGAGCCAGCTGAGCCACGAACTTTGTCTGAGGGGGGATGGTGGCAATTCTCTTAAACTCAGCGTTGATCTGAAAACATGAGCACAGAGGAATGAGCTTCAAAGGTTTAATACCTGGAAGAAGGTCACAATCACTCATGCTGAAGAAATGGGCTGTCAAATAACAACTGTGCCTTAACCATTTTAGGCTAATACCACAAGAACTTGTGGTATTAGAGTTATGAGGCAAACCTTAACTTAGATCAGACATAAAAAAAAAAGAATTTATTTAAGGAAATACATGCGACTGAACCTATTACACTTATATGAACACCTTTTATTTCTATATGCCTTTTTAAAGTCACAATGTGGACTGATCCAATCTCATAGTCAACCAATGGATAAGTATCAAGGAGTTCACAGAGTGAAATGAGAGTGAATATTCTTGATGATACTGGGCTGAGCTCAAAAGCTCTGTCTGTACCAGCCACCAAGCTCTCTCACAATGTAGAATATGCTGTGGTACAATGCAGATATGGTTTTTCAGTGTTCTGGCAATCCACCTGCTGCCCTTTGGGCCAGTACCATTCCCTTTCTATAAGTTATACTCTTTATGTCACACACTGTCCAAGGTCAACATCTAGAATGTCAGGGAATATGTACCTAATGACTTAAGCTATCTCCTCTTTAAGTCTTTAACTCTTTAAATCCACAAGAAAGGCCGATACAGCTGAGCCCTCTAATTCAGAATTGCCAAGAGATGGGGAGTTTAGATGGTAAGCTATCATCATCTGATGTTTTGACTTCTGTAATGATAAAGGTAAAAATTCCACCATCACAAAAAACATTAATTTTAATTGAAAAAAGGTATTTATTCCAGTCCAGAAGAGCATCTTTCTCTTATTTATACATAATGTTTTGAGAAGCAGCTCATGTATGTTCTACACAAAGTAGAAAAAAAAAGGGGGGGGGTCCTAATTTTTGTTAGGACGATGTCGGAAAATTCACAATACATCACTTAATAAGACATACTCTGTTGAACAAACTTATCTCCTTGTAGATATCTGCTGTATTATTTGGGCTTGACCAATAGAATAGTCAAATAAGTGACACTTCACCTAAAACAATGACTAAATGGAGAAATGATTTGGCATTTATGGGCACAGGTTCTTAAACCCACGTTTAAGGTGGCAGGATCCTTATTATAACTTGAGTGCGTGTCAGCAGCAAGAATTAGGGTATGGCACTGTGGGGCTCCCACAGCCGGACTAATTAGCCACTGTAGCCATAACTAGCACGAGTAACACAAACACTATTGCGCTCTCTCAGTGATGTTTTAACTTGCTAAGCCATCAAAAACGTCAGTGCTCTCTGTCACATGCATAAATTCCATATCTGACCGACAACAGCTGCAATTTGATACTATTTTTCAGTTTTAGCCACAAAGCTAATATCAACTTTAGCTAGCACTGTAAAAACAACATGTAGATACATTACAGATTACTTTTCATATAGCATGCACTACAACAATTCTGTGAAAACGTACCCAACTAAAACAAATGTATTTAAATTACTTACCTTCTCAGTATGCCTGACTCAGTGCCAAAGGTTGCATGCCGCTAAACAGTTTTCCAGAATCTGGCGGTCAATTGCGCTCTCCTTAAATTATGTTGTTGTCTTATTGGATAAGACTCTAGGTCTTATTATCCAATCATATTTAGTTGTTATCTTTGAATATATTGCATCATTTCCGGTTGTGGTCAAACATGATTACAATGGTTTTAGTATTTTAATTTAGTCACTTTAAATCAATGCAAGAAAAATGAGTAGTCTCAGTATTGTTTAGAATCAAGTAAATGGTACTTTATTTAATCATGTAAATAAGAGAAACATGAAAGGCTTGTGTAGCATTAACTAAATTCATTTGTGCAAATTCAAAAGCCTGCCAATTCCCATTTTTTCAGTGTAGAAAGGTTTATGTCAGGGTGCTGGAGATGAGAATCTGACCATTAATCATATCAGATTGAAGAGGAATTGATCAGCCGGTTGACACGTGTTTTGTGCACTTCGACATTCTACTACAATTATGGGGATATGTGGGGGACGCTCCGGGAGTGGCTTTTTGTTACAGGCTTTATGATCCCTGATCAACAGTCAGAGCTTGGCTCACAATGGTGGGTGTTGGACTCCACCCAGGCTACCCTTTGTCATTGATTCTGGAAGTAATTTCTAGGCACAGCCGAGGGATGGAGCAGATTATGTTTGGTGGTCTCAGGATCTCATCCCTGCTGTTTGCGGATGATGTGATTCTATTCTCTTCATTATCTCCTGCTTTCACTGGGATGAAGGTTTGTTGCTGATGGCCGGTCGTATGGAATATGACCACAGATACAAACAGGAGAAGATCTCAGAGAAGAAATTCTGCAGAGGTTACAACTGTCAGTTGGCTTGGAAATGCCTCGGTGTATTTTCAAAAGACTTGGAGGAGGTGGATGAGAAGAGGGAGGTCTGAGCATCTACACTTATACTGCTGCCGCCACATCCTGGATGTCTACATTGCATGAGACCAAACTGTAAATCAAAGTAATAGTGCATTTAAAGAATTGAATGTGAAACTCTTAATATGTTGATTTTGCAGAGAAAGAAGGCATCTACAAGAAAGTGGGTGACAAAGTCGTCCTCACACCAGGCTCTGTGCCTGCTTCCATCACCAGGATCAAGTGGACACATGATCAAGATGTTGCTCTGGAGTGGACCAGACGAGAACCTTTCACCTCCTGGCACTTCCGAGGTAAATTCACTCAAGATTTAAATCCATATACATACACAGATTACATATTTTTAATGTTTGTATGTAGCGTATTTAGAAAAAAGTCTTGACTCTCATTGTAAAACTACAAAGCATAAAAGTATCCTTAAATATTTCCTTTAATTTAACCCTTGAACATACACCAAACATGAAGGTTTTGGTACTGACTACTTTTAAATAAACGTAAACCTTTGCTCAAATAATATTTTAAGGGACACATTTACGCAGACCAAGAGACTAGTTGTTGATTGCCTGACAACCATCGGTTGCCAGAGAAAAATGTGTTTTCTCTGACTGATTGGGTGGCAAGTAGTTGTGGGAATTTGCTGACTGTAGAAAGGTGAAATTGGTCGCAAAAGAGGTGTTTGGTGCTCGACTGAAAACCTGTAAAACTCAAAAGTGTGACACAAACTGGAAACAGAGCTCATTTGCCTTCAAAGTAAATGTTGCAGCTTTTGAAACATGTTGATTTTGCAGGTAAGGCAGAAAAGTATTTCCATTTTTCCAAGTTTGACTTCCACTCACTGGTTTGTTGGCAAGTTAGTTACATCTTAAGTCACACAGACAATTCACCGCCTTTATGCAAACTACTGGTTTCCACGTCAATCTGATGTTGACTTAAGCAATCACAAGCAGTCTTGATGCCTGCTTAATCATCCAGGTAAGAAAATCCCAGCAAGTTGATTCTTGTCATCTGAACATAACATATTCAGTGAGTAGAAGTCTCTCGTCCAAGTGACTTCTTCGCTCTTTTTTGGTGACTTCACTGAAAAAGACCTGAAGAAGTCACTTGGATGAGAGAGGGAATGTTTCAGCCACTGTACTTGCTACACCAAGATGGACAGAATTAATTTTCTGGCACCAGGAGGTTTGTGGTGAAGCACCCTCTTTGTGAGTATTCACCCAGGGACATCCAGGGACCTTAGGCAAACACTCAACTGGCCAAAGACAAAATATCTTTCAATAGCAACCAGAGGTTGCAAGGAGTGTGTAACTTAAGCCTTCATTAACAAGCTAAGTAGATTCTTTGGGGTAGGTTTTTTGTTTAAACTGTTATGAGGTATTCAAAGGAGCTTGCAAAGAAAAGCGTCTGGACTTCTTTGAGTTACTTGAAGACGTTTCACCTCTCATCCGAGAAGCTTCTTCAGTTCTAAGGTCAAATGGTGGGGATTAAAACCTTTAAAAACAGATTTAAACCGAGTGGGAGTTTCCCCCCGCAGAGGGACAAAATTACCCCCTGATGATCCTCTAATCGCCTGAGCCAAGGTGTGAAACTGGGTGTGGGTCCCAATCAGCCAGAGTTTCGGGTGAGTTCATTGTGAAACCTGGCCCCACCTTATCATGCGAATTCCTGAGGTCAGATGGCCCAGGATGTGAGTGGGCGTTAAGGCGTCTGGGGAGGGAACTCAAAACTGGATTATAGATGGCAGACAGCTGGTGTTGTAAACCACCGCCTCTGTTCAAAGATGGTCACTCACAGTGGACATAGATGCTTCTTTCACTCCTCTTTCAAACCAGTTTACCGGAAGCCCACACACACAGACCAGTACCTCCTCTTTGACTCCCATCACCCTCTGGAACACAAACTTGGAGTAATTAGGACCCTACACCACCGGGCAGAACATGTTCCCTATAAGCCTGAAGGAAAAAAGAAGGAACACATGAATGTAAAGGAAGCAGTCAAAACATGCGGCTATCCTAAATGGGCGTTCCTAAAGTCAGCAAAAAGGCACAGAAAAGAAGATCAGACACCAGCGAGGGAGGATAAGAAGGACAGATGCAACAACATTGTCATCCTCTATGTAGCCGGTGTATCAGAGAAACTCAGGAGAGTTTTCTCCAAGCATGACATCCCGGTGCATTTCAGACTGAGCAACACGCTCAGACAAAAACTGTTTCACCCGAAAGACAAAACTCCAAAACACAGACTTAACAATGTGGTGTTTGCTGTACAGTGCAGCGAGGAATGCCCAGACCTCTACATTGGAGAGACCAAACAGCCACTTCACAAGCGCATGACACAACATAGAAGAGCCACCTCCACAGGACAAGATTCAGCTGTCCATCAGCATCTAAAGGTCAAAGGTCACTCTTTCGAGGATGCCAATGTTCACATTTTGGACAGAGAAGACAGATGGTTTGAAAGAGGAGTGAAAGAAATCATCTATGTCCACTGTGAGCGACCATCTTTGAACAGAGGCGGTGGTTTACAACACCAGCTGTCTGCCATCTATAATCCAGTTTTGAGATCTCTTCCCAGACGCCTTAACGCCCACTCACATCCTGGGCCATCTGACCTCAGGAATTCGCATGATAAGGTGGGGCCAGGTTTCACAATGAGCTCACCCGAAACTCTGGCTGATTGGGACCCACACCCAGTTTCACACCTTGGCTCAGGCGATTAGAGGATCATCAGGGGGTCCTTTTGTCCCTCTGTGGGGGGAAACTCCCACTAGGTTTAAATCTGGGACTCTCCACCATTTGACCTTGGATGAGAGGTGAAACGTCTTCAAGCAACTTAAAGAAGTCCAGACGCTTTTCTTTGCAAGCTCCTTAGACTACGATGACCTGGATGACTGAGAACCTTCACAGACAACCTTATGAGGTATAAATAACTCTCGGATTCCAGTGATGTAAATTTCATCTACTGGTTAGCACCTTAAACTATGAAGTTTAAGGTAATTTCTGTGCTAATATATTGAAATGATCCACGAGGATACCTTCATACTTTTAGATGGCTGTGAGGTGGATACCTCCACTGGGGTCCTGACGATCTCAAACTTGGCTCTAAATGACAGCGGCAGCTACACGGCGGAGATTAATGATGAAGTCATGAGCACAATGGAAATCATTGTTATCAGTAAGTGGGAGGAGGAATTCATACTATAGCTAGCACGGACTAGTTCACCCGATTTTAAGTCAAATTCTTGTTGGTTTTCTCCCTTTTCTACCAGCCACTGTCCCTAATCCTACTGTGTCCACATGGTGCCACCCTGAGATGTCCTACTGTACTCTCACTTGTGAACCCAACGTGACAGACGATGCCAAACCGATCACCTATTACTGGATGATAGGTGACATGGTGAAACAGTCTCCAACCAATCAGTTCAACATCACACAGGTATAAACAGGATCTGATTACTGAATCACATGACAGCTCTGTTGCTTATTTTTATCATTTTATCCAAACCTAATGAATCCAAAACTTTTTTTAATTCTAAATACTTTCAAGACATTTTATAGCAGTTTTACGTGCATTTGGCCTTTACACAATGTATAAAGAACCTGTTTGCTTTTCCCTCATTATTTAAAGACCAATAGTGACCATCAAGTAAAATCTTCAGTTTATTACATATATACTATATTGTATATGGAAACACTTATAGACTAAAGAAGATAACAGCTTAAATGCTGAATTATGTATACTGACAGAAGAGTTATCCAGATTTTCAGACCTCCAGTGTGCAGCCTTCATTCGAGAAACAAACAGCAGCGATTAAAAAAAGAGAGAGAGTTGATGATCTGTTATCTCTGATTGGGGTTTTACATTTTGTAACCAGCTAAAGCAAAAGAAAGCCTGTCTGTGTTGAACTTTCTTTGCAGTACAGCGGTCCATCGTTTATCTCGGGAGGTACGTTCTAAAAAATAACCTGCCATATAGGTGAAGTAGCCAACTTTGTTTTTTTTACAATTATTATACATGTTTTAAGGCTGTAAAACCCCTCACTACACACTTTAGACACTTTTCTCAGACAGTCATGAACATTTTCACACTTTTCTCTATTGTTTAAACACTCTCAAAATTCAAACCTTTGTAGAAAAATAGGTCCAGTATTATAGAATGAAACCAAACCGTCAACATTGTTGTGTTTGTTGGGGAGAAAACTTACAAACATACAGTACAGCACTTCAGAGTCACACTGCTAGAGATCGAAGATTTATGTTAATTTGACAAGCTGAACGCATTCTGTACTGGACAGGAGACACAGCACGAGATTGATTGACAGTGGTCTACAGCCAATCAGGACGCAGAACTCAATGCACTGTAAGGAAAAAAAGCATGCAAAATTGCACCAAAAAAACCCCCAAACAAAAACAAACGCAAAACAGTGAGGCCACGAAAGGTGAACCGCGTTATAGCAAGGGACTGATCAGCTGTTTTTATCTCCTATGTGTATACAACCTGATGAACTCCTCATGAATTTTGTATTTCCTGAAGAATAAACCACATTAAATGTGCGTTTTCAGGTAATGTTTGCCTTTTTTTTTTTTTGAGTCTGCATTTGGGTCTTACACCGATCTTGGCACGTCCAAATCCACAGACACACACACACACACAACAAAAAACAAACAAACAAACAAAAAAACAATTAGGGTGCATGTTTCAAACAAAGGATCAGAAAACGAATACGTTCAGACTATCAAATGATTATCATTAGCTTCATGGAAATTAAGTCAGTAAGTTGGAGGGAAAGTTCTGACAGATTTGAGCGCCACAAACAAATTCAGTGACTGGCAAATGGTAAAATTCAATATGTGGTAAACAAAACAAGGACATTTGTTTTCTAATTAAAATGCCATGTGTGTTTATGAGCTCCTTTTTTCTCTTCATTTGCAGGCAAACAGAGAGCGTTTGATAAGCTGTCAGCTGGAAAACCCAGTCAGCTATGAATACAGTGAAAAAATCCTGAATCCACTCTTAATCAGTGAGTTATCAGCTCAACAAATTATATATGATTAAATATTACATTTTATATATGAAAAACAACAGTGACTGTGGCAGTGCATCTTTTTATTTATTTTTTATTTTTGTTTTTATTTTACACGTATGAAAACATAATTCTTGTAAAATTAATTTATTCCTTTTCTAAAACTTTTCTTAGGGAATCGGGCTTTACTGAGCTTACCATTTGTATGGATTCTGGTGTTCCCGTTTGGCCTTATTTGTTGTAAATGCTGGTAAGAATCCACAAAAGACTCTGTACAAGTTTATCAGCATTATTTTATTGTACTGTATTGTTCTCATTTAATAATTTTATTTAGATCTAATTTGATGGACTTTTTCCATTTTATTTTTTTTTAGTTCTTCTTTGTGATTCAGCTTTGTGTTGTGAGGTACCCCTGCTCTAACTGGTTGTCTTTTTCTTCTTGTCCACCTAAAAAGTTGTTGTACCCGCAGGACCCGAAGGCACCGCTCCTCCACTGCTACCAACACTGTGAGATAGAGCAGTGCTGGATCAAACTGTGATGATGAGGATGAAGAAGAGTTGGTGTTGCATAAACCACTGGAGAAAAGTCTGCTTTAACTAATCCTGGAAATACAGGAAGAGAATAATACGGAGGCTTCGGAGGACAAACAAACCCAAAACAAAACAAATATATATGTATATATTATGTGTAATAAATAGTAGTAATAAATAAAAGAATATATAACCAGAGATATTTCTATTAGGAAAAAAAGAAAATGTCAGAGTATGAATGTCCATAATGTGTTGTACAGATAAAGTTCCAGAAGCATCTTACTTGTAAAATCATGAAAAAAATAAAACTTTTCATTATAATTAACATGACTTTGTACATTCATTTAGCTTTGTTAACATAGTAACATCTTGATTATTGTTTTTTAATGTTTTGTTGTTACTAATCAGTCTGGGTGCAGTCAGGACTCAGCAACTTACAGGGCGAATGCCAAGCTTGAGAGGTTGTGTGAGGACAAACAGGATTTAAATACTTTGTCAACTTTATAATCAGCGTAAATAGCCCTCTAAGTCTATGTGATATACTGTGTGGTATACCATTGATGTATTAAAGTAGAGTTGGTATAAACTGTGGCTATTTGCAAACTTATGTCATGTTATCACATCACATTTTGCAAAGTATTTGCCCTCAAATATAGTTTGGTAGATACAGGCTTATAAACATTTGCATTATTGGAAATGTGCTTCAGAAAATGACCTTGGTCAGTGGACCAGTTTGATTTCCTGTTTTTTTTTGTTTTTTTGTTTGTTTGTTTTTTTTGTTTTTTTTGGGGGGGGGGGGGAGGGGCGACACATCTGGACACACCCTTCAGGTTTTGTTTTACATTTTTTAAGTCTCACTTTCGGTTTGTCAGTGACGCAGTTCAGCTTCCCACTCTTTCGCTTCTCTGATATATTCGCAGTTTAAATATTATCTAGTTGTCTCTGATATTATTAGCCGACTCTCTCTTGTTCTTCGTCTCGTTTATGCCGTGATTTAAGAGGATGTTACGATCCGTGGGGTTAAGAATTCTTCTCTTAAGCGTGGGGTTGGTCCTTTCAGGTAAGTTGGGCACTGAGTTTTCAGTGTGGTGAACAATGGCGCACAGCTTCATACTAACCGTTTATGTTTTATTCTTAGTGTTATTTACATTTCGCCACCGTGTTAATGGTAATGTAAAGGTGGGTGTTCATGGTGAAACGAATGTATCGCTATTCTGGAGGCATTAAACACGAACCCGGAAATAAACGAACTTTTTATTAGTAGTTTATTAATAGTGTAAGCTGAGGTATACTTTAACTGGTGGAAGAATAACATACGAGTTCGAGTCAAAAGATATATCCATATGATAAACATTAACTCCCAGGTGCTGCTAACACATAATAGGTGTGAAATGGAAGTTTTTAATGTTATGTCGCAACAACCCGCTTCAGGACGACGCCTGGTAAATAGCTGGTGAAACAAAAAAGCACAGAAATAGTTGAAATATTCTTCATATTTATTTCTGAGGTGTCTGTAAAGCAGACACATCTGTTTCACCAGCCAGTCCAGCACCGATTAATCTGCAGCACCGGATCAAATTAGAATAAAACCGGTCCTTTGGGTAGGATGGATTGTGAGGTAGGATGGAACACCCGGCAGCGGCCATTTTGAGGTCATTCATTCCAAAAGTCACCATCCCGTCATTTGTAGGTTTCATTCGCTCGCCCAGAAAGTCAAATAAAATATTTGAATGTGTTCATGAGCGTTTTAGGGAACAGTAACATTGATTTTATGATGTTGTATATGTTTTATGTCTGACGAACCGATAATGGGATTGTTCCTTTGTGTGAACTTACCAGTACACAAAAGAATAGAACTCAAAAGTGAACTACATTAGTTAAGGAGTATTAATTAAGGAGTATTAATTAAGGAGTATTTTACTCTAAGATCAACAAAACAGGAGCACAAGATGGAAGATTTGTTGTCAATCTCCTTCAGAGGTGAACATTTTGTAACAAATCTGCAGTAATTCAATTCTGTATGCTGTACTCCAGTATTCCCTGTTATGCTCCAGTTATTGTTTTGATGTTATCAAAATGCTGTTTTTGTGAATATTTGGGGAAGTTTATCCTATTTATTTGTAGATTTTATAACCAATTAATTCCAATCTACTGGATTTCCTAGCACCAGAAAACCATCAATAATATTCAAAAGTACCTTGTATTTGTTATATTGAAATCAGTTGAATTCATTTAAATGTGTTTAAATGTGATAAAATGTAAGTATGTTTTGCTGATGATGCTTAAAAGCAAGCAAAAAAAGACAAAATCTGATAAATGTAATTCTTTACAGTGCTCTCCCATATAAACTGGGATTATCATTAACATTTTTGGAGCATTTTGCAGATGCCACACATGCAGCTAAACTGTGTTTATTTAGTTCTGCAAATTAGTTTTGTAAATAAACAAAATGTTTGGTTACAGAACTAAATATGAAAAATCATGTTGATTTTGGTTTTATTTTGCCATAGACAAAGATAGTTTCAAGAAAGTGGGAGACAAAGTAGTCCTATCTCCAGGCTCTGTGTCTGATCCCATCACCAGCATCACGTGGAAACATGGCCCGGACATCGCTGTGGAGTGGTACGGAGGTGAAATAGTTCCGTACCGGGACTTCAGAGGTACGTATGCTAAGGGGTTTAACATCAAATGCATGCAAGATAGTGGCTGTAGATTTGAAAGATCCTGGATAAATGGGAAGGCTGTCCAGAAGGGCATCATGTGTGGAATCTGTGCGAAATCAAGAATATGGATCAATCAGCTTGTGCATCCAAGGTTTCTTTTGAAGATATATTTCTAATAAAAAAAAGATCTTGATCCCCAAAATGAAGTGGGATCAAAAATAGCTAAATTGACTTATCTCAAAGAATTGAAAATTCCTTTTTAAAACATTTTTTCTGTCATTGTGCTGTAATGAATTAACCTCTTTCATGGATTTGATGCATTTTAAAATGATAAATTTATGCTGCACAGATAATTGATAATTGGTTCATTACATATATTTACTATAATCCATTAAAATAATTATCTAATTGGTTAATTATGTAACTGTGATGTTTTTAGGTCGGTGTGAGGTGAGTACTTCCACTGGAGCGCTGACCCTCTCAAACGTGACTGTAAAGGACAGCGGCACCTACACAGCAGAGATCAACAACAGAGTCATGAGTCCCACTAAAATCACTGTTCTCTGTAAGTGGACGAATTCAGACTGAAGTTTGCTTTGACTCTTTTTTTCACCATATTTAAAATAAAAAGCTTGTTTGTTTGCTGTCTTTAATTATCAGCTGCTGTCCCCAAACCCACTGTCTCCAAATCATGCAACCCTGAGATGACCATCTGTACTCTCACCTGTGAAACCAGCATCACAGATGACACCAAACCAGTCACCTATTCCTGGATGATAGGTGACAGGCAGACAGCTCAGCCTTCAAGCAACCAGCTCACAATAGCAAAGGTACAAACAGGATCTGATTGTTCACATAACACGTCAGCTGCTCATTTTTTTCCAGACAATTCCTCACATAAACCACAGTATTAAAGCAGTGCCTAAAAAATATAGAAAACTTAATACATCAGAAAAAGAAATGAATCTAAATATTTTCAACAATTTTTTAAAAATCTTTTTTTAGGTTTATGTTCCTAAAAATGTACCTGTATGTTGTTTCACTCATTTTTAATAATTGAGATTTTTGATCATTATTTAAAGTTTTAGGAAAATGACAATAACAAAACATAACAAATGAAAGTAAATAAATGACCACAAAAAATAAACACAAAACAATAGAAATGTAAATAAAACACATTTTTTCTACTTTTCACACACTAGCTGAAACAGCCACTCTTAAAATCAAAAATTAAAACAAAGCCAACACAAACAACGATAATTACATTTACACATTTCTATGTACCAGCATATTTTAAAACACAGTGAACAACATAATCTCTGTTTTATACTACTCGAATAGTTTACCTAGATTATACATATACGTGCAGTGTTGGGAAGGTTACTTTTAAAATGTACTGCACTACAGATTACAGAATACATGCCCCAAAATGTATTCTGTAAAGTATTCCGTTACCTTACTCAATGAGAGTAACGTATTGTGAATACTTTGGATTACTTAATATATTATCATGCTGTTTACAACTACATGAATGTACTATTACTGTGATTTATTACTGTTACTGAAGGTCCGCGGCTCCGAACCGTAGTAAAGGTGCTCAGGGCGACCGTGGCTCAGGGGAGCGCATCTGTAACCAGAAAGTCGCTGGTTCGTTCCCCGGGCTCTCTGTGTCCTGGTCACTACCGCCTACTGGTGTTGGCCAGAGGGGCCAGAGGGGCCAATGGCGCGCTTCTGTCAGTCTGCCCCAAGGCAGCTGTGGCTACAACTGTAGCTTGCCTCCACCAGTGTGTGAATGTGAGAGTGCTATATAAATGCAATCCATTATTATTATTATTATTAAAGAAACCTCTGGCTAATACGTCGGGTTCCTTGACGGGCTCTTAGCCAAAAAATAGCTTTACTTTGTTGTCTGGGAGACAGAGAGAGGCGTTGAAAGGCTGCTCCAACGGAACTTATTGTTTTTGGAGGAAAACACGAACACGGTGTACAGTCGAGTCTTAATAGCTTACTTACAACTGGGCTCGTCAGGCTCTCTTCTTGGCTGCAGTGGTTATTATTATATTTACATGCTTCCAGCTCCCATTTTTGCTCGATGACAGCTCGTACTTTTCCACTATCCTTTTTCTCCCTCCTCGTGCTCACAGACACATAACGTGTATGGCAGTCCATTCTCCCTGCAGCACGGACTACACTGCCCATGAGGCCACATTCTTTAGGGCTATGCCTGTAGCATTCTGCCTATTAGCTTAGCACAACAACAAAAAGGCGCTCTCTCACCCAGGAAACACGCAGAGAGAGAGAGCATGCCACCCTGTAACCATGGCAACCGTAACGCTACAGAACGTAGCTGTCAAAAAACCCAAACAGTCCTGACCCGCCACAATATGAAACAGGAAAATACCGCTGTATAATCCATTTATTTCAACAAAGTAACTGTATTCTAAATACCACCTTTTTAAACGGTAACTGTAACAGAATACAGTTACTCATATTTTGTATTTTAAATACGTAACGGCGGTACATGTATTCCGTTACTCCCCAACTCTGTAAACATCCTTTTTTAATATTTGTCCAGACCCTCAGGCATTTTTGGTGCATGTAGTTTAATAAACAATCAGTTCATACCTAGGATATGAAATCAGGGTCACTTTATTGGGTACACTTTGCCAGTATTGTTTTGGATCCCTTTTTGTCTTCAGAGCCTTCCTGGCATAGCTTCCACAAGGTGCTGGAATCGTTCTTCAGACATTTTAGTCCATATTGACATGATTTGTCCCCACAAAGGTGCTTTATTAGACTGAGATTTGTTGACTAAGGAGGCCATTTGAGTACAGTGAACTCATTGTTATGCTCAAGAAATGGCCTGAATTTGTATAGCGCTTTTTACTCAGTCCCTAAGGACCCCAAAGCGCTTTACACTACATTCAGTCATTCACACACACATTCACACACACACTGGTGATGGCAGCTACATTGTAACCACAAATGCCCTGGGGCGCACTGACAGAGGCGAGGTTGCCGGACACTGGCGCCACTGGGCCCTCTGACCACCACCAGTAGGCAAACATGGGGTTAGTATCTTGCCCAAGGATATTTGGCATGCAGCCAGGAGGCAGCCTGGGATCGAACCACCGACCTTCTGATTAGTGGCAAACCAGTTTGAGATGATTTATGGGAACATACAGGAGTGGTGAATACCAGATATATAAAAGCAGCAATCGAGACGAGGATATCTGATATCCTGAGGCAAAACTGGTATTATGAAATGCTTAATATTAATCTTTTTATAAAGTGCAGAATATTTAAGCGAGAGTTCCAACTGCAAAATTATGTGTGTAGTTTAAATCATTCCACTTTTTAAGGTTTAGATGCTGATTTTTTGATATCCTAGTAGCTACATGCAGATTTTATGACTATTTTAAACGTTTATGTTAACTTCGGAGCTTGGGTAACATGGATATGAATGTAGTCATTTTAAGTTAAGACAAAAATATCTGTCTGTGTTTCAGGCTGAGACTAAATGCGAATAAAATATAGACAGTGTGTAACTCTAAGGATATCGTTGACAATTGCAAATATTTCTAAAGAAATTGTGTCTTTATTTGGACATGGGTGATTTGTTGACAGATGTATTTAAGATACCTTTATTAGTCCCACGAATGGGAAATTTCATAAGGCTGCCAGCGCAATGGCGGCGCCATCTTAACCTTCCGACCATACATACATTACGCAAAAACATCACATGGGGAAGACAGGTCAGAGGGGTATAACAATGGAAAACATGAGGAAATAACTCCCCCCAGACTGAGCTCCAACAGGGAGATCAGTTTTAGAACAGAAAAAAACCACCTCTGCACATAGCACATAAAAAAAACTCTTAATACATCATAGAAACACATGACAAGCAACAGGGATGGGTAGAAGGTGTGAGACAGCCAGTGTAGACAGTGCATCCGGGCCTGCAGCATATGCGCTGGTCTCCTTGATCCACCGTCTGCATCGGAAAGGAATAAGCGTCGAAGGCATTTGGAGGGAGATCAGTCCCATTCGTGGAACTAATAAAGGTATCTTATCTTATCTTACTTATTTCTCCTTTTTTGATATTGGCAATAAACTAAAATAAAAGTGGATGGAAATGGTTAGTCTCGCACTTTTATTTTGTATTTTCTGGAAATATAGTTACATTTATCAGGGTGTATGCAGCCATCTTTGAGCCTGTCCCTGTGCTATTGATCTGTTGATTGTCCACACATAGACAAGTGTCCCATAATCTGTTTAAAATCTAATGAATGTGTTTGGTTTATGTGCTTCTCTCTTTTCTCTTTAATTCTAGAACGATACAGGATCTGTTGAAAAATCAATCAGCTGTCAGCTGGAAAACCCAGTTAGCAGTGAAAAGAGTGACAATATAATCATTTCATTTGCAAGTGGTGAGTTATCACACCAATATGTATCTGTGGCAGAAAGTGTTTCTTTTGACTAATGATGGATTTTACAGCCATTTAAAGATTGGGAGAAATTGTTTTGGTAATCATTTGCAGTTTTATTAATTTATTCTTTGTTCTTTTATTTTTGTAGGTGATTCACTGTATTGGATCATACCATTAGTGATTGTGTTGCTTGCGTTGATAGTGGCTGTAATTGTCTTTTTTCTTTGCAAAAAATACAGAAAGCGAGGTAAGAACCCACAAAACAATTATGAATCTTACTTTCTTTTTAACATCTTGATTTATTAATCATTATGCAAATGTGCATGATGAATGTTAGGTGAGGTTAAGACACTCCATTATAAAAGCACAGCGTACTTACAATAAGATAGGAAAATATTGTTTTGCCACAAAATTACCAAAAAAATTACACAGTACTTTAAATTACTTAGAGAACAATGTGTCTCCTTCCTGTAAAACACCTGAAGTCATGCACTTTGTAAAATGACTTGAAATTACTTGCACACTATGCTAACAGTATATATTTTTTTCTAATTAGTTCTTTGTTTATTGTAAATGTTACTTATTTTAGTGTGCCTAGTTTTAAGTATGTTTAGGTAAAAATAATTACTTTGTAATTTAAAATAAGTCCACATAATTACAGAGGAATTATAGGGCCATATTAGAAAGTGTTAATAAAATATCTCGACATGTTAAAGAAACAACCCAGACAAGCCTGTACTACAGATAGTGTGATAAACCTAGGACTCGTGTATTTTACTTACAGATTTAGTCTCAGGGTATAACAGAATTGGTGAAAATCGTCATATTTGTGTGTTTTCTTCTGTATCAAAGTCATCCAGTCACACTTGTATGTAGGTTCATTATAAGCACAATTTCTAGGCTAATTTTAATAGTGCTGAATGCAAACATCTCTATCTACAACTATCCAGGCTCAAAAATCCTCCAAATTATTAGACTTCATCTTTATGTATTCAACAGAAACACATTTTAAAGCCAATTTCAAAGATGTGACTGATGGATGAAAACAAACCATGTAAATTTCCTCTTAACTTCATGTAGATGAAAAGCTGAACATTAAAACAGTAACAGCATCCTTTGCTCATAATATATGTTTGAGCTCAACAACCCCAAAGAAATAAGCTAAAATCGCAAAACAAGCAATGATTGATATTTCTGTCAATCAATAAATGTCTTTGTCTTCAATTCCCCAGAAATCAACACACAAGCAAATACACCAGACGGTAAGATAATACAGTATAAAGCCTCTATATAACTTATATTAGTTGGTGGTGTTAAAACTGGGATTTATTAAGACATATGGGACAGGGTCCACTGGTCTGGGAACAGTAAAAGAAGAAGTTTGGTAGGCCAGTTGACTGACCAACTGCTGACATGTTGGGCCCAGGAGCCCAAAACAGGCAAAGCATATTTGCTAAAATAGACCCTCAATAATGATTAGTTTGCTCTTACAGACAGCATGTCTTTCATATGAGTAAAGCATTGTTTTTGCTGCTTGCTTCCACCACTGGCCTGTTTTAGACTATGTCAGAAGAAACTAAACTCACTATAAATGATTCTCTATTCTCATAGATTAAGCTGGCAGTATATTAGTTAACAGTAAACATTGTTTTAGGGTCATTTGTCTGTTGTGTTACGTCTGTGTCCTTACAGAACTACAGTGACACTGAAGTTAAAACAAAATACAACATCACCAGCAGCAGTATAGTAAACTTTACACCAGTTTACCAGTTACTGTGCTGTTCATGACATACATTTCATTTATTATCTGACAGAGACGGTACAATTGGTTGGGATACAGAGTAATGGAAGTGGTGAGTAAAATCTTATTTAATGGGGTAAAAACAGTAATAAAGTAAATGTGACAGCAGGTGATGGATGTTTAAGGTCCTGATATTTCTTCCAACACCAGATTTGTCAGCCCAAGGAACATCATCTTCCTCTGTGGTCCCAGCATTAAATTCACCCAACAATGGTGAGCAAAATGTTTTCATAACATATAACACATTTGCAACATGTAATCACTTCATCTTGTATAACTTGTTTTTTTTTTTTTTTAAAGTAGCATCAAAGCTGTGACCGTAGCATTGACCTGTATGAGCCTTAGAACTTGCAGGTTTAGCTGGACGGATCTGTGACCTGCAGGCCGAGCAAAAATGCCTCCTGTGTTCATTAGAAGTGAACAGAACGTTTGCTGTGTCTCATATGTACTGTGATTCTGTTTTCAGTAGTGACAGCTCCTCAGATACACAATAAAAACGAGTTGATGTCCGCAGATGATGAAAATGAAGCAGGTGGGTAAAATCAGGGGAAAAAATAACAAATTATGTGATCAAACACACATAATTGTTTGATCACATTATTACAACGTTATTACAATACACATAATTATCGCGTTCGTACAATTGTACGAACGTGAAAGTTTTTTGTTACAACGTGATAATTATGCATATTATAATAACATGATAGAACATCGTGCAAACATGAAAAGTATATTGTTAGAACAATAAACTTTTTATCTTATAAACGTGATATTGCTCTATTTTTCTTTTGCCTGGATGGCAGCTCTACACTTCCGTTTCAACCTGTTAGGGTTGTGATATTTTATTTATCATTTATGTCACTTCACAGAGACGTCAAAAACTACCTCAGAGGTCAAGGATGAACCTAGTCAGGACCAAACACCTGCAGCATCCACATATTCCAGCAGTAAACCTGGTGAGTAAACTGGAAGTGAGATGAGTACGAGTTTAAACCACATATAATCAGACAAACACACACTTATTCAAAACTCTGCCTGGAATACTGACAGATCAGCTGACACTTTTCTGTCCAGTGTTTAAGTTGATCATTTCTAAATGACAAATCTAACTTAGATCCTGATGTTTGAGATTACATTAGTTTCTGAGACTCAGCAAGCTGCTCTGAAACAAGCCAGGAATGTAATATTGTCTAAGATGAAGATCTGCAGGCATATTTTCTGAACTTAACATCTGGTTGTTTTTGTTTAGTTTGTTTAGTTTGTCGTTGATTCTTTAAATGTGCGATGGTTTGACAGACATGCCAGCGCTGGACTCAAAGAGCAATGAGACGTCAGATTCTGAGCCAAAACCTGAAACTGGTGAGAAAAAAAGTCGTCACAGCAGAGAAAAAAAAGTATTCCTTAATCTTTCTGTTTTATTTTTAAAACCTCAAATTTGTGCTCAATAAGTCACCTGTAGATGACCTGTAATGTGTATGACAGACAAACAACAACTTATCTAAGCTAATTTCACCGCCCACCTTGCAAAAAAGGGTGAATGTGTCTGTCGGATGAACCATTGTGCTGAAAGATTTTTCCATATTAAACAGACAATCTACAGGAACCACAGCAGGGCCCACAGCCATTTATTTTCATGAGAATTTAAAATGTAATTTTAGAAGTCAACTTTTTTTAAATGTGATTTAATCCTGAGGGATCGATCTGTTAGTGTTGTGATATTTTATTTATCATTTAATCACTTCACAGAGACGTCAAAAACTACCTCAGAGGTCAAGGATGAACCTAATCAGGACCAAACACCTGCAGCATCCACAGATTCCAGCAGTAAACCTGGTGAGTAAAGTGAAAGTGAGATGAATATGAGTTTAAAACACATGTGCACAATCAGGACAACTTCATGTTCTTTTTTGTGTGAGTTAAAAAAAATGTGGCTAATGCTGTTTGATCTGTTTTAGCCGTTTTATTTTCTGAGACTCTGCAAGCCACTTTGCAAGCCACCTGCACCTGCATATTAGTGCTTATGACAGAAACAAGAATCAAACTAACAAGCAAGAGTTTGATCAATACAATTTGACAGAGTGAATCCTTACATTAAAGTGGGATGGGTCTTTGTATCACCTAACCAGAGATAGAGTCCGTAATAATCCTTTGACACAGGCACCTGAAACATTTTTAGCTAGCTAAAGGCATTTTGTTAGCATTTAAGCTCTCAGCTGAATGTTTTGCCCTCCAGTGGTTTTTCAAATGTGGCACAAGGCTCTCTGTCTCCACTGGATACTATAACCAGGATTTTAAACAATCTTCTGACATTTTACAGTCAAATAAAAAGGTCAAGAAACAGGTGAAACATCATACAGCAACTCATAAACTACACAATGGATTTGATGTGACGGTGCAAAATGTTCAAACTAATGAGATCAATGGAGGATTGGCTACTTGGTGCATTTCCTACTGACATGAGGGCTTTGTTTTTTGTCCTGGTGTGAATTTGATTAGAAATATTTTAAATCTGAAACGAGCAGAAGCACCTCTCAGACTCACCACAGTGTCTCCAAAGAGTGCTGTTTGTGGAAACTTGACTTTTTCAGTGAACGTGTGAATGTAAGAGGCTTTCATACTTACAGTCCCTCTGGCTAATTGTTATTTGCGTGTCTTCTCTGTATGCTAGCATGTGTTTTAGTGTACTGTGGGGTAGAGCTGCACGATTAATCGTTAGAAAATCGCGATCTCAATTCATACTTATGTGCGATCTCATTTCCAAATGACAACGATTTAAAAAAAAAAAAAAAAAAAAAAAAAAGACGACGACGATTGTACCGCATTTTGATCCGGGACGTAATCTGCATGAAAACAAGCGCTCACTCTTCCTGCTCAACAAATGACAAGGGCGGAGCCTTATACCACGTGATACAGAAGCTGGCTGCTAAAATTGGCAGGGAAAAAACAACGGAGAGCACGTCAGGGATGACGAGAACGTGACAGGAGAAAATCCGTCCCGGTCAACCACCCAAACATCAATAACGGGAACCTTATACAGCGCTTCCTTGTACACGTCGAACTCCCGCAGGCACAAAGAAATTACGGAGGCTATTACTTATCACCTGACCAAAGATATGGCTCCATCAACACTGTGCAAAACGAGGGATTTAGGAAAATGATCAACACCCTAGACAAATGCTACACAGTGCCGTCCCGCAACTATTGTTCTATAGCTGCACTACCTGCTCTATACACGCAGTGTCGAGCAACGGTGGAGACGGAAGTTCAAGCAGTACAACATTTTGCGGCAACGACAAAACGTGAGACATTTATTGTTTTTATGTTTATTTACTGTTTTTATGTTCAGTCTCAACTGTTACGAAGTTGATGTGCAGTTAATAAGTGCAATAAATATTTATACTGGAAAAGAAAATCGTGAGAGAATCGTGATCTCAATTCTAAGCAAAAAAAATCGTGATTCTCATTTTATGCAAAATCGTGCAGCCCTATTGTGGGGTTTACACATTCACCTAATAAGTCAAAAATCTGTGGTTCAAGCCCAGGAGGAGACACATTGAGGGTCGTGTCAGGAAAGGTCACACGGCATCTCTTATGACAAAGGGACGCGTCACTTTCAGTGTGTATACACGTTACACAACAAGTTTGGGCCTGAAAAATGTAAATTTGGGCTCATTTTGTCGCAACGTACTCGCCGTGTAATAGCCTTTAAAGTGAGGAGAGTGTTTCACAAAACTAATTTTCAGCCTATTAAAGTGCATCTTATACTGTAGGTTTATCCCACAGGATTAGGTCACATTTAAAAAGATTTGACTTTTACAATTATAATTACTGAGAGCTCTCAACATGTCACGTGAGTAACTTGTTAAGACCAGTGAGATGAGTGGCACACTGTCCATGTGGGACATTTCCTGGGGGCCAAAGGATCATTTCTGCCAGATGTGAATTTAGCCAGTTGTGTTTTAGCTGAGGGTGAAAATATATTTAAAACCACAAAGTCAGCATTGAGCAAATAATGTATGAAGTATATTCCAGGTTAATTAATCACTGGAAACAAATTAAGCTCAGTGGTTAATATGTATTTACATGTAAATGTGTTCATTACAAAAAACCTGTCGCACCAAAATGACAAAAAAAATCAAATAATATGAAAGTATTCTTAAACTTTTTGTTTCTGTTTTATTTAAAAAACATTGAGTTAATACAACCTTTAAAGTGCTCTGGGTCAATCTGACTGTAAGTAAACTGAAGGGGTTTCAGTGACATGTTTATATTAATGCATAGGTTCCAAATGTACGCTCATTTCCAATAAATTTGTCAATGAATTTGAATTTGTATCCTTTTAACAAGAATTAAAAATATCATTTTAAGAGTCAGCCGTGTGACAAACTGGCAGCCTGTTTATGTAAATGTGATTTAATCCTGAGGGATAAACCTACAGTATGAGATGCACTTTAATAGGCTGAAAATCTGTTTTGTGAAACTCAAACTGGAACTCCGTGACAGATCTGCTGTTGTTCTGATGCTTTTTTGTTTTTTAATCACTTCACAGAGACGTCAAAAACTACCTCAGAGGTCAAGGATGAACCTAGTCAGGACCAAACACCTGCAGCATCCACAGATTCCAGCAGTAAACCTGGTGAGTAAACTGGAAGTGAGATGAGTACGAGTTTAAACCACATATAATCAGACAAACACACACTTATTCAAAACTCTGCCTGGAATACTGACAGATCAGCTGACACTTTTCTGTCCAGTGTTTAAGTTGATCATTTCTAAATGACAAATCTAACTTAGATCCTGATGTTTGAGATTACATTAGTTTCTGAGACTCAGCAAGCTGCTCTGAAACAAGCCAGGAATGTAATATTGTCTAAGATGAAGATCTGCTGGCATATTTTCTGAACTTAACATCTGGTTGTTTTTGTTTAGTTTGTTTAGTTTGTCGTTGATTCTTTAAATGTGCGATGGTTTGACAGACATGCCAGCGCTGGACTCAAAGAGCAATGAGACGTCAGATTCTGAGCCAAAACCTGAAACTGGTGAGAAAAAAAGTCGTCACAGCAGAGAAAAAAAAGTATTCCTTAATCTTTCTGTTTTATTTTTAAAACCTCAAATTTGTGCTCAATAAGTCACCTGTAGATGACCTGTAATGTGTATGACAGACAAACAACAACTTATCTAAGCTAATTTCACCGCCCACCTTGCAAAAAAGGGTGAATGTGTCTGTCGGATGAACCATTGCGCTGAAAGATTTTTCCATATTAAACAGACAATCTACAGGAACCACAGCAGGGCCCACAGCCATTTATTTTCATGAGAATTTAAAATGTAATTTTAGAAGTCAACTTTTTTTAAATGTGATTTAATCCTGAGGGATCGATCTGTTAGTGTTGTGATATTTTATTTATCATTTAATCACTTCACAGAGACGTCAAAAACTACCTCAGAGGTCAAGGATGAACCTAATCAGGACCAAACACCTGCAGCATCCACAGATTCCAGCAGTAAACCTGGTGAGTAAAGTGAAAGTGAGATGAATATGAGTTTAAAACACATGTGCACAATCAGGACAACTTCATGTTCTTTTTTGTGTAAGTTAAAAAAATGTGGCTAATGCTGTTTGATCTGTTTTAGCCGTTTTATTTTCTGAGACTCTGCAAGCCACTTTGCAAGCCACCTGCACCTGCATATTAGTGCTTATGACAGAAACAAGAATCAAACTAACAAGCAAGAGTTTGATCAATACAATTTGACAGAGTGAATCCTTACATTAAAGTGGGATGGGTCTTTGTATCACCTAACCAGAGATAGAGTCCGTAATAATCCTTTGACACAGGCACCTGAAACATTTTTAGCTAGCTAAAGGCATTTTGTTAGCATTTAAGCTCTCAGCTGAATGTTTTGCCCTCCAGTGGTTTTTCAAATGGGGCACAAGGCTCTCTGTCTCCACTGGATACTATAAATTTTCTGTTTTACTTTTAAAACCTCAAATTTTTGCTAAATATCTCACCTGCAGATTACCTTTAATGTCTATGACATACAAACAACTTATCTAAATTAATTTCACTGCCCACCTTGCAGAAAAGGGTGAATGTGTCTGTCAGATGAAACGTTGTGCTGAAATATTTTTCCATTTTTAACAGACAATCTACAAGAACCACAGCAGGGGCCAGAGAGGACAACATAGGACCAGAGACTTCTTCCCCGAGTGTAGAAAGAGCCAAATCTTTATCCTCAGTCACTTAAGGACTGTTTGTATTACATAAGCACACAAGGTGGAGGAAGGGAGAGGTTACATGTTTGATATTTAATGCTGTATGTGTCAGAAAGGCTGTAGTATCATTATTGCTTTTTCTTCCTGCCCTTGGATAATAGTGATTTTAGCTCTGAAAGTGCAAAGATTCACCAGGGACAGTGCCGAGATCATCAGATGAGAAGTTTTAAAAATTCCTTTTAAATTATTATGGTCATTTAATGAGTGCTCTGTCAAAAAACAAAAAAACAAAACAGCGATAAGCTGCCTGAGAAATATTAAGATAAAATAGGTGCAATTCCAACAACATATCTTTTTTTTTCCCACTTTGAATTGAGAGCACTGTCATTAAATGCACTTTGTTTTATAGTCTAAAGACAGAGCACCTTCACATGTAAAGCTTTTGTAAGTAAACAACTACAATATTTTACCTTTTATGATTCTCTTAGACTTAAAATACTTTACTTTTTTGAGACACCTCTCCTGTGCATTAGATCAATACTGGCATCACCACACCAGGATAACATTAATTTAGGGAAAAACAGGAGGAATTCATGACACTTTGCAAAGCCTTCCAGTAAACTGATTCCTTTTCGGGCCTGTTGTGGCATGTTTGAAACTCCCTGCGCTTGAAGTGTCCTTTCATTTCTATGATAAGCAGCATCTTTGCAGTTTGCAAAAATTGCATGATGATATTTTAATACTAGATGAAACAGAAGAAGGGAAACTATATGAGAATTTTATGTGTGTGTGTGTGTGTGTGTGTGTGCGTGTGTGTATATGTATGTGACGTTCATTTTAAAATAAGATGTTCCTTTTATTCTGCTACTCTGACTGACTTTATGTGTGTAAAAATCAGGTTTATAATTGAATATATCTTTATCCCACCTTGAACCTTTATAACACTCCTTAGTGTCACCTAAAAGCAGCACTGGTTGAAGTATTTCCTTTAAACTGGTGGAATACGTTTGAACACCTGGTGCGACATTGAAGGTTACTGTTAGTGGTGCTTAGTGCTCCATTACAAATGGACTCATGGAGACCTGGAATGCATTTGAGATCACTTTTATAGATTTTTCACTTCACCAGTCTCCATGCTCAGTCACATATTACATATTCCAGAGGTACAGAAGAAGAGGGGAGGTGTTTGTACCATGTGTGTGACAAACTAGTTCATGCATTCATTACTTCAAGGCTGGACTACTGTAATTCATTATTATCAGGATGTCCAAAAACTCACTGAAAAGCCTTCAGTTAATCCAAAATGCTGCAGCAAGAGTACTGACAGGGACTAGAAAGAGAGCAGATTTCTCCTGTTTTGGCTTCCTGTTAAATCCAGAATTCAAAATCCTGCTCCTCACATACAAGGTCTTAAATAATCAGGCCCCATCTTATCTTAATGACCTTGTAGTACCATATCACCCTATTAGAGCACTTCGCTCTCGCTCTGCAGGCCTACTTGTTGTTCCTAGAGTATTTAAAAGTAGAATGGGAGGGAGAGCCTTCAGTTTTCAGGCCCCTCTTCTGTGGAACCAGCTTCCAGTTTGGATTCAGGAGACAGACACTATCTCTACTTTTAAGATTAGGCTTAAAAATTGAATTGAATTGAATTGAACAGCTTGCTCTTGAACTTTGAGTTCTTCCAGCCTGAGTGAGGTATTTTGTAGTGCTATCACAATTAACTTGAATTTCACTGGTCATAGGACACATGTGGTTACTGACTGTGGTGCACTGAAAGTGAAGTGGAATGTGTTAAGAGTATTTTTTACAGATATTTATTTACTTTACACTAAAAACAGGGCAACAGTGTCAGTGTTTAGACTTTAACTGTAGAAGAAGGTAATATAAAGATATATAAATAATATAGGACTTATAAATGAAAATGCCAAAGATCAGACATGTGTGATGTATTCACTTTTTTTTGGCACTGTAGGTGAAAACTGTCATTTTGTACCCTGTGTTTAATGTATTTAAGGATGTGAATGTACATGAATCCATTATTTGTCAGAGGTCAATTGTTAGCATTTTTACTGGTAGCTAGTATCATATTTGTAAAATCATGAAAACAAAGACAATAAAATTGAGATTTATTGGTGTAGTCATGTCATGCTTCTTCCTTTGATAAATATTTTCATTCTATCAATTACAGAATGGCAGGTAAAGGCTGCACTAGATATTCCATGTGATAACTCTGATAGGGTATTTATCGAAGATTGGTAGTCACACTTTTTACTCTTACATGAATTGCTGATCCATGAAGCATCTTTCAATAACCATCAACATCAAAGCTTAAGATTTGCTGTCTCCTTTTCCTGGTATACTTTTCATTTTTGCAATTAATTGTAACAAAAAGTAATCAGCCACCAACAACACACTGACGAAAACGCTCATCTTCTATAAAAAGCCTCAAGGTTTTGCAAACCAGTAGATGACGTCTTTTAAAAGAAAAACAGGTAACCAGAGATTTTAAAGCTTGATGCATGCTTGATGATCCAGGTAAGAAAAGTTTCTGGTTTCTCAATTTCAAGTTTGCTTGATGTAGCAACCCTGTGAAGCCGGACTCAACCTGTACTTGTGGCTCACCACAAACTATTTTGCCAACAGAGAAACTTCCTGGCCACAAAAATATTTCTCACACTCACAGGCTGTGAGTTATGTGTGCCAACCAACTGCAAATGATCTCTTGGTGAACATTTTAAGCTGGCTACGACATAGCTTTAGCTTACTAGTAAGAAAAACTGGTTGAAACCTAAGCAAAAGTATTTTAATTGTCTATTCTTTAAATGATTAGTGATGTGTGGGCTTTTGTCCCAAAAACAAAAATACAAAAAATTACTCTGACCTATGAACATTAAAAAAAATACCTCCTGCGTTCAAAGATTTGTGCCTTTTCCATAAATTGACTACAGATTGCTAAATCTAGCTCACTGTTGCATTAGATAACCAGTCTGAGGCCCAATCAGGACTCAGCAACTTAAAGGAGCAAATGGCACATTTGAAAGGATTATTCTTCATGTTTGAGTTGTGTTTTGTTGTTCACTCAACTTGAAAAACCTCAATGTTTCACAAACTACAAGATGACGTCACTGTGGCTGCTCTCTGTGCTTGTTAATCTGAAGCAGAGTTCAGATGCTAGGCAACTGGGTTATTTTTTATTTTCAGCTTCCTGTTTTATTTTTAAATTTAAATTTGTAACAGCTCAATGGTGTACGCATCAAATATATTTAGAGTACCTAATGTAAAATGACTCACTGTGGAATCATATCAATATTATTAATGATGAATGATTATTAATGTAATTAATATTGCTGTGCAGATTATATTTGGTTACTTAAACTTTAAATCACGTCTTAAAACCCACTTTTATTCTTTGGCTTTTAACTTCAGTGAGACATAGTTTCTCTTTCAATTGAATTAGTTATTTAATTAATTATTTTTACTTTTCTTTTATTTATTTTTTTATTTAAATCTGATGTAATTTTATTTTATAGTTCCAATGTACAGCACTTTGTGTCAGCTGTGGTTGATTTAATGTGCTTTATATATAAAGGTGATGATGATGATGATGATAAACTTCTGGTTATTTTATAATAATACAGCGTAATTCATTAGGCTTATATTTTAAATATATATAGATATATAAATGTATTCAAAGACAACGTAAATGAATTACACACATCATATAAACACTTGAATATGTAAAAGTACAACCAAACTGTATTTCAGTAGATGAGTCATTGAGCCACCCTCTGCAGAGGAACCACCTTTTAATTCCTCTTCTTGTCTTCAGTTTGTCAGTCTCTGCTTGTTGCACTTTTTTCACAGTTTATTTGTAGCTTCCTGCTGTTGTTACTGATATTATCAGCTTTGCTGTTTTCGGTCTTGTTTTTGACTCGTTTGACAGCATGTTTCTGTCTGTGGGACTGATGATCCTGACCATCGCAATGGGAGTCATCTCAGGTGAGTTGGGGAATTTTGTATGGACACTTAACAAATATCGTCTCAAACTAAATGTCATGTTTTGCGCTGTGTAGCAGGCAGGAAGTAGGACCCAAACCTCAGTCTCACTCAGTTCACTCAGTCTCCGAGTACTGCAGTACTCGGAGACTGAGTGATTAACTAACTGAGTGATTAACTAATTTACTATTTACCAAATATTAGAACATATCAATTGAGTACTCGCATGTGCTATATTCATGACTGGGTCACAAATAATTCACACTCTATCTGGTTGGGGATTGAAACCTCTTTTTCAAAGTATACATTAAGGGACTTACTGTTCTTTAAGAACTTTAAAGATATTAGATTGAGCTGTGATAATCCAGTCACACTTAATACACTTAAGGCCTGGCCGTCAGTATGTCGAATTGAGGGAAGGTTGAAGTTAACATCTGTGTTTACCCCTATTGTGAATAATCTTGACTTTCAACCGGGGATGTTTGATATAGGTTTTAAGGAATGGAAGAACAAAGGAATTCAGAGACTAAGGGACTTATTCTCCGACAATGTAGTTATGCCATTTGACCAAATGGTTGAGAAATATTCTCTCCTCAAACATGACTTTTTCAGTTACTTACAGATAAGGCATTATATTTTACATAGTACTAACTTTAGTGAGAGTCATGAAGTCTCTCCTGTTGAAAAATTATTATTTTTAACAGACAAAGAGGTACCTGTGAAGATATTTTATAAGGCTTTATATTCTGTACTTTCAGTGATGTCACAGAGGCTTAAAGGCACATGGGAAAAGGAGTTAGGTATAGCAATTGATGATGAAGAGTGGAAAGATGTCTGGAGTTATGCCAAATCAATCTCAGTTTGTAATCGTACCAAAGCAATACAGTTAAAAATCATACACAGAATGCATGTATCCATATTTCGCAGACATCAATATAATCCTACCCTTTCACCCATGTGCCTCAAATGTAAGACAGAAATTGGTACCCTAACTCACAGCTTCTGGTCATGTTTGAAATTGCAAGAATATTGGTCTAATGTGTTCTCTGAAATGGAGAAGATTCTCGGTTGTGAATTGGAGATGGACCCTTTGTCTCTTATACTGGGCCTCCCCAGCCGGCGATTAATATCCAAGAATAATAGGAGATTGTACTGTGTTCTCACCTATGCCGCAAGGAAGAATATACTACTCCAATGGATTTATGAAAAAGCACCAACTATTAAAGGTTGGCAGAGATTAGTGTTGGATCTAGTGCCATTGGAATATCTTACATGTATACTGCACTCAAAAACAGATCAATTCTTTAAGGTGTGGGAACCAAACTTGAATTATGTGGAACCTGATGTTTCTAATATTATGTTACAAGGATTCTCTTGAGTGTTCAAACTGCAACGTACTACTGGGACCACAGGTATTGTATTCTCTCTTTATTTATTTATTTTTTAGATGGAACTGAGCTGGTGTTCTGTGCTTAGTTATCAGTCTGTTTGTTTTTGTTTTGTTTATTTGTTTTTTGTTTGTTTTTTTATTTATTTATTTTTGGTTCTGAATTGTACACTTTATTATGTTATGTAATTATGTACTATTTGTGAAAACAGAAAAACTAATAAAAATATATATATAAAAAAAACTAATGGTTAATGGTAATGTAAAGGAGTGGTGGGGGTGTTCATGGTAAAACGGATGTGTCGCTATTCTGGAGCCATTAAACACGAATCAGGAAGTAAACGAACTTTTTATTAGTAGTTACAAACTTCATTGAAATCAGTTGAATTCATTTAAATGTGTTTAAATGTGATAAAATGTAAGTATGTTTTGCTGATGATGCTTAAAGGCAAGCAAAAAAAGACAAAATCTGATAAATGTAATTCTTTACAGTGCTCTCCCATATAAACTGGGATCATCATTAACATCTTTTGGAGCATTTTGCAGATGCCACACATGCAGCTAAACTGTGTTTGTTTAGTTCTGCAAATTAGTTTTGTAAACAAAATGTTTGGTTACAGAACTAAATATGAAAAATCATGTTGATTTTGGTTTTATTTTGCCATAGACAAAGATAGTTTCAAGAAAGTGGGAGACAAAGTAGTCCTATCTCCAGACTCCGTGTCTGATCCCATCACCAGCATCACGTGGAAACATGGCCCGGACATCGCTGTGGAGTGGTACGGAGGTGAAATAGTTCCGTACCGGGACTTCAGAGGTACGTATGCTAAGGGGTTTAACATCAAATGCATGTATACACAGATTATATACTCATGGTTTAGTGTTAGAAAGAAAGTGTGAAGCCACAATCACTTAATAGATCCAGAATAAATCCTTAATTTAACCCTGAAAGGGGCTTTGTATAGTGGCCTTAGATTGGAAAAATCCTGGATAAATGGGAAGGCTGTCCAGAAGGGCATCATGTGTGGAATCTGTGCGAAATCAAGAATATGGATCAATCAGCTTGTACATCCAAGGTTTCTTTTGAAGATATATTAAAAAAAAATTCTTGATGCCCAAAATGAAGTGGGATCAAATACAGCTAAAGGCACCTATCTAAAAGAATTGAAAATTCCTTTTTAAAACATTTTTTCTGTCATTGTGCTGTAATGAATTAACCTCTTTCATGGATTTGATGCATTTTAAAATGATAAATTTATGCTGCACAGATAATTGATAATTGGTTCATTACATATATTTACTATAATCCATTAAAATAATTATCTAATTGGTTAATTATGTAACTGTGATGTTTTTAGGTCGGTGTGAGGTGAGTACTTCCACTGGAGCGCTGACCCTCTCAAACGTGACTGTAAAGGACAGCGGCACCTACACAGCAGAGATCAACAACAGAGTCATGAGTCCGACTAAAATCACTGTTCTCTGTAAGTGGACGAATTCAGACTGAAGTTTGCTTTGACTCTTTTTTTCACCATATTTAAAATAATTAGCTTGTTTGTTTGCTGTCTTTAATTATCAGCTGCTGTCCCCAAACCCACTGTCTCCAAATCGTGCAACCCTGAGATGACCATCTGTACTCTCACCTGTGAAACCAGCATCACAAATGACACCAAACCAGTCACCTATTCCTGGATGATAGGTGACAGGCAGACAGCTCAGCCTTCAAGCAATCAGCTCAGCATAGCAACAGTACAAACAGGATCTGATTGTTCACATAACAAGTCAGCTGCTCATTTTTTGTCTGCTTAAATGTATCAATTTGCTGTCATTTATCTGATTAGCCATGTAAGCCATGTCAGATAAATGCATTAACAAGAAGTTGAACGGGCAGAGGCTATATAACCCAATCTAACGCTAGCTTGAATAAAAAGTGAATAATGCAATGCTGTCCAAATTGAGTGATGCTTTGTTAGACATATAGTATATTAATACACCTCACATTAGGCACATAACAATAGTGGATGGAAATGTCAGTCTCACACACTTTTATTTTACATTTCTTGTAAATTCAGTTACAATACTGTTGATATTTTGATTCTCTACAAATAAAAAACTGTCCTGAAATCTGATGTAATGTGTTTTGTTTATGTGCTTCTCTGTTTTTTCCCTCTTCATTTTTAGGATGATACAGAGTGGTCTGGAAAACCAATCAGCTGTCAGCTGGAAAACCCAGTCAGCAGTGAACACAGTGATGATGTCATCATCCCATTCACAAGCAGTTAGTTATCACACCAACATATGTGCATCATTCTTGTAAACATTTACAGTTTTATTAATTTATTCTTTCTTTGTTGTAGGAAATTTGCCTCTTATGTTCACGCGATTAGTATTTATTGTGTTGCTGATTGTGGTGGCCCTGTCTGGCTTTTTTATTTGGCACAAGCACATCCAGGTAAGAATCCAGAAAAAGATTACAGTTACTCTGCCTGCGTTTTTTAAAATTGCATTTTATTTATTTATTTATTTGTATACTTTTTCTTTTTGTTATTAAGATTTCAACTTACAGAGATTATTTATATTATTCTTTATTTTACTGTATGTTTGAGCACTGATTACATCAGAGACAGCAGGAAAGAGGTCAAAGAGGAGATAGGGTGGAAGTTTTGTGCTGAAGTTGGTTTAAAACGGCTCAGATTTAAAGATCAAATCTATTAATAATACATATAATATCCTAAAAATGTACATCTTTTGTACAGTTATTATATTTAAAAAAAATTCTATGGCAGATGTCGAATAATATCAATAAAGCTAAAAAGAATTTCATCACATAGAGGAAACATGCTCAGCCTGAGCGACCTGTGATGAATCAAATGAATTCTGAGTCAGTTTCAATCGATCTCTCAGTGAGATGGACACAGGTGGGACTCACAGGGTGTGACAGATGCAGAGTGATGGTTGACGGTCTTTTTTTAACATTTAACAGTGACTCTTGCAGAGGACCAGGGAATGCATCCAGGCTCCATCAATGATCCTGCTGAATACAACTTGATCATATTGAAAGGGAATGCTAAAACTACAAGAGCAAATACAAAGCTTAGTGCCCACGTGGCTCCAAAATCAAACAAATTATTCTATTAAAACTTTTCATTGAAATCCTTAAAGACTTTCATCCGTTTTATAATGGATTTAAATTGCCCTGCTTGGTAACGCTCAGTTATCCTGAGATCTGCAGTACATATGTACATCTGCAGTACATTCATTTTAGACTTGTCAGAGGAATCTTTACAGTGAAACACTTTTCGTCATTTAACTGAGAAGTCTGCAGAGACGTCAAGCGATGAAGAGACACCCATACAGGAGTGAAAACAGGAGGACGAGACAACAGAAGCCAGAAACTGAAGACTAGAGGTTCCTCCTCAGTGACTGTGACCTTTGCAGCAAAATGGGGGTTAAATGTACAGAAATGATACATTTACAAAGTACATCGCCAAATAAAACTGTCCTCGGTCACTGAATGGGTGGAGGGAACTTTCCTATTGGTCAGTATGTTCTGTGTGTTCATGCAGAAGTGGTCAATGTGAGAGAAGAGAACAGAAAATGTTACTGTGTGTGTCTGTGTGTATCAGTGGTCATCAAGACACATACACGCACACACAGGCGGAGACTTGTGCGCTGAATTTGGTAGATATGTTGTTTTTTTAATATACTACAGATACCATGTCAGTGTCGCCACGTTCAGTCTTCAACATTTACAGATGATTGATGGTAAAATTTCAAAGATCTGCAAAAATGTGATGAATTTTCAGTCCTTTATTGGATATATTTATGAATGTAATCCTTGTTTACATTGTTGTGCTACTGCAGGCGAGTATCCTTATCTGTCCACCAGAGGTCGCCATACACTCAGATGGTTCAGCTTTTACAAGTGGACGGTCTGTAAAGCTAGACAACAATAACTGGATGTGGGGGTTTACTTCCTTATTAATGGATAGTTTGGTTTCAGAACTTAAACGTGCAATAAAACAATACAAATCTCCAGCTGACATTATTTAAAAACGAACTTGTATCATGTTTTATTAACACTGATGGAAATTGCTTTGTGTTTATAATAAGATCCAGATTATGTGAGCATGTTTAGTGGCAAATTGGTCTTGCACATATTTTTTTTTATTTTGGGTGCAGGAATGAGAAAGCATGGAACAGCTGGATCTTTTCTTCCTGAGTCATTTAATTTGTCACTGTCCAAAATAATAAATCACTGAGTCACAGTAAGCGAGTGAACCTGCATTTGATTCTGTTTGGAGTGATTTACTGGAATATCTATTTTTAAATTTTTAAATTTTTAATTCACTCTTTGCATATTGAGGTCTTGCATTCATGTGATTACTAAACACGTGACATTAACCTATTTGCCATTTTGGATGTGTGACAGTCATAGTGACAATGTAAGGCCTGAGTCACATAGACCCAACGACCAGTCAGCACTATGCCCCGAGGGCAAAATCTCTATTCCCCGAACAGTTGGTAAAACTTGCCTTGCAGTTTGCTGCGATTCCTCGTTGTTTGAATGGAAGATGCTGACTTGTCTACAAACACTCTGTAGTGAAATTGTTCCTTTAAAACTGGAAACGGAGACCGTTTGCCTTCAGAGTAAAAGCTGCACCTTGTGAAACATATTGGGAGTAGCACATAGGTACAACTTTTATGTTGAAGGCGAGCATTCTCCATTTCCTGTTTGGATCACACTTTTCAGAGTTTCACTACCACTCCAGTAGTAGTTGATGAATGCTTGCACACAAGTTGACGACCTCCATGCAAACTGCTGGAGACCGCTGTAATCTGCTAGTGACCAAAGTAATCAGGAGGTTTTCGGTTCATCACCCTCTTTGTAACTGAATTCACATAACAACACTGCCTGAGGAACATCTGCAGTTCATACACTGTAATACAAATTCTGTGCAGACGAGTCAGCAGAGTTACAAGAAAATGGCCATTTGCATAGACTCTTACACAAAATTTACATCACTCATACCCAGGAGAAATCCTAATAGAGTTACAGCTACAGAAAGTGTAATTCCTGCTTTACTAAGCTAGTCAGTGGATTGACAATTCCCTGGTGGTCACTAGCATCACTTTGTTAGTCACTGGGATTCCAAGGATAATGACTAGCATTCACTCTGTTCCTTAGCTAGTCATTTGCACTTAAATGCCAAAGAAATGCAGAATAATTATTATGCACATAGTTGTTTTAAAATGAAAACACAGTTACAAAAACATATGGTTAGAAAGATTGGGACTGAATAACCGAGGGATGCTGGTGACTAACCTCTCCACTGGTTTGCAGAGGTAGAAGAATCAGGCCCTGGCTTTGACACAGACAGCATCTCCTCTGTCTTCAGATTTATGGCCTCTGATAGCGACTCCAAACTCGTGAGCTCAGTGGCTTACAGTATGTAAACTAATGTGTCTGAACATATAAGTGTGTCCTCCCAGCAGCTAGGGCAGCTAGAATCTGCAGGGATGAAAAGGTGCAATGATGATAACATGGCACAGAATATGCAAAGAAAGTTTCCAGATTTGAATCTGGCTGTCTCCTAGCAGTTTATCAGCCAGCAGAATATTTGTGTCACCTGGTGGCTGAAGGTCAACAAGCCTTTAAAAAAGTGACACAGAGCTTATTTTTCTTCTCCTTTGGAGGTCGGTGGGAGGACACACTTATGTGTTCAAACACATTAGTTTACATACGGTAAGTACTAACTTCAAGACAAGTCTTCCTGAGCTTGACAGCCCAGAGCTGGAAAGAAGATGGATGAAATTTAAATTTTGAAGCATGAAGGACAAGGAGGGTCTCACCAAACAACACCTTTCAAGGAGAGCGAGTGGTGATTGAACGACAGTAGAAAGTGGACCTACTTTTACATGTGCAGACAGGACTGACAGGGAAAGGTGGAGCATGGGAACCAAACACGGACAGATTTTTCTGTTCAGTCGTATAGTTCAGTTCTGAATACAACTTGCTATAAGTCTCACGTGCTTTCTAATCTAAATATGAGCTGCTCAAGTGACAAATTTGTAGGTTGATGGATCCTAGATTGTATATATTTTTTAATGATTTGGTGTTGAGGTGTGTAAAATACAGAGAGATTCAGAGAAAGTGCCCACCAAGGTGCATACATATCATCATGACTGACTTTTAGAGGAAGAAATGTGTCTCCACAAACAGGAAAATGCAAAGACTTCTTTGCAGATAACAAAGTGGTTTGAGAGTTTAGACTTGAATAGAATCGAATCGAATAGAATAGAATAGAATAGAATAGTCCTTTATTGTCATTTTTCCTCATAATGCGACGTTTTCTTCCAAATTTATTTGGAGTTGTACTTAAGTAAAGGCTCCAAAGGTTCCCCTTCCCCCTTGCAGATAGGTTGTGGGTGTAGATCAGGGGCATCTGTCATCATGCAAAGCTTTACTCTAATCATGGAATGCAGATTTTAGCACAAACAGGTGCCAAACTGCAGGCAAACATGTCTTAACAGAGACTAAAAACACATGGAGAGCATAGTATTAATCTGGATTTGTCTTTTATTTCTCCATCATCCAAAATTTCTGCATAAAGTTTATATTAAGAAAAGTCTACTTTGTTAAATTTAGGGCCTCCATGTTTGGAGACGTTCTCTAGAATTTGCTGAAAAACTAGTTGTTTTAAGAGCTTTTTTGGACCCGGGGGGCTGGGGAGATTTGTGAGAGTTCAAACCTCAGAAACCTCAGAAACCTATTTTAAAACATTCTTCTCAGGCTTCAAGTCTCCAGATTGACTGAAGTCAGCTAGAACTCTTTGGCAAACTTGGTCAAATGTGGATTCAACTCTGTTTGCACCACTTTGTTATGAGCTGCTGCATCTGTGGATGCCAAAGACAAAACTTTCATAATAATGACTGGATACTGACCTGACTCTACCTTTCTCCTACGTGTAGTGCAAGTGTTTACTAGTATAAAGCTATAGAATTTAAAGCCAATTACCAAACCTGTTAAAAGTTCCATGAACCATTGAGCAAGGCATATTGCTTGATAGATGCTATTAGGAATGCTTTCAAAAGGCATCAACAGCACAGCTACAGTGGAAATCCTTCACAGAACAAAGTTTTCAGCCAGGCTGTACACATTTTAACACAGGATGTTATAATACCCTGGTTCACTCAGTGACGCACTCCATCTCCTAAAAATCCTCTTCAATTCAGTTCAATTCAACTGTATTTACATACAAAATGAATTTAAACATAAATTTAACTGAACTGGATTAAAGAAAAAAACCAACAATCCCATGTGAGCAAGCACTTGGCGACAGTGGGGAGGAAAAACTAATGGGTTGGAGGGGGGGGCATGACAAATATATATACAACTAAATGTTTAAAGAAATATGCCTTAAAATGGACGTTTAGGCACTGGAAGTAGCTCTTAACATTTAGTTGTATATTACTGTGATTTTAATGGAGACTGAGTTGAAGTCAGTCTAAGTGACTAGTCTAAAGAAACAGTTACGCTTCTTCTTCTTTTTTGGGATTTTCTTCTGGCACATTTTCATCTTGGGCCTGTGGATTTTCTTGTTTGGAAGCGCTGGCCTCCTCTTTTTTGTGCTGATTCTCCTTGAGTGTCTCATTTTGGGCTGGAGAATTCTGTTGTTTGCCAACATTGTACTCATTTTCTTGTTTCTTTCTTGTCTCTTGCAGTGACAGCAAAGACTCCTGAAGTTATATCTTTTCTTCTTCTGTTTGCCTGAGTTGGTTTTTGATGGCTGTGTTCTCCTGGTTTTGCTTCACTATGATTTCCAGGTAGGAAGCTTTGGGGTTTTTTTGCTCTTCTTCTAAGTTTTGTGCCTTTAAATTATTTTTCTCACAAAGAGCCTCACTGGTGCAGAGTTTGAGCTCACAGAACTCACAGTGGGCTCTTTGTTCTTGTTCTTTGCACTTTGCAACTTTCTCTTCTAGATGTTTTTGGGTTTTAAGAAGCTGCTCGCAGAGTTGTTCAGTCACTTCGTGCTGTTTTGTACATTGGACCTCCAACTCCGCTTCTCTAGTGGTTTTCTTGTCTGCAGAGTCTGTGTGTGTAGCTTCTGTAGTTTGTGTTGAAGCGTCCACACTCAGCTGTGACAGCTGTGTTGCTGTCTTCAACAGGAGCATCACTCACCTCGGAGTTCTCTGGGTTGGACTCGGGTCTGTTTCTCTGAGCCTGTTTCAGCTGTTCTTGGAGCTCGAGAATGATTTTTTTTTTTCAGCATTTTCTCTGCAGCACTTTAGCTGCAGGTGAAGCCAGTCCTTCTCTGTTTTAGTCTTGGCAGCTTTGGGGTTTGCAGCTACCATTTTGTAAAGATTGGTTTTCTGCATGTGCTGAGACTCCTGCAGGTGGAATTTCAGCGCAGCCATTTCCTCAGTCATATTATATGGTCTGCCACCATTTGGTATGAAGTGAGGGTTAGGCTCTGGTTGAGACGACCCATTATTGGGTCTAAAGTGGGCATTGGGCAGATGTGGCCAAGGCCCTTGTCCAGGGTGTCTTCGGGTTTGCATTTTTCTGCATATTCTTTTTATTTTTACCCTTTGGCTTGGCAGCCTCATCTGGAGCTCAGTTTTTTCCCTGTCGGGTTTGGGTTTTGCTGCATTGCTTTTGTTTTAGCCTGGACAGCGGCCAATGAAGTGCCTTCCTCAGGATCAGGGTTTTGCTGCATACGTTGCATTTTTCTTGTTTTCAGTCTTACAATGTCCAGTGAAGTTTCTTCTATTGGATCAGGCTTGCTGTTAGCGTTTTGTTGCATAAACTGAACGTTTCAAATCTTTCCCTAAAACTTGGCTCGTGGTGTGTTCCTTAGCGGTTGCACAGTTCTGAGACATACTGAGAGGTGCTGGTTTTCTCATCCAGTGGTTCTCATCCAGGCTTTGAAAAGCCCACGGTGGAAGTTGTGCTGTGACTCTCCTCCTGGCTTGAAAGATTTTTGCATAGTGCTGTGCTGTAAAGGTGCGCTTGTCCTCCTCAGGTATACAGGCGGTGGATGAAGCTTGTCTCGCTATATAAATCCAATCCATTATTATTATTATTAGAAAATTCGAGGTTTGCTATATTGTATAGCATTAAACTGTAAGTCTGAAATATGTGAGTTCTAAAGGGCATTCACTCAGGACAAAACAAGCACTGTTCATTAGAAAACAGAAATGTATTCATGATTAGTCACAAACCTATTACAGTATTACAAATATTACATATTACAGGAACAAAACAGTCATTATATTTCAGTATTACTGCAATACGTGTTAAAAAGTTAACAACAGATTGTTAATTTACACAGTAATTTTTTCAGACTTTTGCCTCCTATAAAACGCTTTAAACCCTTTCGGTCATGGCAACCCCAGCCCATTTAAGCAGTTGCCAGATGGTGTGTCAGTGTCAGAGGTGACAGAGGATAGAACCATGAGTGCAGGGAAAGCTTACAAGATAGTAGTGAGGCCTGCTATGGTGTATGGTTTAGAGATGGTGGCAATGACAAAAAGACAGGAGACCAAGCTGCAGATGCCAGAATGAAGAAAATGATGATAAATCATAATATTTTTCTGTTTTCTATTTTAAAAGTAACTAACAGTTAGTGTAGTGGAATACAAAGGAACAGGTTTGCATTTTCTAATACCATCATATGAAATGGCGGGAAGAGTTTGTATTAACATTTTTAAAAAGATTCAAATAAATAAATAAATTTTCATAAAAACGCAGTCCTTTTTTCTCTTTTGTTCACACTCTTTGGCGGAAGTGGTTCTCATCCAGGCCTTTACTTTGAAAAGCCCACGGTGGAAGTTGTGTTGTGATTCTCCTCCCTGGCTTGAAAGATTTTTGCGTAGTGCTGTGCTGTAAAGGTGCGCTAGTCCTCCTTGGTTAGACAGGCGGTGCGTGAAGCTTGTCTCGCGGTGGTGTTTATTTTTCCTCCACCAGCTTCTAGAGATGACAGCAACCACACGACCTCCTCGAAGCGTCTGAAGGGATTTTATTTGCTTTCTGTGTCAGACTCACAAAGTGATAATAACCGCAGGGATGCGTGCACGCGACAGGTGCTGGACCTGCATCCTCGCGCTGCTGGTGGCCGCACAGGCGCAGTCACAGCAAACAGGTAAATGGATGCATTTATTTTATTTTCTCATACGTGTGTTTAAATACTCTTTAGAGCTTTGCAGAATCAAAACGTGCTGCAAGAATACTGTAAAAACTTAAAAACCTGAAAATAATACAACGTCTAGATTGTTTGGATTAACAATCTAATAATTGTTAATCCAAAAACGTCCAGTTTTGTAACTTCAACTGTTAATTCGGACTTTCAGGTCACGTGACTGAACTATTTCTGAGCAATGAGTTCAGTCACGTGACCTGAAAGCTTGGAGTTGGGTTTTTTTCCAGGCTGGAATGAGATCGTGGTCGGTGTGAATGTCTGGGCTTGTTTATTGGGAATAATGAATAGCTCATCATCTCCTCCGCTGTCAGAGGCATGCACTGCTGTCCTGTCTGTAAGAGTGCACCTACTACAGAGGGATGCGATTTCTACAGATTGTGCACTGACCTGTTCTGAAATAAGAATTCCTGGTGCTTTCCTCAATTTGAGGACTTTGCATTTATTATACTAGCTTCCTTTGGCACCATTTTGCAGATGGGCGTCTATGAGACGCTGGGCCCCGGGGCACAGACAAATAAAAAGGCCCCTCATAGCTCTGAGATAAGGGATGCTTTATTCTGCTGTGGTTGATAGTGTAGCTGTTGTGCATTCAGAAAGGTCGACCTGAAGCTAAAGCGGTCAGTTACGGACCTCTAGACTCTGTTTCCAGGCTTTAGAAAATATGTGACGGCCGGACGTCGGCCAGCCATAACTTTTATACTGTCTGACGATAAATGTCAACGCTGACTCATTTTCAGAATGGTCCCATGATTATTTTCTGTCACATACATGCTGCTCCAATGGTGATACTCTAAACATGGCCAAAGCTTCAGATATTCAGGGCGGGGTATGTTTCTTCAAAAGCTTTTACCTCTTTTGGCTCTCACTGACTTTGTTTAGCTCAACCATACAACGATGGCTGTGAGCACAGAAACCCCACCCACCTGTTGTTCAGACCTTCTGTTTGTACGGTACAGCCAATCAGAACAAAGATGGCTTAAAGGAAGTGGAGCTAAACACCTTGTTTTAGATTATAGACTCTATTAAAATAATGGATCTGAAAAGTGAAACCAGTACCGAAGTTCTTAAACCGGCATTATCTCTAATGGCCAACAGTCTCGTTTCAAAAAGAGGTCTGAAGTCTGTGAGGAAAATTGCCTTACGGTTCACTTAATGAAGACCTCAACAGTCAATTTTCTGATGAGTTCATGGCCTCAGGCTCTAGTTTTGAGTCTTATTCAATACAAACCTAATCTTTATGACATTATAAATTATTTAAAGTAAAAAATAGATAATAATGAAGGTTGTGCTTTAAGCTTGATTTAGACTTTGGCAGTAAATCGATGCCCTGGCTTTTCAACGCTTAAATCTAAACCCCACGCTGTGACCTTCCATGCCAATTGTTGTCTTCTCCGTTGACCCGGCGTGTACTTACATTTCTCGAGAGGTACACCTGAGGAAATGTGGAAGGTTACAGCATACGATTAAGAGACGCTTCCAGTTGCATCCTTAGTTGTGTTGTAGATTTAGAATGGGATTACTTATGGCTTGCTTTTCTGATCCACCCCTTCCTTCAAACCGTAAACCTGGTGATGTCCAATGTTCAGCTTGACTTCACAACAGGATCTCACACATTAGTGTGCGACCTGTCGCCCATCATCCGAGTTCAGGAGTTGCACCAACGCCCAATAAAAGATGAATAAAGATTAATTATCTAGTAGATTACTGTAATAGCTTTTCATCAGAAAAAGATAGTGTTTAGGTGTTTAAAGGTTTACTTTTTTTAAAGAAACGCAGCTAATCAAGTAACAACCAGGTGCAGCAGAGCGGTGCCTACCAACCATAATCATAACGTCTTCCACTCGTAAGTTACCCAGCTCCACAGCTTCATGTTGAATCACTTAATCATTATCTTCATCTTCTCCTTGTGCTTGTTTTGCATCTCCAAGAACATGTTGACCTTTGTCTTCTTATTTTGCACCTCCTTGTAGTCGTTTTAATCCTCTCTGTTGTTTTTTTTTTTTTTTGTCTTTTTTGACTTGTTTGAACGATGTGTGAAAACACACGTTAACAGTGGCTTCAGTTTGAGGCTCTGACTCACTCATACCCATAGCCATGTCTGTGTGTCTGTGCTGGTGTTTTATACAAATATTACACTTTACAGCTAAGCTCCTCTTTAAGACAAATATTTAAGGAAAGATTACAAGTAGGTTCACGGGCTAAGGCTGTTGCAGGTGTGTGTGTGTGTGTGTGTGTGTGTGTGTGTGTGTGTTGAGGCTGGTGATATGCAGTTTGTTCAGATTTTCCCCTCTTCAGGGCTCATCGTTCCCTCCCAGACACACTTCAACTCGTCTAATTTTACCTGGCTGTGGTTTCCCTCCTCTGCAGGCTACACACACACACACACACACACACACACACACACACACACACACACACACACACACACACACACACAACATTATGCTGACATTCAGGCATACCCGCACAATCATGTAGAGACAAAGCACTGTATATGCAGAAATGCTTCAGCTACCTTCATGGAAGAATCCAGGCCTTTGAACTGAGCGTGTAGTTCAGGGGTACTATAATTATAATAACTATAATTTCTTAGATTTATAATAAATAAAAAAGAAAATTATAAAAAAAATGTGTCCAAAATTCAATAAAATAAACCCACAATTTTTAATATCGATGAGGATTTTACTATAATAAGTTTTCCCTACTTTGGCAAAAAAAGACAGGGGTCTTCATCTGTTAGTGGCCGGTTAGCTCAGTTGGTTAGAGCGTGGTGCTAATAACGCCAATGTCATGGGTTTGATCCCCGTATGTGCCATTTCAATCTTTTGGGGCAGGGATAGCTTAGTAGGTAGAGTTGGCAGAAGGTTGGGGGTTCAAATCCACTGAACGGCTACCCTGAGATATCCCTGAGCAGAGTACCGTCCCTACACACTGCTCCCCGGTGCGCCTGCTTAGTGGCTGCCCACTGCTTCACTGAGTGAATGGGTCAAATGCAGAGAGAGTAATTTCCCCACGGGGATCAATAAAGTATACATTTTTATTATTAGTGAGAAATGACTTAAAGGGATATGTTATAACAGGGTAACAAACCCAGAACAATGTTTTATAAGATACGTTGTTTTTAAAAATCAGAGAAATTTTTACCATCAACAGAACTAATACACACTTGCATTTTTTGATCATACCAACGTAACTAATCCTAAAATCCAGAAACTAGTTGGCATTTTTACAGCAACAGTTCAATAAGCTATGTTGATTTGATTTTTGGCAGTGTGCATGAAGTACGCTTTAGATATATTCACGTTACACTTTGAAATTTTTAATTCTTTTGCTTGTGCCCAAGACGGTGTTTGCCAACAACTGGTTAAACAGGACTGAGAGATTGTTGGGGACAATTGAACCAGCATTGCTGTCGTGCTGATCACAGGAACTTAATACAGGTGACATTATCATCATGTCACTGTTGTGTAGTTTATCTACAGCTTCCTTACAATAACACAACTCTAACTCTAACAAACACTATATACAAACTCTTTGTCAAGGGTATGTCGGCAATACTAACTTTTAGGTTAGTGGCTGAAATGCAAAAGCAAAGGTAATGTGATAGAAATGCAGCAGGTTTTACAGGATTTCTGGGAAAGCAGGTTGCAGAAAAGCTAGTTTACCAAATAAGGGAACTCAAAAAAAAGGATCATGGAGTTATACTTTACTATCTGTATCAATATGAAGGTAAATTCTCCAGAATTTACACCCTCTTGGTTGTTTTTCTGTGAATTTAGCACCTCCTAAATTTACTGTAGCTGTGTTTATATAGTATATAAGCAGTCGGGTCCCCTGGGTGGCCAAATTGCGTCTTTTCCATCATATACGATCCTACATACAAGAAAAGGGGATAATAAAACCCATGTACCGTGCTGCACTAAATGAATGGCTGTAAACATAACTGTCAGGTGCCTTAGGGTCTAAAGCAGGGGTAATACAGGGGAGCTTATGGGATAATTAGAAAGTTTTTTTTTTTTTCTATTTTCTAAATGTACCACTAGACCAGCCTGTCTGAACCCAAGGCCCATTTCTACCATCAAGACTGTCTGTGTTGCACTTCATGGGAAATTTCTTGTTGATGCCTCGAGCCCATGAAATGCAAGCACAGGTTGAACATTATTGTCTGACTTTGGGAATTCCACACATCTAAATGTTATAGCTGCAGGCTAGGTTGAAGCGCATGTAACAGTTTACAAGCAAACACTCATTATAACAACGTTTTTCACAATTTTCTGGCACTGAATCTTGTTTACTGATATAGAAAATAATTAGCGACGAAGATTTTCTTCCTGTATGGCAGTGAAAACATAACATAAATCAAGATTAAATCATTGTTTGACTCTTATCAGTCAGATTTAAATGTGAATCAGACATTTGTTTATGTGAAAACAACAGTTGTGGTTACTGTAAGTCAGTGTGGTGTCTCTAAATGTGATTTATAAACACACATCTCACCACTAATGACTGAATGCTGCAGTCAAGTCCTGTTAAAGACTCACTGTTTGACTCATCTGTTTCAGATATAATCTGTCATGACATTTTAATTATTCGTAGCTAACGGACCTTCATCTGTGGTGCTTTTGAAAAATTTGGGAATTTATTTTTTTTACACAATGATCATACCTTATGATCTGCATGTTTCTGTCATGGGTGTCATTAAGATATAATCTTATCTTTGATTCACATGTTGTGACTTATCTCATCCAAACCTATGTAAAATTATCTTGACTTGTCTTTATCTACAATATCTTGACCAGTTGCTTAGCTTGGCTTATCTTAATCATGTGGCAAATTTCAACACCAACCAAAAGTTGGATGTAGCTTGTTGGGAGCTACGCCTGTCTTTTTTATTCAGCCTATGATCTTGACTGATCTTGCCCAGTAGAAAATTATATTTCTGCACCAACAAGGTGATTAATAAAGAGCTCTCAGCTAAAACCCTGGCATATCAGAGTGTGGTGTGTAGTGTGTCCTTAAACAAATTGAGGAAACAAGAGAAGTGTCAGTCATGTCCTTAAGAAACAGAGAAAAGTCCAGAAAAGACCTGACACAGAACCTGAGAGATGCATCTGAACCTTCAGTTGATCCATCTACTGTTCACTGAAGCAGAAATGAAAAAGAAACTGTCATCAAAAACCGTGGACCACCTGGAGAGCATGACAATGACCCCGAAAACTTTGATTTGATGGATTGGCCTCAACAAGGCAGAAACATCCAAAGAAGAGCTTTAAATGTCCTTCAAGAAGGCCGGAGAACTAATTCTGAAGACTGCTTAGTGAAATGACAAGAAAGCTGCCAAATATTGACCGTCAAGCTTGTTTGAATTGTACAAACTCTATTTTTGTCTTATATGTCTTATATGTATTTCACATTTTCCTAGCAAGATATAAAGAAGAGTTGTTGCACATTTGTTTCTTAGAAGCTGCTACAGCTTTGGGGTGATGGAAGCTTAGGTCGGGGTTTGGTTTGTGGGCAAACAAACTGTAGATGTTCACACAGCAGGTGGTGCAGCACAAAGAAGCAAATCTTGTGCCATGTTCAAGTCCCAAACAATGGGACACAATCCAAAGCCAGGACCTCCATACATTCACATACTATTTGTGGATGCCTGCTGATTAGATCTTAAAGAGCAGAGCAGGTGAGCGCACCGAGCCACGGCTGAGTGTGCCAGGACCATCATCACCACCTCAAAGCACCACCACTGCAGCTGGGAAAACAAAGCATTCCCCAGTAACACGGAGCGCTTTTGAAGAGCCGCTTTAGATGGCATAGCTGATAGGCTTCACAGAAAGATGGAGGACAGAAAGCAAAACATCCTCTCGTCCCTCAGCCTGAGCTCTCACCTCAGCTGTGTGACATTTACATAACTGACAGCAGGTAGAAAACACCCATTAGTGCCTTTTTTAAAAAGAGCTTTGAAGTTTCAGTGGTTACAGTGTGCAGGTCTAATCATCTCGATGATGTAGCAGAGCTGAAACTGAAACACACAAAAGGACAAAAGGTGTAATCACAGATAAACGTGGGTGGAGAAATTTCCTTGAGGCGATGTGGAGAACAAGGAGTGTCAGGAGTTTGTTTTATGAAGCTGATCTGCTGGAGTTTATTCAGACTGCAGCTACAACACCTTATTCTCTGCTGGGTCTGACCAAATTCAGGGCAAGAAAACACCAGGATAAGACAAGTTGTTATAGTCTTTTTAAGCTTATTACCACCAGATACAATAGCTCCTTTTCTGGCCTGTATTTATTATGTAGGCATAGTTACTGGTTATATTTCAGAATACAAAATCATGTTATAGGCTACGTCCACACGTACACGGGTATTTTTGAAAACTGAGATTTTCCGTTTTCGTTTTAAAAAATAATCCCGTCCACACGTAAAGGCAGAAATGAAGGAAAACGCTGCTAGGAACATGCCAAAGCAGCAGGTGGCGCTATATTCCTAACCGTGCAGAAATGTTGGCCAATCAGAAGTCTAGAAGAATTGGTGGGAAAAAGTAAACAAAGCTGGGGCATCGAAGCAGAACCGAGTTGTATGTGTGGAGGGACAGTAACTGTGTGTGTATATGTAAGCATTTAAACACTGCAGAGAGAACAATTAACAGTAACAGTATTGTAGAAATTCATTTTACCGAAACAATAACGTGGCGCACAGTGTGACGTCAAAAAATGCGCACACCTTTGACGCTGCGTTTTCTCCGTTTTTCTCGTCCACACGTAAATGCAAAAACTGAGTTTTCAAAAATATCCACCCTGGCCGGAGTTTTTAAAAATCTCCGTTTTCAGTGACCAAAAACGCCGTTTATGTGTGGACGAAAGGTGCAAACGCATAGAAAAATCTGCGTTTTCAAAAATACCCGGGTTCGTGTGGACGTAGCCATAGACTAATCCAGACGTTCCCAAAGTGTGGGGCCCGCCCCCTAGGGGGGGCGCAGAGCCATTGCAGGGGGGCGCGGCATGAAAAGGGGGGAAAAAAAACCAAAACAACGCTTGGACACTGCTAGCATGGGGCGCCCACACAAAGGCAAAGCAGGAGATGAAGTAGCTGAATATGTTTCCAAACCAACTTCATTCTAAGCCAAAGACTAGAAAATATGATGAAGCAAATCTTCCCTTTGGCTTCACCTGCACAGGTGCTGAGGTAGGTCTCCCTGCAGGATTGGTTTTCCCTTCGTCGGGAGCAGCGCTGGGCTGTTTAAATCACGGACAAACAGGATCCCACATTCTTGATTTGTAGTTCACAAACACTTGTTGTGATGACTAACTACTCCTGACATTTTGGAGATGTTTGCTCTTTATACAGTAAAGTTACAGCAGGATACAAATAACATCAGGCTGATCCTGCCACGATTTGTTCCCCGGTTCAAATCACGGACAAACAGGATCCAACAGTTGTTTATGTTTTTGAACCCATTTTGCACAGAGAGGCATTTTTTGGAAAATGTATTGATAGCAATGTTGAATATTATTACACAGGAAAAAAAACAACTACATGTAAAATAATTACACCGTGACGCCTCTGCCTTTCTAAATGGAGGGACAGTAACTGTGTGTATATGTAAGCGTGTAAAACCTGCAGACAGTCAGATTAACAGTATTTCATCTCTATCTGCCATTCTGCAATTCATCTCATGTAAACAATAACGTGCACACAGCGTGACGTGAATAAAGGCACATACCTTTGACGTTGTGTGAAGAACTCTGTATTCCTGTCCACACTTAAACGCAAAAAAGGAGTTTTAAAAAATCTCCGTTCTCGGTGATTCGAAACGCCGTTTACGTGTGGACGAAACAGCTGTGTTTTCAAAAATACCCGTGTAGGTGTGGACGCAGCGTAAAAGAGTTAGTAATGTATTTTATTACTACCTGTAATTTATTGCAGATTACTTGTATTTGCTTAATTGTTTACTAAATGTTTGAGGTGTGAAATAAACCGCAATGGAGCAAAATATGGGTGTGTGTGGTTGGAGGATGTGTTCGTGCGTGCGCGCGAGCATTTTTCTTGTAAAACAAGGGGGGCCCAGCAAAAAAAGTTTGGGAACCACTGGACTAATCCAACTTAGGGTCATGTGAGGGACAGAGTTTATCACAGCCTACATTATATTATTTAATTCATTATCTGCTTCCCAGCCTTTCTTGGTCTTACTAATATTTGCTCGAGGAAAGCATAAACTAAGAAAGTCTGTGTGCTGAACTGCATTTTCCCCTCTTTTCAGGTCCAGATTCCTGCATGAATGCTGCTATCGGCCTTCTATATCCTCTTGTTTACATGTTACTGCAGACTTATCAATAAGCCCAAGGTCTTTAGTTGCACAGCTGTGAACAGGAATTGTTCCTGTCAACCTTGAAGTTGGCTGATTATAAAACATTCATCTTTGAACTTTGGTGGAAAAAAGTGTGTAAGTTCCCTGTGTTTCCAGGTGCTTTCTGTTATAACATCACCGCTTTTGCAAGTTGAAGAACTCTGCCTGAAGCTAATGTCTCCAGTGCACAATCACAGGTTACGCCACCTCTCACACAGAAGCTGCTTGTTTATGACTAAGAGGTCATTAATCATAGTTCTGTGCGCTGGCTCACTCATTGCTGTCAATTTGCTGGCTACAAAGGCATTTTACAGTGAAACATCACTGGGTTTTATGAGTGGTGACTCTCATCATTTTTCTTTTTGTGCATTATAATCTGTCTTGAAAGCGTCATGAGGAGGAACCACTGTTTCATTTCCAGTGCTTGAAACAATCAGAGGGGGCGGGCCAGCTGCTAACAAAGGCTGCAAGTCTTTTAATTCACAAGGGTTTTAGTGGAAACCACAGCATGACCAGTCGAGGAAAAGCACTTTAGAAACACAATATTGCTGATGCCAGAGTATTTGTCAATGTCTTAAAGCATTTGTGGAGGGGGTGTGTACAATATGAAATGTTAATCTAGACCTAAAAGCACATCCACACCTGACTCCATGCCATAGTCTGTGAGTTTTATGGTTATTTGGTGGCATTTTAATCATTATTTGGTCTTTTGGCTGTTGTTCTTGGATTTTAGTTGGGAAGAATGGTGCGTGGTGGTTAACACTATTGCCTCACAGCTAGAGGGTCCTGGGTTTGACTCCACGATCTGGCTCGGGTGTCTTAGCGTGGAGTTTGCATGTTCTCCCTGTGTCTCTGGTGCTCTGGCTTTCTCTCACAGTCTAAAAGCAGGAACTCCAGCAACACTTGAGGAAGAAGAAGAACTTTAATAATAGACCAACGCGTCTTGTGGCCTTCATCAGGGTCATCACAGTCTAAAGACATGCAGTTAGTGGAGTTTGGTTAATTGTTGATTCTAAATTACCCGTAGATGTGAACATGAGTATGAGTGGTTGTCTTGCCTCTCTGGGACCAACTGGCGTCCTGTCCAGGGTGAACCTTGCCTTACGGCCGTTGGTAGCTGGCATGGATTCTGTTCCCAATGCGACCCTGATGAGGAAAATTGGAATAGAGTGGATGGATGGATTGCTTGGGTAGTTTAGTTTAGTTTTGATAGACTATTACAGATATGCGTTACATGTGCTCTTCAGTGTAATTGTGCATCTTGTCATTTCGGTCATGTGACTCCTCATTTTGTTACTTCCAGTTTTATTTTTATTAGCCCTCTGTTGCTGGTGCCTTGGTATTAGTTTTATTTCTTTTGTTGTTGTCTTGATTAGTTTCACTTGTACACTGTTACCCTGGTGTTTCCACTCTCCCCGATCACCTCCTGTGCCTAAACCTCAGCTTGGATCTGTTCTTTGTGGAGTCATACTGTGTCCATGTTGCACACCTTTTTGTGTGTTCTCTCAATTAAGGCTGCTCTTTGGATTACCTGCATCACCTGAATAAAAGTTTTTCTTTCTCAGAATTCTCACAAGTCTGCATATGTGAGAAACCTGCACCTAATGGCACTGGTTATGATCAGGAAATAAAATGCAGGGACTTTATATAGGAATTAGGATCCTTCCTTTCTTTACCTCCATTTTTGACAAAAGGAACCTCAGTTGCAAGAAAAAATATAATATCCTGAATATTTTGTCTACTCTGTATACACTGACAGTAGGCAGACAGTCTGCTTTCTTAACCTTCATGGTTTCCTTCTGCAAATATTTATCAGCTTCCTCTCCAGGAAGGCTCTCATCCTGTGGATGATCTGCAGCCATCCTCCACCTGCTTCAGGTTATGGTAAGAATAAAGTATAACAAATTGCACCATTTGATGAAGATGACTGAAGCAGCAGCATTCAAAAATAGACTAGGAGGTCGTGAATCAATATTCTAAAATGTGTCACCAAATGCAGGGTTTCCACGGTGTTTGTGGTTTTAGGGCCGCCTGATTGTAGCCACATTAATAACTGTTATTTAACACAACTCAGCAGCTGATGTCATTTTCTGATTCTTGTTCATCACTTGTCTGTCCTCCTCTCATGTTGGCTTTGATTAACTTAACTTGCCATGGCCTGTAAGAAGAATGAAAGTGGGGTTTTAGAGAAGGGTGGAAGTTCTGTTCTGGAAAGGAAAAACACTGTCAAAAAACAGAGTAGAGAAAAATAACTGGTTTATCCTGATTACCTTGTAATTGTCTACCAGTAAATCGATCATGTTGGCAATTCAGATGGATAAACCAAGTGGTTTTTAAACTTATTCTTATTCAACTTATTCTTCAGGGACCACCAGTGTACCTGGTTGATGTCTATAAAACACTGTCGGGCATCTGAGCCGATTACTTTAGTTGATGTGAGTGAAACTGGCCTGACATCTTAAAGGCGACACAGAGGAATTATGAAGTTTACAGAACGGATGGTTTTCTTAACTAGATTTCTTGAGTTTGTGTCTGTTTGGGTTTGATATCCCATGTTGTACTCATGTTGTGCTTTAGGAACACTAGTTCTTAGTTCCTCAGCTTTGCTGCCTACACAGTACCAAAACTAGGCCTAAACGCAGTACTTTTGTTGGAGCGGGACGGTGTCTGATGTTCGTATCATGTTTTTGAGAAGCTCTCTTTTGTGCGCCTCAGTGCTTTTGTGCTCTTTGTCATTTTATGACTCAGTGAGAGCGCCACAGCGCATATGAGGACTGAATTCCAGTATCTGGGTTGCAGGAATTTGAACCTGCAGCACTTGAGGCCTTGAGTTCACGTCCCCTCGAGCTCCTGCTGCAGAGTGTCTGACAGGTGAGACCACAGCGAGGATTTTGGCATGAAGATAATATCACAGATGTGGGCTGCTAAATCATTTTCTTCTTCTTTTTTTTAAACTTTTAATCATTTAGAACGCCAGGTTATTGCTTTTTAATTTTCTCCTGTCAGTCAGCTCATTAGAGGCGTCACTTCTCATTTATTCTTGTTGTCTCACATTCGGGAGGAGCCACCAAGCTTGACGCCACGCTGCTTAATGTCTCTTTACCACCTGCTTTCTTTAACAGATCTCCTCAGTTGGCGATTGCCCAAAAAAGGAGTCGACTGTGTTGCCTTCAAGCTCCCGTGCCGCTTCGTGAATCCCAACCGTCTCACCTCTTGTTTGTAAACGCCCTGCTCGTGTTCGTGCCAGAAACTCACTTTGACATACCGCAGGGGGGTGGGGGGTTGGGGGGGGGGGGGGGGGTGTCATGGGTGTTGATTTCTGCTGAGCTTCTGCCAAAGATGCCCTGCAGGGAACTTTCTTTTATTCTGCTCGTTGACTTTGGAGAATTTGAGTTATTTGATAACTGGAAAAAAGTACCCAGGAGCACAGTGAAATGTTGTTATCGAGATACACGTGTAAGTACAAGTTGATTTCTTAGTTTGTGCATTAGTTTTTCTTGGTACGACTCCAAAAAGCAGGTGGGAGCATTTCTTTTCTTTTATTTGGTATCAAGAGCCTCTTTAAAATGATAGCTGCCTGCATTAACGGTGAGTGATGTGGGTGAACACATTCAACTGTAAATTTAAGACAAAATAATAAATTTATTTAAAACTGTGGCACTCCCATCTGTTGCTAGAAATCGAGATATAAATCACATCAGACTAACTGCAGGTTAAATGAATGACCTGTGTCCTCATGGTATTCAAACCTCATTCAGCCCTGGGCGTCCAGGCTGGTGGATTTAGGTTCATAAGTTTATGAACACTTTTTTAAGATTTTGACTCTGTGTACCACCACGGTGGGGTTTTAATCAAATGATCAGTGTGTGACTAAAGTGCAATTCAATTTTCAATTCAATTTTATTTATATAGCGCCAAATCACAACAAATGTCGCCTCAAGGCGCTTCATAGATACAGAGAAGAGTTGAATCTTCAGTTCAAGTGGTTTAGCAGAAGTATTTAGGCATCACAGCTGTTTTTATATACACTCCTCATTTAAAAGTAATTGGACAATTGACTAACAAGCAGTTTCTTGTCTAGTTGAGGTCTGTTCCTTCATTATTTCACAAGATAATGAGGCAGGTAAAATACCTGGAGTTGATTCCAGGTGTTGCATTTGGTAGGTGTTCAATCCTATCCTATTCAATCCATCCCAGAGAGATGTTGGTGCAAGTGAAGAAGGGCGTCATCAGACTGAAAATCCCCCAAAAAATTTGATAGAGAGATGGCAGAAACCTTAGGAGAGGCCAAATCACTAATCTGGTACATTGTTAAAAAGACTGAATGCACAGACCAGCTCAGCAACACCAAAATATCTGAAAGAGAACAGAAGATAACCAAAGTAGATGATCACAGAATTATTTCCATGGTTCAGGAAATCAACTTCACAGCATCTAAACAAGTAGAAAAACTCTCCAGACTCCAGACAGCTTGCAAAGTTCTAGAAAAAAGTCCTTGGACAATCAAAACCAGAATTAACTACTTTAACTGCTACTACTAAGATGATGTCCTTCGTAGTGTAGTGGAGGAACCTAACAAGCAAAAGATTCCCAGTTTGATCCTGGGAGGAAACACAAATCCCTTTGGGATTGCATCTGGGAGGGCATTTGGTGCCAAATCAAGGATGTGGAGCTACCCATTGTGGTGACCCCTTGTGAATAAGGGAGCAGCTGAAAGTAGCTTCTCATTTCTACTACTAAGATAAAATAATTTTAAACGTCTGGAAAATACGGTCCGTGTCTTAAAATTGTTGCAATTTCTAAACAGCTAATGGAAAAGTGTAATATAGTGTTAGCCAAAAAGTACAGTTATAACCTTAAGTATATCGGCATCATAAGAAACTGAGGAAAAAAAATATTTGCACTTTTTGACTCCAGTCACAAAGTGCAAATATTGGTTTTGTTTCATTATCAAGTGTTTCGGTGCATCTTTGTCGACAACTGGGGGTCGACACCAGAGCAGATGGGGAAGAGCGAGACAGTCATTCGTGCTAACTGTGGGAAGCGAGTTCAGTCAGATAGAAATACGACACAGCAATTACAAAGAGAGCACGACGTTCCCGGTCTAAAAAGATCATTCTATTTAGTTATTACACAAAAGATCAAAGATGAGATGTGTGAGGAAGAGGCTCAAATGATGTTGCCATTTATGTTGGTAGTCTGTGCAGCAGATGCAAAGATATAAATGCTGGAATAAATCTGCTGGTGACAGGAGTGAACTTTGCAGGGTGAGTCAGCCTCCAAATATGGAGATTTAATCCATTAAAATGCAACACCATGAAAGAAAACTGAGGCCGAGATACAGATAAATGTGTCTATTTCACAACAGAGCAGTGAGATATAACTTCTAATATGGTGCAACATCTAATTCAAACTTCATATTAGCATTGGGAAAGCAGCACTTTCAAAATTTATGACAAACATAGCAAAATCTTAAGTCCTGATGCAGAGGTAAAGTGCACTAATGTGAACAAATGTGCACACTGAGATAGCATATGTAGTTTTTCTTATCTTCTATCTCAAAGGAATGTTTAATTATGGATTTAAGATGCTAGAAAAACTATTTCAGCTCTGAAGTTTTATTTTCATCTTTATTGTTATTTTTTTAATTGCTGTCACAAACTGAAAGTGTGTAGACTGAAGCTAAAGCTAAAGCTCTGACTGAAATACAAAATCATCCCAAACCATTCATGTCAACTCTTTGTATTCAAAGCATCTTCACTCTAAATCTACCACAATACTGGATAATTGTGTTATTTCTGTATGATTTTTTTAAAGTTTTGATTTGCTACAATTACATTTTATGTTAGTCCTACCATCAGGTGTAATGTGATGTGTATTTGTTGTAGCTCATGTTAAATAGATTCTGGACGTTAAGAGGTAATTGTCTACTGCAAATAATTAGAATTATGTTATAATATTCTAAATCTTTAAATTTCACTTAATTTGATAAATACTTTGATAAATACTGAATTTGCTGACTCTGTTTTATTTTTTTTAACTTTCGTCCTTTTGTCTTGTTTCCTCTCTGTTAAACTCCAGAAACACGTCCAACACAATCAGATTTATTCTGAAAATCACTTTGGTCACTTAAAAAAAACAAAAACAAAAAACTTTTCTTGCTTATTCATTTCAGTTCAGGTCAACATCTGCAACACGTCCACATACTTTCTGTCATGCCCCTTCATTGACAGTACTTGACTGGCCCAGCAGATGGCAGCAACACAGAGGCTGCAGGGGTCACATTTACAGCTGTTTAAAAGCTTTCTGTTCTTCTTTAATAAGATCAGATAAGTACTAATAACTGCATACTTTATATTACACTTCATTCCTAGAGGCAGCTTCCACATGACTGCCAAAAGCGCACATAGTGTAGTTTCTAAAAATGCAAAAACAATTGCACAAAGAGTCAAATCACCATCATTCTGGGATTTAAATTGGTCAAATAAACTCAAGAAGCAATGCCAGAGTGAGAAGTAAATTTACAAACTGTCAAGTAAACATTAAAAAATTATCAAACTGTAAAGAAACAAGACCAACATTTAATTTAATACTTAGAAGTCACTAAAAATAGGTTTTGTATCGTGAGCCTGGCTGTATTTGTTAATGACCTGCTCACTCTCATTCTCTGAACGCCAGCTTTAATTATTTAAAAACATTGAAAAGTAAAAAAACAAAAATAAAACAAAACCAATATTTTGGTTTATTATCAAGTGTTTCGGTGCATCTTTGTTGACAACTGGGGGTCGACACCAGAGCAGATGGGGAAGAGCGAGACAGTCATCCGTGCTAACTGTGGGAAGTGAGTTCAGTCAGATAGAAATACGACACAGCAATTACAAAGAGAGAGCACAAAGTTCCCGGTCCAGAAAGATCATTCTATTTAGTTATTACACAAAAGATCAAAGAAGCCTCGGTAGATCTTTTCGGGACCTACTGCTTGGCAAAGCCAGAAATGTTTTCAGAAGCGTGAAATTTATTAGGAAGAGTCATGAAACAAAGCAGCGTCTAGTTGGGGCTTGTTGCAGAAGTTTCCTCTCCAAACCTCTCACGTGGTCATGTTTAACCCTCTCAGGCTCAAATTAAGTTTTAGTTGCTAATGCACAACCAAGTCCTGCAGTGGTACTTCTGAGTAAAAAAACCTCATAAAATATGTATGTGGGGTAATCAGGTTGTTAGCTTTTAACTGTTACAAATCGGCAACGCCTGCCTCGAGAGGGTTAAGTAACCAGAGTTACCTGAAATAAAAAGAAGAAATGCAGTTTTAGGTATTAAGTTTTCTTCTTTCCTCCTCCAGTAATCACCATGGTTGTCATGTGAGCTTTAGTAGGAACATGCTGCTTGTATGATGTGGCAACAGCAGAACAAATGTCACTGGTGCTTCAACATTCAGCTGCAGCTCACCACATATGACTGCACCTCGCTGTAGCTGCATGCGAATGTATGTGTGGAAGTGTAAATGTAAGCAACAGCTGCCTTCATAATAAAACACAATGCACAAAGGAAGCATGCCCGAACGCAGCCGTGCGTTTACTTACCCTGTTTGTGGCCCTGTGCAGGTCAGAGTCAGCTGACAGCTGACGGTGATGAAAAGTGCTGGGAACGCAGAGGGAGCGTTAGCACGTATGTTTGAGAGCCTGCAGGGGATTTATGGTGATGTATGACGGACACGGAGAAAGCGTTGGGGGTTGTGTTATTTGAAAGAAAAAAACTAACCTGATGTTTTTATATTTTTAATTAAAAGAAAAGTATTTTCTTGGTTTTTAGTCAGAACAATGCAACGATGCGTAAATGTGAAAACAATAAATAAAAACGTAATAAAACTCTAGTTTATGAAGTTTATGTAGTTTTTGATTCATGTGTCTGTTGTTAAGATGCAAGCTTTAATTCCCTGCTGATGAAAATCAACAGAAACCTCATCAAAGAAAGAGCTTTGTCACAAAAGAGAGACAAAAAAAACGCAGACAGGAAGTCTGTAACTGCCTGTAATTACTGTAAAGCTGAAACATGAGTGTTCTTTGATGCACTTGGTTTTTCATTTTTTAATGTTTTAGTCACATTTGTCACTACTGTACTCCTCAGTATGTCTGGCTTCAACCACAATTTTACTAATTTCAGCTGGAAAGAAATTAGTAAACAATGCAAGGAGAACCTTTCTCATCTATCCAAAGGGGACTGTGTTTGCAGTTAGAATGTTTTCTGTAGATAATAAATCTCTTTGGCATAAGATCTGCAACAAAAAGTGCTTCTGGTAATATAAAATTGAGTTGTAAATGGTTTTTATAAGCTGGTTTAAACCTGATTTTTTTTTTGCTTTTGTTTATCTTATGCTCTTTTTATGAATTCCTCTCCCAAGGTGACACCTGTTGGCATCAACTTTTTATGAAACTCAGTGCTCAAACTGGTGCTTAAAGAATCAAGAACACAAAATTGGTCCAAAAACCTCTCATGTTCAGCTGTTTTTTTGTAAAAAGATAACAATGTTAGCCTTTTCTGCAGCTATGGGGCATATATGGTATCACTCTTGGCTGGAAGCAGTGCTTAAACAATGGAAAAAACACAAACTTTGTCCAAAAACCTCGCATGTTTAACTGTTTTCCACTTTTTCTTTGGTCATTTTAGCCTTTTTGGTCAGGGTGAAGGGAGTATCTGCCATCAAACAAGAAGACAGCTGCATGTAACTACGACGGTGTTGTTGTGATGCTAGTTCACCTTACATGCATTAATGTAATAACGTGGTTAGCCTACTCAGCGTAAATTACACACGAACAACATTAAGCTACTCACGCAGAGAAGAACGGCTGCTGCCATCATCATCCGTCATCATTTCTGCTACACTGGCAGGGCTAGGGGCCAGGACTTTCCTCTTCGGGTTTTTGGGGGATGTTGCTAACTCCGGTTCGGATAACAGGCAACCCACCCGCAGTAGATGTGCCCGGTGTGAGGTCTCGCATCAAGCTATCAAATCTTTTTCTCGGCTTTTAACAAAATGCTATACGTCGCCAGGTGTTTCATCAGATTCGAGGAGTTACCACCTTTGCACAGTATCACCTTAAAGCACTTGTTGCAGGCTGCTGAGTTTGCATATTTTGCTGTGAAATACAGCCAGACTTTGACGGCTTCGCTTCGGGCATTTTTAATCTGTAGCTCTGCTCTAAAAGAACGTACGTACCTGGGCCCGCCTACTATCCTTGCAAAGGTAAAATGATTGGCTGGAATCCAAAGTGTATGACAGCTCAGGAAAAAAAAGCACCAAAAAAAAGCACCAAAATAAAGCACCGAAATGTGCGCTGCTTTTCGGTCTGGTTACTACCGTTTATGTCAGAACCGGTGCCATAATGGCACCGGATACCGGTACCCATCCCTAGTAAGGATTTAAAATATATTTTTATATTTATATACAACCTGTAGATCTTTAATAAGGGGGATGTAAAGTAAGTTGGCTCAGCTGTTAATACTTTTAAATGGTTTATGCACAAGTAAGTAAAAAAACATTCACAATACGGAAACACATAACTGTAAAGACGCAAGTTCAGAAATGAAGAAAAGCATGTTGAAGAATTAGTGTAGATATTTAAATATGAACCCTAAACTGTTCTAGAGAAACACGACAACGTACTGTGCAAAATTCTTGAACCACTTCCCGTTACCTCCGTTTAGGAGGTTATGTATTTGGTAGCATTTGCATGTCATTCTGTCTGTAAACATAAAACAAAAAGTTTTAAATGAATTCTGATAAAACTTTCTAGAGGTGTAATTCATGATTTAACAAGTGGAGGCGCTGACTAGTGATGCGCGATACCACTGATTTCCTTTCCGATCCGATACCAAGTAAAATTCGAGGTGGTATCAATGATACTGATCCGATACTGATACTTTGTACAAAAACTTATTTTATTTATTCTATCTTTCATTGTATCTCAAATTATAGCATCATAATGATTACAGGACATCAGATTACTTGTTCTTATTGCTTAATAATGCAGAGTTCATCATATAGAATTAAAAAACTGAAGTTCTGCGCTATTTGAACACGTTGCCTGTCTGCAGCACTAAAGGACTCCGTGAGAGACGTCTGTCTCGCCCTAGCAGCACCTGTCCCTCTCCTCCTCTTCATTTCGCCTCAACATACACTCATCATATTCTGTGATATGATTTATTCTGAGGTGTTTGACGAGGTTATCGGTGTTGCCACAACACCTCACTGTCTTGCCACATTTATCGCAAACCACATCTCAGCTGTTTGTGGAGGTAAAACACGTCCACACATGACTCTGTTTACGCTCAGCCGTTTTTGTGAGTGCACACGTCAAGGGGCTGCAACACATCTATACAGCTGGATTTCGCACATGACTATGAAAGGCGGAAGAGGAAGACAATCCGAATGATATAGTTTCTTTCCACTGTGTTCCTGTTAATGATAAACTACAAATTTACCCTAAATTACTAAAATATCGATATTTTAATATGAGAATCGATTCTAGAACATAATGACTGGTATCGGAGGAATCGATATTTCAGTATCGATCCGCACATCACTAGTGCTGACCTTTTTGCACAGGGCCAGGTAAGTTAGGAAAGCCTTTTGCCTTATTAATGAAATCAGTATTTAGAAACTGCACTTTGTGTTACTCTGGTTATCTTTGTTGAATATTTTGTATTGAAACAAGCAAAGAAATCCTACTTTTCACAGCACTGTAAACTGTATTTCACATTGTATATGTGTGTTTGTGAATGCTTCAATAAATTGCTGCAGCTAGTTACATTTATATTTTCCTAGCAAAGATATAAAGACACAAGAGGTGGCTCTTATTTCATGCACAGCTTGTTAGTTGTGTTATTTCTAGGCAGCAGAGTATTTCAACATAGTTTTTCCAGTTTTAGTGTGATTGGGCAGCACGGCCTATGTTAAACATTGTATTTAAATTTAACAAATAAACAGGTAATAGCAGTTTTTCAAAGCTAGCCTTATAAACAAACATGCAGTTCTGCTTCTAAGAAAGTTTTTTCTTGATTGGAGAGCCCACTGTGACACCCACTGGTGCAAAGCAGGAAGAGGAAGGTGCTGCAACTACTAGTGAGGAGTGACAAAAGAAGCAGAAGCGTGCAGTATCACCATAATGAAGGTCAAATAAAAGCACAGATTCTAAAATGTTGTATGAGTAGTAGAAGAGAAACAATATTTCTGTACAAACTCCAGTGTTTTCCTTCAGTTTTCTTGATCTTTCACAATGTGTTAAAACATAGTCCAGTATCTGGTCTATTCAATTCAATTTTAGCTTATTTTATTTATATAGCTCCAAATCACAACAACAGTTGCCTCAAGGTGCTTTATATTGTAAGATAAAGAGAAAACCCCAATATGGCACCCTATGAAGAAGGGCTTTGGCAACAGTGTCAAGGAAAAAAGTCCTTTAAACAGGAAGAAACCTCCAGCAAAGACACACTGTGGAAGAGAGCTAGAGATCTGATAGCAGTCTGATTGCAAAGTGCTCCAATGGGGTGATACGGTAGTATGAGGTCGTTAAGATAAATGGGGACTGATTATTCAAGACCTTGTATGTGATTTGAAGGATTCCAAATTTGACTCGAAGGTTAACAGGGAGCCAATGAAGAGAAGCCAACAGAATTGAGATTGTGAGCAGAATGAGCAGCACATTAGCTGGTCATTTAACAGCATTTTACAAAGCAGTCTGGTCATGGCTCTTAAATGTCATTTTATGGCTGTAAATTTGACATCTAGGATTTTTGGATGGTCAGACTGATAAAATCAGACACTTGGAGACACCAGGTTTTCTTAGATTTTGTTGGCCTAATGATCAATTAATAGCCTTAATTACAGCACCATTAGTTTGGCAGTACAAACAGGAGCCCCTTAATGAGGCGGATTAGCAGATTATAATCTCTTCTGTTGCTGGTCTGCTCAGGAAAATAGGAAGATAAAGTAGTTAATGATGCATTAAAGAAAGCAAAGTTTCACCAGAGTAAACTCCAGTGACTCTAATCTTCCTCAGCACTGTTCTTTAGCAGCAGTTATGTTGCATGAATGAACAAATGATGGGGATAAGGCAGCGTGTCATGCAGCGTGGGTGTGGGAGGTCCACCAGCTGGAATGTGTAACAGCTGGTTGTCCGAGTTTGGCAGATGCTGGATGATGAGGGGACTCTGGGCCATGTGGAGGAGGAGGAGGAAGAAGAGGAGGAAAGGGAGGAGGAGGAGTGTTGGTGGAGAGGAATCCTTTTGCCCCAATCGCCCGTCTGTGAGAACCTGGAAGGAGTGCTTTTTCCGAGGATTTTCTCCGATGAGGCAATGGAGTCGGTCTCTCGGGAGGGCAGCTGCTGTCTCTCATTCATCCCTCACATTGCTGCTCAGCCTCTCTCCAGCTGCGTTCACGCTGTTTATCTGATTATGTTCCTCCCAAAGCTTCAGAAAGTAGACTTGGTGGTTTAAGTTTTGGTTACTGTAGTTACCAAAAATTAAAACAGAGGCATAAATCAGACATCTACACACACCGAAGCCATCGGCGCCGTGTGACTGAACCGCCCTTGTTTTCCCTTTTCTTCCTGAGAGATGAGATAATTTCTCTTGCTCTGTTACTCACCGTGCCCTTGATATTCTCACCATTTTAGCCTGTCAGCTGCTGTGCTCAGTTTTCCCACCTTTTTCCTCCTTTTGTCCCTTTTCCCCACTTTCCCCCCAAATCATGCAAAGTAGAAGTACAACAATCTTTTACTTAAAAGTAGAAAAGTTTTTAAAATACTGCATGAACAGTATGAATCCTTGCGTGAAATGCTTCCATTGTTATAACTCTGCTGTTACAGTGTGCTGTCCTTGCTTGTACTGTTGCATAGTTTAGTGTACTGATCTGAACCTGGGGGCCACGGGGTAATCGGAGTACCGAGTACTTCTTAACTTTCTCTAGTAGTTGGTTTGGAAATGTAGCTAAAGTTTTGTTTGAATAAAAACATAAGAAAAGGAAAAAGTAACACATTCAGATGTGTATTTTGTATTTTTATGTTGTTTAAAAATCAAAAATATGAGCTAAGCAAAGTAATGAATTACAGAAAACAAAAAATAAATCCTCGGGCAAATTTTCCTTTTTTTGTTCCCTTTGTGTGTTTGTTTACATTAGTAAATCTTAAATTTAAATTTTAAATTTAAAGTAGGAAATAGTGGACATTTGGAAGCTAGAGGGCACCATTCACACCATATTAAAAAATATTATTTTTACTCTTAAGATGAGTTTTTATTGACTGTTTACTTCCCTTTGCACTCACTTGCTTCGACAAAATCTGTTTGGTACGATCAACAAGGGTTTAAGGGTTTTGAAGATTTAATTTTCATGGGTGACTCAGAAACTCAGAGAAGACTTGAAGATAAACTGTGTTGCAGGCATAAAATATACTTCAACTGAAAGGGGTCATTTCTCAGAGCTGTGCTGACTGTAACAATAAAATGAAATGATTTGTGTCCACAAACTTGACCAGATTACTTTTGCTTTGCCATGAGAGGGACTGAAATGTGCAGAAGCTGAAAACAAGTGTATTTTTGCGTGATTGTGAAGTTTAATGCTCAAACTTATGAGCTAACGCTGCCATCTCGTCTTCAATTATTGATTCATTTGTTTATTTTAAAAATTTCAAAACACAAGGAAACAAAACACTGTCAACTGTCATTATCACTTTAACATGAGGATATCTGCACATCTGTAGTGTCACCAGATATGCTGTCATAAACAATTAAAAAAGGACAAATATGAACAGATTAAAGATATTCACAAAACATAATTTTGGCCTGTTATTTTTATATCTTAACTTAAGCTTCTCTGTAACAAAAACATATTTTTTAAGATTGAAGCAAAAGTTTCTGTAATGATAACTGTCGAGTTATGTACAAGCGCAGTTCCAAAAAAGTTGGGACTCAAAAATGTAAATAAAATCAGAATACAGTGACTTGCAAATGTCATAAATCGAAATTTTATTAACATTAGAGTATAGAAAAATATTAAGACATTTTACTATTTAACCCTTTCATGTATGAATTATGACATCTTTAGGCATGAAAAGATGAATAAAAATACTTAAGTAAAAGATCCTGATTGAGGTTGTCATAATTCATGCATGCCAGGGTTAAATAACAATAATTAAACACATCATACATCTATAGTAGCATTAAACAACCAGTGGGTGGCAGGGTATGGAGTGACACATCACTGTCCAATGTAGTGGTTTATGTGCAAGTATACCATCAGCACTGACACAAATACAAGAAAACAGACTTTGAATAGCTGTCCACTGTAGTGACCACTATGCATGAAAGGGTTAAATGAAAATACTCGTTCATATTGTATTTGATGAAAACAACACATCTGAAAAAGGTTGGGCCTTGTTTACCGCTGAGTAGCATACTGCCATCTTTTAACAACAGTCTGTAAACGTCAAGGAGCTGAAGGAGAAGAGCCGACGGACTTTTGGAAGAGGAATGGTGTCATATTTTTCCTCTCATGATGCTCCGAATGGGTCCAGTTGCCTTACTGGTCTGCAACTGGACTCTTAATCTGTGCTGCTGTAACAGATGTAGTATGCAGTTTAGCACTGTATAGCTGGAATATGTGAGACTTTCCCTTAAAAAGACGTTGTCTGGATGGGACCATATGCTGCTCTAAAACCTGTATATACCTTTAAGCATTGATGGCGCCCAGGTGTTCAAACTGCCAATCCCACAGGCGCTGATCCTCCTCCACACCTTCAGAGATTCAGGCTTTTGAACTGAGCATTGATAACCGATTTTAAACACAGGTTTTGGAGAGTGGTGAAACTCTGCCTCTCTTAAGTTGTTCTTTTTGTACCCAATCATCTGAGCTGTTGCTAAGTAACCCAATTAGCTGCACAATGTTCCTGCAATAGTTTCTTTTTAGTACCACTCACTTGTCCACTGTAAATATTTCATGTTTTCTGTGTACTATTGTGAATGAAATATGGCTTAAAGAGATTTGGAAATAAGTGCACACTGACCCAGCTTTTTTTTAAGAGTCGTACATATTTTGGAAGGATTTTTGGCATCTCAGCTGCTGGAAATGACTTTAGGAGTCATTTCTTTGCACTGAAGACACAGTTTAGTTTTCTGCAGCTGCTTAGAGTTACCATTCTTGTGCCTATGTGGTAAAAAAAAACAATATAAAGACTGTAACCAGTTAGTGCAGTTTTGCGTAAAGACTCGAAGCAGCAGGAAACAGCGAGCCTCGTCCTTTTAAAAATTTTAATAAGTGCACACTGACCCAGCTTTTTTTTAAGAGTCGTACATATTTTGGAAGGATTTTTGGCATCTCAGCTGCTGGAAATGACTTTAGGAGTCATTTCTTTGCACTGAAGACACAGTTTAGTTTTCTGCAGCTGCTTAGAGTTACCATTCTTGTGCCTATGTGGTAAAAAAAAACAATATAAAGACTGTAACCAGTTAGTGCAGTTTTGCGTAAAGACTCGAAGCAGCAGGAAACAGCGAGCCTCGTCCTTTTAAAAATTTTAAAATAGAATTAGTAGGATCTCTGCTTAAGTTTTTAACGTAACCTGTGATTATGCTTTATTAAATTGTGGTTAAATAATTATTGCCTATAAAGTAATATTTACTATTTTCTTTGGTTAATTTACTTATTTACTTTTATTTAATTGCATTTATTCAGTCCTGCTCACCAATAAAATGAGCTTTTCCTTTAGAGTGTGAACTAAACCTTTTTTTTTATGATCTGCAGTGCATTTATGAAAACTCCATATTTCTGCAGAGGACTCATCTGTCTAGGCCGGGTGTGCCTATGTGGTAAAAAGCATGCCTGTATGCTTTCTAAGGAGACCCACAGGATTCACGCAGGGGAGGAGTTTTAGTGTATTTGAGCCCTTTTTTTTTTTTTGGAGGGAGTTTGCACTGGGAGCTCAGTGGGGAGGGTCCCAGAGTAGTTTTTATGCCTCTGCTTTCATTCACTGGTTGCTCAGTGGCCCTTGATCAGCCTCGATTTAACTGCTGCCCGGCTGGCTAACAGGTGGTGCTTTGAGGAATCAGCACTGGTGCAACAGCCAGCACCATGTGGAGGAGGCTCCAGACTGCAACGCTGCTCCTCATCCTCTGCTCCGGGAGCCTGGAGGCCTGGTTCTGGAGAACCACGGATGAAGAAACAAAGACAGAAGCGGTTACGTTTGATGCTACCACTTTAACCACTCACACTGTGGCAATGATCACCAGTACAAAGCAGGTGGAGGAAGGTGCTACTACTACTACTACCAGCAGTGTAATGATGGAGGAGGACGGTTCTACTAAGACTGCCGCTGGTGCAAAGGTGGAGGAAGAAGAGGAGGATGACAACTTGTCCGGGGTTGGGGAAGAAATCATCAGCGTGGCCACAGGCATCCGTAAGTTTGTCGAGGCGTGGGATGCGACCACGACCACCTGGACTGTTAGTGCCGGCCTGACGGAGAAGACGGAGAAGTCTGACGTGACGATGAAGCCAGGCAGGTTCTCGGGGGAGAGGGTGGAGGAAGGGTCTGGGGGTGGGGAAAGGGAAGGGGGTGGATTTGAGTCAGACGTGACGATTAGAGGTGGCATTTCTAAATTGAATGGCCCACTCTGTCTCCCCGCGCCCTCTGATTGGCCCGTTTGCAGACAGCCACGCCTTTTCTCGTTGCCCAACTTTTTCAACCACACCTCAGTGGAGGAGGTGGGGGCGGTCCTACAGGAGTGGGTGTGGCTCACAAAAGCAGAATGTCACCACAGCGCAGAGCTATTCCTCTGCCTCCTCCTGACTCCCAGGTGTCCATCCCCCGTCTCTTACCTGCCCTGCCGCAGCTTCTGCCACACACTGCAAGACAGCTGCTGGGCGTTCCTGGAAAACGGGCGTCTCCCAGTGGAGTGTGACCTGCTGCCTGAAAGAGCTCATGAGCCCGGGCGTCCGGTGTGCATGTCAGTTAGTAACTGGAAAGGTAACCACGGCGGGTTAGAATGTATCCTGTGTGACGATACATTTTGAATCCGGAGCGTCTATGTGTGTTTGTTTTGGTGTCCAGCTGCATCATTGTCTTTGCCCATCACATGATTCACTTTAAATGTGATTTTGCATGTTTTTACCATTTTAATGTGATCATATAGAGCCCATAAAGTACTCTGGCTCATGTGACTACAGGTGCTATACATTACAGTTTCACATATATTTGACCCCCTACCATGAAACCACTGGTGGGTTTGTTTTATTAGAGGAAGATAATGACCCTCACATTTACTGGGGTTCCAGCTAATGATTTTTTTATTTTTATTTTGTTGCTTGTAAGAAATTTCAATTTTCCAAATCACAGGATAAAATTATTAAATGTCTTTTTTTTTAATCCAGAACCCCAAATATATGAATTATTATAATGTAAGGCTGTAAATTCACAAGTTTTAGAAACCATCATCATCACTTTTTAAAAAATCTAGGATCAAATTACTGAAGTATAGTCAATAAAGTATTCTGTTTTGGATATTGTCACAATTAATGCACAAGAGCATTCGTCATCTTTAAAAAAAAACAAAACTGTTATATTCTGGTGCCTACATTACCCATAATGCAACATCAGTTTGCTTTAGAAGATCAGGTGTAGTAAGTTGCAACTATGTAGCTCACAGTCTCAAGCAGGGTTCAGTTCGGGCTTCACAGTCTTCACACGTCTCTTTCTGAGGTCACAAAGGGCTTTAGTCAACTTTCTTACATCCAGATTATTATCAAAGTAAACTTTAAGTGCAGTTCCATTTGATCAGTAGTATATCAAAAATGAATGAAGGCATCATATTCACTGTAATAAATATCGAAATTCTGTCATACAGAGGACCCAGAGTACCAAAAAAAGGTTTATCATATGATCAATTATTTGGCGGTTAGTTAATCAAGTTAGGTATGTGAGGTGCTAATGTTTTTGGTATATTTTATATTTATCCAAAAACACCCCAAAACATATCTAAATGTAAATAATAATAATTAATTATTAACCCTTTAACACCTACCATAGAACCAACTGTTTCCAGCAGTGCAATTTGAGTTCTAAGCATCCCAGAAACTATAAATAAAAGCATAAACTCAAACACAACTTTTAAAAACACCAGTGTAGGCTTATAAAGCCCCGAAAGTAAAAAACTACATGCGAAAATGACGTCACTTCTGGTTTCAGGCAGGTAATGGCGGACATGCAATAGTTCGCGCTGACGTCTGTTCCAACGTAGGACGTGTTATGAACAGCTGATCAGATCGGCAAAGCGTGCTTCTGGAATATTATGTTTTTGTTATATTAAGTGCTTTTTGTGCAATTTTTGCAAAGCTATATGTGGAAGGAAACCGTGACTTAGGACAAGTTAATGGCATAAGATGTAAGTACAACTCCTCTGGTTTCAAAGGTTTTTTTGCAGTTTGCAAAGAAAATTATTGTTCTAGCTTACGTGGTTCCAGTTCTACAGGGATTTAAAAATAGTTACGCAAAACGGAGCGTGCCCGCTCCGACCGGTTTTAAAGGGTTAATATACTGGTAAAAATCAACTGAGTAACTACTAACACACATAAACACTGTATATATTGTATGTATGTACACTGTATGTATTCAGTATACACTGTCATATAGCTGACACATGTTGCCTACATAATTTAAAAATATAGATGATTATCTTTATTTTTCATTTTCTAATTTTTAATGTATTATTTAGGCGGTTTTGGTCCTCTGTATTTTAAAGTCAGAAAAATCTTGCAATTTGGAAGATGGGTTTGATTAATGTTAAATACACACTTTTTGTAAATCAATGGTCAAAACATGCAAAAACATTGATGTTGGAACTGCTGAAGTGGCTGTGGTGTCACTTTCTCCCCTGACGCATGATAAAACACCTGAGTTCACGCTGTTGTCGCCAGGCTGCATGCAGCAGTTCATGTTGTTGTCTCCTGCAAACGAGGCATTTTTAATGCGTAGAGTCAGTAGCAGTCAGCAGCGGCATGCCTGCTATTTGTTTGATGGTAGCTGGTTAGAAACTTTTGCAGTGAGTATAAACCCTGACAAATATATCAGAGGCTCTTGTTCAGCCTTTTAATGTCTTAATGAATTTAGCAGCACATGTCATTGGCTGGACATTCCTGGGGTTTTTTAAATTAAAACTTGACCTCTGCCACATGAAAACCTTCTTCATTGTGTGTTTCCTGTGGGAATGCTTACTGCAAATGTTTGAATGACCTTTACAACAACTTGTGGCTTTAAAACACCAACACAGCTATGTTTCACCACACAGCAGACTCCTGAATCTGCACTGCAGTACGTTTTGGAGACTTTGGTTTATGCATGCAGCCAAGCTTTTGCACTGTTTTTGCTCGGTTTTTGTACGGGTTATAACACGTCCCTGTGGTTGTCAGTCAAACTGTTTATTGCCTGTGATTTTCCAAACACCTGCACAAGGAATGACAAAAGGGTTAAGGGAGCCTACATTTGATCAAAAGCACTCAGTATAAGCTCTCAGTCGTGATGTTGTCTTTACATTTAGATGTAGGTTGGTTTCTCACAGCAGGCAGTAATCCTTCTATTCCTCCCATCACATCCTACTCCTGCATGCCAGCCATGCTTTTCTGTCTCGAGTTATTGTGTCATCATTTCTAATCAGCTGGTGTGTTATGTAGATTTACAGATGGATGGCGTTTTATAGTTTCCCAGATGGAGAGGAAACAATCAGGCTGTCTGTGGTGGCAGTGGCGGTGGAAGTGGGGAGAAGCTTGTGGAAGGTATTTTTGATAACCGCTGTGGGTGGGAAAATGGTCTGCTCCGAGAGATTGAGTGTGACGATTGTGCGGTCGGTTTGGGAGAAAGGGCGGCGGTCTTGCGGTCGGTAACAAGAGAGCGTTGTGATGGGATGAGACGGGGAGGCTTGCAGTCTCTGCCAGGAGGGCAGAGGGCACGACAGTCACCCACCCTTTCACCCAATCACACTTGATGGAATGCAGTCGAGTGTTTGGGACACCAGAAGATGAGCAGAGATTCAAAACGAGGCACAAGTATGAGAAAGACTTTTTTGTGAGTGGGGAAATACTGGGTCTTCAACTTGGAAGCAATTTAAATGCATTTTGGACCATTTATGTGTCATTTATAGTGTCTCAAACTGACACTGAGTCACTTCCATTTGTTTAAAGTTCATCTTTTTCCAGCTGATGCTGAGGTTCAAGAGGCCACGCCCACCCTGGAGGGCCTCTGGGTTCCCCTGCTGCATGGTTAGTGCTCAGAGACGGCAGTTTAATGAGCCGGTTGTGAGCTGCTTGTTTATCATTATTTCTCCTTTGCTGCTGATTGGTTCCCTTATTAGTTCCCAAAAAAACACAAACTGTCTTCAGTCCATAAAAATAAAAAGTAGTGCCACCAGCAGTCCAAGCTTTAAGCTTTCAACATCACTGAAAAGAAAAGCAAAAAACTTTTAAGTGGCCTGAAAGATCAGTCTTTGCTATTTGCTTTCACGCTACGCTGTTGGCGACCAGCTGAAGAATACGACAAATTGACAGATGACTTGGCAGTAAATACATTAGAGAAAGGGTGTCAAACATAAGGCCCGGGGGTCAAAATCGTCCCGGCAAAGACTCCCCTCATGTAATTAACCATTAAATGACAGATAATGCATAAAAATGTTTTGAATGGGTTTTTTTTATATATTAACAAATAAAACCTTGGAGTGTGGGAGTCTGTTAGAGAAGGAAACTGGAAACAGTCTGCAGGTAACTGTTAGAAGCAACAAGCTGTCAAAAATGTATTAGAGCAGTTTGCTTTATCAAATTATATTTTCTCAGTTTTCAGATCTGTTTTGTAATAATTTCCTAGCTTTGCCTTCCAGCACATTGTTTTTCTGCACTTTTTCCTCTTTTTAAAAGTCAGATTTGGTGCTTTTATTGAATCCAGTTTTCAGTACATTCATTCTGTGTGTCATTCATTTTTGCCCTACTTCATGCATTTAACACATGTATCACGACAGCAACGGTTAACGTTTGACCCTGTAGCAAATTGGAGAGTAAGAGGGCTAGCACAGACTTATATAAAAACAATGAAATATGGTCCTGTTAGCAAAACGGATGATGAAATAAATAAATCATGCATTTCGACATGTGCTGCAGGCTAAATTTATGAACCAGTGGTACCCGTCACCGTTCATACTTCTCAAATTCTTCACATAAACAAATTTTTTTTGGAGGGCAGCCAAAAACCCGAGCTTTTCAGCTCTTCTGCCTCTTCAAGGAGGAAGATGTGAACAAAAAGAAGAATCCAGCTGATGTCATCTGAGCTGCACCGATCCCCCCTCAATCAACTTTAAGTGGCTCTGGGCTCTGGGCTGATTCAGACGTGGATTAGAGTCTGAGCGGGGATCAGAGGCTGGGTGAAGGTGTCACAGGCTCCATTTGAAGTGTTAACTGATGCCACAGCCGAGACTCAGTGCAATTAACAGCCCGAGTCTCAGGCCAGCTGTGTAAATGAAGTGTTTGGTGTGTTTTACAATAAAGAGTCCTGGGTTTTATTCTTACCCACGTCCTCAATTCTCCAAATCAAGACCTGCAGATTTCTGCTGCAGATATATTAAGATCTGCTTTGGGAATACCAGGACAATGGCATAATATTCCTCATGCAAAACACTGAAATTACTGAAATTGTTCAGACACAGTAGATGCTTTGGTGTAGTTATTGAAGGCAGATTGAGTTGCTTTTGCAAGTAAAGGACATTTCAGGTCAAGCAGAAGAATGAGGGTGTAGTTTCCTACATTTTTCTCTATTTTAGGCCACTTTAACCATCACATGCTTGCATTACTTTGTCCGTTGTACTTAGTAATTTAAGCACACAGTGTGGTTACATTGACTGCAGTAACACTGAGGCTTAGGCGCAGATTTTACAGGATAGTATAAACTCTTCTTATGCTCCCCCTCCAGAATGAGGGAAGGTCTCTGCACTGCTAACCCTCTGGAGGAGTTCATTAGTTACACTGTGACATTTCTGCATGTTTTAACTGGCGCGTTGAGTCAGTTCGGGCTGCTGGCCCGTCCACTTTGTCCCATTAACAGTCCCTCATGGTCCACTTTCCCATGGACAGTTGCCGTGCATTTCCTCCCTCCCGCCCTCTGTCTGTCCATCTGTCAGTCCGTGCCTCTTCTCATTGCCTGTGTCTTTTTCTTCACACGCTAAAACAGGCAGGCGTCGGATTTCTCTGGAGTTACATGTTGGAAAATACAGACATGGCACCCCAGTAATCCCCTGTAACCGAGAACATGAGGTCATTAAGGCCGCGAAACACTAATGTGGGCTGTTCTTTCATACAATGGGGACTGTTAGCGTGGAGAAAGGAAGTCAGAAATGAGCTTTCTATGATTGGTTTCAACAAAAAAATCAGTATTTCATTATTCGACGGTGTCCCATGCAGAGATCTGAGCTGATGAGCATAAAAAAACAATTTGAACAGCTTAACGTGAGGAGTTCCGTCATGAACATAATTTACTGTCCAATTTGCAACAGTTCTGCTCATTGCACACGCCAAATTTCTGTGGTTTTAGCTTTGTTTGTTTGTCATTATGACTTATATAAAATAGGCGGGGCTTCACTTCCTTAAATGCACAAATCAAAGTGTAGCAACATTTGAATCAAACTTTGTTTTTTTCTTTGCCAATCCAATGAAACTGCATTTTTTTCATGTTTTTGATAAACTCAAAGTTACGTTTTATATATATTATGACAAACACCATCCACTTAGCACACCTTAAACACACTAAGGTGTGCTAAGTGGCATAGATTCAAGAAGGTTCTGGAAACATTCCTCACAGATTTTGGTCCATATGGACATGTGATGCATGTCAAAGTGCCACGGACACAAGATCACATCCACAATGAAAATCTTCTGTTCCACCACATCCCAAAAGTTGCTCTATTGGACTGAAATCTGGTGACTGTGGAGGCCGTTTGAGTACAGTGAACTTATTGCCATGTTCAAGAAACAGTTTGAGATGATCTGAGCTTTGTGACATGGCGTGCTATCCTCAGAAGATGGTACACTGTGGTCATAAAGTGATGGACGTGGTCAGTAACAACACTCCGGTAGGCTGTGGTGTTTAAACAATGCTCAGCTGGTACTAAGGAGCCCACAGTGTGCCAAGACAATATCCCTCATATTATCACACCAGCAGCAGCCTGAACTGTTGATATAAGGCAGTATGGATCCATGCTTTCATATCGTTTGAGCCAACTTCTCACCCTCCTATTAGAACGTTGCTGCAAAACTCAGACCAGGCTACGACTTTCCAATCTTCTGTTGTCTGGTTTTGGTGAGCCAGTGTGAATTGTAGCCTGAGTTTCCTGCTCTTAGTGGTCAAGAGTGGTCTTCTGCTGCTGTAGTCCATCTGCTTCAAGGCTGGACATGTTGTGCATTCAGAGATGCTCTTCTGCATTGCTTGGTTGTAACGGTTAATGTTGCCTTCACATTTTTTACCCTGGATCAGCGGTTTCTGAAATAGTCTCAAATGAATAACTGTGCCACATACAGAGTCACTTAAAATCACCTTGCATCATCATTCTGATGCTCAGTTTCAACTTCAGCAGGTAGTCTTGACCATGTCTACATGCCTAAATGCATCGAGATGTTGTCGTGTGAGCAGTTGATCAGGTGTACCTAATAAAGTGTATAATAAAGATAATTCTGGGCATATATGATAACTATTCCGTTATTAAATGGAAAAACAAATACTAAAGTTGGGGAAGATAGACACTGGAGATAAATTATGAATTAAATACTCCATAAATACAGCAAAGATCGAGTGGTGCTTTGATTCTAAAAGAAAGGAGGAACATTTTCATTATTTTTCCTCTTCCTGCTTCATTTGACACAATGCTGTGCAGGTTATTTTATCCTCTTGATGCTATGACATACAAAACAAAGTTTAACATTCATTCAGTGCAAATTTATTCCTGTAGAATTTAATGAACATATCTTACACATGGAGACTCCTTTCCCCTTAGCTCAGCTCATTGTATTGAAACTATGTCAAACTGCACTGTCCCTTTTTAATAAGTAATTAAATATATGTATTGCTTTATACATAATATTTTGTGCTTTATGAAATCAAAACATATTTAAAAGTTTTTTACAATGTCTGAAGAAGTAAAATGATATAAAATCCTGCCAGGAAAAACTCTAAAAATAAGCATGTTTCTTATTCCCTGTTGCTTCCTCTGCATTCTCACAGGGAAGAAACAGAAAGAAATTAAGAGCCTGAGACTAGATTGCAGCCCAGATAAAGAAATTTGAAAACTTTGCGTAATTGTTATGTAATGGTCTTGTAACCACAGTGCTAATGGCTTGCTGGCAGACATTGCTGTTACTGGGCTGTAGAGTTGGGTTAGTGGGAGAGCTGTGGTAAAACCAGACAGCTTCCAGATGTGAACATGTATGGAATTAGAGTAGGGGCCTCCCTTGAGAAATTCATTTTCAGTTTACCATTTTTGATTAACTGTAAGTTCACATTTATGCTGTCATTTGTCATTTTCTGAAACTGCATAAATATATACCACTATATGGTTTAGCTCACACAACAGCTGCAGCAGCTGTGCTGCCTTGAGAAGAACCAATAGCAGGTGCCTCCACTGAGAAGCCCTCCACCCTGCCGATCTCAAGCTCCAGTTGGATCAAATCCTATAATCCCAGAGGAGCCAGGCTTCTTGTAGCTGCTGCGCAGGTCGAGAGACTTTACAGGCTGACAGCAGTTAGTTATGATCTGATTGTCCTGTTACTATCTATGACGGCAGCATAAGCAGGTGGAAGGCAAACTAACCCCACAAAGGGAAAAATAAGGTGGCTTAAATGGCATCAAATATTAACCACACGTGAACATATAAAATTCACATCACTAAGAAATGTGGGAAACCCCCACTACTGATGACCTCTGTACGCCTTTAATGCACAGATTGCACTTGTGCAATGGCAGGCCTCAAACCCTATCCTGGTCAAAAAAAAATGCTGCTTCTCCCCTGTGAGGCTGATTTATGAGAATGTAAATCTGCTGCTTCTCATTTCCCTTTTGGGCTATTTTAGTCTGTGGGAATTGAAACTCAAGCAGTTTTTCCACTAATGTGCCCCACTCTCGAAGTCTCAGAGTATGTCCTATAAATGCCGTGTAGCCATGTTTTTTTTGGGAAAGTTTTGTTCTTAAATCACCCTCATTGCTGAATTTGGGATCTGTGGTTTTAGCATGTGACCTGCAGTGTCAGTGCACTTTTTGGTTTGTTGTTCCAGACATGGGATCTTCAAGGGTCACTTCAGTTAGCAGCTACTTTTGCAGCAGACTCCTAACTCTATGAATCTTACAGTGAAAAGCACTTGTGAAATGTATGCCTCCTCACCCAGTAAAATCCAGTGTTAGAAAACATTCAAACACCTTTAATGTGCCAGAAGTATTTGAATTTGCCCACTTTTAGCATTTAAAAATGGGCAACTGTGTAAAAAATGACTAGAATAACTTTACAATAACTTTTTTTAAGTCCTTGAATTTAATCTGAATCACATCTTGATCATTTGATTTACTGTGGTGGTGTACAGAAGCAAAATTGCAAAACAAGTTGCCATTGTCCAAAAACTTGATCGTATACATTGGTTTAAGACCAGAAAGCTGACACACTCAGGAAATAACCAACAAGAACTAGTGAAAAACGGTGTCAAGTAAGTGTAAGGAAAAGCTTTCATTTTGAAAGTAAAGGGTTTCCTTTTCTGTCTTCACAGTTTAACTACTGCTTAGTGAGTAGTAGCTGAGTGTTTGCAAACAAGCTGGTCTTATCTATGCAAGCTAGCAAACTGTGGCTGTTTGCTAGCAACCAAAGCAATCGCAAAGAGTTTTTCAGTCCAGCCCCATGTACCTCTGTGCAACCAATTTCACCTAGCACCTGCTATCAGCCTGTCAGCAAATACACATTTTCTCTAGTTCCATCAGATTCAGCAGATATTTACATGTTTATGTGATAGCCTTTTATAATGGACACAGTAAACATGCTATGCTAGTGGCAGCTTTGAGGAGCACAGCTCGTTGGGTTGAGGTTTTTTTGCCCTCGCCATCTTGCTGTCTTGAAACACGACGCTGCTTGGGATGACTATAGGTCATTTTGTTGGCCTTTACAAAAGATGCAGGTTAAAATGATTTTCCAGTGGCTTCACTTTGTAGACCAAGAGGCTACATCTATCTGTGACATGCAGTATACTCACAACATCCCAACAAAAAGACCAGAGTCTTATAAAGCCTTCAACGTTTAATTCTACTGCACAAAGATAATACTGCATCAGTACTATAGGTTCAGTCCCACATATGAGAGTGTAATACTAATTACACTGCCTGGTTTGTGAGATTTTATGTACATTTTTCTTCTTATGAAGAATTTTTACTTGATACTCAACATGAATGTCACCCAACTGATATAAACCATTGAAAGCATTTTTTTTCAATGGTTGGCAACTGAAAGTCAATTTTTAGTCAAGTTTTAACTTCCTGTCTCCTCCCTCTCACAGAAGTGAGCGGCATCTCTTTACTCCAGCTGATTGGAGAACCTCCACTACAAGAGTTCACCACCACCTATGGGCCAAATGGGGAGCCTGCCTATCGGTTCACTCCTTCAGTGGTCCCGGGCCAGCGAGCTCTGGTCCATGTCCCCAGCCCTTTCTACCGCCACTTCTCCCTCCTCTTCCATGTCAAGCCCTCCACTCCTGCCGCCTCCATCCTTTTCTCCATCACAGATGCCACCCAGAAGCTCATGTATGTCGCCGTCAAGCTCAGCGCGGTGAAGGCTGGCCGTCAGAAGATTCAGTTTTTCTACACCGAGCCCGACTCTGAGGCTTCGTACGAGGCTGCCAGCTTTGAGGTGCCGAGCATGGTGGACACCTGGAGTCGCTTCTCGCTGTCAGTCATGGAGGAGCAGGTGGCCTTCTACCATGGCTGCGACTCTGAGCCACAGGTGGTGAAGTTTGAGCGCTCGCCGGATCCCATGGATCTCGACCCTGCATCAGTACTCTTTGTGGGTCACGCGGGAAGGGCTGACAATGGCAAGTTCCTGGTAAGTGGATCCACAGATTTGATGTTCCTTGGTGATAACCAACCTGTAGGCCTTTGTGACTGGGACTTCAGCAATCATTTACTTTGGGACTGCCAGCAACCAGTCCAGAAATATTCATCTTTCCGTCTTGGCTTTTGGTTGTTAGATGGTCACTGACCGGTCCCTGGGCCTGTGTGACTGGGCCTTATTCCCCCGTCACCATGATTCTGTCATGTCAAAAATGGCAGCCAAGTTAACATCACATGGTTAATGGTCACATGTCTCAAAAATCTTAGTAGGTTGAGTAGTAAAATACATCAAAAAACATCATATTTATTGAAGGCTACATGAAGTCCAAAAATGCATGAAGAAGATTTCAAGTATTAGAAAGTTTTAACTGATGCTGCTCTTACTCAGGTCTGCTTTGAAACACAGCTGATAGATTCTTAACATGGTTTTTATTGAATGCTGCTTAGTGATTAAAAGAAATAAGTAATAACAATAAAACAGTCTCTGTATGTGTTAATTTGTAGCTCATGCAGTTTTGCCATGATTATTAATTTTGTTCGTTGGGTATAAATGACTAGAGGGTGACTCATCCAAGCCGTGGCTTAGCCTGCCTACAGCGGCTCATCTTGTTTGTAGATTGGACTGGATCACTCTACCTGATCCTGTGAGTGGAAGTCTTGACCTACAGTCATCCATTTACCCTGCAAAATCCACTCCTGGAAAATGACTTTTGCAGTTCCTCAAAGCGTTTGAGAAGAGTAAGTTGTAAATTAAAAAGTGAGCCAGGTCAAAGGTCACCAGTGACCATTATTCTTTTGGAAGGATCCTTTCAGCAGAACTTGGTTGACAAAAATCGCATTTTTAAGATTTCTTGAGTATCAAAATAATTCATATACAGTTACACGTACATTTACATATATGCTGCAGACAGGAAATGCTCATGGCTAATTCAGCATACTTTCAGTTGCTCCAACACACAAATAAATGTGCTAAAATAAAGATGCCAGAAAAGATTCCTTCTTTATGTGTTGAGGATTTGATCACTATCAATATTTAGGAAATATGAAAGTTTAACGCATTAAGAATAGGACAAGACAACATGATGGCACTCATCTCAGAAATAAGCATAAAGCTACAGCAATGCTATAAAACAGGAAAGACAAATTATCACTTTTAAACACTATAGTTTTTGTTTTATACAACAGTGTGGTGCAAAAGAATGAGACGCCTGTTTTGTACGCATAATCTCCAGGGTACCAGCAGAGGAAATGCTAAAGAGATGTTTCACAGTTCTGACAGGAAAAAATGAAAAACAGCAACGAATCCTCCTCCAGAGGTATCTGGGAGTCTGTTCTTTCTTGTCTGTGACGTCTTCCTGCAGCACTCCGTCCAGGGTTTGTGTCATTAACAGGAGGAGGTAGTGCCACCTTTAACCTCTGAGACAGGGACTCTGGTGATCATATGACTCTCTTTGAAGTGGAGAACTGTGGAAGAAATTAAGATGGCTGCAGTTAAAGCTCATAAAATCTGCATGCTTCTGATAATACCTATGGTGGGATTCACTGTCTGTGTGTTTTAGGGTGACATGGCAGACCTGAGACTGGTGGGAAACCCTCGGTCAGCTGAGCGTTTATGCGACTATGAGGACGACTCTGACACTGTGAGTTCTTGTGTTTCCAATATTCCAGTCAAACCACCAGAAGGCTTTTGTGAAACACAGTTTTGTCTCTGTATCGCAGGGCTCTGGTGACTATGGCAGTGGCGACGGCGAGAGGAGGCAGATGGGAGGCAGTGTGAAGGTCTGTATGAGCTTTGTGGATGTCTTATATGAACATACAAGAGTAATTTACAGTCTCTGAAATCATCTCAGCTCGAGATGTATTTCAAGAGCAACAGCAGGGCCTAATTGCATTATGGGAATTGAGGCATTGAATTGCTTATTAAGGGCTTTCTGGAGGTCTCTCAAAGTTTTCTTTAGACATTAGCTACTTTTTAACAGACCATTATCAGAGGAAACCTTTTTGTTTGCTAAGCCATGTAACACTGACCTATGAATCATTCAAGATTATAAAAAGGCACCTAACTGAAGGGATGAACCAGTGTTTTGTCTATACATAACAGACAATTTGTATCTTTAGTCGTTGCTACCAGCCTGTCGCAAAAACATATCATTTGTTCCCATTTCTTTAGTTGAATCTATAAAAAACTCCAAAGATAACAGTTTCACAGACATAAACTAGTATTTATTTTTTTTGTAACGACTAAATGATTCCCAAAGAGCTATTAGCTCAACGCATCCTTAAAAAATCTGAGGAAAATGGACAATTGGAGGACAAAAAGAGAAATGGCAGCCCCAAAAAGATACCTGCAGCAGATGAACAGTATCTGAAAGTCAAGTCCTTAAGAAACTGTTCACTGAAGCATCATCAGAGATGGTCTCAGTGAAAAGGTGGCTGTCAAGACGCTTTTCTCGATAAGGAGAAAAGGCTGAGGTATGAAAATTACACTGGACTGGACTGAAAATCAGTGGAGACAGGTTTGATGGAGTGATTAACCCAAATTTCAGTTTTTGATTTTGATTTGTCAGTATGTACGGGGCAGGTTGGAGGGAGGTGCAACACTGAGTGTCTACAGCCATTGTCAGTGTTTGAGCTGCATCTCAGCCAGAGTTGGAGATCTTTGTCAGAACTGATGAATTACAAACACAGAAAAGTGCCATCACAGTTTGAGCCACCATGCAATACCATCTAGAAAGAGTCTGATTGACAAAAGCTTCATTTTTCAGCATGGCAGTGATCCCAAACACACTGCCAATGCAGTAAAAGCACACTCACTGCGCCCAAGAGTTTCCAAATGTGGAGCGATCATTTGGCTTAACATTATTTAGTAGTAGTTTTTGTTTTTAATTTATGGATCTCTTTCAGTTAAATCTCTTTTGCAGTGAAATATTTTTACACTAGGATCCTTTATATATATGGGAGACCATAGAGAATATGAAAAACAGTTGGGTGAACTTAAAAAACACACATATCCCAAAACATCATTAACACATCAGCTGGTAACACACTGCTCCCTAGTGGGGAACATTTCATTTAAACTTTCAATTTCAACTGAATGCAAATTATCTGCTTTCCACCACCTGGTGGAAGTATTTGTCTGCTCTTGTGCACAAATATTGTCTGAAAATTACATATAAATGTAGATGTACATGTGATGAGGCTGCATTGCATTATGTGAATTTCCAGATGTTTAGAACTGTTGTATTTGTGTCCCGTTCCCCCCACAGACCACCCCTCCACCTTTCCGTCCACTGGCTGAACCTCCGCTGATTTCCTCACACATGAACACACTCGCACAAACAGGTAAAGAGAAAGTGTGTTAATTTATAACTACAGAGCTTAAGCGTGCTCTTCCAGGACTCAGCATGTCACTGCGCTGTATAAATGTGTAATGGAAGTTTTTAATCATGCAGCAGGCGCTGGCAAAGAAACATCATGTAGACATTTTTAAGCCAGAAAAGTTTACGTCAGGTTGCCTGTCTGGACCCGTGTGAGGAGATTGCTGCAAGGAGTGTGTATGACTAGAAGTTCTTTAGCTCCCTCTAGTGGATGATACAAGAAGTAATTTCTCTTTGAGTGAGTTGCTCGTGAAATAGGAACGTTTCTTTCTCCGTCACGCCACAAACATCTTTCATGAGTTCTCCGAGCAGCAGGTAAAGGTATGTTTGTGTTCAGATGTCTGGTATCAGCCCTCCGTGGAGTACAGCAGGCAGGACTTCAGCAAGCCTGGATTATTAGGCTCAAGAGGTGGGTTGCAGGGGGCAAAAGGGTCCTGATAATGGCTGGCAGCACATCAGATTAGGATCATGTCCTAATCAATCTGTGGCCTTCCTATCACAGTAAAGAAGGAGTGCTCTGGCTGTTGCTGCTTTCTCATTCTGCTCAGTGTATGGGTGGAGGTTGATTGATCGTCAGCATCCGCTCAGCAGGCTTCAATGCGATGGTGTCTTAGTTTTGTCCCCAAGAGAGCAAATCTGGATTACTACTGAAGTACTTGAAGTTTGTAGCACAACATCCAACATTATTTCTACTCTGAATAGTCCTCAGGAACTCTGTTTAATCAGATTGGCTTAAATTAAAATCACAGGATGGTAGAAATGACATTTTAAGAGTATAATCTTTATTAAAATCTCTGTTCCAGTCAACTTTGGTGCTAAACATAATATAATAACTTATGTTTAATGCTCTATCGGACATTTCTTGAGTAAAACGTTCTGTTGTATAAGTGACGATGGGCAACGCTCATGGAAGTCCAACACTGACAAAATAATGATTGAATGAATAAATGTCTCAAAAAAGTACCATATACATTAAATATAAAAATACATAAAATAAGACGAAAATTGGTGTTTCAGATTTTATGTTTTTCATTAATTGTGTTATTTCCTCCTTTTTTTTTGCTCAGTTTTTATTTATTTATTTATTTTTATTTATTCATTCCATTCTCCTATTTGAACTTTTTTTAACTTTCTACTTCCTGTTTTTTCTTCTTATTTATTCTTGTGTGTTTTTTATTTGACTGTTGACTTATTTATTTATGTTCCTGTTTTTACTTTATTTTCACTCATTTTATTTAATTTACATGGGTTTTAATTTTCTATTTGTCTTTTTGTTTGTTCATTCTTATTCAGTTTATTTACTTTCATCTTTCTACTATCTCATTGTCTTATTTGTTTACTTAGTTATTTTCTTGTGACTTTGGCAGTTTTGTTAGTCCACAAACAAAACTACTGTAACTTTTTATTGTGAAGCAGGAGAAACTAAACCTACTAGTTTAAATATAAAAAACAGTAAAACATGCATGTTCTGCTTCTCGTGACCTCTTTGGGCCCATAAAGACATTTTGACTCCAACCGTCACCAACAATAGAAAACCAGCGTTTATTGTAAGCAGCGCTAATGTGTCTGCTTTAATATTTGTCTCTTTTGTTTCTTTACCAAAAGCAAACTTACAGATCAACATGGTTTTATTTTATTTTATTTTTTTATATTTATTTATGGTGGACCTGTTAAGTTAAATATAAAACCCTGAGGAAACGATAAAGCTAACCTTGAAATGAGAAGCAAGAATTCTTGCTTCCCTCTATAGAACTGATTTCTAAAATAAAATTGGCCTTTTTTGCAGAGAAAAATAAATAGAAGGCATTTTCATTAAAGACTTTTTTTGGCTTTTGCTTTGGCATCTTCTGTGCTTTCATTTTGTGATTATTGCAGTTCCAATTTCACATTTTGCTTCGGGTGATGGTGAAGGACTGTTTGCTTGACATCCATGTGCTATATAAGAGCAGATGATGCAGTGATAGTTGCTGGTCTTACATTTACACATATCACATGTGTATTTAAGCATTCTTGTCCTGCGGCACAGTCTAGATATTCCTAACTTGCTAAATTGCTTCAGGTACAATCGGTACTAAAGGTGAAAAAGGAGACAGAGGAGAGAAAGGCTCAAAGGGGGACCAGGGCCCTGTAGGAGCGAAGGGAGATTCAGGTGTCAGCTCTGGCTCTGGTTTCTCTGTACAGGGTGGAGTCCAAGGACAGAAGGTAAGACGCCACTTTGTGTCTGTGAGTGTGTTTTTAGTGACCGTATGGCTGATGCACTCAACTGTTTCTTCCTGCTTTTCAGGGTGAAAAAGGTGAAAAGGTATGTAAAATGTCTGTCCATTTACTCATACACATGCAGTTTGGCTTTTATACATAATGAGCTAAACAAAAATAAGGAGGTCAGCATGTGTACAAATAATCCCTGCAATGCAGAAGCTCAGGATTCAGAAAACTCTAAAATCTCAGTCTCAGAGCCAAGAGTTTTGTTTTTCGCACTCGGCTCTGTCCAGTGTCACATATAGTTGAAAAGATGGCCTTATAGGGGGAGGAGCTAAAACTATTTTGAGTTCTGAATCACTGAAAGCTACTCTGGTCAAATCGAGGAATAAAAACATGTTGGAGATGAGCAGAAAGGCTCATGTCAGAATGAATGAATTGAAGCACAAGAGCAGAAATGTGTAAATGCCGATCAGCCAGGAGCAAAACTTGTGATACAGATTGAATTTGAAATTTTATTCTTGCCATTAGAAATGATAGAAATTATTTCAGGTTCATCCATAACAACATGTTTAGTTTCTGCTGTGAACAAATCTATTGTGTCTCTGCTAGAGAAACTATTCTGATGCCTTTATTATACACATAAAGCTTAAAACTATAATTCACATTTAAATTATGTAAACTTGTAACTTAAGTATTAACTAAGTATTACATTCCTTCCAAATCCAACATTCTCACTCACAGGGTGATCTTGGCAAAGGCTACACTGGTAAAAAAGGAGATCGCGGGGCTCAGGGGCCTCCCGGACCGCCTGGTCCTACAGGACCTGCAGCTGAGGTGGTCCGACTTGGGGATGGCTCTATTGTGCAGCAGCTGGCCGGACCCCCTGGACCACCAGGACCGCCAGGGTTGGATGGGCCTGCAGGACCTCCAGGAGCTGATGGGGAGCCGGTGAGTGCAACGACGTTTAGAGCTGTTCAGTGTTTGGAGGTTCATGTTGCTCAGAGGTTGTTCATTAATCTTTCAGGGTGATCCAGGAGAGGATGGAAGAGCTGTGAGTTTCTCTGTTTTCACATTGAAATATTGCTACAAAAGAAGAATTATTTATTGGCTTTTCCAGATAAATCGATTGAAATATTATCAGTGTAATTTGGGTTTTTTTGCTTCTTTTTCCAGGGTCCTCCTGGGCTGCAGGGTGTTCCAGGAATTCCAGGAGTTCCTGGTGCCAAAGGCGAAAAGGTGCCCTATTTAAGTCATCTGTTTAAAGAAGACACATGGCATTATGTAACGTGATAATCCGTGGTCTTAAAATCCTCCAGGGTGAACGTGGCGAGGGTCAGCCTGGACCCAGAGGCCCCCCAGGTCCACCTGGACCTCCTGGACCTGGTACTGGTGATCGTCCAGTAAGTCCAGGCTTCACACACTCTTTTCATTCATTTCATAACTTCCAAAACTTTTCACTAAATTTATGCTTCTTACAGACATATGTTGACATGGAGGGCTCGGGATTCCCAGACTTGGATAAAATCCGGGTATGTTTTTTTTTTTTTTTAACATAAGTAAGTAAGTAGTCACTTGAGGTGGTAATATGATTGTTTTGGGATTTGTTATCTAGGGTCCACATGGTCCACCGGGTCTCCCAGGTCCTCCTGGCCCTCCTGGGATCCCTGGTACTTCAGTGGCAGTGGGCCTTGATGGTCCAATAGCTGTTGGACCTCCTGGACCACCTGGGCAAGATGGTGCTCCGGGATTGCCAGTGAGTATTTTACTTTGATTACTTACCATTTTACTTCCTTACCACCCAATGCCTTCATTGTTCTCCTTTTAAATGTTGTTGATGTTTATTTGAGGTGTAGTAAATACTGACTCTGTTTTGTGTTTGGTGCTGTAGGGACCCCCTGGTCCTCCTGGTCTACCCGGTCCACCTGGACCTGCAGGAGGAAAGGTAAAAATAGACTCAGTCTAAAGTTTTAGACTGTTATAAACCTGTGGGGCTGTACTATGGTACATGCTAACAAGAGACAATGTACTCACTAAAAGACTTAATCGTTTATTAATAAAATCTGAATGAGAAATTCATTAGTTTTATTTAGTGATTAACCAAAATATTTTAATTTTTTTTATTTTGACCACAAAACGGTTAAAAAAATTCAAGAAGGATTTAAAAGAATACAGCCTACAAACCTGGACTAAATTTAACGATTCAATAGACATTTCTTTTAAATGTATTGACTAACATATATTTTGTTTTAAATCTTTTTTCCCCAGGGTGACAGTGGTGACCTCGGTCTTCCAGGAGCAGCTGGAGAAAAGGTGAGCTTCATTTTTTAATTTCAGCCCTTAAAACTCTCATCATTGACAGCAGAAAGATGTTCCCCACTGAACTGATATGAAAATGTTGTACTTGGTGGCCCATCCATGTACTCTTCACATTCTTTGTTGCTTTCCTTTAGCAAGACGCACAAGGCTCCAGCTTTTTCACTGGCTTGTTCTCTTACTTTACTCCATCCTCTACGGTGTGTAATGGGTTGGTGGTCCTGGGACATGTCTCTGCTGTGATGATTTATTTTATTTTCTTGAGTTTTCTGCATTATTTACTCTTTATTATTATTATTATTATTATTATTATTATTATTATTATTATTATTATTATTATTATTATTATATTACTATTATTTTCTGTTTTCACAGAATCTTTCGAGACATTGTAGCTGTGAAAGATTCTGTTTCCATAAAAGACCTTTCTTCACTCATTTAAGGACCTACTCTGCGTTTCCTTAGTTTCTGTCATGCATATACAAAGCAAGGTGTTCATATTAAAAATGACCAAAGTTTTAATAAATCAGGCTTCACACTGTTCAGAATTTTAGATACTTTCACCAAAAATGGTTTCTTTAAATAGTTACAGGCCGTACAGCTCACAAGCACTGGGCCCTGCCCCTCAGCAAGCTTCCAGAAGCTGGCTAATCATATGACAGTGTCCTGTTAGAAAGAGACATGCACTAACACGACTTGCTTCAGACATACATTAGGGCGATGATAAAGAGGCATGTTTGTCCATTGTTGAATTATACAATCACCAAAAATAAATACAGGCACATTAATGAGCATAGTAGGTCCCCAAACCTTAACTGTAACCTTCATCCGCATCTCCACTTAACCTCCAGCTCTGCACGTGCCTGTGTCATGCCACCGTTTGCTCTTTCTGTCCTACTTTTCTTCTCCTCTTTATACAGTGTTGAACACAATCTGACATTACAACTAACCTCTGCCACCTAAGGGCTCTCAGGGTGAACCAGGACAGGTGGGGACATCAGGACAGACTGGCCTGGCAGGGCTTCCAGGTCCAATGGGACCAGTGGGACCACCAGGGCCCCCCGGACCACCTGGGCCACCATATCGCATTGGCTATGTGAGTAGATTTCTTTCCTCATTTTTTTTGTTTTCTTTTGTTTTTTGTGGACAGATGAGAGCAAGTACCAAGCTAAAAAAAGTTGTTAGTTTGAGGATGCCGGTAGCAACCATTGATATCTACTCTGAAATGTCAACCAGTCCAAACAGTCTGAGTGGATGAGAAGCTAGCAGTGATCAGTTGTTTTGACTTCAAATTCTCTCCATACAGGGTGATCAAGATGGATATGAGGTACTCAGTGGTTTGCCTGGACTCAGAGGCGAACCTGGACCCCAGGTAACGAGTTACAAATATGGGAGATTGTTGTTCCTTTGCTCACAGTGCTGTAAATATTTGTATATCTCATACTGTCCTGTGTCATATTTTTCCAGGGCCCACCTGGTATTGCAGGTCATCCTGTAAGTATGCCAGAGAAACTGTATGGCTTGAATAAGTTATCTCTTTATGTCCATGATACCGTAAATTAAAACGTAGTACATACAGTGGCTTGCAAAAGTATTCAGCCCCTTGAACTTTCCCTCATTTTGTCACATTACAGCCACAAACATGAATCAATTTTATTGGAATTCTACGTGAAAGACCAAGTGGTGAACACGTGAGAAGTGGAATGAAAATCATACATGATTCCAAACATTTTTTACAAATAAATAACTGCAAAGTGGGGTGTGTGTAATTATTCAGCCCCTGAGTCAATACTTTGTAGAACCACCTTTTGCTGCAATTACAGCTGCCAGTCTTTTAGGGAACGTCTCTACCAGCTTTGCACATCTAGAGACTGAAATCTTTGCCCATTCTTCTTTGCAAAACAGCTCCAGCTCAGTCAGATTAGATGGACAGCGTTTGTGAACAGCAGTTTTCAGATCTTGCCACAGATTCTCGATTGGATTTAGATACCAGACAAGTCAGGGATAAAGTTATTGAGAAATTTATAGCAGGCTTTCCCACAGATTTCCCAAGCCTTGAACATCCCACGGAGCACTGTTCAACAGCAGTGCAAGCCACTGTAGTATATTTTTTCTTCTTAAACTTTATTGATCCCCATGGGGAAAATTCGTCTTTGCATTTAACCCATTCACCCAGTGAGGCAGTGGGCAGCCATTGGGCGCCTGGGGAACAGTTTGTAGGAACGGTATCATGCTCAGGGGTACCTCAGGGTAGCCCTTCAGTGGATTCAAACTCCTGACCTGGAGCCATCCCTGCCCCTATTAACATCAATTCGAATCAGGATTAAATCCAACTTTCTCCACAGTAATTTTGCTTTTGTTTAGCATCCGAGCTATCCTCTTTTTTTGGCATGAGTGTGGCTACTTAAGTCACATAAAGTATAAATCTCACATCAAAGTATAAGGGTGTGAATCAAATATAAAAAGGTGTGCCTCAAGGTTTGACTTTAGGGCCACTTTGGTTTTCTGTTTATTACTGATATCAGTTATTTGTGTGTTTTCAAATGATTTGTTCAATTATTTGCTCTGTTGTGTATCTGTTAATCACATATTCAGTTGGCTTTTCAGTCTAATAAGCTCTGGGTTAGTTAAAAAAAATCTAAGAGTTGTCTTATTAGACCTGACAACAAAGATTACATTAGTATTTAGCCAAGTTTTAATATCAATAAATTACACATAGAAAAATAAAGATCTAAAAAAATGCTTACAATATTTTTTATAGACTCTTACTATAGAGTAGCATAAATGTCTGTATTTGTCTGTATATGCAGTATTTCCTCCTTAATGTGTGGATCAGTCTCAGTGCAACATCGTCACACACAAAGTGATTATTAAAATGTGTATGTTTTAAAAATATTTATTATAATCCTTTATATCCTTTTTTTTTTTAAATTTTCATATTTGTAAACCATCATTCACGCACTTTCATCGAAGCACTTTTTTTAGCCCACATTCACACTCTGATGAACACATCACAGAACAACTTAGGGTTCAGTATCTTGCCCAAGGATACTTAGTCATTACATCTACATGAGTCCCATATTGTTTCACAATTCATAAGCACAGTTTTTTTAACCCCCCAAAATCCTGGATATTAAGTGAGAAGCCATACCTATGTTTTATATGTACATTAACATAAATGAAAAAAGTCTTCCAAAGTTTGTCTTATTAACAATATTAGTAGCAGCATTCCATTTTAATTCAGCGAATTTATGTCATACTTTTATGAATTCACCACTCCTGTAAAGAATATGTTTTAATGTTTTTTTTTAGGGAAATCCAGGTTTACCAGGAACACTTGGTAGCAAAGGAGCAGAAGGACCACGAGGACCTCCTGGGATCCCTGGCCTGGATGGTTCAACTGGAGAAAAAGTATGGCTAACATTAGTGTTACTGTACACTTAAAGTATTATATATTATATAATATCATACCATATCATATATTATATTATGATATGGTCTTCTAATACAGTATTCTGATTATTTTTTAGGGTCCAAAGGGAGACAGCGGCGAGAAAGGAGAGAGGGTGAGTTGAATGCAGAGTTAAAGTTGTTGTTAGGAAGCTCTTTTCATATCAGCTTCATCAGCATATGCAGCTCCCAAATAACCTTTAGAACAGAAGCAACACGTGCAAGATCGCAAGTCAGTCAGAAAGTTGTGCCTCAAAGTTCTGTTAGGGCCTACCTATGTTTTCATTAGTTTTATTGAATTCATGCAAACTTTCCTATTGTGGAGTTTAGTTATATGCCGATGACAGCAATTATAGTTACCAACAAAACTTTGTCTGAAGGTTTCTACATTAGGTCCTTTTATTTCTGTATGTCTCAATATTATGATCGCTGACCATCGGAGTTATATGCAGATGATGCCTTTATTCAGTACCAGTCAAAGGTTTCATATGCATGTTCAATATTCAATAATGCAATATTCAATCAGACAGGGACTCGATTAAACTACGCTCTGAACATATTACATACTCACCCATTTCTGCCTGATAATGCACCAATTTGTAACAGGGTTTGCCAGGAAGAGATGGTGGACCACCTGGACCTCCAGGCCCTCCTGGACCTCCAGGACAGCTCACCTACCAGCCAGGAGGAGATGTGAGTCTTCATTCAACTTGTAAATGTACAGAGGTTGAATGATTCTGGATTAATATGTGAAATAACACTAACCCACACAGCACAGCCTGTCTAAATCGATTTTTCTCCTGATGTTACTCATCTTCACTAATAGCCACAGCATGCTTGTTTGCTCATTCACATTCATACTAACTGACCTAACTTTGTCTTGCTAGTATAACGACCTTTATTGGAACGAAGCAGGGCAGGTAGGTGGATGCGCCCCTCAGTCCCCTAACAATCTTATCAAAAGCGTCGCCACAAAACATAAAGTTGAGAGAATATTTTTGCATTTTCAAACTGCGTTTCTTTTTCAGGTTGGACCAGGTATTCCAGGCAGGGCAGGATTCCCAGTACGTATCACCATGATCATCAAACATTTGAGCCTGTAGGAATCCAACTGATTCAAAATAATGCAAATAAGTGATTATATTGTGTGTATTGATTTAGGGCCCAATGGGACCAAAAGGGGAAAAAGGGAACCCAGGGCCACCAGGATATGCACCTAAGGTAGGTGCATATCTTTGTTTGTTCATTTCACATTTTAAGACATTATATGTATATTCATTATATTTTGTGCAACATTGTTTTTTTAATTTAATACATTTTCATATTAACATGATTTAACATGATTTTTATTTACATTCCTCTCAGTGTGTGTCACATTTTTTACTTTCCAAATTATTTAACGCAATTTGTGTTAAAGTAACAGGAAACGAATGGAGTTCAATATTTTAATATCAGCAATATTTTTTAAAAGCCTTGTGACTTAAATACTGTTTCCAGTAGTATTTTTGTAAGTTCTTGCTTTTTGTTCAGGGAGAAAAAGGAGAGCCTGGTGTCATCACGGGGCCTGATGGGAGACCTCTATTCCTGGGAGGTTTGACTGGACAGCCGGTAAAATCAAGTTAAAAAAAATCTGTCATTATGGACTTTGATGATAGAAACAAAGTATTTATCCAGCTGCCTTAGTGTCGATCCGATACCGATATCAGTGTTGGCATGGATAGTTCTAGTTCAGGTGATCATTCCTAATATGTTCAAATCAAAATATCACTGTGTGTGATTTTTACAGTGTGCTTGTGTCTTAATTTGCAGGGTGAGAGAGGAAGTCCTGGCCCAATGGGATTTCCAGTATGTTGTCTAAATTTTAAAAGCTCACAACTTTAGACTTGTTTAACAAGTTAGCAAAATCAGATTAGTATAACGAGCTTCAATGTACATTTTTCTCCAGGGTCCACAAGGTCCTCAAGGCCAAAAGGGGGAGATTGGTTTTCCTGGCCGATCGGTAAGTTTGGCATCTTTACAAAGATTTCATGATAAGCCTTCACTCCTTCAATCAGTTGATTCTTCATATTAGATTTATGTGACAGCAACTGTGAAAAGAGAGTCCAATCTTAGGGAGCTTTGATTTGCAGGGTTGAGAGGGAAGACATTATTAATAATTAATTATTTTTTTAGAAGTTCATTATGTCAGAATGTAACTGTGACATTCTGCATCCTTTGTCTTGTTTTAGGGTCGACCAGGACTAAACGGTGCCAAAGGAGAGAAGGGAGATGCGGGCAGTGGATCTGGATATGGATACCCTGTGAGTGCTGAAGATTTGACTTTGCCTTTTTATCAGATCCTGATTTCAATCCATTTGTCATCTTTTACAGAAACAGTAATCAATATTATTTTTTGTGTCTCAGGGACCACCAGGCCCACCAGGGCCCCCTGGGCTTCCCGGACCTCCTGTTCCTATTGACAGACTCGGAGTGAGTCCAGACATGATATTTTCCTGTTGTGGTGCATATATCGGTCAAAATGAGTTAAAGTTCCCTAATTCTTTCCTTTTAATTTCAGGGATATGATTACTCCAGGTATTACGCTGGTGAGTTCACTTCAAATTCAATGTTAGATGCCAACGTTATGAGAAACATTTTAAAGGAGTAGTGCAACATTTTAAGAAATACAATATAATACCTTAATATCTGTATGGTGAATGTGAAGCGTCATGGTTAGCTTGGCTTAACAGAAAGGCTGGAAGATATACAACAGCTGTCTGATCTCGGTCCAGCGGTTAAAAAACCTCCAGAAATCTCAAAAGGATTTCTCCCCACAGTGATTTTAGACTTAAAAAGGGTTTAGGTGGAGAGCTGTGTGAATTACACCGTCCCACTGGTGGAGTTTAGCAGTAACTAAAAGGTTCAGAAGCAGCAGTTGTTTGGCCTCTGTTTGGCCTGACTCTAATAACGGGTCATTGCAGTTACAGTAAATAAAGTCAGGATTTGAGGAAATGCTATGTTCTTGCGGTTGTTTAACTTGTTGTTTTTTTACAGTTAAAGGAGAGAAAGGAGATCAGGGACCACCAGGTAACGTCCCTGACAGATGTGTAAATGTTTAAAGTTTTCAGTGTGTGGACAAATTTAAGGCAAGACATTTTTGTTTGTTCCAGGTTTTGGATCAAACATTGACATTTACAGTTTAAAGGTAATCCTTTGCACACTTTAGATTTTATGTCTTCATATTTTAAGATTAAGTTGTTCAAATCGGTTTGAGTTTTGATTGTACTGCTGGCTTTCTCTCTGATTTTTAATGTGTCTACCCAGAATGAGCTGAAAGGTGAAAGTGGCGTGAAAGGAGAGAAAGGAGAGCCAGGCGGAGGATATTATGACCCCCGGTATGGAGGAAGCGGAGTCGGAGCCCCGGGAGTGCCTGGACCTCCAGTACGATCACACTCTGGAAAACATACTGCCACTTCATGTTTTTATAGATGCTGTAAATCAGACTGTGTCCTCCTGTCTTATTAGGGCCCTAAAGGAGACTCCATTATTGGCCCACAAGGCCCCCAGGGGCCATCTGGACCACCTGGAAGAGGGTATGATGGACCACCTGGACCACCAGGGCCACCTGGACCTCCAGGAGCATCACTGGATGGATCTTACAGAGGCACACAGAGTGAGTTAAACTGGAAAACATCCCTTAAATATGAAAGACTTCTTAAAAGAAGGTGATTTATATATTAAAATTTGAATGACTTGCTGCTCCTTTAATTTAAACCACACCTGGATTAACAGTCTTGCATTTTAAAGTGTTCTCTGAGTTTTTGTGCATGAAGAGCTGCTTATCATTTCTAAAAATTTCCCCACATATACAAGAAAACTTTATGTGATAGATGGAATTCTGGCAGGTTTGTCATCAACAAAAGCCTCTGATACTAAAGTGCCTGTAAAAGCTAAACCTCCTGCTTATATACACTTTTAAACTAGTTTTTTGGTTTTTGGTTTTAAGAATTTGGGCAATGATGTAGCATTTAAAGTGTGCTGAATTATCTGTTCATTGTCTACCCATAGATAACTATCATTTGATTACTTTATACTGAAGAAAACTTCACTGCATCATTGCGTTTCATCTCTGTGTGCTCAGATTCATGTCTTTTGAGAAGGCGTTCTCTTTTCCATGTCTGGCGCCTGCAACGATAACAATAATGCTTATCCAAGCATTTAGCCTATGTTTAACAAATCTGTGCTTGAACCACAGCTATCAGTATTCCTGGACCACCAGGACCTCCTGGACCTCCTGGAGTGCCTGGTGTCACCTCTGGTGTGAGTAAAACTTTTAGTCAGTTGTTTATTTTCTGGTTGTCTGTCATGAACTTGAAAAAAATGTTGGGTGTTCAAATTAAAGAGCTGGAAATTATCGTTAAATACCTCGATGGATTAGCATAAAACTTGGAAGTCCATCCATTTTTTTTTCTTTTGAATAATTTTCTAAAACCACAACAAAAACACACGTGTCGGCTGCACAGTAATCCACATTGTGGTCTGTGTTTGCAGGTGACAGTGTTGAGGTCTTATGAAACGATGACAGCTACAGCTAGAAGACAACCTGAGGGCTCTCTGGTGTACATACTAGACCAAACAGATCTCTACCTACGAGTCCGAGATGGAGTTCGTCAAGTCCAGGTGAAACATTCATCTTTATAAATCAGCTGGAAGATGCAAAAATACTTTAAATGTGGAGTTTTTATCTATATTCATTCTGTTTTTTCTTATTTTTCAGCTTGGGGAGTACATCGCTTTCCCCAGGGAGGATGTGAGCATAATTTTATTTATCTTTTATCTGGTAATTCAGGTATATAACATGCCCAGTTTTAACAAGCACATGCTGCATATTTAGGGTAATGAGGTTGCTGCTGTGGAGCCTCCGCCAGTTGTCCCTTACTTCCAAGACCACCACTCCCACGCGGGCACCTCCACCAACCACTTCAACCAGCCGCATGAGAGTCCGGCCCAACCACATGCTGAGCCTGACTATAAACCTACTTACGTCGATCCCAGATACCAGCCTGATTCGCGGTATCAGTCAGAACCACAGTATCCGGAACTAACAGATCCCAGGTTTCCAAGTTATACAGACCGGTTAAACTCACCTGATAACAGATATTATGTTGTGGACTCTCGTTACCCGATCACCACTCCACGAAGACCACCCCCACGCCAACCCCAGAGTCCAGTCCACCATCACACTTCTGGGCCAGTGGTAAGACAAACCACTTGGTACATCTCAAAGTCTAGCTACTCACATTATAAGAATACATTTTTACTTCTTGGCATGTTTCCCCACAGCTCCACCTGATTGCTCTGAACAGCCCTCAGACCGGCTCCATGCGGGGCATCCGCGGTGCAGACTTCCTGTGCTTCACCCAGGCTCAGGCCATCGGGATGAAGGGAACTTTCCGGGCCTTCCTGTCCTCCAGACTCCAGGATCTCCACAGCATCGTCCGCAAAACTGACAGACAGAATTTATCCGTAGTCAACTTGAAGGTAGTTAAACAGTGTTTTCACCCAACCTGACATGACCAGTGTCTCGTGCAAGTTTATGCATTGCTCTCACAGACTGTATAAAATAGATGGACATAATCTCAGTGACATCACCAGTTCTCTTCCTGCTGTGACTTTATCCCTACAGTTGTAGCCATGTTGGCCTTTAGAGCCATGAGGGACTATATTTAAATGGAAGGGTACAGATTAGTGCTAAATAATAGACGAATAAAATATAGAAATTCATTCAGTAAAACTGGAGCACAAGAAGCCAAGATATTCGTCGATTAAAAATGCTCTAGAAGACACCACTGACTCAGGAGCAAGCTAGCAACTACAGCTGCCCATCAGTCAGTCAAAGATACCGCTATGCTAACTTTCAGATCAAAACTCGCTTCAGCTGTAATCACTCTGTTAGGCTATGATTATAAGAGGGCAAAATTGAGGCAAAAAGCTGCAGTTCCTCTAATGGCCACTTGAGACTGGTCCCAGAAGTGAGTCAGTCGCCCTAAAGTTCCACGTTTAAAAGGACAAAAACCTACAGCAGAAGTAATCATATTTACAGCCCAGTATAAACACATAAAGTTTATGAATCACTCATTTGACCCTTCATATCAACTGTACAGCGGGCTAATTATTTGCATTACTGTGCTGTTTGGATTTTGTAAAGACTTAAATTGAGGGAGGGCGTGTCTGTTTTTAAAATGTGTGCCATCACAGGACACTCTAATTTGTAAAGCATTCTTCAGAAATAGTTATCCCCGATATCTTTTTATAACCATTTGTCAGTCTAGTCTTTGTACCTGAACATTTTTAAAGGAATATAATCCACTTAACACTGACCTGCACATCATTCAGTGATAAAAGAGGTAGCTAACACAAGGAATGAGTTATACATTGTATTGTTAGACACTTTGTTACTAGCAGCCTGTCACAAACCACATCATTTGTTCCCATTTCTTTGGTTGAATCAATGAAAAATGCCAAAGATAACACAGTTTGACAGACATAAAATATTATTTTTGCGACAAGGTGATTTCCAAAGAGCTATTAGCTGAAAACCTGGCATATTTTAGGATATTGTGTACTGTGTCCTTAAAACAACTGAGAATGAATCAAGGGAAACAGACAGAAAAGGCTGAGGTATGAATATCAAACAAAAACTGGTCTCAGCAGGTGCCAGTTTAGCTAAGTTGGATGAGCAGGCGACCATATGCCACATGAGTAAGAGTGGCCGGCCTGGGTTCAAGTCCAACCTGCAGCCCTTTGCCCCATGTCTCTCTTTACCTTCGCTTTCCTGTTAGTCTTCACTGAGTCTGTCTAATAAAGCCAGAAAAAGTCCAAAAACAATATGCTGAAAGAAAAAGAAAAATTGAGTCAATGGCAAAGGTTCTGATGGAGTGATGAATGCAAATCCTTGGTTCAGCTTGTCGGTGCACACAGAGATGTGTGGCACGATGACTATTTCCATCCTTTTCATACAGTCTGTGGAACTGAGTCTCTATTAAAGCCAGCCTCAAATACTCGCTTAAATGTTGACTCATTTTAAAGCTTTGACATTCCCAACAAAGTGTAATTTGACTCATTCATGTGCCTCGCGTTCACCAGGACGAGGTTCTGTTTGACAGCTGGGACGACATCTTCAGCGGCGGCAGAATGAAGGAAAACGTGTCAATCTACTCGTTTGATGGCAAGGACGTTCTTCACGACAACACATGGTGAGGCTCAAATCAGCATGAATCGTAACATTACATTAACATTACGTCTTTAAGGCTTGCTACGGAATGACGCTTTTCTGTTTCTTCACAGGCCAGAGAAGATGGTCTGGCACGGGTCGACTAGCAGAGGCGAGCGGCACGTCGACAGCTTCTGCGAGACGTGGCGCGTGGGCGAACAGGTGCTGACCGGCATGGCGTCGCCGCTGCAGAGTGGCAGTTTGCTGCAGCAGAGCTCCAGCAGCTGCTCCAGCTCCAACGTCGTGCTGTGCATCGAGAACAGCGCCGGCCACTCCAGGAGATAGACACGGACACAGTTTTTGTCCACACACAAACACGCACACACTATGATGTGCCTTTGTAAATATGAATTTTCTAAAGAATAATTAGTTTATGTATGTTAACTCCTACTCTATGGTGCTACACAGGATTACCCACGCAAGTTAAGCTCAGGTGACCTACTGTAACTGTCTCTGGCAGCCATGTTGGTGCAGCTTCTCTGTCATTTCTTTTGCTGTTTGAAAGTTGCCAGCTAGCAGTATCTCTAATAATCATAATCACCGCTAGCTTAAGGTTGTGCACCACAGAAGAAGTAGACTGATAAATATATCAGTGATAAGTGAAACAGAAGAATCAGTTTATAGAAAGAATTCTGCTCTGTGACTAAAGTCCATATCTGGTCTTATTCTGAAAGGACAGGCTGCTGTTAAACTGTCATTTTTCAATTTCTGTGACCCCTTTGGCAACATTCAACACCCTGCAGCAGAGAACACATCGTGACTAGTGTGATTAGATTTATCTCAGAGAGGTTATACTGTACCATGAGAAACTATGTCTGAACCACTGCAATGTTTGTGTTTGTGTCTCTGGGCTGAGAAAAACTGTTAAAATGGTTTAAATAAGGTTTTCCGTGCCTTTAACTACACAGCTAGTTTTTATATAGAGTGAAAATGGATATCAGACAAACAAATTATGATAATGTAATGTTCAGTGTCCAAGAGCAAAGTAAACATTGATTATTTTGTATGTGAAATGTGTGTTTTAAGCTTCTTTACACTGATTTTATCTGTAACCCACAGTAATGACTTTTACTTTGCTTCAAGGGAAGATATTTTCAAATTGTATTTTTAGCCATAACAGAGGGATATTTATTTTTTTTCTAAACTATGCTTTGCCTATAATTTGCAATGTGAGTCCAGTACATGCGCAAAGTAAGAATGAGTTTGTTTGCAGTCACAGGAAGCAAACAAATCACATACATCATGCCGAGGATTCAGCCATAAATCTGTCATGTCGTGTCTTTTTGCTGGCTTTTTGCCCACTGCCACTCTAGTGGAGAGGATTCATCCTCTTCGTGTGCTAACAGCTGTAACCAATGCAGTGAAATGTGCATTAACTGTTGTGCCTTCTGTCATGTGACCAACACGCTGAAATGCTTTGTTTCTCTTAATAAATTTGTGTGGAAAAAAGTGCAAGTTTAATCATAAGTCATGGATCTCATCATCTGCTGGTTTACCAGCGGCCTTTAAGAAGTTTGTACATGTGCTGATTACTTCTGAGACCTAATGGGACAAAACATTAATCACACTTTGTTTACAAACACTCTGTATACACTTCATTTCTCATTTAACTGTAGCCTTAAAAACTATATTTGTATTAATGATAAAGTAGTATTATGCTTATTTCCAACTCCATGAGTCAAAATTACCCTTGTTTATCTTATACAGGGGATTGATGGGTGTTTGCTGAAATTGGCGATGATACTGAATTGTTATAATTAATGTTGGTCCAGATTCAATATTGCAAGTGACTAATCACATTGTTATGATGTAATAGTTTTGTGATGTGGAAAAAAAATGCTGATGTCCACTCAGGAAAAATCCAAAAGAGGGTCAGGATTAGAGTTGGGAGGTGATCGTGTTTAGGGTTAGGGTTACAAGACTGTGGTTAGGGTTTGGCGTGATGGTGTTTTAACATCACATCGCAAAACTGTGACATCACAGCAATGTGACTGGTTACCTGCAATGTTGAACCTGGACCAACATTAGTGCTGATGAACCAGAACAACATAAAGATGATGACATCAGATCATGTATCTTTGCCCAGCTCCTCCGTTCAGCCTTTCTGTTTTAGCCCCTCCTCCTTTTAAGGCCACACTTAAACAACATTGATAACAAAGGAACCATGCTGATACATCATTTTTGTTCCTTTAAATTACGTTTCTTCTGATTGGCTGCCCCTCACGAACAGAAAGTTTGAACAACAAATGGTTGGGGTTTCTGCATCCCTGAGAGGACCATATTTGAGATTGCTGTTCTGTATGATGTGATGCAGAGCCAACAGTAGAATAAACAGCAGAAACTGCGCATATAGACTAGTTTGAAGTCCATTTTTTCAATGGTTGACACTTTTATTTTATTTTGACAAAAGACAGAAGATGACCACAGAAAACAGAAAACACCACTTTTCAGCATAACTTTGTTTATCCTTCGAACACCTCTACAAGTCATCACCACCCAACAGTTATCCTGGGCTACAATTAAACCACCACTTTAACTGATCCACCACTCATATTAATAAACCAAACAGAATAAATAAAAAAACATATATACATATAAACCGACATGTAGATATACTCATTAACACGGTGGGGCAAAAAAATATTTAGTCAGCCACCAGTTGTGCAAGTTCTCCCACTTAAAACGATGAGAGACGCCTGTAATTTTCATCATAGGTGTACCTCAACTATGAGAAACAAAATGAGGGGGGGGAAAAACCTAGAAAATCACACTGCAAATAAATTCTTTAAAAATCAGAAAAATTATGGTGTATTATGTATTATGGTCTTGAGGCAAGTTCATAGATTTTGGACTTTGAACTGTTTTTACAGGTTTCACGAAGCTTCCTACTGATCTCCTTTAAAGTGACAGAAAGGGGAGTTTCACTGGTTCTGCTCATTTAAGATCAAAGTGTCCCACAATGTGAAATGAGTTAGACATTCCTGCTGTAGAAGGCTGCATTTCCTTATACCACCTTTCTGATTTGTCACCATCTTCTCCACCATGTGACCCCTTTTTCATTTCTTCTGATGTGTCTCTGTCTTCATGAGCATATCCCTCTGTGCTGCCATCATCACTAACATTGGCAGCAGTGTTGTCCTTGCTGCAGCAGCACAAGCATGGCAGCAACGTGTCAACAGGCCAGGGAGGGCTTTTAGGGTCTTTGCTATAGAAAAGATGAACACAGGGGCAGGGAGAAGAGCATAAATGAAAATGACCACAGACTGCTGGAAGGTTATGGCAAGAGGAATGGTAAAAATAAAAAGGACCGTAATCAGAAGATAGAGTAGGAAACAAGTGTTTTTTCTTATTGCAGCCCAAGTGTGGGAACATAATGAAGACACAATGGAGTACATAACAGTATACTTCCGACCATAAGGATCCTTCACTGTACTCGATAATGCTCAGAAATATCCAAGCACACACAAACTTAAAGACAAATGGGTACCTTTCCAGAGTAATACACATCCTGAAGTTAAGACCGGCAATCCCACCATAGAGGTAGTGAGTGACGTGTCGGTCGCGAACGAAACGGCTCTTAGAGCCGACTCTTTGATGTGAACGATGCAAGCCGGCTCCTTATTGGGAGCCGTGTTTTTTTTCTTCTTTCTCTCTCTCGCACTGTTTTCCGCTTCACTCCGCACGCCAGCCTTGTGATTTGCGCTGGGCAGAGGGGGGAGGTAGTTACACTCTCAGTAGCACAGGAACAGAGCAGGAAGGAAAGACAGAGAAAGAGCCAGGGACAACAACGTCACATTAGAAAGGTATAGTAATCATCCACACGTATTTTCAGTTGCAGATGATAAAGGATTCAGAAAGTTTTTTCATACAAGCCCATATGACAGAGAATGTGCATCTTCTTTTTGTTTTCATATTTTAATTTATATTTAATTGTGTTGTGGTTTGCAGTGTTTTGTGTTGTTTCACTTTATGATAATAATAATAATAAAGGATTGGATTTATATAGCGCTTTTCAAGGCACCCAAAGCGTATTACAATGCCACTATTCATTCACTCTCACATTCACACACTGGTAGAGACAAGCTACGGTTGTAGCCACAGCTGCCCTGGGGCAGTGTTGAGCTTTTGTTACCTAGTGGCTACACAAGCCAGGAAGTACAAACGATGGGATTTGGTGTGTGGTAGTAACAGGTAAATGAACATTTTTTTAAATTCTTTGAATATATATGAGTGTTTGTGTATAAATACACATATGCTTTCAATTGTGTAATTTAAGTGATCTAGGTAGCTCTGTTTTGGACGTTCAGTTAACGCTAGAAATGTGTTTTGGAGTTTGTACGTGTTTTGTCTCTAGGGGCCACTGTACATATATATATATATATATATATATATATATATATATATATATATATAAACGTATATAAATAACATTTATTATTTATTTTACATTAGTAATTCCTTTTTTGAATAATTTAATATTGTTGTTGATAATAAATTAATTAAAGCAACAAAACAACCCGAAGAGCCGTTTGGGAGCCAAAAGAGCCGGCTCTTTTTAGTGAGCCGAGCCAAAAAAGCATCTAGGTGTTTTCTAATGACTTTCTCTTGTGCAGAGTCAGGTGCAATGCTATTCTGCAACTCGAGGCCTTGATGGTTTCATGAACTGAAATAGAAACACGTACTGTTTTGTGTTCTTGCGCACTGAAATTGAGTTAATTTAATAGTAAAGTGGCTAAATTTGTTACTGTTGTGATAGTAGTGCAACTGTTAGTTTGTGTACATCCTGACAATGCTCGCCTTTTTGCTTTGTGTTTTTTGTCGAAGTGTAAACATATTTTAAAAAATGTAGATATCTTTTGGTCAGGCTAACTTCAAGTTCAATCTAGCCATCCTGACACACTTACTATATTTTCTGGAAGAAAATATTAATCATGACAATAATAACCTTACTTGTTCAGCAGTTTGTAAACCAGATGGTTACAAAGTGCCTCACAATTTAGATGCCTGTTTATGTCATTCAGTTCTGATAATTATTTCAAGTTACTGTAACACTTACATGTTTTCCCATTTTGCCAAATCTTCAAATCATTCCCACACTTACAAACTCAAATATATATATATATATATATAAATTTAAGTTATTATTTACTTACTGCACAACAAACACAATACATAGTCAGAATGGTCATAGGAAGGAAGACGCTTATGTCAATCCGCATCATCACTTCAAGGCCATATCGTACATTGTGGTAATTTTCTGTGATGGGGTTCCTGTATATTATGTGTCCAAAAGGTCATCCTCTGAAAAACACTTTGCATGGCATAGCAGGTGGTGGAGAAGGCAGTAAGTTAACATGTGGACATGAAATTGGGGATATCATTGGCTTAGAAGATCCAAAACCAGCTAAGGTGAAAATAAAAACATGAAAGAGCTTAAATTGTGTTGGATAGCTTGTACCAACAGGGATATACGATGTTTAACAAGTCTATCAACTTCACTTCAGATTGAAACAGTAAAAATATTTGTAATTACCAAAATCATTTTTTATGTTTCTGTTAATCCACCAGTATGTCCAAACCCATAAATCAAATGGTATTTTTTAACAATAATATATAATTATTGTGGTTATCCATGAATTTTCAAATGTACTGTTTTCAAAAACAAGAAAAAGCAGATAATAAAGCACATTTTATAACTATGATGTTAAGGTGCCAAAATAAAGTCATTTGTATGTGTTTCTGAACAGAAAGTAATTTAGTTTTAGTTGTTGAATGTTTAGCTTGACTAACTTCTTAGTTCTCAGAGAAGTCCAGTCGGCCGGCTCAAATTCGGGTAGAAAATCATAAATTTAGTTTGTTCTTTTTTACGCAGATAACCAAGTTAGTTTTAGTTTAAAACAAAACAGATTTCTAAAATATTTCTTGTTTGTTTTTATTTTATGGCAGGTTGTAAAAATTTGTTAAGCATTGTATTTCTCTAAAATAGTCAAACAGAAAAAAAAATGTTTGTTTAACCAAAAGTTGGGTGGGGGCTCTGCATATACTGTATTTACATGCTTGTGAATGAAAGTGATCCAGAAGTTCTTTTTTTTCCTGTCCCGTTCAGCACTGCAGTAATCTGAAGGCCAAGAAAAATGTGAATGTTTTCCCAAGTGGATCAATACGACTTTGCCATACTGGTCCACTTGATTGATCTTTATTTATTTATTTATTTATTTTTAAGTAATTACAATCAGAACAGACAGGACCAGGGGATAGGAAAGGGAAAGATGTAAACAAGAGAAGTTGGGAAAATGCTCAAGAAAAGGAGAGGGAAAGAAAAACAGAGGGGAAGAGGGATAGAGACAAAACACACTAAAAATCCACTAGATCACCTGCTGGGGAAAAAAAGAATAAAACAAGCAAAAAGACAACAACACAGTAGGGAAATCACAGCAACAACCTAGATAAGCATAAGTAACAGTAAATAATAAATACTGAATTTTACTGAGCTGCATACAAGACCGACAGTGCATGATATGATAAGAGGCTGCAGCCAAGGAAGATAGTGTGTTTCTGTGCACACCTGTGTGCACACCTGTATGCATAAGTGTGCTTGTACTCCAAAAGGGTTCTCCCTGTAGTAGGTGTGGGGAGCCATAGCCCTGCCCCCCAGGGCATGAAGCAGGCATGGAGGAGATCTAGGCCCCAGACATTCCAGAGCACAACAGCCCAAGGAAGACCACTGGAGGGGCAGCCGCGCCACCCTCCTAGAAAAGAGCTAAGGAGAGCCCCATACGACGTCCGCATGGCACGGACAGAGCCCCCAGGTGCCAGGCCCCGCTAAACAGCTCCCAGGAATGAGCCAGTACACACCCAAGCACCCAGCCCCAGACACAGAGAACCACCAACACACCGATGGGTGAGGGGATCAGCCACTGGCAGGGAGTGTGGTGGGGGGAGACAGGCCCACACATTTGAGGGGCTCTGAGATGTTCCCAGAGAGGTGGAGTGTAAGACCTGACCTGACACATAAACAAAGACAAACAGGCTTACACAGACTTAAATTCCATAAATGAAAAAAATTCTTTAAAAAGTGTTCCTGTGCACCACCAACAGACACCCCCCAAAAAAAGAAAAAAACAGAAACAAAACAAAACCATCTCTTTTTAGGCTTTAACCTTTTTTCATAACCTCTATGAAGGCAACAATGACTTGTGCTATGTGTACCTAATAAGCAAATAATGGATAGTACAGGCAAATAGTTTCTTATGATGCATTCATCATTATAAGATATAGTGACACACAACAATGAACAATGAAGTCAGATTTTTGCAAGAAACAATGAAACAAGTACACTGCAAGTACTTTCTGGGATGCAAGCCAAATTATGGAAACACCTGCAAGACCTGTGACTAAGGCACAAGTAGCCTGTAATTAAGTAACATGTAACAAATTTTGCTCAAAAATTAATTACAATAAGACTCTACATAAAATATTTTGTTCTGGCATTTTTTAATGTGTTGTTAAGTGAGAAAATAGATATCTTGAGATGTACCCTGTGAACTTCAAGCTTGGGAGTCTTTCATAAATGTTCTAAATTGCAACAATTTCTCCTAAAATTTGGAATATTTTCATTTATCTAGGGACAAAAATTTAATGAATGGCACTCCACTTTTTTTTTCATTTCACTTAGAGCCTGCTTAAACACACTCCAAACCTGAGTATGAACGTGTCAGTGAAGTCAGTGAAGTCAGTGAATCATGCACATAATCCATCCAGGTAAGTAAATCCCAAAAAGTTGATTCTGTTCAGCTGGAGGTAGCGTTTCCAGTGGGAGAAACATGTTGTCACCCATCCAAGTGACTTCTGAAGAAGTTGTACAGAGGTGAGAGTCAAATGCAACTTGGCAGGCAAATTTAGAAGGACCCAACTGTCATGGTCCTGGGTCGATGACCCAGCGCTTTCAGTTGATGATTATCACTTTCTAGTTTATTCTGATCTTGTATTGGTTGTTGGTGTTTGGTTGTGTTTATCTTCCCTACCTGCGTCTCCCTCGGTGCTCTGTTCATGTCCCCGTGTTGTTATGTAAAACAGTCTGTGTGTTTCCTGTTTTACTTTGTAGGGTTGTGTCTCGTTATGTCCATTAGTTCCAGCTGTGTCCCCTCCTGTGTGCCATTTCCTGATTACCTGGTGTGTGTATTTATAGTGGGTGTCGGTCTGTGTTCGTTGTCGGCTCGTCTGTGTTTCATGGTGTCCTGTTCCTCGTCTGCGTCTCTCTGCCTCCCACCCCATTCGTATGATCTCAGGTTTGTTATTTAGCTCACCCAGTTTAGGTTTATGTTCTGTCCTGCCCTCGGTTCTGTTATTTGTGTATTGTAAATACTCTCCCCTCACTGCCTGTTTTGCCACTCCACCACTTGTAAATAAACCTCACTCGAATCACCAGTCGCTGTCTGCATTTTGGGTCCTCCTTTCCTCCACACCACACGGCTCACCCCGCCAGCCGTGACAGTACGAGCCGACCACAAGATGGATCCAGCAGCTTTGTCTGGGGAGAGCGACCTCGCACGCATCCAACGCCTGATGGACTGGGTAACCCACACCACCAACGCAAGTGCGAAAGTGGTGGGGTTAAAAGCCATTGAGGCAATCCTGGAAGGGAATTCCTACCTCTGCCAGTTCGAGGGACTTTCGGACTTAATTCGCAACCTGCATAAAGCCCGGGAGGTGGTGCAAGCTCGGGAATCCACAGACTTTGTCCAGCAGCAGCGGACTACGGCCGCCCCGGAACAGCCACGTCAGCTTCTCCCGCCGGAGGTTTTGCCCGGCCCGCCGGAGGTTTTGCCCGGCCCGCCGGAGCCGTCCGCAGGGAGGAGGCGACGATCGCGCCGTCGGCGCGTCACCCCACAGCTGGATATTAGGACTATAGCACTGCAGGCTGTGGTGAGTGGAAAAGACAATAATCACGAGCTTTCAAATTTAAGGACTGTTTATTCTGGGGCCGTTTTCTGTGCTGCCAGTGAGGATAATGGTGTTTTCCCTGGCTCGCCTGCAACTGTCGTTGATAAGATTGTGTTTCCTGAAGCTCAGTTGGCTGCCCAGCCTGAAGCTCAGTTAGCTGCACAGCAGCCACCAGCTCAGTTAGCCGCTCAGTCGTCACCTCCGTCACATCCAGCCTCACGACCCATAGCCCAGTCAATAGCTCAGTTGGTCGAAGACTCATCAGCTCAGCCACCAATTCAGCCATCATCTTCACCAACTCCTCCTGTACAACCAGCTAGGCCAATTCAACCCATAAAGGACAGTTCAACAACTTCTTATTCCAAGCAGAGAGACAAACCTAACAACAATGAAAACACTCCTCAAGAGCTGGCCAGTTCTGAGACTGAGACGCACTCCAGGGCCTCCCCAGAGGCTGGGTTTCAGCCCCCAGCAGACTCTGGACCCCTGGAGGTAAAGAAGCCAGCTGAGGACTGCACCCGGCTGTCGCTGCCTGAGCTGAGTCAATGCTCGGTGCAGCTGCAGTCAGCTTTGTGTTTGCCAGAGGCCCGTGCGCCTGCTGGTTCTGATTTGTTCCTGCCAGAGGCCTGTGTGCCTGCTGGTTCTGATTTGTTCCTGCCAGAGGACCGTGCGCCTGCTGGTTCTGTTCTGCGCCCGCCAGAGGTCCCCGCGCCTGCTTGTTCTGTTCTGCGCCTGCCAGGGGCCCCTGTGCCCGCTGGTCCCGAGACTGTTCTCGCTGGAGGGCCCGAGGAGCCCGTCCAGCCTCCTGTCCCGTCCGCTGGAGGGCCCGAGGAGCCCGTCCAGCCCCAAGACTCGTCCGCTGGAGGGCCCGAGGAGCCCGTCCAGCCCCAAGACTCGTCCGCTGGAGGGCCCGAGGAGCCCGTCCAGCCCCAAGACACGTCAGCTGGAGGTTCAGGAGAACCCAGCCAGCTTCCTGCCTCGTCAGCTGGAGGGCCCGAGGAGCCCGTCCAGTCTTCTGCCTCGTCAGCTGGAGGGCCCGAGGAGCCCGTCCAGTCTTCTGCCTCGTCAGCTGGAGGGCCCGAGGAGCCCGTCCAGCCGCCAGCTGCAGCCTCATCATCCTCACCGGCTGCCGCTCCATCCACGCCGCCGGCAGCAACAGCAGCTTCATCCACGCCGCCGGCAGCAACAGCAGCTTCATCCACACCGCCGGCAGCAACAGCAGCTTCATCCTCGCCAGCTGCAGCCTCCGTGTCTTCATCCTCGCCAGCTGCAGCCTCCGTGTCTTCATCCTCGCCAGCTGCAGCCTCAGCTTCACCCACGCCGTCGCCAGCTGCAGCCTCAGCTTCACCCACGCCGTCGCCTGGTCCAGCCTCAGCTTCACCCACGCCGTCGCCTGGTCCAGCCTCAGCTTCACCCACGCCGTCGCCTGGTCCAGCCTCAGCTTCCGCCTCAGCTTCACCCACGCCGTCGCCTGGTCCAGCCTCAGCTTCCGCCTCAGCTTCCGCCTCGTCTGGTCCAGCCTCAGCTTCCGCCTCGTCTGGTCCAGCCTCAGCTTCCGCCTCGTCTGGTCCAGCCTCAGCTTCCGCCTCGTCTGGTGCTGCAGGGGCCACGCCACCTTCAGGTCCCAAACTGCCGCCTCGACATCGGCGGTCATCTGCCAGGCCGCTTGTTGGGCGTCATTGTCGATATGGACGACCTCCCAAAGGCCGCCGCTACCTTCCGTGCGGCCGGCCTCTGGACTTGTGTCGCCGCCGCCGTTGCTGTCCGCACGGTCGGCTGCCTGACCTGTTTCCCCGTCGCCGCCGTTGCTGTCCGCACGGTCGGCCGCCTGACTTGTTTCCCCGTCGCCGCCGTTGCTGTCCGCACGGTCGGCCGCCTGACTTGTTTCCCCGTCGCCGCCGTTGCTGTCCGCACGGTCGGCCGCCTGACCTGTTTCCCCGTCGCCGCCGCTGCCGCGTGCACGGTCGGCCTCCTGAACTGTTTCCACTTCGCCGCCGCTGCCGTGTGCACGGTCGGCCTCCTGAACTGTTTCCGCTTCGCCAACGCTGCCTTCCGCGCGGTCGGCTTTTGGGTCTGAGTTGTCAGCCTCCGGGCCGGCCTCCTGAACTATGTTTTGGGACCCTGTTCAGGAACTCCAGTCTGCGTTGTGTTTTGGACAATCTGTTTGGCCCACTGGAGCTTGTTTTTTGTTCGGTTGTGGTCCCTCCGTCCTGGGCCCCCCGCCGCCCGCCCTGGGTTGGTCGTCTGTTTTTGTTTTGGGCTGTCTGGAGCCAGCCCTTGGAGGGGGGGTACTGTCATGGTCCTGGGTCGATGACCCAGCGCTTTCAGTTGATGATTATCACTTTCTAGTTTATTCTGATCTTGTATTGGTTGTTGGTGTTTGGTTGTGTTTATCTTCCCTACCTGCGTCTCCCTCGGTGCTCTGTTCATGTCCCCGTGTTGTTATGTAAAACAGTCTGTGTGTTTCCTGTTTTACTTTGTAGGGTTGTGTCTCGTTATGTCCATTAGTTCCAGCTGTGTCCCCTCCTGTGTGCCATTTCCTGATTACCTGGTGTGTGTATTTATAGTGGGTGTCGGTCTGTGTTCGTTGTCGGCTCGTCTGTGTTTCATGGTGTCCTGTTCCTCGTCTGCGTCTCTCTGCCTCCCACCCCATTCGTATGATCTCAGGTTTGTTATTTAGCTCACCCAGTTTAGGTTTATGTTCTGTCCTGCCCTCGGTTCTGTTATTTGTGTATTGTAAATACTCTCCCCTCACTGCCTGTTTTGCCACTCCACCACTTGTAAATAAACCTCACTCGAATCACCAGTCGCTGTCTGCATTTTGGGTCCTCCTTTCCTCCACACCACACGGCTCACCCCGCCCACCCCGCCAGCCGTGACACCAACAGGCTGCTGAGAAATCGTTTTTCTTAGTGTTTTTGTTAATAAACAGCACATCCTGAAGGCCTCAAACAGAACAGGTTTGGTATGATCCCAGATTTGGTCAGACAAACAAAGCTTTAAGAGAAAACCATTATTTGAAATTTTTTCTGTAGAACGACAAAGGTTTGAAATAGCAAAACTATTGTTTTTCCCCTCTGATTTCAGTTGCTGTGACCACTTTGGATGATGTTGCTTTCTCAGAAGAAATGAGTGGATGGAGATGACCTTGCTCCTATTTATATGTCATGGTTGTTGGGCTGCAGCCAAGGTTCAAAGTTCTGCTGTTTCTGTACAGCTGCTTGACAAACATCTGTAGCTCAAACTCTTGCTCCTCTGTGGCATCTATCCTCTTATATTTATAATTGTATATGAATATTATATTGATATATGAATTTTATATGAATACAATAAGATAAAGAAATTTATCTTATATTATATTCTTAATATAATTTATTTTTGGTTCTCACACAGTTTATAATGAATTCCAATTGTGTTAATATTCCGTTAATAAACTTCTATATATTCTCTGTGTAGCTATTATTTCTTCTGTTGTATTTCAGTCTTAAATGTCTGTTGCCTTTAAAGGGTTAAAGCTAAATCTCCTTCTTCCCACTTTTTTTCACATTTCCTGATTTTAGTGTTTCTGCTTTGCTCTAGCTCGACTTGTTCGTCGAACCGCACCTCAGATCTTTTCTGCTTTAAACTGGTAAGTAGCAGTTTTTATGGTGGACTAACTCTCAGCTACTTTTTGCTCTCAGTGCTGCCCTGGAAAAAAACTCTGGCCCATTAAAAAAAACTGGAAAATCTTCAGCTGTTTGTGTGAGAAGTTGTATTAAACAGTTAAGGGTTTCCTGTCTATACATAGATTACCGGTGTAACTCATCAAATACTTGAGGATTTGGCAGGATCCTGGATCTTACTTGTAAGCAGTTGTTTATTTGGATGTCACACCAAAATCCATAGTTAAGTTAAATTCAAGTTAAATCTATTTGAGCAGGTTTATTTAGAAAAAGAATAAGTGACAGACTTAAACAGTAACAAAGACATGGCTGCTGCATTTTCATGGGAGCAGATGTCTGATCTTTTTTTGGCCACCCCTTCTGTCTTGTTTTTGCTGTTTTTGCAACGTCGCCTTTTCTGTAAGTTATCTCACCAAATTCCTCACAGCCTTCTGTCAGAACATTTAGAAAAATACACCTTTCCCCTACCACTCAATTGTTTTTAAAGAGTGAAAACTGCACCTCCCCACACGCACATATTTTCAGTTCCTCTTATATTGGCTCTTAGCCAGTGGTTTCACTACCACTTTCTTCTTCATTTACATCATATTTGAGACAGATTAACTGCTGGGGGAATATGTTTTCTATGTAGAGTCACTTTATTCTATGTAGAGGGTAAAGTGCAATTTATTTCTCTCTTAAATGTATTCATGTTAAATCAGGAGTGTCCAACTCCAGGCCTCAAGGGCCGGTGTACTGCAGGGTTTTGATATCACCCTGGGTCAACACACCTGAATCAAATGATTAGTTCATTACCAGGCCTCTGGAGAAGTTCAAGATATGTTGAGGAGGTAATTTAGTCATTTAAATCAGCTGTTTTGCATCTAAAACCTGCAGGACACCGGCCCTTGAGGCCTGGAGTTGGACACCCCTATTTTAAATGAAATGCCCCTTTAGGATTGGTTAGAAGCTGTCAACACAACCCCTTTCATATGAATGCTTAAGGCAGGGGTGTCAAACTCCAGTCCTTGAGGGCCAGTATATTGCTAGTTTTTGAGATATCCCTGCCCCACCTGCGGCTGATTACCTGGATCAGGTGTGCTTTGCCAATAAGAAGCTACAAGGGCAGGTTAGTTGGAAAACAAGCAGGACAGCGGCCTGCACACTTTTATAAACGTGTGCAATGATTAGTGTGTAACTTTTGAGGGCTCCAATCTGTGCAAAAATACGAAACAATTTGGTGACACGTAAAAGTATTTTACAAATGTGTATATCCAAACCTACAAGTGTGATTATTTCTGCACAATGTATTAAGTCTAGCTTTACAAATCATTTCTTTTTCCCTTTCAAAAATCTTTCTGTGCACACAAATGTCTAAAACTACACATAACATCTCACTCACACACTCACAAAACTAAATACTTTGAACTTTGCCTGATCTGATCATGCCACATGCCAAATTTCACACTGCCAGCTTAATACAGATCCGCAAATGTAAGCTTTGTTCATGTCCCAGTTTAAAACTGGGACATCTGGGCTTCCTTTGTATTTCCGTCTATATGTTTGTTCTGTTTTTTGTTGTTTTTTAAATAAAGAAGACAACTCATCACCCCCTACTAGAAAACATATTTATCAATTATAAGCACTACACATTAGCACATTAGCTTGCTGAGCAAAGTCAGTGAGTGCAGGGGGAACAAAATGGTTGTACATCATTCTGGACCATCCTCTGGTGTGACTATATGTTAACTAATCTCTATATTTTACCTTAATGATCAATCCTGAACACTTCAACTGTTAAATCTATGTCTTCTAGTAGAGAGGTGACAAGCTGTTCTGTTTAAAAACAAAGAAAAAAAGAAAAACAAACAAAACAAAACGCAGGAATACAGGGCAAGGAGAGATGTCCCAGTTTTAGACAGGAACTTTAATGTAGCTTACATTTGTGGATCTGTGCACAACAACTGAAACTTGTCTCCAAACCCCACTTGGGCATGCGCCTGTGCAGATCATCTGATTGGTGTGCATCCATTTAAGGTTTAAAAGAGAGCGATGTTACATGCACTTTTAAATAAAATGGTTTTACATGTAGTCAAATTGCTCCTTGTTTGTGTATTGAAGCAGACATTTGTAAGTCCTCAAGAAATAAACAGAAGTCAGAGGATTTTCGTTAACGCAGGAGAAATTATCTCCATGAAGAGAAACAGACTCGGCCATTGCACAGTGGAACAAATTCTCTTCTTAAATAAATATGAAAAAGGGTTACCTTGAATGCATCATGTTTTTAATTTGCCAGTTCATAAGCATTTTTACTTTCCAGTTCACAATCAATCCTACCCCCAGGTCAAAAATATGTATAAGAAAATTGGCCTAATATAATATCATTTATAAACATACCTGTCCAGCTGTCCAGTGATGAATTGCATAAGTACATGGATGCAGGACCTCACAGCAGAAGCATACTACATAATCTGTTGTACACACACACACACACACACATATATATATATATATATATATATATATATATATATATATATATATATATATATATGTGTGTGTGTGTGTGTATGTGTATATGTATATTATATGTATTTTTCTCTTATTGTATTTACCAAGATCAAAAAGTCACAAGTAAAGAAAGGCCACACTATGGCGCATGTTTAAACAACGAAAGTTTATTGATCAAAATTATTTATTAAACAAATAAAACGTTTTTCAACTAAAAAGATAGATGTTCAAAGCAACACAACGGCGGCCCAATATCAAACAGAATTGTGAACCCCACTCTGTAGAGTGGGCAATCATAATGAAGCAGTTCGTTTTATTTTGTAGATTAAAGCTGCTCTTCATAATTTTGGCCTCCAGATGTCACCAGAGAGGACTGTGTTTAAATGTTTCAAGTAACGAACCCTTTTTCAATACAATCTTCAAGAAGCTTCAATGCTTCAGAAATCTTCATTTGGCCATCACTAGCAGGAGGCAAAGATAAACTCAAAAACACTCAGCTGTATTGCTGGAAGCAAGGAAATGCAGGAAACTAAATTAAACTGGCCAATAAGCAAACAGAAGACACAGTGAGGGATGGAGGAGATGACAACACTGAACAAAGGAACACACAGGGCTTAAATACACAGAAGGATAAAGAGGGAACGAGACACAGGCGGAGAACACAGCTGGGAGTAATCAAACATGACGAGACCAAGGGGAAGCAAAACTGAAAACATTAACATGGGACCCAGACTGTCAAAGTAAAACAGGAAACATAACAGCAATGCAGACCTGACACTGAGACAGAGACAGTAAAAACACTGAACACAGGGAAGGTATATAAACAAAACCTAATACTGGAAATTAGGAGATACTAAAGAACTTAGGGAGCTAGAAATACAGAAACAAATGGTAAATGGCCTGTATTTGTATAGAATAGAATAGAATAGAATAGAATAATCCTTTAATTGTCCCACAAGGGGAAATTTGGTTGTAACAGCAGCCAGAAAGACACATATACAACCAAACAGTACACAGGACACAGAACAGAAACATACACGATTTTTCTTACATATTCACATCAAGGACAGTGGTCACTATAAACAGAGTACTGTACAGTTATTAAATTAAATAAAAATAACTACAGAAAAGAGGCAAACCAGGTTGCAGTGCGAATCGGTTGATTACATAGCGCTTTACTTAGTCCCTATGGACCCCAAAGTGCTTTACACTACATTCAGCCACCTATTCCAATCAGAGACATGATCAAATAACAAAATGGTCATCAAAAATCTACAAAGAACATGAAGCATATAACAGCAACAAAATCCTTTATCTGGCTGTCATGGTCCTGGGTCATTTGACCCTGTGTTTTGTGTTCCTGTATTTTCATGTCATTTTGTATTATGGTTTATGTTCAGGCTCATTTATAGTCTGCCTCTCTAGTTTATTTTCTGTTCCTCAGTTTAGTTAGATCTGTGTGTTAGTTTAGTTTTGTTCTTGTTTCCAGCAATAAAGCTGTTTTCAGTTTACTTTTCGCCTGCCTGACAAGTCTGTGTTTGGGTCCAATCCTGCTTGCTCAAAACACAGTTCATGACCAGTGTTGGACAAGTTACTTTGAAAAAGCAATTAATTATAGTTACTAGTTACGTTTTCAAAAAAGTAACTGAGTTAGTAACTGAGTTACAAGATTCTAAAAGTAATTAATTACTTGAAAAGTAACTATTGCGTTACTTTAAAAAAAAACGTTTAACCCTCTGGGGTCCAGGGTATAATTGGCCATTTTTAACTACTTTTGATTTTACTACATTTCACCTTTAAAAACTATTTACTTTGCCTTGCTTGGTATCATTCTTTTCAGGACAACCTCACGTGTCGGAATTTACAGTTATGTTTTTCATTTCGACATACTGTATTAATACAATTGATTTAAAATTAGATAAAAAACATAAACTCTGAGTAGAAAAAGTTATACCTTTTACTGTAACAACCACAAACATGTTTAGTAGCTAGCAGGTACTAGCTAAACTCTCAATCCTGCTTATTAAGTGTTAGTTGAGAACTTATTAGCTGTTGTTAGGTTAAGGAAAACCAGTATGTATATCTGTTGTATTGAAACGTGTTAATTAACAATGAAGAGACTACATTGATTCTGCTGCTTTAAAGGAGCAGCGTGGACTAGATCTACGGACTTTATTAATCTTGATTTCATGATTGTTGATAGCTGCATTGCCTATTAGAAATAGAACTTGAAATTGAAACAGATTTTGTTCATGCTTTATACCTTGAACAGAAGTGTTATTAGTTAAGTGTAAACAATGTTCATTTGAAGTAATTCTGACCTCACTCTTAGGTCAGGTTTTTTTGGGAGCTGAGACTCCACGGAGAACTTTAGATTACGGACTTTGTGGAAATCTGTAGAAGAGGAATGCTCTTCCATTGCAATGGATGGCGAGCCACAGCCCATATGGAACTGAATCTTGAAGTCTGGTTGCCTGGATTGTAACAGGACGAACTGTGTAAACCATACATTGATCGTGGACTGAACTCACACCAATAAACTGCCAGATCACCAAACAGGCCTGAACTGGATTCTATTGACACTTTAAAAGACCCGGGTCTGACATTATTTTCCTTTCTTTTCTTTTTTTAAACAATAATAACCAGAATTGTGTGTGTGCGTGCACAGTTTTGGTTATTATTGTTAAATTCAATACAGTGCACAAATTTAAATACAATTAAACCATTGCTTCATCATTTGTGGTTGTGTTTTCATTGTGGTTACCCATCCTCTAGGCTCCTGCCGTTCCTGAAGTCTTCTGATTTGCCCATTGTTTATATATTTTGTTACATGCTGGTTACAGTGTAAAAGTGGCCAGCCAGCCAGGAGCCTTGAATTAATCGGTAACAATAGTGAAGCGTATTTTCTGTAAGAGAGTTTTTGGTAAAGCCCTTTGTCTCACTAAAAGATGGAGTTTGTTGAAAAATTAGGTATTAAGGTCCCAAATGCTGTCATAGTGCGTGGGGTAACAGGATCAGAAAAGGATGAAGAGATTTTTGACTTCTTAAAGCAGTATGGCTCTATTAGTAGGGTCCTCACCATTGATGATCAAGTATCTGAATTCAACAAGGATCAGATAGTGGAGTATAACTCGGGAGTAGCAGTACAAGCATTAGGACCCTTATGTTATGACCCTTAGGGGTGGACATGTTGCCTTATGTCCACCCCTCAGCTGCCAATCCTAATGTAGTACTTTCTGTACATGCTTTGACAAATGTTTATTCCCAGAGAGTTGGGGGGAGTGTCACAGATACTTACCTGAGTGAACTGCGAAGAATAGCCAAGCTAAGTGGGAAGGATTTTGAAGAGGTACTGAGAGAGGTGATGACAAAAATTGAAAAATCTGTGGGTGCTGCTGAAGAAAGTGCTGCACTCAGTCATGAAGGTGATTTAGAGGAAACTGATCATACCGACAGGCCCAGTCAGATTTTTAGAGCATGTTCAACAATTCTGCTTTTCCTGTCTCAGAGAGTTCAGACTGCAGAGACATAAAGCCAACAATTATTTTCCAAATGAGTTATATTTAATCTGATGGAATATTTTTTCTTTCTTTTTTTTTTTTTGTTTTTTTTATAGTATTTATTAGGATGCAGAAACAGAGAGCAGACCACTCTAGCTGTGTTTCCATGAAAAGTGAGAAGTCTATGGATAAACCTGTTGTGTTTAAAGATGAACAACATCCTGATGTACGGTAAGCATTAAATATATATAAAAAGTTTACCTTGATTAGAGCAGGGATATAAAACAAAATGTTCAATAAGCAGGACAAGTAGTGTGGCGGCCAGAGATGGGCAGTAACGCGTTATTTGTAACGCGTTTCTGCAATCTGATTACTTTATTACCTATTCAGGTTGTAAATTGTGTTTTTAAAAAGTAACTAAGTATTAAGTAATTAATTACTTTCGAAAATAAGTAATCAGTAAAGTAACAGGATTACTTTTTTGGGGAAGTAATCAGTAATTAGTTACTGATTACTTTTTTCAAGTAACTTGACCAACATTGGTGGCGGCTTAGTGTGTTATCAATGGCATACGTGGTGACTCTAGTTTCAGCTGCCTTCAGATCATTAGCATTCTCCTCCTGAGTAGTTTTGAGCTCATCCACCACCTTTCTCCTAATCATTCTCACCCAATGAGGCAAGATCTTGAATGGAGCTCCAGACTAACGGAGACTGATGGGAGGATTCTGGGTCACCTGATCTAGGACTAATTCTGTACTTTATCAAAATGGATCGTTTTCATCCTATTCTTAAAAGTAGTCAGGGTGTCTGTCAGCTCCCAAACTGGCAGCTGGTTCCACAGAAGAAGGGCCTGAAAGGTGAAGACTGCCTCCTATTGTTCCTATAAATACTGTACGGAACCATATGTACTGTAAGACTGCAGTACTCGTGGTCACTTTGGCGTGACATGTCACCCCAAAGTGTGGGTTTTTTTGGCGGGGTGACGTGCTACTGTGAGGTCTTTAAGATAAGATGGGGCCTGATTATTCAAGGCCTTGTTTGTAAGGAGTAGAATTTTAAATTTGATTATGGATTTAAAAGGATGTGACTGAAAAGAAGCTAATATGCGAGATGTGTTCTCAAGGTCAAGCTTTTTGCATCTACATTTTGCTCTTCCTGTCATTTGGAGTGAAGTAGCAAGTGCAGAAAGGATTTTTGGTTTTCAGTCACACATCACCAACTGTTAGTGTCCCCTCCTTTATAGCCTGGTTGTAGCTGATAGTGTTTTTCCCTCAAGTGAGGAAACAAGTATTTTGTGTCCACTTTTAACAGGAAAAGTTTTTTTGCACATTTTGAAAAAATATTGCTTTGTTGTAAATCTGACCTCTTGTAGTTCCCTACTAGGTCGTCATTGGAGACTAGCATGTGGCATGCCTAAATATTTATACCAATATTATCACAGTTAATATGATATTTCATCTCTAAACAGCTACCTAACATGTCTAACCTTATGATCCATCATGGTGTGGAACCTTTTCAGTAGGCTTCTGATGGCTGTACTCTGCATGATGCTCTGCAGATCAATACTCTGGATGCGGCAAAGCCTCTATGCCCTTGCACACTGCAAGCTCTACTTTCTTCTGATAATGATCCAGCAGCTCCTTATATTTACTGTACATAGCTCTGTTATGTTGTGTTCTTCCTTTGGAGGGTAAACGGCAGTAGCTTTGCACATCCTCATGTCTAGAGAACTCTAATCTCATCATTTGCTTCATAAAAGGTGTTCACAGAGTTGAATCATTAAGTTCCCTTAAACATTATGTTCTTTTTCCATAGCCTTCTGCAGAAGGGCTCAAATGTTTCCTGTGGTCTGTCTGCTTCGCAGGATCATAAACAGTTAAACTTCATATTTAGGGTGGGTATATATCGAAACTTACTTTTCAGTTCTTAAAATTGTGCACATTTCTCTGTTTAGACTTGCATGTTTTTAGACTCTGCACTCAGTTTGTCTTTCATTTCCAGGTGCTCAAGTCGGAAATTTTTACTTTCATTGGGAAAGAGCTAAAGAAGATCCAAAGGGTTCTGAGCTCAGATTGTCCAAAAGACTTGGAAAATCAGTTGGAGGATGGGGATTTGTTGGAGGATGAGGATAAGGATGAGAGGCAGAGCACCAGAGATGCAGTTGTGAAGATCACAATGTACTTTCTGATGAGAATGAAGCAGGAGCGGTTGGCTGGCTGTCTACAGAATAGTAAGCAGATTTCTCTAAAGATTTAAGTTACTGGATACAGTGAATATTTATTAATCTGTCAGCAGATAGACCAACTTATGTTCAAACACTCATTCTTTAGTAGACTGAAACGTTAGACTATTTACAGAATAATTTATTAATAAATCTTATTTGGGATTTTTTTCTTTTTTTTCAGAATTTTTGGCTGCAGTTTGTCAGCGTAAACTTAAATCTAAGCTGAAAAAGAAATTCCAGTGTGTATTTGAAGGGATTGCTAAAGCAGGAAACTCAACCTTTCTGAATCAGATCTACACAGAGCTCTACATTACGGAGGGAGGGACTGCAGAGGTCAATGATGAACATGAGGTCAGACAGATTGATTTGGCCTCCAGGAAACAAGACAGACCTGAAACAACAATCAGACAAGAAGATTTTTTTAAAGCCTCAACTGGAAGAGATAAACCAATCAGAACATTTCTTACAAAGGGAGTTGCTGGCATTGGTAAAACAGTATTAACACAGAAGTTCACTCTGGATTGGGCAGAAGAGAAAGCCAACCAGGACATCCAGTTTATATTTCCAATCACTTTTAGGGAGATAAATGTGCTGAAAGAGAAACAATTTAGCTTGGTGGAACTTGTTCATCACTTCTTTACTGAAACCAAAGAAGCAGGAATCTTCAGCTTTGAAGACTTTAAGATTGTATTTATCTTTGATGGTCTGGATGAGTGTCGACTTCCTCTGGATTTCCACAACACTGAAATCCTAACTGACCCAAGAAAGGCCGCCTCAATGGATGTGCTGCTGGCAAACCTCTTTAGGGGGAACCTCCTACCTAATGCTCACCTCTGGATAACCACACGACCTGCTGCAACCAGTCAGATCCCTCCTAGGTGTGTTGACATAGTAACAGAGGTCAGAGGGTTCACTGACCCACAGAAGGAGGAGTATTTCAGGAAGAGATTTAGAGATGAGGAACAAGCTAGCAGGATCATCTCTCACATCAAGACATCGCGGAGCCTTCACATCATGTGCCATATCCCAGTCTTCTGCTGGATCACTGCTACAGTTCTGGAGGATGCACTAAAACCCAGAGAGGGAGGAGAGCTGCCGAAGACCCTGACTGATATGTACATCTATTTCTTGGTGGTTCAGGCCAAAATGAAGAAGGTCAAGTATGATGAAGGGGATGAAACAGATCCACACTGGAATCCAAAGACTAGGGCAATCATTGAGGCTCTGGGAAAACTGGCATATGAACAGCTGCAGAAAGGAAACTTGATTTTCTATGAATCAGACCTGAGAGAGTGTGGCATTGACATCAGAACAGCTTCAGTTTACTCAGGAGTGTTCACACAGATCTTTAAAGAAGAGAGAGGACTGTACCAAGACAAGGTTTTCTGCTTCATCCATCTGAGCATTCAGGAGTTTCTGGCTGCTCTTCATGTCCATCTGACTTTCTTCAACACTGGAGTCAATCTGCTGCAAGATCAAGTAACAACCTCCAATACGTCTGAAATAAGAAAATGTACAGAGACACACTTCTACCAAAGTGCTGTGAACATGGCCTTACAGAGTCCAAACGGACACCTGGACCTGTTTCTCCGCTTCCTCCTGGGTCTTTCCCTGCAGACCAATCAGACTCTCCTACAAGACCTCCCAACAGAAACAGGATGTAGTTTACAGACCAATCAGGAGGTAGTCCAGTATATCAAGGAGAAGCTCTGTGAGAATCTGTCTGCTGAAAGAATCATCAATATGTTCCACCGTCTGAATGAACTGAATGATCATTCTCTAGTGGAGGACATCCAACAGTCTCTGAGTTCAGGAAGTCTTTCCACAGATAAATTGTCTCCTGCTCAGTGGTCAGCTCTGGTCTTCATCTTGCTGTCATCAAAACAAAAATCTGGAAGTGTTCGACCTAAAGAAATACTCTGCATCAGAGGAAGCTCTTTTGAGGCTCCTGCCAGTGGCCAAAGCCTCCATCAAAGCTGTGTAATTTCACAAATATATTTACTGATTCTGATTTCAATCCTTTGTACACCTTACACCTTAACGTTGGGGTGGCTGTAGCTCAGGAGGTAGAGCAGGTCACCTACTGATCGGAAGGTTGGTGGTTCGATCCTTGGCTCCTCCAGTCTGCATGTCAAGTATCCTTGGGCAAGATACTAACCCCAAGTTGCTCTCCGATGCATCCATCGGAGTATGAATGTGTGTGAATGTAGTTAAAATAGCACTAAGTATAGATAAAGTGCTTGTGAGAATGGGTGTGATTGGGTGAATGTGGCATGTTGTATAGAGCGCTTTGAGTGCTCCGAGAGAGTAGAAAAGCGCTATATAAGAATCAGTCCATTTACCATTTACCATTTAACGTTACAGTATATTTCTGTAAATCACTTTTACACTCATTAGTGCATTGAATACATACTCACCTGCTCTGGTCAGCTACTTTCCTGAAGTTCAGACCCAGCTTCACAGCAGGAATCTATACTCTGAAAAATCTCTTTGTGGAATTTGGGGGGGCGGGGGGGGGGGGCATCGTCCACACAAACATTTAGCTGAGGATGAATTCAGTTTGTTCAGTTTGATCAGATCCCATTTTCATCTTGTAGCAGCAAGTGATCAACTTTAGATTAAAAATGTAATAAAACTGGTTGGTGCTGTATTATTGAAGCTTAACATATAACCTTTTTCACATCCAGAATAAATATAAGACTGCTTCTGAAGTGCTCATAGCTTTTTCTACTATTTTGTAATTTTCTTCTATTTACAAACCATATAATGAATGTTAACTTATTCTAAGTGAAATGTATGAACATTGAATTTAAACTTAACGAAAACATATTTTAAGACCACCAGTTTTCCTGTAAATAAATGTAACAACATCACCTCTACTTTAGAGGTGATGTTGTTACACAGGTTGTTCTGTTCTTCCCATTTAGAAAGTGGAGGATATAAATTACTTTTGTGCGGTTACAATTAGCTCATAATTAAACTCAAACCATTTGTTTTCTAGTATCAGTTATATGTAAATGCTAACCGATGCAGAATAAATTTAAAATGAATTTAGTAATGATGGTAATTAAATGCATAATGAGAAAACATCTAACAAAACAATATGTAAAAAATAATCTTGTTGATTATTGTCTCGTCAGGATGAATGGCTGTATCTTGACAGAGAGAAGCTGTGAAGCTCTGTCCTCAGTTCTCACCTCCCAGTCCTCCAGTCTAAGAGAGCTGGACCTGAGTAACACCACCCTGCAGGATTCAGGAATGAAGCTTCTGTCTGAGAGACTGAAAAGTCCAAACTGTTTACTGGAAACTCTCAGGTCAGATCAAGTTGTAATTATTTTTTAATGACTTTTTTGAGATCTTTAAAAAAAAAAATTATATCTCTTATGTGCTGAACACAGATATGAAAATATCATGTCTGTTTGTTCCCCAACACTGCTGTTCAGTTAGCCACACCCTACCAAGCTAACAGGACACAGAGTTCGACAAGACAGATGGCAGCTCTGTCACCAACAAAACTCACTTCTCTTTTTTCAAGGGCGTATATTATTTCAGAATCACAGGGTGGATGAAGCACATCCTTGCTAACTTTGGAAAAGAGAGTCTAAGGAGTACTTCAGACCCAGCAACACACTCAGACAAAAACTGGTTCACCCGAAAGACAAAACTCCTAAACACAAACTTAACAACATGGTAAATGGTGTACAGTGCAGCGAGTAATGCCCAGACCTCTACATCGGAGAGACCAAACAGCCACTTCACAAGCGCAAAACATAGAAGAGCCACCTCCACGGGACAAGACTCAGCAGTTCATCTGTATCTAAAGGACAAAGGTCACTCTTTCGAGGATGCCAACGTTCACATTTTGGACAGAGAGGACAGATGGTTTGAAAGAGGATTGAAAGAAGCCATTTACGTCCACTGTGAGCGACCATCTTTGAACAGAGGCGGTGGTTTACGACACCATCTGTCTGCCATCTATAATCCAGTTTTGAGATCTCTTCCCAGACGCCTTAATGCCCACTCACATCCTGGGCCATCTGACCTCAGGAAATCACAATAGGGTGGGGCCAGGTTTCACAATGAGCTCACCTGAAACCCTGGCTGATTGTGACCCACACCCGCTTTCACACCTTAGTTCGTGTGAGTAGGTAGAGGATCATCAGGGGGTCCTTTGTCCCTCTTTGGGGGGTAACTCCCATTGGGTTTAAATCTGGGACTCTCCACCATTTGACCCTTAGAACTGAAGAAGCTTCTCGGATGAGAGGTGAAACGTCTTCAAGCAACTCAAAGAAGTCCAGACGCTTTTCTTTCCAAGCTCCTTAGACTACGATGACCTGGATGACTGAGAACCTTCACAGACATTTCGGACAAGAGAGTGTGTACACCCTAACAATGTCACAAATCTACCACAGGGATAACACAGGGAAAATGACTATACTGTTATCGCTACGTGTTGGATACAGTGTGTATGTTAACGCAGGTCAACAGCAAGCCAAACTTAATTTTCAGGAGCCAGGAAACTGAGCGTCTTGCTCCTTTATTACAGTCTTCTCGACGGCTTACAATTTTTTACAACTGTGGCTTGAATAGCTCGATGAAAGTGCTGAGTGAAACTAAAGAAAAAAACCCAAAAATAAAATATCCTTTAGCTCTTTGACATTGTGAAATAAATGCACAAAAGAAATAGTGATAGAAAACATGTATCAAAGTTAGTCTTAGCTGCTAAGTAATGATAAACAGTAGTTTTAACAATCCTCTGATATGCAAATTAGATCGCTAGCATCATTGCTATGGTAATAGACCACGCTCTAAGCAAAATCCGCTTCTGGGATAAGGCTAATTCCTGGTACAAACACATTCACAAAACGATCTCTAAATCAGAACATGTAATAAACTTACAGCCATTGCTTTCGATGGTGTATATAAAGATTCAGGCCACAGGAGATAAAGTTTAAAAACAGATAGGCAGGTTTTCTGTACAATGCTTTTTCCCAACTGACTGCAGCTTCTGCTTCCCACAATCCATTGCGAACACAGATTACTCCTTCAAAATAAGATACAGAAAAACTAATGCTGACTGCATAGAATATATTTTTAACTAAATGACTCTCTTTTTTAATATAAATTACCACAGTTGAAATATGACATTTTTATCACTAAATTATTATGAACCATTTTTAATCTTTTACTTGGGACAGAACAATGACAATAATTCAGGCTCACATCTGCACCTACAGCCAATTTAAATTCACCAGTTATCCAAACATGTCCTATAAAGTTAAGTCATGAATTAATGTTGATTAACCACATTTTTTGCAAGGCTGAGTTTAATTACTGTCTTTGTCACTTCCAGACCTGTTAAATAAAGAATGTCTCCCTTTTGATTATTGTCTCATCAGGCTGAATGGCTGTAACTTGACAGAGAGAAGCTGTGAAGCTCTGTCCTCAGTTTTGACCTCCCAGTGCTCCAGTCTAAGAGAGCTGGACCTGAGTAACACCACCCAGCAGGATTCAGGAATGAAGCTTCTGTCTGAGGGACTGAAAAGTCCAAACTGTTCACTGGAAGCTCTCAGGTCAGGACCTTTTCAACTGATCACAATTTAAAATCTGGATTAATATTTTCAAATAAACTGGTATTGTGTGTTTTTTCCTTTTTTCATAGTTTTGAATCAGCTGTCTTTAGCTAGATTCACTCGTTTTCTATCAACATATTCTACCAGACCTAACCAGAGAGCTTCCAGAGCTTCTTGTCTAATTCTAAACTCTGAGATTATGGAAACTCTTTCAGTTCCTGCACAACTGATTAAATTAGTTTCATTCTAATTATGTTTAGCTTGAATTCAGAATGTTTGCAGGTATGACAAAACAACTAATCAGTGGAGTTCAGATATCTGGATGCCCATGGTCACCATGAGCATCCATTTGAATCCAGTGAACTGAGAAATGTGAATGCATGTCAATGAATATCATTAGTCAGAGAGAGTAAAGACTTTGTGACACTTAAGAAACTGAAAGAAAGATAAGTGAACTTTCTTTGTGGAACAAAAAAACCAGAGTTTCCAGAGTTGAGGGTTAACACAATGAATTTTAACTACACCTGATTTCTGGGACAAGACCCAGAATTGTTAATACGTCTACCTTACCTGGAAAGCACTTTGGTTCAACAGTTGTTTTAAATCTGTCACTTCTTTCAGAATGAAGTCTGCTGAAGTTCGATGGCTGAGACCAGGTCTGAGGAAGTGTAAGTGTTTGTATAACGAACAAAGCTGTATATTTAACCATTATGATCACTCATTCACATCTCTGATATCAGGAGTCATCATCAGAATGTCAATCAATGAACAGATGCATCAGTACCTGAAGCTGGATTGTCTTTCTTATCTCTATCAGATTCCTGTGAACTCACACTTGACACAAACACAGTACATGGAAAACTCAAACTGTCTGATAACAACAGAATGGTGACGTATATGTATGAGGATCAGTCATATCCTGATCATCCAGACAGATTTGGCCACTGGCCTCAGCTGCTATGTAGAAATGGTCTGACTGGTCGTTGTTACTGGGAGGTCAAGTGGACAGGAGATGTTCATATATCAGTGAGTTACAAAGGAATTGGAAGAAGAAGAGACACGGACTGTTTGTTTGGAAGGAATGATCAGTCCTGGAGTTTGCGATGCTGTGATGGTTATTCCGTCTGGCACAATGGGAAAGAAACAGTCATTTACTCCTCCTACTCTATCCCTGACAGAGTAGCGGTGTATGTGGACTGTCCAGCTGGCACTCTGTCCTTCTTCAGAGTCTCATCTGGCACTCTTATCCACCTTCACACCTTCAACACCACATTCACTCAACCTCTTTATGCTGGATTTGGGTTTGGGTGGTCTGGTTGGTGCCTTAGTTTCTTTGGTCTCATAGAGGAATGACACTTTTGTCAGTTCATTTTGTAAGTGATCATACAGCTAATTCCACATAGTTGTGTGTAATTCCACTCTGCATCTAAGCTGTACTTCTCTCAAGACAAAGAAGGCAAAATGGCGCCTGTGTTTGGCTGTGCCACTGCCTTTGTCCATGTGTTTGTTTACTTTACATATTGTGCAAGTGTTTTTGCTACAGAGGCCTCATCGGTGGAAGCGGGGGAAGAGAGATGGCTTTCTTGTGCTGATTTGTTGGCTTCAGAGAGAAGTAGACCTTCGGGGGCTTTATCCCTGGGCTACTTCCAGTAATATACACCTAAGACTTGTCGGAGCTGGATAAATCCCCACAACCCCGTGTGTTTACCACCCGAGTTGCCATCTGAAAGCATGGAAAGCCATGGCTCATCGCAGCAGGAACCCTGATTTGCTGTGCGGTTTACCTCATAGTACAGACTCTCTTCCAGGCCACCCTACACCTGTCCCGGTGGGTCGCAACGTTAAAATTATGTTAATTAATGCCCGCTCAATTGCCAACAAGTCTTATATCTTAAATAACTTGTTCTGTGCAGAGAAGCTTGATTTTATGTTTATCTCTGAGACAGCGTGAGAATGAAGTCTCACATCTTTTAGAGCTATGTCCCGCAGGCTGTTCATTTCTCTGTGCACCTTGGATATCTGGACGAGGAGGTGGAACAGCGTTAATTTTTAAAAAAGACATTTTTATGCCAGATGATCTCTTCAAGCTGCTACAACCCTTTTGAGATGATTATGATAAAAATTGGAAGAGATCAGCCCATGTACGGTATTGTAATTTATCGTCCACCTGGCTCTGCTGCGTCTTTTCTGTCAGACTTGCAATAATTTCTAACTTCCACTATTAAAATGGGCAAGGTCATTATTGTTGGTGACTTCAACTGTAATGCAGAACACTCATCAAATAGTACCACTAAGGAGTTCCTGAGCATCATGGACTTTTAATTTTGTTCAGCATGTATCAGGTCGTACTCATACTGCTTGATCTTCACTTTTGGTGTTTCCCTTGAACACTTGAACTTAAATTACGTTGTTTTTAGTGAACATAAGTCCTTCTCTTTTAATATATCTGCCAACTCAGAGTCTCTTCCCCAAGGTTTTATTATTGATGACTCGATCATTTCTAAGTTTTCTTGTCTTTTTTAATTTTAAAACTTCTTCTGACGATATTGAGCTCCTTATTAACTCTTTTAATGAACACGGTCTTGCCATTGTCAATCAGGTTACTCCTTTCAAAACTGGGCATTGCTCTGTTAGTTCCTGCGCACCCTGGTTAAATAATCAAACTTGTGGTCTTCAACGCATCTGTGGTGTCCATCATGAACACTTCAAAGAACTTCTTCACTTATATAATGAGTCAGTGAAAGAGGTTAGACGCTCTTATTTCAAAAATCTTATTTCTAAACTGCAAAAAATGGTCTCCTTAACTGAATTGGAATAAATTGCTCTTGCATTTGTGTCATCATGTTTAGATTATTGTAATTCCCTGTTTATCAGCTTGGACAAATCATCTCTTTCTTGCCTCCAAGCTATACAAGATGCAGCAGCCAGACTACTAACTCATTCTAGCAGGCGAGTTCACATTACTCCTGTTTTATATTCTTTACATTGGCTCCCAGTAGATTTTAGAATTCCTTTTAAAATCTATTTTTTTCACATACAGAGCACTGAATGGCCAGGTTATTTGGCCATGGTCAGATTATTTATCCAAGCTTCTTACAAAATACACTGCTGCTCATTGTCTCCACTCACAGACTCAGAGTTTTTTGTTTTTTCCCCGTACACTACTGAAGACGAAAGGGGACAGAGCCTTTCAGTCTGTGGCACCAATGCTGTGTAACAGTGTACAACCACAACTACACTTTGGTCGACTCTGTGGAATCCATTAAAAAGCAGTTATAATTTTTCTGTTTAAACAAATCTTCTGTTGATAAATGCTCTTTTTTTAACTTTTTGTATGATTTAGATTGTCTATTTTGTTACTTAACGTTCTGTTTATTTTAACTTTTGTGTGTACAGCGATTTGTGACTGCCTGTCTCTGAAAAGCGCTTAATTAACAAACTTTACTTACTTACTTACTTACTTACACATGCCAAATTAATTCTGTAAATAAATGCTGTAAATAAAGTTTACAGCAGCATACAATTTAAATATCAGAAGATCAGAGCAGCTTCATGAAAGGCTGAAGCTCTTTCTCTAACATTCACTCTCTTCTTAAAGTGTTTCCTCAACACTGTTCTGTACCTGTAGCATTCAGGGTTTTATTCTTAGATTTAAAGAGAGACTTTGAAGTACAGACAATTTGTCTTAATTTTTTGTTCCATTATTCTATCCATTATTTTCTCTGCACGTCAGGGTTTTCCCACATACCAAAGAAAACGTTATATAAACCAGCTGTGATACTGTTCTTGGTCAGTTGTTTTTATAGGCACTTTGTAATTTGAGGTCAACACATTTTTTTATTTCACCATTATGTTATAAGCACAAAGAGGCTGTTTTTTTGTTTTTTTTGTTTTTTAATTGTTATGCCTTGTGAATTATTGCTTGATGTATTGCTATGATTTTTTGTTTTTTAAAGGTCTAGTTTTTATCACAGAGAGAGGCTTACTCTCACATTATCGTCATTTGTGAAAAGCCTCTGTGTGCAATTGTTGGTAAAATAAAACATTTAAATTAATTGTGATTTTTTTTTTAATATATATATGGAATGATCTGTCACAGCCAGCACCCAGGATGATATTGTATGGTAAAATCATAGATGTTGAGGGCAGCAAGCCAGTGATGTCTACTGCACTGACCTTAGCAGATGTCAGTGCATATGTTAATGAATTATTGTCAGTCCTGACAATGAATTTGACACCATACAGGTAGTTGTAAAATGTATCACAGATATGTTCTGACTCCACTGTCCAGCAAAAGGCTCTGATGGTTTGGTTTGTGTCTACATTGCTCTTGGATTTTGGGGTCCTTCCAAGTGGGACTATAACTCTTGGTGAGGACTGACAGTTGACAGATGACGGTGGAGTAGTTTGCTATTAACCTCCGATAATAATTACAAAATCCAGGGAAAAACTTGAAAGCTTTCAAGTGAGTGGGCACTTTTCAGTGTTTCACCACTTCAACCTTTTCTGGAAGGTTGGCTATTCCATTTGTGGTGGCAATGTTATTCACATACTTAACTTGAGGATGACAGAATTGGCATTTGTTAATGGAGACTTTCAACCTAAAGTCCTCTAGCCTGTCCAACACCTTAAAGCAGGGGTCTCCAACGAGAATCAAATGAATGGCTTGTTACCAGGTTGGCATGATGATACTTGATAGCATGCTGAAGAGGTAATTCAACCATTTGATTCAGCTGTGTTTGAGTAGGGCTGCATCTAAAACTGCAGGACTGTAGCTCTTGAGGACTGGAGTTGGAGAACCATGCCTTAAAGAGCTGTTGCTCGTGCTCTTTAAGTGTTTTGCCAAAAACAATTATATAATCCTAGTACACAATGGTTTCCAGAAGTTGCATGTCCCCAACAGCTATCTCCATTAAGCCCTTGAACGTTGCAGGCGCTCCAGTGATTCCCTGTGGCATACTCTCAAATTGATAGAAAGTAAGACAGCAGACAGTACAGGTCGGCAACAACACCTCCAGCACAAGAACACTGAATACAGGGGCTCCCCAAGGATGTGTGTTGAGCCCCCTGCTCTTCACTCTGCTGACCCACGACTGCACACCATCAAACAGCTTCAACCTTCTCATTAAGTTTGCAGACGACACAACTGTGATAGGTCACATCAGCAACAACGATGAGACCTACTACAGGAGTGAAGTTAACCATCTGGCCGAGTCGTGCAGCAACCTGTCCCTGAATGTGGAGAAGACTAAGGAGATCATCGTAGACTTCAGGAGAACTCACACCGTGCAAACCCCACTAACCATCAATGGTGCTACTATGGAGAGGGTAAGCAGCACCACGTTCCTGGGTGTGCACATCTCAGAAGATCTCTACTGGTTAAAAAACACTGCATCACTGGTCAGTAAAGCCCAACAGCGACTCTACTTCCTCCACAAACTGAGGGGGGCAAGAGCCTCAACCCCTATTATGAAAACCTTCTACAGAGGCACAGTTGAGAGTATCTTCACCAGTTGCATCACTGTGTGGTATGGCTCCTGCACTGGGTCCTGCTGAAAAAAGTTACAATGGGTAGTGAGAGCAGCAGAGAGGATCGTAGGTACTTCTCTTCCCTCCCTCCAGGAGATGTACTGCACCCACCTCATCCAGAAAGCCCAGGTGACTCCACTCATCCATCCAACAACTTCTTCAGTTTGCTGCCATCAGGAGGGAGACTGAAGAGCCTCCGGGCCAGAACCAGCAGACTGGAAGACAGCTTCGTCATTCAGGCTGTCAGGATGCTGAATTCACTCCCTGCTCTCACACACATGAACTCCAGACCAGCATTCATCTTTTCCTTCTGAACCCCCACCCCCCCAAAACCCCAAACATACAAACTCTGACCCACCACCATTGCCCTTTCACTGACTGCCCCACTCCCACTTGCACATGAACTTGCCCACAATCACTATGATCGTGTTGGACACTGCTGTTTAAATAATTGTATAGTATTGTATTGTGTTGTACATAAGACTTATTTTATGTTATTTTACTTTATTTTTCCTTTTTCATCTTTAGATTTTTAGTGTACACTGAGGGCTATGCAAGCATTGCAATTTCAAATGTGTATGACTGTACATATGGTCTTTGACAATAAAGCTGACTTTGACTTTGATACCAAGGGGACAAATAAATGCCATCTTTTCATTGTCTTCGCAGCCTTTTTTATCTGATCGTTTCCCATATGCAGATCTAATACTGAAAATCACTGGCTGCCTGACAAGGAATACAGGGCATCATCATTGCGGGGCATTGTATATCAATCAGGTGTATTGCAGTTGTTCAGTGTTCGTTAATCAATACAGATTCATTGCAGATATTGACACATATAAAACAGCTTTTATATGTGTCACCTCACATCCGCCTCACATCATTTATATCAGCAGGGGCTAATCTCCTTGACCTCTTTGGAGGGGGTACTAGGCCTGTCACAGTGGCATAACAGTTTGAATCTGGGGAAATAGAAAGAGGGCAGGGCCCTTTCCATTTTATCTGTCCCAGAATGTAATTATTTGGGAGTCTCTCCTGTGTCCCACAGACTGAATCCTCATAGAATGTGCTTTGCTCACCTTTCATCTTCACCCAGTCCCATAAGCAGCGGAACAGTGATGTATTGGTGCCATCTAGTACAGGGCTGTGTTGTTGGTTTCTTAAATCATTTAGTTTTAGTGGTGAAATGTTGTGCTTGACTAATTTCTTACTTCTCAGAGAAGTCCAGTCTGCTGGCTCAAATTTGGGTATAAAATCATAAATTCAGTTTGTTATTTTTTAAGCAAATAACAAAGTTAGTTTGAATTTAAAACAAAACAGATATCTAAAATATTTTTTGTTTGTTTATATTTTATGGCAGGTAGTAAAAAAAATGTTAAGCATTGTATTTCTCTAAAATAGTCGAATAGAAAAAAACAAAAGTTGGCCCAACAAAGTGTGTGTGTGTGTGTGTGTGTGTGTGGGGGGGGGGGGGGCTTTGTATATATATTTAAATGTTTGTGAATGAAAAATTCTTAATAAAATGTTTTTGTGCACCAACAACAGAAAACCCCCCAAAACAAAACCATCACTTTTTAGACCTTTTTTCATAACCTCCATGAAGGCAACCATGTCTTAGCTATGTGTACCTAATAAGCAGGTAATGGATAATACAGACAAATAGTTTCTTATAATTCATTCATTATAATAAGAAATAGTAACACTTTATAACATGACTTGCAAGTAAGGTGCAAGTACCCTGTACTTACATGCATTTTGTAGGCAACAAGTCAGGTTTTTGCAAGAAACAATGAAACAAGTACACTGTAAGCACTCTGTACTTTCTGGAATGGGAGCCATATTATGGAGTCGCCTGCGAAACCCGTGACTAAGGCACAAGTAGCCTGTAATTACATGTAATTTCGTGTAACAACTTTTGTACAGGAAACAACAAAATAATAACATAAAAATAAATAAATAATAATAACCATAATTAAATGGTTAAGTAATTTTAAGTACAGGGTTATTTCATGGTAAATTTATGGAAAAATAAGCAATATTTCCTCATCTCACATCTTATGTGCCCTGTACTTTCCTGCAAATTCAACTAAGTACTACCTAAAATAAACAATTTCGTTGTTGTAAAAACAAATATAGAGAGCATGGAAGCTTCTAGGTTTACAGTACAAACCTCAATTTGACCATCAAAGCCCTGTGGCCTAACAGTTTAGCGAGTGCATTGAAAATAAACCAGAGACACCAGCAGTCTAGGACTCTTTGATTCTGAACAGTGTAGTTAAACAGACTCGGTGTCACAAATAACCTGTAAACGACTGTGCCATTTGGAGCCCTACATCCCCATCTAGTGGCTAAATATTGAAAAGAAAACAAATAAGTCTGTAAAAGTTCATCCACGAGGTGGCGTCGACTCTCAGAGATCTAAATACCACTGAGCTAAAATCACGATCACTATAAATTTACAAATGTTTTGACCTGGAGATCCTATTTGGAGTTAAAGCTCATTCACTCCAAAATAAATCTGATTTAAATTCCCCTCTGGTCTGGGAAAAGCCCACAGCAGAATCCAAAGCAGCATAAAATGAGACTTAATTTGGTTAATGACATTATTCAGCATGCCAGAACATTACATCTTTGTGTGCAATATATACTTGCACTCAGTTACACTTGTAAAACACATAAAGATCTGTGTATTTACAGGTAACAGCCTTTACCTGAACTCTGTGAATTAGGAATGGGGGGTTTAATTGACTTTGAATGTGGCTTGGTTGTTGGTTTGAGTATTTCAGAAATTATTAATCTGCTGGGATTTTCCATCTCTAGGATTTGGAGAAAGAGAAAATGTCCAGTGAGCGGTGGTTCTCTGGGTGAAAACGCCTTGCTGATGTCAGAGGTCAGAGGAGACTAGTCAGGCTGTTTTAAGCTGATGAAAGCAAAAAGTAACTCAAATATGTACTTGTTGCAACAAAGGTATGCAGAAGAGCATCTCTGAGCAAAAAACATGTTAAACCTTGAAGCAACAGCAGCAGAAGACCACATCGGGTATCACTCCTGTATTATATATGATTATTATATATAATTGTAAGGAGAAAAACCTCAGGAAAGCAAAGAATTACGGGCCCAGAGTTAATTCATGTACATGGGCGAATCCTGTGTAGGAAAAGCGCATTCACTCAGAGTTTATTATATACTGCCCTCTCACGTAACACTCATGGGTGGAGTACAAGTTAGGAAAAAACAACTTCTTATCTGCTGCTTGCATACGAGGCTGCACAGGATGCAACCTTGCAAGATGAAGATGGACAAGTTGATTAACGATCTTGTAGTGGGTTAGAACAATACATGTGGGTGTTATCTAAACTTGAGCAACTTCCTCATGTGATCACTTTGTTGCAGCTAAAGAATTTGCTGACACGCTATGTACAGGCATTACTGTGCAATTTAAATAAGCTTAAACATAAAGGTAATAAGGTAAAATCTTTTCACAATAATATTATACTATATTATATGAGCAGGAAATTGGACAACAGAAGGTCTGATGGTCTCCATTTCTGATGCAACATTTGGATGGTAGGTCTGAATTTGGTTTAAATGTGAAAGCATGGATCCATCCTGCTTTGTATCAGCATTTCAGGTTGCTCATGGTGTAATGGTGTGGGGGACTTGGTACCATGGATTACTGGATGGGAAATGTTTTGCCCAGGAGTCTCCTTAAGAAATCTAGTCCATAAGAATGACATTAGATACAACTGAGAGTACATAATAATAAGTACACATTACATTTAGCATTCTTATTTGCCACATAAGCTAGAAATGAGTACATCACAGGGACACTTACGTTGAGGTGGTTTAGAGACAAAGGTATAGAGGCAGAGCTGACATGGTGTGAACATGTGCAGAGGAGGGAGACTGGATATATCGGACAAATGATGTTAAATATGAAGCTGCCAGGCAGAATGAAGTGAGTTTACTAAAATTACTCTGACAATCAGCAAAGCTTATGTGATGATGTTCAAACAGGTTTTGCAGTCATAAGGAGGATCTTAAATCCAAGACTGAATTAACCCTAATTACCCGTTCCCATGGTAAAAATCCTGTGAACACAAACATCCTTCTATTCTCCAGTCTTGTTGGTACCTGTTGTACTGATTTGCTTCTCCATTAAGTTAATTACTCACATGAAACCTCATGTATTATAAAGTTGCCTTGGAAAAATCCTGCTAAGGCTAAAATGCAAGCAGTTAAATGAATTTACAGTGAACTCATCACTTGCAGCTCTTAGAAAGGTGAGAAAAGAGAAGCAAAAACTGTACAAAGTGTTGAGCAAACGACTGCAGTTTGAGGGGGGAAAAACTAAGAAAGAGGAAGTTTCTCTGAGTGCAGAGGCAGGATTGCCAAATATAGGCTGTTATTTTTATTCACTAAGCAAAATGCAGAAGAGAAAAGCCAGGAATCAGGCTTCTCAAAAGAAGCAGTGCAGAGTGAAGAAGTGTGCAGAGGCCCCTGTTTTATGGAAAGAATTCCATTTTAACATCACTAAAGGTTTTATTTGTTCATCATGTGACAGTTTTTTCTCCAGTCAGAGTGAAACTTGAAAGCTTCATTGAGGTCCAAGTTTATCTTTGTGATTCATCCTCAGCCTGTGATGTGTGTTTGTTTGCCCTGAGCTGCGACTTCAGGCACACTTCCTCTTCAGATTTGCAGCTTTATGGAAACGTACTGGTATAACTAAAGCTTACGCAAAATGTTATGTCTTTATTTTTAACACCTATGGTTACTAGTTATGGCTTTATAATGCTTCCGAATCAGAGCAGAGGCACTGACTGCCTGCAAGGAAAAAGCCCAGGGAGCGTTACGTTTATTTTACCTTTGTCACACGCCCAGGTGTGACTCACGCCTGGGCGTGATAGTGGGATTTGTGCACTTCTTTCAATAGTGGATTTTCTCAGTGAACTTGGAGCGTTACTGTCACCATGAAAAGGTACTGTAAAATCTTATTTTCTCTCTTTAAAATGCATTTAGGTCAGAACAAGTGAAGTGCGGCATCTCCTGACCCTGTTGGAGACAGTACAGCCAAAAAACTCGACACAAATTCTTTGCTTCGATGCTTCGTTTAACACACGGCTCTGTAGCGCGCCGTTGCCTACATTTGCGACTAAAAACACTCTGGAGCCAGAGTCTTCCTCCACTTCCGCTTGTTTTACACAAATCTGCAGTAAGCCTCCAGAAGTTCTACTAAAATATGCAGAAAAAGAACTGGAAAGAACTACAAAAATAGATTTTAATAAGGCATGTACATAAAATTAAAGGGTTTAGTTGTTATTGTTGTTGTTAGAGATTTTAAATATTGCAATTTTAAAATGGAAATGAGCAGTTGATATTGAAAGACCTGTGTTTTTTTCCCTTTTGTTTATTTAATATTGCTCATTAATAAGACAAAAGTCATTCTTATCTGATTACTCAATTAATCGATAGAATAATCTATAGCTGCAGCCCTGGACATTAGTACAAGAATTATAAGTAAAAAGCATTTAAAAACATCACATGTATAAGCAGCCTGTCACAAACGTTAATCCAAATTACTTTTTACAGCATAAACAGTTTGTAACACACACTTTCGATTTGTATAAATCGTACATATCATAAATGCGACAATACTAAGGTAATTATTAATGAGCTTGTGTTCACTTTGATGTACCTCAGTCAAGACAAGGTGCCCCACAAGACAAAGTATCCTTAATACAAACTATTCAGGCTTAATTTCACATTTAGTTGTAATTAGTTTTGGGGAGTAATAATAAAGTAAAACACATTTTTGCTACTCAGTATTTCTAATATAGATAGAAACACTTTGGTGTAGAATAAATAGTCATGAGGAACTGGTAAGTGTTGTAAAACTTATGGACACTTTGAGTGGCCAGTAGCACTACATAAGTGTGAATATATTAAGAGCTTAACACCGAGCAAGAAAATAATCTAACAATAAATTAGAATCCATTTATTGTGAGCTAACTAAGATTAAACTAACTAAAATTAAAATAGAGATCAGAAGAGGGGGTGGGGGTCATCATTCATAAAAAGTAATCTGTGCTGCCATTTCAGTGAGTGTGGAAAACATATGTGCAAGTCCAATATATGCAGGGTCTTAATAATAAACTAATAATAAACAACAAACTCCATGTTCTGTTTCTCCTTTACAGGCATCAAAGAAAATACTGATGATTTGATGGATAAGAATTTAAAAGGTATTTGCTTCTTTTGAGGAAATATAATTAATATTGGAAGCTCTGACAACACTTTCAAAATATGTGTTGAATTTAACAATATCCTTGACGTGTTCTAGAAAGCAATCTTTAGTCTCAGCTGATTTGTAAGTTGGGTGTATTTTGTATAAAGATATGAGCTCCACCATGGATCTTGTAGAAGGGAAAAATGATGGGATCCTTCCCTCTAAAAACACTACACCGGGGGAACTTTGTGGGCCCACTGAAGCTCAGAGGTAAGTTACTTGTGTTTCTGACACTTACACACTCACTGGCCACTGGCTTAGGTACACCTGTTAAGCTGCTTATTAACTTGTATCTTATTAACCAATCACATGGCACCAACTCAATGTATTTAGGCATATAGACACAGTGAAGACGATCTGCTACAGTGCCTGATGTGCAGATGCCGCTCAGCCCTTTTCAACCAGTACTGACGTATTAAGAGGCTGTCATTTATCTGTATCCCCCATAACTTGATCCTGCTGAATAATTTGCCAGCACTATTGTCAGTGAGCTGTGAATGACCGAGAATGAGTAAATTAAATCCATAGTAAAAAAGAAATTTAAACCGGGTCAAGTTGAACTACAAACACCACCAAGTGTGGTTCAATTTCTTACTCTTAAAACCCCAAAATTACTTTCCAAAATATACACAATGCTTTCTAAAATGGATGAATCAATATCACTTCCTATTGCAAAATGGGAAGCGGATTTATCAGTTAACTTTGAGCAAAACTTCTGGTCTCAGATTTGCTTAAAAACCTTTCATTTAATTAGAAATCCCAGTCTTCAATTAATTCAATACAAAATACTACATAGAGTGCACTATACAGGTCATTGGATGTTCAAGATGGGCTTTACGTCTACCAACAACTGCTCACACTGCCAAACCAATTCACCGGACAATTATATCCACGCTCTTTGGTTCTGTCCACCGCGCAAGATATGTGAAGACTTATCGAAGTCCCTTTAGTGTGTTTGTTGGGCAGCTTAGATAATGTCACTACAGAAAAGAATATAGCCCATATGGTTTTCACTGCCCAGGGCCCAGCCCTGGCGCAGGGTGCCACCAGTGCATCGAGCCACCTGGGGGGCTCTTCAACTGGTGGGGGAGGCTGGATCTTGCAGGAGGTCTCCTCTCTTCAGGAACTCACTCTGCAGGAGGGGGAGATATAGGAGAGGTGGAGGAAGACCTCAGCCTGGGCGTCTATTGTCTTGTGTAGTCTGGAAGATGAGTGGATGACAGGGTGGGTGCAGTTTTCTCTGTGGTGGGGGTCGGGTGGGCTGTCCCGGGCTCTGTGGGGCCAGGCGGCACTGCCGAACTGGGCCCCGGTCCGGATGGGCCTGGGCCCCCTTTCCCTGGCGGGTTGCAGAGTGTGGGGGTGCCTACTGGGGTCAGTGGGGGAGCTGGCCCCATGGAGGGGTCACTTGCCCCTCCCTTCCCTCCCCATCTCCAGCTGCCTCTTCCCGCTCCACCACAATCACCCACACATGCAGGGCCTTGGGGTAAAGGTGTGTCACCAGGGTGCAGGGGATGCATCCCCCCACCTCTGTCCCCTTCTGACTGCCTGTGCCTCAATTTTATCTCACAACTTAGACATTCACATTACTCACACTCTCATAACACATACATATAGTATCTTGGGGGTGGGCAAGCTACACGGAATCCAAAAGACCATCAGGGTGTACACCTCACCCCTGGCGTCGTTGCCCACCTCTCAATTTTAAATACATGTAGACATTGAGAGCTATCAGGAGGGGCTATGCGCTTACCTGCTGCTCTCTGGCAGGTAGCTCCATGCCCTCCTGGGTTTTAAATGCATCTTAGAACACACATGCATCAACACTACATATGAGCGGGCGGAGGGAGGTTTGGAGTCTTCACACACCCCCGTTCTCTGCAGCCTGCTGGAGCAGGGGGCCAGGAGGAGGAGTTGGCCGTCCGATTGGGGTCTGGAATGTGGGGCCTCCCTGCTGCTGCCGAGTCAGGGCAGTCTGCTTCTCTCCACCCCAGGGAAAAGGGTAACATTGCCTGGGTCTGGGTGCAGTTTCCCCCTCCAGGGGCAAGGGTACCTAGACCTGGGGTATAGAATACACTTGGGGAGTGTGATTGTGTGTACAGTGTCTCTTTATGTCTGTCTCCACGTTGGGTGAGTGTTGAGTAATTACATATGAGAGCATGAGGGTGGGAATGGATGTTTGTATCTGTGTGTGCCTGTATGTCTGTGTCCATATGTCAGGTTGGGTATCAGACGCCACCTCTCTGGGGACATCTCAGGCCCTCCAAGATATGGAGGCCTATCTCCCCCACCACTTCCTCTGCCAGTGTCAGACGCCCTCAGACATCGGTGCGTTGGTGGTTCTTTGTGTCCGGGGATGGGCGTCCAGGTACGCACCGGCTCACTCCTTGGTGGTTGCTTGTCGGGGCTTGGAGCCTGCGGCTCGCTCGGGCCACTTCGGGGGTGGGGTGCCCTCGGCCTCTTGGCCTGGGGCTCGGTCACTCTGGCACAGTTGGCTGCCGGCGGAGCTCACGGGCACGTCACTGCAACCCCCCTGGCTTCTGCTCCGCAGCTGCTGAGTGACCCCTCATCTGGGGCTCTCCTCAGCTCTTTCTGGGATAGTGGCGCAGCTGCCCCTCTGTTGGTCTTCCTTGGTCTCTTGTGTTCTGGGGGCCTCTGGATGTCTGGAGTTTTGATCTCCTCCATACCTGCTTCATGCCCTGGAGGACGGGGCTGTGGCTCCCCACACCCTCTAGCAGATCATTACATGAAGGAACCTTTTAATACAAGTGCGTTCATGCTCACAGGTGTACAAACGGGTGCTCACAGACACAAACTACACCCTTTTTTGGCTCCTACCTCAAAGCACACTGTGCGCTGTCGATCTTACGTGCTGCACAATAATGTTTAATATTTAGTATTTACTGTTATATTCCCATAGATCATCATGATGTTGTTTATTATGTTGCTCTTTTTTTTCTTCTGCTTGTTTTCTCTTTTTTCTTTCTCAACAGGTGATCCAGGTGATTGATATATGTATTTTTTGCCCTTTATCCCCATCCCTCTTCCCCGCTGTTTTTCTGTCCCTCTTTCTTTCCCCCCTTTCTTTTCCCCAGACAAATCTGTCCCGTATTTAGCAAGTGAAAATAAAATAAAATAAACAATAAAAGGTGAATCAAATAGACCATTACAGCAAGGCTGGGATGGTCCATTTGGTAAAGTAAATCTGTTGGGCATCTTTCTTCGCCTTTAGACAATAATTCTGATGGCAAAAGAGCCAAACGGGACAGGCAAGAAAGAAAAAAAAGAAAAAGAGAGAATGAGTAAATGCAGCGCTGCAGTTGTGTCAGCAACGCGAACAATAGTAGACTCAAGACATAGGAATCTTGTTCAGATATGTTCAGGTTTTCCTACATGACTAGTGAGACTAACAACTCTCTTGTTTTGAAGCCAGGAGCAGCAGCAGACTAGATCAACTGCACCAAGCTCTGTTTCGATCAAGAGCAATCATTCAAAGGAGTCACCTCTTGCTTTTAACAGACAACAATCTTCTGGAAAAGAGTTAGTCCACTGCAGTATGTGCTACACTTGCATTTATTAAACTGTTTTTTGGCAGATATAATAACAATAATGCTTTTGTCTGGTGTTTCTCTGCCAGGACTGGGGAGGTGAGGCCTGGTTGTCCTGTATCCAGCTGTGATTCGGTCATGAGTGACCACTCCAAGGAGCCACCTCTTGCTTTTAACAGAAAACAGGCTTCTGGCACAGAGTGAGTTAGCGTGTAACTATATAACCTCAGTTTATTAACGTCACATCAAGTCTGTTAAGGAGCAAAGTATGTAAGTAGTAATGATTTTATGTTGCAGTCTAAACTTTTAACACATTTTTTTCATTTCATTATTCTTTATTCATTCTATTATTATCAGGACGTTTCCTCTAGACTGCACGTCAAAATGACTTGTGGCAACATACTGAAACCCTAAAACAAAACTGTCATAAATCTAATACTGGTACACGTTAAAACACTGTGTGTACACTGAAAATTGTTGGAAAACTAAATCATTTGATAAGAGTGCGCAATAAGAAAAGCACCATATATCATTATTTGATCAACAGATTCATTCATGAATTAATCTATTTATTGTAATTTACCCACTCCATTCTTTTCTTTGTAAATTTGTCATATTAAAAAGTTAATGTCATGAAAATCTAAAGCCAGTGTGACTGATACCAATAGAGCTCTCTAGATCCAATTAGTACTTATGGTATTAGTATAAAAGAAAGTAGTCGTAGTAATGGAAAAAAATAGTTTAAAATGTGTGATTTAGACTCTTTTTCTATTGGTTTCTGCACAGATTAAGTATTGTTAAGTTTTCTAATTTTGCTATTTTATTCATGCAGAATTAGAAGACAATGTTAATATAGATTTAAAAAATACTGAGAACAGCACAAGTTTAAAGATATTCGCTTTCAAGAGCAGGAAACAAATAAAGCAGCATATTGTCAGAGCTGTCAGCTCACGTTTGATTTTCCTAGTAATACATTTTTTCTGATAGAATTGTTCCTGAGAACATTCCTTCAGTGTACTTAACTAATTGTTGATTACTTTGAGATGTGTGACTCTAATGACAATTGATTTAAGTTTGTTTATTGAAGATTTTATTTTAATGTAATTAATTAAATTTTTATAATGATTTATATACATATGCATGTTGGCTCCATTCGTCTAAAAAGCAAAAGAGGCCTTGTTCAGTTCTGGGAGAACAACCATTTCTCTGGGAGAAATCCCTTGTAGGCTTCCTTAGGAAGAGCAAGAATCACACAATCTGCCAGACTTAATATGTGGAGCTACCTGCTGTGGTGGCCCCTTATCAATAACAAAACAGTTGAGGTAGCTTGCTAGTTATATATGTTTATCATTATTATGGCTGCCATATCATTGGTAGCCATATATGTATATATTTCATGTGGCACTTACTGAAAATACATTGAAGATCTTTGCAATCCATAGGATCAGTTCTCTGGCATTTCATTGCGTATTCAATAAAACCCTAAAATGGCAGTGAACCAAGTATCGAGCCTGTGGAACCCCGCAATGTAAACGTTAGTAATAATGGGGGGCTTTTTTGCGACTTTGCATTTTTATTACAAATTTTATATAATTTAATAATAATTATAATAATAATTATTATAATAATAATAATTATTAAATAATAATTTTAATTTTATAACTTATAATTTACACAGTTTTTCTACCAATTTCTGCACTTTATTTATGAATTATTGGATTCATTTTGTGCAACAAGAGAACCATGTTGAGAATGATCTTGAAGTGGCAACATGCCGGAAAACAATTTTCCAGTAAAATAGATTGTCATTCTTTATCAAAAAGAGAATTATTTTAGTGTAGTGTGTTTCATTTTTATTCACAGAATGTATCAGGACATCTCAGAGGTTCATAGTGCTTCATGTGTGGAGGACCATCAAACAGACATAGACTCAATATTTAAGGTAAATTTGTCTCAGTGTGCACTTAGCAAAATCTCAGCTGGTTTTTTAGTCAAAGTATATGTTTCATCTTTTTATATAATTTTTCAGTTGCTTGAGGAGAGTATTTTCACTTTTGTGAAAGACGAGTTGAAGCGAATGCAAAGGCTTTTAAAACCAAAGTGTTCAGATGGAGAAATGGACACCAATATGAATGAGGGCATGAGGAGCAGCAGAGAGGCATTTCAAAACATCGCACTGCACTTCCTGAGAAGAATAAACCACGAGAACCTGGCTGATTCTCTGCAGAGCAGTAAGAACATTTTACAGCTGCATTTTAATGGATAGTATGTGAGGAAGGAAGACGATGAGAAAAAGGAAACAAATATACAGTATAAAGATGCCCTTTAAACTTCACATTGAGCAGTTAATGCAGGTATAACAGATTAACGAGTTTATTATGTACTTGAAGCCCATTCATCATCACTGACTGATTGTCAGTTTACTGCTAATGCTTCAAGCTAAATGTTTTGACTGTGGCCATCTTGGTGTTATGAAACCACAGGTAACAATGGGGACAGTGACTATGGCCATAATCCTGTAATTTTTATTTTTTTGTACATGGCTAAGATCTCAGTCACACAGGATTCAAAGCTGAAGACAGTAAAAAGTGCAAAAGTTGCAGAGTTTAGGTCTTTGCATGTTTTTCAGTGATTAATTGCAAGTTTGTTCTTTGTTGGAAAGAATACTGCTTCAGCATTGGCTTCATATTTCACACATAGCTACAACAACCTTTTGTAAAAGTATCTGTGGTTTTAGTTTTCAAAATTGTCAGCAACCTCAACTTTAACATTATTTCTAACTTTACTTGTGAGGGTAAATTTGTATGTTGTTTTTGTGTGTTTATGCAGAATCCCCTGCAGTATGTCAGCGTAAACTTAAATGTAGTTTAAAAAGGAAGTTCCAGTGCTTGTTTGAGGGGACAGCTAAAACGCGAAACCCAACTTTTTTGAATGACATCTACACAGAGCTCTACATAACAGAAGAAGGGACAGGAGAGGTCAGCAATGAACACGAGGTCAGACAGATTGAAACCGCTGTGAGGAAACCGGCCAGACCAGAAAGAACGATCACATGTGAGGACATCTTTAAAGCCTCATCAGGTAAAGATCAGGCATGTAGAACAGTGCTGACAAAGGGAGTGGCTGGCATTGGGAAAACAGTCTTGACACAGAAGTTCACTCTGGACTGGGCTGAGGACAAAGCTAACCAGGACATCCAGTTCACATTTACATTCACCTTCAGAGAGCTGAACCTGCTGAAGGGTACAAATTTCAGTTTGGTGAAACTTTTTCATCATTTCTTTACTGAAGCCAAAGAAGCAGGACTCTGCAGCTTTGAGGAATTACAGGTTGTGTTGATCTTTGATGGCCTGGATGAGTGTCGACTTCCTCTGGACTTCCAAAACAATAAGATCCTGACTGATGCTCGACAGCCCACTTCAGTGGATGTTCTGCTGACAAACCTCATCTGTGGGAACCTGCTTCCTTCTGCTCGGCTATGGATAACTACACGACCTGCAGCAGCCAATCAGATTCCACCTGGATATGTTGACATGGTGACAGAGGTCAGAGGGTTCACTGACCTACAGAAGGAGGAGTACTTCAGAAAGAAATTTGGAGAAGAGGAGCAAGCCAGCAGGATAATCTCTCACATAAAGACTTCGCGAAGCCTGTACATCATGTGCCACATCCCTGTATTCTGCTGGATCACTGCTACAGTTCTGGAGGATGTGCTGAAAACCAGAGCAGGAGGAGAGCTGCCCAAGACCTTGACTGAGATGTACATCTACTTCCTGGTCGTTCAAGCAAAACTGTGGAGCATCAAGTATTGCATTGGAGCTGAGGCGGATCCACACTGGAATCCAGGGAGCAGGGAAATGGTTTTGTCATTGGGAAAACTAGCATATGAGCAGCTGCAGAAAGGTCACCTGATTTTCTATGAATCAGACCTGACAGAATCTGGCATTGATCTCAGAGTGGCCTCAGTGTACTCAGGATTGTTCACACAGATCTTTAAAGAGGAGAGGGGGCTACACCAGGAGAAAGTGTTTTGCTTTGTCCATCTCAGCGTTCAGGAGTTTCTAGCTGCTCTTTATGTCTTTCTGACTCTGACAAACCTTGGCGTGAATCTGTTTCAGTCTGAAACTTGGTGGTCAAATTTATTCAGGGACAAATCTAAGCTATCATACCTTTTCCAAAGTGCTGTGGACATGGCTGTACAGAGTCCCAATGGACACCTGGACTTGTTTCTCCGCTTCCTCCTGGGTCTTTCCCTGCCAACAAATCTCACACTTCTTGGTGGGTTGGTGACACAGAAAGGAAATATCTCTCTTGCCAAGCAGGAAACAATTGAGTATATAAAGAGTGTGATCAGGAGGAGTTTGTCACCAGAGAGAAGCATTAACCTGTTCCACTGTCTGAATGAGCTGAATGACCATTCTCTGGTTGAGGAGATCCAACAGTACCTGAATTCAGGAACCCTTTCCCCAGATAAACTGTCTCCTGCTCAGTGGTCAACTCTGGTCTTCATCTTACTGTCATCAGAAGAAGACCTGGACATGTTCGACCTGAAGAAATACTGTGCTTCTGATGAAGGTCTTCTGAGGCTGCTGCCTGTGGTCAAAGCCTCCAACAAATCTCTGTAAGTTTCCTGAAAAATGGGAAACAACTGCTAAAGAACTACTGCATTTAGCTTAATCTGCTGAAAATAAAGTAAGTCAGGAAATTATAATTTACTTAGAAATCAATGCATGTATATGTTTAAAAAATACAAATAGATTAAACAAAGAGAAAGCTAAAAGAGAAAAGCTTAAAAAGGAAATCATGGGATGTGTAAATACAGAAAGAAAGTAAAACAAAAATATGAAATCATACAACTTCAACTTGAACTATATTTTCACTATTTCTGATGAGTTTAATGACATACTGGCAGTTGATACAATTACAGCTTCAGCAAAACTCTATTATTGATCAATGTTCCTGATTCTTTCTAAGTAGTCTGGTTGTTTTGTTATGGAGAAATGCTCATTTTAATTACCATGAGATTTTGAGTCTTTGTTCCAGAGTTTCTGTATCTTAAATTTTGCTGTAATTTTTAGGAACGTTTTTGGGCTATTTAATGCACTAGGTCTGCATACATTATTTTCTAAATGTTCTAGCTGTGATTATAAAAGCTATGAAAGATGCATCCTCTATATGAGAAGGAAAGTTTTTATACAATTTACGCAGGATCTGAAATAACACACTGAAAATACAGAGCTGTTTACTTGGGTACTTAAAACCTGAATTTAATACCATAATTACTTTCAGTAGTTTCTTGTTGGTGACCACATGAACATGCATTTAATGCATGGCCAACATATAATAATACATTTTGGCAGATATCAGTAGATTTTTTTGTTGTGATTAACATTGCTCCCTTTTGTATGAATAATAAACGTAGGTTGAGTGGCTGTAATTTGACAGAGAGATGCTGTGAAGGTTTGGCCTCGGTTTTTAGCGCTCAGTCTTCCACTCTAAGAGATGTTGATTTGACAAACAACAACCTGCAGGACTCAGGACTGAAGTTGGTGTCTTCTGGACTGAAAAATCCACAGTGTAGCCTAGAAAAGCTAAGGTTTGATCAACACATTTTGGGCAAATTTTCACAGTCGTTTCTGCTGAAACTGCTAAAAATTGAACAGAAATGGTAAATGTCTAAACGAAACATGTTTATATTCATCTTATTACCAGGTTGAACCAAAACAATCTCACGGAGAAATGCTGTCAAGAGCTGTCATTAGTTCTAGAGACCTCTCATTTGAGAGAATTGGACTTGAGTTACAACAATCTGCAGGACTCTGGACTGAAGCAGCTCTCTGCTGGGCTAAAAGGTCCAAACTGTAGACTGGAAACACTCAGGTTGGGATATCCTATTTTACATATCAATTAACAATCTGTGGTGTGATATTTAAAATAATTCTGTATGTTGTGTTTTGTTTTTAAATTGTGCACTGATTTATATTCTTCTACAGGCTGATTGGTTGTAATCTGTCAGAGAAAAGTCATGATACGCTGTTTTTCATTCTCACCTCCTCTAATCTGAGAGAGCTGGACCTGAGCAACAACAACCTGAAGGATTCAGGAGTGATGCTCTTCTCTGAACAGGGAAATCAGCACTGCAGACTGGAAATGCTCCGGTTGGATTATGACTTATGTTAAACTTTTACGTTTGGATCTCAAAGTCATTAGGTTTTTTAAAATTAATTTTTGGTTACATGCTTATAATAAAATCTGTGGCTAACCTTCAGACTTGTGTTCTACAACAGAATTATAAAGATTTCAAGTGTCCCTGAGAAGGTGTTTGCTAGCAAGTACCCAATTCAGACATTTCCAGTTTTGGGGGATAATTAGCATCATTACTTCATTTACAGAAGCTTATTGATGATGTTCAAGTCACACAACTTGATATTATTCATTTGTAGCCTGAAATTTGTATTTTATTACTTGGAATTTATGTTTCAGAGATCATTAAAAATTGCATATTTTGTTCAACATTACAATCAACATAATCAAATTTATCTTTAAAAACAGATGTAAATTTCCAAAACATGTCCTGCAGAACTTATTTTGCAGAATCATCCAAAAGTAATTTCTTTTTTAAAATAATCTCTTTTAAAAGTAATCTCTTTTTAAAAATCCCATTGGCTTTTTTTTTTATTCAAGAGATGTGATGATAGAGACAGTGTGATGGCAACTTCCATCAAACTCTCTTGGCCTACACAAAACACGTTCCCAACGTCACTGTATCACATCCCATAAATGTTTGGTTTAAAAACATTTTAAGATATATCTTTTTATTTTATCAGATTGAGTCGAACTGGTCTCACAGAGCAATGCTGTCAAGGGTTATCATCAGCTTTATGCACAAAGGCGTCTAGTCTGAGAGTGCTGGACTTGAGTGACAATGACCTGCAGAGCTCAGGAGTAAAACTGCTCTGTGAGGGACTTGGAAGTCCACACTGTCAACTCCAAACTCTAAGGTGAGGTCAAGTTAAGACGTATTTGGCTACCTTGATTCTGCAACTGTGACATTAGATGTAATTGCAAATGCTTTGTCCTTTGGTAAAATGTTTCTTATTCATAAGATGCTTATTCATAAGTATAAATAAAACAGCTAACCTGGTACAGAGAACTTTTTGTTTGTATTTGATTATAGATACTGCAAATTTCTATAAAATTGACCTTTTTAAAAACATAGTCTACAATGCTCTAAAGTATACATGTTAAAGACCTGTATCTCATTTGTTAGGTTAACTCAAACCAACCTCACAGAGCAATGCTGCAATGACATCTCAACAATTCTTAGCTCCCAGTCTTCAAGTCTGAGAGATCTGGACCTCAGTAACAATGATCTGCAGGATTCCGGAGTGACATTTTTGTCTGCAGGACTGCATAGTCCGTACTGCATCCTGAAAACTCTCAGGTCAGATTTCAACTTGTAAACTCTTAATACTTTCTATACATAAGGTCGGTTTTGGTTATTTGTTACTTTTAAT